>NC_056766.1:8297500-8922500 GCF_018687715.1 Carya illinoinensis | reverse complement strand
GAACCTCAAGCTACTCCTCAGTTTGGTGCTTGGCTGCGGGCAGAGTCCAGTTTCAAGAAGAAATGGGAGTCATTGCAGAAGCATAACATCAAAGGGGGAGCCATGAACAATGGGGTGATGCAGGAGCAGAATAAGGTGGTGGATGGTGGTGCAGTGGTGGTGCAGTGGTGGCTGAGGCTACAATAGGTAACGGAAGTTCTTATTCATTGCACCATAATGAGGGCAGCATTCATGCAGGAATAAAGGAAGGTATGAAGACATCAGTTACTGAATGTAACAGTCAACAGGATGTTTCTGATGTTATAACGCCTGCTGTGATTTTTGAATCTGAGTTAATTACTGAAGATCATATACATAAAGGATGTGATAATGGGCTTTCCAATGGGCCTTTTGGGGCTGAAATTGGGCTGTCTGATGCAACTGGAGGGGAGTGTGCAAAGCCTGGCCAACTATCTCGAGACCACCTAAATGTGGCCCAATGTGATCAAGCTCAACCACTGCAGAGAAGATGTACCAGAAGCATTTGGAAGAAAAGAGCCAGGGCAGCCTCTCATGAATCTACTGAGCAGTTGCCAATCCAACATGAGGAAGATGCTAGGAGGAAGAGATCATTGGTGGGGGCTGATGATGCTGAAGTACTTGCAAGTGGAAATAAAAGAGGTAAGTACACAGCTCTATCCAATGTTGTTGAGCAAGATTTTCTTTCTAGAAGAGGCAATAAACAATTGGGATCGGCAGAGGCTGTTCAACAGGCCTGCCGAGATCAATGAGTATCATAAGTTGGAATTCCCGTGGGCTTGGGAACCCATTGGGAATTCAAGTTTTATCTGACTTGGTCAGAAAAGAAGCCCTTGAGATTTTATTTTTACAAGAGACTAGAATGCATTCTCGAGCTATGGAAAGGTTGAAGTTTAAATTGGGTTTTTTTGGTTGTTTAGCTATAAGTAGTGAAGGGAGAAGTGGAGGAATAGCTTTATTTTGGAAGAAGAAATATAGTATCAAAATTCAAAGCTTTTCAAAGTGCCATATTCATGTTGAGGTAACTGAGGTAACTGATGCAGTGGGTGACTCTTGGTGGCTGACTGGATTTTATGGTCAACCAGAAGTGAGTAGAAGGCATGAGTCATGGTCTTTGTTGACGTCTCTAAAAGTTCATCCTGATATAGGTTGGATTATTTTGGGAGATTTCAATGAGATTATGAGTAATGTTGAGAAAAGTGGTGGTAGAGCCAAACCAGAAAGACAATTACAGGCCTTTAGAGATGTGGTTGAGGAGTGTCAAGTGCATGATATGGGGTTTAGAGGCAGTCCTTTTACTTGGTGTAATGGGAGGGAAGAGGGACAGACAATTAGTGAGAGGCTGGATAGATGTTTTTCAAACTTGAAATGGCACTCTTATTATCCAATGGCTGTGGTCATTCATGGCATAGTGGCTTATTCAGACCATAAGCCTATTATTCTAAAGCTGTCAGATGAGGTGCAAGAGGGACCAAGAAGGAAATTGTTTCATTTTGAGGCAATGTGGATTGAAGATTCTGGATGTAAGCAAGTGATAGATGGTGCTTGGAAAGCTGTTGAAGGGAGAAAGGAACTCAGTACAGTTATGAAGAAGATTGAATATTGCAGTGAAAAACTGTCACTTTGGAATCGAGCAAGCTTTGGCAATGTGCAAAGAAGTTTAAGGTTGGCTCAAGAAAAACTCAAAATGGCTCACCAAATTGACCCTTTATCACTGAATCGACAGCATATTCAACAAGCAAGAAAAGAGGTCCAACAATGGCTGCAAAGAAGTGAAATAATGTGGAAACAGAGATCTAAGGTTATGTGGTTGGCTGAAGGAGATAGGAATTCTAAATTTTTTCATCATAAAGCATCCCAAAGGAAAAAGAAGAATTTCATTAAAGGGGTAAAAGATCAAACTGGAAGGTGGCAAGTTAATGAGGCCAGGGATAGAGTTATTAATGAGTATTTTCAGAATGTTTTTGCAGCAGCTGAGGAAATAGGCAATATGGATTTCTTGCAAGATCTAAATGGTAGAATTGATGCTCAGATGGCAGAACAACTTGATGTACCTTTCACAGCTAAGGAAGTCAAGAGAGCCTTAGATGAAATGCATCCTACCAAAGCTCTTGGTCCTGATGGAATGGCCTCTATCTTTTATCAGAAATTCTGGTCTATTGTTGGGACTGATGTCACTGATGCAGTGCTTAAAGCTCTTAATACTGGTTCTTTCCCTTTGGAGATTAATCATACTTATATCACACTGATACCTAAGAAGAAACTACCAGAATTTGTTTCTGACTATAGGTCCATCAGTTTGTGTAATGTCATTTATAAATTAATCTCAAAGGTATTAGCCAGTAGACTAAAGTCAGTGTCACCTACTGTTATTTCTCCATCACAGACAGCTTTTGTACCAGGAAGACTAATTACAGATAATGTTCTTGTGGCATATGAAATGGTGCATTTTTTAAGAAGGAAGAGGAGTGGTAAAGATGGATTCATGTCTCTAAAGCTGGATATGAGCAAGGCCTATGATCGAATCGAATGGAAGTATCTTGAGGAGGTGATGAGACAGATGGGTTTCAACCCAAAATGGATTCAATTGTTGATGTTTTGTGTTACAACAGTCTCTTTTTCTGTCCTTGTTAATGGAGAACCTAAAATACCAATTCAACCAACTCGTGGATTAAGACAAGGGGATCCCATTTCCCCATATCTATTCCTACTATGTACTGAGGGACTCATAACATTGCTGAACAAGGCAAATGTGCAACATCAGATTGAAGGCTTTCAAGTATGTAGAGGTGCTCCTAAGCTAAATCACCTACTGTTTGCAGATGATAGCATTCTATTCTGCAGAGCTAATATGCAATCTTGCTTAGTTTTGCTACATAGACTTGATATCTATGAGAAAGCATCTGGACAGAAGGTCAATAGAGAGAAGACTTCAATGGTTTTCAGTCATAATGTACTTTCAGGCCCGAGAAGGGAGATCATGCAATTTTGGGGGGTTAATCACTTTCAGCAATATGAGAAATATCTTGGATTGCCACCTATGATTGGAAGAGGAAAGTACGAAGCTTTTTTAGTGTTGAAGCATCAAGTATGGTCTAAATTGCAAGGGTGGAAGGAAAAACTTTTATCACAAGGAGGGAAAGGAGTGTTGCTGAAAGCTGTAGCTCTATCTATACCTACTTATACTATAAGCTGCTTCAAGTTGCCTAAGTCCCTATGTACTGAGCTTGAAAGCTTAATGGCAAGTTTCTGGTGGGGTCAGAAGCAAGATGAAAGAAAATTGAGTTGGATTAGTTGGAAGAGGATGTGTGAGTCAAAGATGGAAGGAGGTATGAGGTTTAGAAGTATTCAAATTTTTAATAAGGCCCTACTAGCAAAGCAAGGGTGGAGGATTATGCATGAAGAATCTTCCCTTTTACATAAGATTTTTAAAGCAAGATACTTCCCAACATCTAGTTTTTTTGACTCAAGATTGGGTGTGAATCCTTCTTATGTATGGAGAGGCATTTGGGATACTAAGAACAGTTTGCTCAAAGGGTGTAGATGGAGGGTTGGCAATGGTTTATCCATTAATATTTGGTCTGATTATTGGTTACCAAAACAAAAGTTGCTATCCATGGTGGTTGATATTCCTCCTGAAGCAGGGTTACAGAAAGTTTCTTCCCTGATGATGCTAGAACAGAATAGCTGGGATGTTGAGAGAGTGAGAAGTATTTTGCTACCAAGAGAAGCTGCTGAAGTGTTATGTATTCGATTGCCCATGGATAATATACCTGATATGCTTATATGGGAGCATGAGACAAGTGGGATTTTCAGTGTTAAAAGTGCATATGAATTTTTCAAAACCATGGAGCATATTGGAGATGTGGCTGAAAGTTCAAGAGCAGAAGATGAAAAACTATTATGGAAGCACTTAAGGAAGATGCATGTTCCTCAAAGAGTTAAAGTTTTTGCATGGAGAATGTGTAAGAACATTCTTCCAACCTTTCAAAACCTGAAGATTCGAAAAGTGATACAAGAAGCTAGTGTTACTGCTGCCAAACAGAAGAAGAAGATTTGCTTCATGCACTGATTTATTGTCCTGCTGTTGTTGATTGTTGGTCACAGGTATTCCCTTCTCTAATTCAAGTACCTGAAAGGAAGCAACTTATAGAATTAGTCACTGCTGTAATCAGGAGAAGAAGACCAGGAGAGTTAGAGAAGTTTTTCCTACTTGCATGGGGATTTTGGTATAGAAGGAATCGGAGTCTATATGAGGGAAACATTCTATCAATTCAGCAAGTGATGGAGCATGCTTTTACCTTATACCAGGAACATAAAGCAACAATAGAGGCCACAAAGATCAAGCAAAAGTATAAGTGTCAATGGCAGCCTCCTTCAGAAGGTGTCTTGAAGTTAAACATTGATGGTGCTCTTTTTAGTGATAAATGTAAAGCTGGTATAGGGGCTGTGTTGCTTGACAAGGAAGGGAAGGTTATATTTGCAGCAAGCAAATCTGAACCTGCTATAGCTGATCCTATGGAAATTGAACTTCTTGCTATGTTAAGGGGTTTGCAATTATGTGTGTCCCTTGGCATTACATCTCTTCAAGTGGAATCAGATTCTTTGTTAGCAGTTCAAGAGCTGGAGACTGAAGGGTATTCTACTACCTTATGGGGTGGATTGATTCAGGCGGTTAAATCTTTGCTTCAAAGGTATCCAAATTGGTCCATTCAACATAAGGGAAGAGAAGCTAATGGAGTTGCTCATTGCTTGGCTCGGTTTGCATGGAATTTAGATGACATTTGTATTTGGTCGAACTCAATTCCAGATTGTATTTCCCAAGCTATTTGGGTTGATTCATCTTTGTAATGCTTGAGTTTGATGAATAAAAGTTATACTTTCCTATCAAAAAAAAAAAAAAATCACTATAATTAATACTATGCATAGCTATATAATATATTTATCACTTTAATTAATATAATTTAATTATCACTATACTTATATTTAATGAATATATAAAAATCATTATAGTTAATACTTATATAGTTATACTAAAACACTGATTTACCATAACTAATATTACTAATATATAGCTATATTAATGGTCTAATACTATTATAATTTATATAGTTATACTAATCATAATAAGTTAATAACTAAATCACTAGAAATATAACTATATATATTTAGTATGAATGTATTATTATATTATTTAATATATAACTATAATATATAGTACTAGTATATATTAATATATTATAAGAGTTATAGTATAAATATAATATATAAATTATAATATACTAAATCACCATAACAGTATAACTAATACTAATATATAGTTATACTAATAGTCTACTATTATATAGTTATACTAATCACTATAATTAAAACTAATATATAGCTATACAATATACTTATATAGTTGTACTAATACTATTAGTCTATTATATAGTCTAAGACTCAATTCTAATATAGGCTATATAGTTATAACTAATACTAATATTTATATTAATACTAATGATGTAGAATATAGTTATATTAAATAATTGATTCAACATAACTAATATTACTAATATAATATAGCCAAATTGAATTACTAATAGTCTAATACTAATACAATTAAATAGTTATACTAATCATAGATTCATAATAACTAAATCATTATAAGTCTATAACTATATATATTTAGTATCAATGTATAGTAATATTCTTTAATGTATAACTATTAACCATAATATATAGTACTAGTATAACCGATCAAAAATATATATATAGTACTAGTATATATATTAATGTATTAACATATTATAAAAGTTATAGAATAAATTATAATATATCATATATTTGTAAATTTATAATAGTATTAGTATAGTTGGCTTAATATGTAATATGTTAGTATTAAATCACTATAACTACATAGAGTATTAGTAATAAGAGTATTACTATTATTTAATATAGTATTACATATAGTATTACTATCATTACATAAAGTTATTAGTTATAGTATTAGTACTAGTATAGTTATTAGTACTAATAGACTAATAGTATTAGTTATTAGTATTACATATAGTTACATATATAGTTATCATGCACTATTACTATTATTACATATAGTTATTAGTTATAGTATAGTTATTATTACATATTAAAAAAAATGTCATTAGGTAAAAAAAAAAAAAAAAAAAAGAGTCAACTGTGGACCGACCGGACCGGACCGGACCGGTCCTGAGGGAGTTCGGTTCGGTCCAGGGTGGGAAAACCCTGGACCGAATAGGTCCGGTCCGGTCCACAAAACCTCTCCGGACCGGACCAGACTGAACTCACCCATTCAATCTATGTGATGTTTGCTTGCACCACACTCGAGCAAACCATCAAGCTCATAGTTGTGTGATGTTCGCATGAACCAAATTTGAAAGAAGGCTCGAGCGAACAATAAGCATGTTAAAAATCATGAATGGTGCTAATGTGCCACCCAACTTTGATAGTTGGGCGTGACTATTAGTATAGATTTTATTTTTTCGTTTCTTTTTCACATTTTTTAACATATTTAAATATTTTGGCCAAGTAAAAAAAACTATACCAATATATTAATAGTTACTTTCATATCTATTAAATAAAAAAAATTAAAAATAATAATTTAAATACACGAGAGGGCAAACTATGGGCGGCGAGTTTAAGTGCATATACTAGTTAAAAGAAATAGACAAGAAATTGAGGGGTCATGTACTCGGCGGGATTTATTGGCGCACACCGAAATATTAGAGGGACTCATCAGTAATTTTCAAGTGGCTCCCCGGCTATCAAGTGCAATCCGTCAGTCATTTCACCTGGATTCACTCCATCTTCCAAGTCCCGATTACTTTGGTGTGTGAAGTTGTGAACTGGGAAGGCAAAAAGCACCGCTCGACCACTGTTGAGAAGCTAGACAGCAAACGATGGTGGGACATGGCTGCACCTAGTGCGGCACAGCCAACAGAAAATTCCTCAAGTATTTTGGGTAGACACTCCTCTTGTCAATTCGTTTTATTGATTGAGGCATGTGTTTGTTGTTCATCTATTAAAGATAAGTGTAAAATACATAAGAGTGTTCTATTTATACAAAGAAAAGAATGAAAATACATGGTAAAGTGACAAGACTAGACTTATTATTTACATTGACTATCCACTTATTGTAAAGGACTAAAAACTAACTTTACACTCATCTTTAATATCATCATTGAAGATAAACTTTGTCCACCTGCATTGTAGCTCCATGTTATCTGGGTAATCGATACCCCTCAAGTGGTCAGTTAGAAAATAATTTCCTAAACAATCAAAGAAATTTGTGCGCAAATTCCTAGTGGTTAAACTAAACTTGATTTTTAAGCGGCTGGACTCAGATGTTTGCATCTCCGAGAAAAAAGAACAGCTTGATCGTTTGCATATACATTTGTCATGTTGGAACTTCTCGCTTATTTTACATGCATTCTGATTGGTGATGACCAAGCATCAGATTGGCCAACTTGTGTCCTATGTCGAGATTGGCATGGAATGAGTTCAATATCCAGGATGCGAAGTTTACATCTTTGGTACTAAACGTATCTTCGTTTGGTTACACAGTTCAGATGAGATGAGATGAAATGTCTTGTTAAACGTTAAATAAAATATTGTTCTAATATGATTTTTTAATATTAATTTTATTTTGGAATTTAAAAAAATTGAATTGTTTATTATATTTTGTGTGAAAATTTATAAAAGTTGTAATAATTATATGAGATGAGATGATTTAAATTTGGATTGGTCCAAACCAACGTGTTTGACATCCGCTCTTTACACTATTTAGATTTTTACATTTAAGTGAGGTGGATCAGTTCAATTTGTGAGCCCATAATTCATATGATCAACTTTATGAACACCTACAACAATCATTTTCACCAGTTAGATAATGTATAAGAATAATGTTTGAAAACATTTGTTGGATAATATTTTTTCGACATTTTAACATGTTTAGATTTGTTTTGGTAGTCCAAAATCCAGGTGTGATGTAATTTTTGCAATAACTTAACATGGAGGTCTTATGAACTATTGAACTATATTGTGACATTGTACGCTATAATTCAGTTTTATATCTTTGCTAATGTTTGTTGGATCATTTAAGATTGTAACAGCTATATATGACAATTATTCCACAATAGTTTGAGAGGGGAGATTCATAGGCCTGATAAGGGTTGAGTAGTAAAACGCTGATTGGGTACGCATACAAAAGTTACTAGAAAGTTTTTTTGTAGTATGGTTGGTAGTAGACAATTTATATATGAAAAATTCTACTCATCATCCCCACATACCCACACCAGACATAATTTTTTAATTTTTAATTTTTTTCTCTTACTAAATGTGTGGTGTATGGATGATGAGTAGACGAATTCAATTAGTTTAGGAATAATAAAACCAAATTTAAAAAAAAATTAAAAAATTTAAAAAAAATGTGTAATGTGTAGTGTGTGAGGATGATGAGTAGCAAAACCCTTTATATATTAGTGTGTTTACAACACCTTTAAAAAAAAAAAATGGTTTTGGTGAAAAGGCATGCAACACCCTTTTTATAGCCGATTCTGTAAGTGAGTATTCTTGTAGCTTTTACAAGACTTCTAATTGATATATTATTTGGATGCAGCAAAAGTAACCAGAAATTTATACTGGTTTGTTTGACAATGCCGCGAACTATAAGAGGAAGAGGACGTGGAAGGGGTAGAGGCTAAATAGGTATTGGACCTACGTCGACAATACAACACTCGCAATTGCCACCCAATAATGGACAAAGATAGCAAGATGAGAGTGAGCCATCGAATGACTCAACTCAACCACCAGTTTCCTGCAGTTAGCAAACTGTTAGCAAAACCATCACAAAATATTCAATTCGTAAGCATAATTTCACTAAAACTTGAAAACTGCTTCCAGAAATATATTTAAATTGTCCTACTAATTAGGAACAACAGAGACTCAATTCTAGATCAGATTTTTAGAGCACTTTCTAGTGCTTATTTTGTTGAGAAAGTTCCATTGAGAATTTTTATATTGTTTCTTTCAAACAGTGTGGTCGTGATCCGAGGTTCAGATAGTGTGATCATTTCAGCCATTGGAGTTTAGTAGAGAAGTAAATATTTGAAGACAGTTTGAGGTTTTGGTAGCTATTGTGGTAGAGATAAACAGATCGTTTATCTGGTCAAGTAAGAGTGAGAATTGACAGATGTTTTGTAATTGAAACTTGCTTGTAAAAGATTTTCAAATAGTAGTTGACATTTCTAGGTAGGTTGCATTTAGGATTTTACCTTTAAAGAATACCTTAAAGGGTTTCCATTCGTTACCAAATTATTTGTTATGCAATTGATTTATTTTATGGTAATGCTGTTCTTCTTGAATAATTGAATGAATATTGATTAACTAATTAATTGATAAAAGTGGAAAATCTTTAGAAGTTTTACTGTACAAGGGTATTTTGGTAATTTCATGCTTGAAGTTGCAAGATTATTAGTGGATAAACTCTACATTTAAAAATAGAAATAACATCACAATTGAAATTGTGTTAAAAAAAAAAGCAACTAACAGGGTTACGTTAGAAATGAAATTAATAATGTATTCATGACTCAAATGTGCTCCTACAGCAAACAATATGGAATGCAGAAATTCACTGGAATTCTAAACTAATATTGTGTTTACTAGTGGTTGAAAAAAACAAAACGCAATTAATGAAAGATCTCCAGTCTGGTTCAATTGGTTCTTCATTCCCTAAAGCGAATAGAATCTTCCTTCATCATAATAAAGGAAACATTGATAATGGATGTGGATATAGTAGAAAAAGTTATAGAAATCAAGGGGAGTGTATTCAAATTTTTTCAAATAGAAATTCTACATACCCCTAGAAGTGAAACCACACTGTGATAAAGCACGATGAAAACAAAAGTTTTCATAATAAACCTGAAATATGAAGATAAATGTCATAGATGTGGTATGAAAAGGCATTGGTCATGTATAGGACGTATATCTAAATATTTGGTGGGCCTATACAAAGCATCTATAAAAGAAAAAATAGGTTGAAATGAATTTTGCAGATCATAAGAATCCAGAATGTGGCGCTCTTGACCCCCATGTGTGATTTGGTAGGAGTAGCAACATCGGGGTGATGGCCATCCAGGTCACACACCCCAACACAGAGTGCAAGTGTGTGTAAACATGGATAAATGTGTGTAGCAGAAAGATATAAGGCAATCAAAACTAAGTACTAGACGGTTTTAAACTTTACAACCCAAAATAAAACCTACCAATGGATTATACAGTCATCCAGCTAAAATAAAAGTAAAGGAAACAAGGTCCAACAACGAATACGAGTACAGTCCCAATCCTTCACTCCTCAGGGGGGGCCGGTCTTTCCTGCTCATACCCATTCTCTACATCAAAGCCTACAGTTTCATAAAATGGAATTGTATGTAGGAATACCATAGTGAGATCTTGAATCTCAGTAAGTAATCAAACAAACAACAACTAAGAGTTTAAAACACACATTTATACCACCAATATGATTAACAGTCATATTAGCAAAGAAAACAAAGACCATTTTCCACCCTTTTTTTTCCTTTGAAAATGACACATTTTAACCACACATGCCAAAAGCCCCTTTGACCCAAAACACAATCATTTATAACGCATGATCCTTGGTCTCCCCTAGGGACCATCCGCACACCCTAGCTCCCTTTGTCATACCATGGGTAACAGCCGTGCATGTGACTTCGTAATGAGCGATGCCCAGCACGTATGTGACCAGACATCCTCTAGCCCCTATCAGCAGAGGGGCCACGAAGTCGACACAAGAGCGTTACCAAAAACATTACTCAATTTTTTACGCTCCTGACTGACCAGATGAGCTCCACTGAGATAATGCGTCATCTTGGCATGGGGTTGTGATGCGCACGCACTCTCAAAATATTACCAAGACACAAAAACACAGTTTTCAAATCATGACACATGGTAGAACACAACACAGTTAAACAATCAAGACAAGTATTAATAAAGGTAAATATGTAGATGCATGTAGAAAACATATTGGATGACATGGAATAACACTCATCAGACAATATACATCATCACAATAGTCACAAAGTGCACATTTTAACAAACCCAACTACACGTGCAATCCCATCCTCCATCCGGCCCATGGCCCAATTTCCACAACCACACACAGTTATCAATCCCAACACTTCGCTAGGCCCAAGGCCCATCTCAACACATTCAGACTGCAAACTAATCTCAAAGGTCACGTTGGAGAGCTACTTACAGTGCGAACAGGCAATTTCTAAATGATCAAGCGCGTTGTCTAATGGGTCTAGCGAGTGTGTGTGAGCGTTGTGTGGTAGAGCAAGTTGGCAGCGGCGGCGCATGGTAATGAAGGCAAATCTGGACAGACTAGAGGAGACCCATAGTTGGGGAAATGTTTAAGGGTGATGAGACTGGCGGAAAGGAGGTGGAGAAGGAACTTCCACGACAGGGCACAACGAAGAATGGTGGGGCAGCGGCTAAAAGGTTTCCTATCTCATGGGTTGGGTTGATTCGTGGGAAGAGGGTGTTAGGAATGGGAAGGGGAAGGTGAGCAAGTGGTTAAGCAGCCAGTGCAACGCGGCTGGGAGGGAAGGTGAGTGGTGGCTCTAGAGGAAAAGTTTCTCTAAGGTCACGGGAAAGGACGCGAGGGTGCGACGTGTGAGTGATTCGCAACGACCAATAGTGGACAAGTGGTTAAGAGGAAGCTTGGCCAAAAACCCATGGAAGAACTCCGTGCAGGGCAAGGATTGGGGAATGGGAAGGTGACGACAAATGGTGACAAGAGAAGGGAATCAAGACTGAGACATGGGCTGAGGGTGCAGTGGTCTTGGGGGGCATTGCAGCTACCATGCCAAAGGTCTCACAAGCTAGCAATCGCAACAAGGTGTGGGTTAGAGGAACGATGGAGCAATCACCTACTAACACTCCAATTAATTCCACCAACCAACAACACAAAAGGCCCACTAAATAAACACTCATAAGAATAATCTAGGCCCTCATACAGAAGATCATCTAACTTATTTTGATAATTTAATAGGCTATTCAACCTAACTCATCTAGATGTTTCTTATTTATTGTTGAATTCTAAAAGATAAATGATTTTTTTATGAGCTATGCATATGGTTGTAGTAATTAATTTTCATTATTTATTATGAAATCAGATTTGTTTGAGTTGTTATTTTTTAATAAATTTAGTTAGCGGAAAATCACCAATCTACTTCAATCGGTTATGCTCTATTCCCTAATAAGAATGGAATCTCATTTTATCATAATAAAGGAAAATGGGTCATGGACGTGGACATAGTAGAAAAAGCTATAGAAATTAAGGAGAGTGTCCTCAAAGTTCTTTAGAAAGAATTTCTATGAACCACCAAAAGGGAAACCACACTAAGATAAAGTAAGATGAAAAACAAAGGCTTGCAGAATAAACCTATAAAGAAATATGAAGATAATTGTCATAAGTGTTATATGAAAGAGTATTGGTGACGTACCTGTCGTATATATAAATATTTGGAGACCTATATGAACCATCTGTAAAAGAAAAATAAAAATGGGTCAAAATGATTTTTATGACCACAAAGATCCAGAAGATCATTTAACTATTTTTGATAATTCAAATGTGTAATGCACGTCCTTGTGGTGAGACTTTTAACAAATAGTTTTAGTAATTGAGACAGGAATTACTGAACTTTGTTAAACATTCCCTTTCTTCTCTAGGATATCAAAGATTATAGTTAAAGTTTAAAACCTATTTCATAAATCTAAAAGAGAATTTACAATGGAATTCATTTAACAAAAATATATAGTCCTTTTACAAAATGTGAGTTCATATGTTTAATAAAACATGCCTAGGCTTCTATCACATTTTTCCTTTGGCCATGTCCGTCCCGTTGCTTCATCCTCATTTCGTTCCTAGGTGGGGCACACATAAATATAAAATAAGTCGAATACTTAGTAAACTTTACTTTATACTACAAAAATATACTAACTCGGGTTTTCACTCATGCATTTATCATTCCTCTACATACTTTACATAAATTATTTTCTTTCATTTGAAAACATTACAAGGTGGGGTTTTTCTTTAAAAAGATTTTCATTCCCCATAAAACATTTCCCATATCTTTGACATTTCTTCATAAAGAACTAAATCATTTCATGCATCCAATTAACTCTTATCATTTCTCATTTGCTGGAATACACTGTTACGCCATGTGTGTTGAGGTTAGAGGTTTTTTGGGCCTGGATTCTGCCCTTGGCCACAAGTTGAAAATCCATTTCAGCTAGGAGGTAGCACTTAGTGTACAATTTGTACTACTTATCTGGCATTGCAATCTGCCCAGTCCATTGGTACTATCATTCATTCAGTCATAGCCGTTACTAGCTTTATACATTAAAACATTCATTTCCTGTCCTTTCATTCATTCATGTCTTGTCCTTTTCATTCCTTTTCATTCATCAATCCACTTCATTTCATAAAACATCATTTCATACATAAAACATAAACATCATCATTTCATTTTATGGAACAAAAAGATAATAAGTTCTACATATAACATTCATTTCACATGCATACAACTTTTCTTGGGTTGCATAATAAGGGGCTGCCAATGTAGGGCTGCATAATAAGGGGCTGCCAATGTAGGGCTGCATAATAAGGGGCTGCCAGTGAAGGTCATTACATGCGTATACTTTAAAACATTATTACCTTGGCATACTTTCAAAACATCATTTCATTTCTAAGAAAATATTTTCTTAGAATTTCATTGCATAAAAATAACATTTTTCTTATAACAACATTTAATTTCATTTCTTTTTGTTAATGAAAAACATTTCATTTTCACTTACTTATCATTTAAAAAACTCTAGGAGAGTATGACCAAAGTACTTACGTGGACTCCATGCCATATTCATTTCATGCAGTCTATTCATATGCATGTCAGATGGCAACATACATTCATACTTAACCTTGTGTCATTTCATTTTCATTCACATAAGCAACTAAATCTTAAAACTTTTTTTTTTTTTTTTCAAGGAGGAGAAGATCCTCCATTATTATTAAGAACCCTAAAATTTGGCGGAGGAATACCTTATACAATCCCTTGCTCAACCTGACTTATTCCTTAAAAAATGTGTACCCTAAGACTATACACCCCCTGCAAAATAATAAAAAGACACCCTCAAGATCTGATGAAACCAAAACATTAAACCTGTCTTAAGTATGGCAAACCAAATTTGTCCGTTCGTAAAATTCCTTGAAGCTTCACATTGGAAGGTCTTCAAGTGAGAACCAAGCTTTATTGCAGCCGCTACCACCCATACGAGCAAGGCAATTAGCTGCAGTGTTGGCTTCCCTAAATACATCCTAAATCTGAGGTGATAATTTAGTTTTAGAAAACATCATTTGCTTTGCTAGGGTTTTTTGCATCACATTTTTGGGTGATCTGGGTTGCGGCTTGCAGCGTTTCTAGCTCACCCCCTCTGGTGGCCTTTTGTTGCCAGTGGGTCTTGAGATGGGTTCTGGTGGTTTTGAGGTTGTGATTGTTCTTGGAGGAGATGGAGGTGTTGCAGAAGGTGATGGGGCTAAGGGTGAGAATGCTCGACCGGGAAGGGATCATTCAATTCTAGATGTGCTTCAATGTCCCTTACCAGCAGTGAAATTTTGGATTTTGCCTCGTAGACCAGAGTTGATTGATGGGGAGATGGGTTTCATTTTTTTTTATGTCAAGATGGACCGCATTGCAAAAGACTTGAAGTATGCTTTGATTCTTAAATTCATCTCAATAAGGCCTTCGATTGATGTTCTTAGAAAACATATTATTAAGACTTGGGGGTTTGTTGCGGTTTTCCCATGATAAGCTTCATGGATAATTATCATGTGTTGCTCCATTTGACTAATGAAAAAGACTACTTGCATGCTTGGGCAAGAGAAGGGAGGGTTGTGGCTGGATGTCAATTTTGGTTTTTTATTTGGTCTGTGAATTTTGATGTAAAGAATGAGCTGTCCATTGCTCCTCAATGGATCTTTCTACCGAGGTTGCCGTTGCACCTCTTGTTTTGGGAGTTTCCTTGGATTGCTTAAAGATTCTTGCATCTTGTTTTGGGAGGTTCCTTCGGACAGATAAGGCTATGTTATACTGAACAGGAGATACAGGGGCAAGGTTTTGTGTTGAGGTTGCTCTGCTAGATGAACTAATCAGGTTTTCCACTTGTTGCTGGTAATAAAGAACCTCGATGGCAATAGGTGGTGTATGGGAAGAGAGGTTTGCACAAAGTGTTTTAGGCAAGGGCATATTGCAGTGGTGTGTCAGGTTGGAGAAAGGGTAAAGGCTTAGTTTGCTATAAAAGAGAGATCGAAACCTCAAAAAAAGGAGGGAGAGGAAAAAATGTGGAAGGAAGTGGGAAGGAAAAATAATTTACAAATAATAGGGGATAGGGTGTTGGAAATGAGAAGGAGTTGATTTTTGAAACACAGGATCAGAATCTGGGCAATGTAATGGTTGAAGGAAGCACGAATGGTTTGAAAGACTTAGGGAGAGTGGAAGAGGAGGTTGATGATGAGAATGTCGTGGTGGAGGAAGGGGATATTACGCATGGGCATATAGTTGTGGATGTTGAAGTGGGGTGAGGGAAAGTGCTGAGCCGATTATTGAGATTGCTGGAGAAGGTGATCACTCTGGTCAAGAGGTGGAAGGTGTGACTAAAGAAATTGCTCAAGCTAATCGATTTGTGGTACTTTTAGAAGGGGAGTGTGAAGACTTTCCGGATGCTCAGAAGGATTACAACTCGGACTCTAGTACAAATTTGCATAAGGAAGTTGAGGCAAGTGGTTAGAAAGAATTAGTGGTTAGGAAGTCTCGGAGGGCCAAGGCTCAACCTCAAAAACTTACTTTATGATTGATAAGATCATAGTGTGGAATATTCATGGTGTTGGCACATTGCAAAGGAGATTGAGGAAGTTAGTAAGAAAGTATGATGTATCTATTTTGGTTGTTTCGGAACCTTTCCAAGAGATTGAAATATTACAAAGCTAGACTAGTTCTCTTAATTTTCCAAAGACTTGTTCAAACATGGAGAATGGAGGAAAATTATGGGTTTGTTGGAAAGAGGAGGTTGAGTTTGACATGGTTGGTGTTTCTAACCAATTGATTACTGGTGTATTTTCTAAAGGTGACCAGTCAGTTTTGGTCACTTTTGTATATGCCAAATGTAGCCATATTGAACGACGGGTGTTATGTGAGCATTTGGGTTGTGACGCCCAAATTCTGTTTGGGATCGGACAGACATTTGAAGCGTTGAAACATGCAACACAAGCTTACCTGCCTCCGTTCATGACATATAAGATGCAATGTTCCTAACATGCATATAACATTATGCAATATTCGCAGCGGATAAATTTTTTCTTTAGCAATACTATGCACGAAACTGAAAATATCCCAAATGCTTAAAACATACTTCATACATAAAGACCCATTGAACAACTAAGATCACGACACTAGTCCAAAATGGCTATGATCCAAAAGATACTGGAGATGCAACTCCATAGTATAAGTAGTCATTTAAGTTAACTACTATATTAACATTGACGTCTCACTGTTGCTCAATCGACTGTGTCCAGTTGGTCAGTTCTCGATTCTCCTTCAGGTCCTGTAACAAGATCTACCATTCGGGGGGAATGGTAGTTTAGACTACCATAATGAGATTTGATTATAAATCTCAACAAGTTAACAAAAAACCTCCACACAGGCTAATGATGCATACATGACAGTAAAAGCATGAATGCATAATCAAATTCATAAGCAATCATAGCATAACTTGACATACAACATAGCATAACTGGCATAACTTAAATTAAAACGTGAACTGAATTTGACTTGATATGAACTTGATCTGAAACTTGACTTAACATGGACTTGCTCTGAAACTTGACTTAACTTGAACTTAATCTAAAATTTATTCTTTAACTGCTTAAACTCAACTTCTTGGGTGCTACATGGGTCCCCTAGAGCCATGTGTCCCTGCTGATTACCGCATCACAACACAGGTATCTGGACCAGCTGTGAGTGCGTTAATACATACTCCACAGTTGTTGTGGCCCCATGTATTCTATATGTCAAAATTGCTGTGTCTCACATAGTGTATGTGCCACAATTGCTATGGCCCCATACTTCTTGTGCCACACTCACTGTGGACCCCACGAAACTGAATGTGGCTTTATCGACGCTAGTGCCTGGTGCGCTCTGGTGACCAGTTAGTTAGGTCCCCGCTCGCTACCTATTGACAATATTTAATCAATTCAGGGAATTTCACAACTATTTAAACACTCCAGCGTGAACAAAAGAGTTTCACTAGGATATTACCCCATCCTAGCACTTAGGGTCACTTGATTGTTCTTGAAATACACACACTGTACTCAAGACGAAATGTGACTAGAATACAAAAGGACAGAAGCCGTAATGTAACATAACGTGACTTGAACATAACTCAAAAGACATGACTAACTTGAGATAGAAACATTTCGTAACATGACATAAACATAGAACAGACAATATTTCATAACATGGTTCACATGTAACAGAAAACATACTTAACATAACATACTTGCAACAGTGAACATGACATAACATATATGTAATAGATGACATACTTAACATGATGTACTTGCAATGTATAGTAATACGTGACAAAATATCTTGTGTAACAGATGAATAACTCATGACAGAATAAATTTTGTATAATAGAAAAATATGTGATAACTTGGCATGGCATGGAATATATGATAACACACACATCTATACTGTAGTTCCTTTACTTAGCATACATACAAAGTAAACTGTCAGTAAGTTTAAAGATAATTTACCTTGATCTCCACGTTTCTTATGAAAGCTCAAGCGTGATCACGAGAAACTGTAAATAGTGATTCTAAAAGTTAGAACTTAATTACTAACAATTTGAAATATGGAAAAAAGTACTAAGAGTAAAATTTCCATTTTGCTCTCTATATGTGGGAAAATGATCATTTTACCCATAACTTAAGAATTTTGCATGCTAACTCCAAAAGTCACCAGCCTCATGTAAATTTTATCCTAAACTTAAATATCAATTTAAAAAAATTTAAAACTAATCACAACTATGAAAACTCTATAGGGCCAAACTTCCCTTATGTTAATTCCATTGATTTTTGTTTCAACTTGTTTTGATCAACCTTTTGATCTATGACTTATAAAGATGTGATCTTCAAACCAAACCATCATATGATTTAAAAAGTTGTCCTAAAATAGATATAAGCTTCTAATTCCAGATCACATGTTAAAAATCAACCAAAACATGAATTTAGCCAAGAACATCCACACTTTGGCCTATCTGAATATCTCTTTGCATAAAATTTCATATCTTTGAAACTAACATCAAATATCTTCAAAATAATATTCTAACATGTATACAAGAGGCTTAGGATCCTCCAATAAAATTATCAAAGCCATTGGAATAGGCTTAAACCACCAAAGATTTAAACTTTCTCAAAACAGAAACTGTTTTTCCTCTTCCAGTTTCTAAGTTCCTAGATCTAAGAAAATCTTTCATCAAAACTTTTAATCATGTAAAAAATCCTAAAACAATAATCATATACACTTGTTAACAATACTCCATAAAAATTTTGAAACAAGATTGATCCATTAGCTTGGTCAAAAACTTCAAAATATAACATAGTTTATCACCCATAATGACCTTTCTAGGTTTTAAACAAAATTTGACTAACCAAATGATCTTAAGATGGAAAAAATAAGATGTCAATGTAAACTAGACTAAAAAATGAACAACTTTTATGAAGGTAGCGTTTTGAGAAAACACCTACAAGAGCCCCAAAATAGGAGTGCAAAAGAACTCCAAAAAGTTGTCTAAGAGAGTGTTTGGTGTTCTTTCAATGAAAATTGTAAAGGAAAATAAATTTCATGGTGAGTGGGCTGGAGATATTTTGCACAAGATATGGAAGAGGATGAGGCTGAAGTGAGGCTTGAGTGTTGGCCTTTCTTACCCAATAAAATACACAAAAATCAGCCCAAGATATTTCCTAATGGTGAAGTGTAGACTTGGAAGAGTGAGGTGGCCCTTTAGCTTTTTCCTTCTAGAAACTTCTAGGCCCTCTTGAAGACATCTGATTAGCCATGTGGGGGATGAAATTCGTTGGCCAAAAGCAATGCTAAGGTGCCCAATTTCGTGGGCCTTAATGGGCCTAAATTTGGATGAGCCTCAATTTGGAGTTTTAAGAGGGTTTGGGTTGCTATCAAGCCCAAAACCAATTTCTTCTGGCCCAATGAAATATCCAAGGTTAAAAAGGTTGGATCATTATGTTCTAACATAAATTTGAAAGATTAATAGCATGTGGATGTAATTTAATCAAGTGATTAAATTTGAGGGCAACTTTAGGATTTGGACAAAACTGTTTAGGATTTCAGTTTTAACCATGCTTTTGGGTTCTTAGTTGGATTCCAACCATATAGTGTTTTACTAGGGTGTGAATTCTCTTTGGTTTGGCACAATTTAATTGGTCGGATGGAATAGAGTTTTTGCTTAGGTGGCATGATCTCACACCTTGATTCCTTCAAATCCACCAATATTCCTCATGGTGCCGAGTCTAATACTATTCATCATGTGTGGTTAAGATCTTCCCAAGTGTCCAAATAAAACTTCTCTAACCTAATTTGGACATTCCACACGCTGTAATTTTGAAAATACTGCACTTGGTGCGCTTATCAAGGTGACTATTTATTCCGAAAAAGTGCATAATAAACTTAGTACCAAAAAATCCTAAATATTCATACGAACCTACAGTAAAAATCGTTTATCAAAATTAAGCCCTTCAGTGCCCCTAAAAATAAATTCACAATTTCGAACAAGTGCTTCATTCGAAAATATGAAAATGGGTTGTTATGCCATAAAATCCAAAATAATCAATTGAGTCTAATGGCGCAGACTATAATACATTTTGACACTTCTAACTACCTCAATTAATTAAAAATGCACTTTTGACACCATAGTGAGTGATAACACTAACTATGTGATCAAACTAAAGCTTATGCGATTGGTTAATTCGTGAAAACTTATGGAATCTTCACGAGATTCCTAAAGCCAATAGAAATTCTACCATTGAATTTCTAGCAGGCTGTTACATGGGTGAAATCTCTAGTGTGGGTTTACCTTGGGTTGTTTTGGGAGATTTTAATATTTGATTAGATGAGGAGAGAAAGAGAGGCAGGTTGAGACCTGCTTTGGCAATGGAGGAATTTAGTGCTTGTATTGATAGGTGTGGTCTTCTTGACTTAAAGTTGGAAGGGAAATAATTATCTTGGTGTAATGGTCAGCTTGGTATGGCTAGGAGTTGGGCCAAACTTAAGAGGGTGCTCGTGAACAATATTTTTTTGGCTGAATTCGGGGATGCTTCTGCTCAATTGTTAAAGAGGCAACTTTGAATCATTCTCCTATTGAAGTTATTTTTTGATTTCAGGTGGTATGGTCCTTCTCCATTTAGATTTCAAAATATATGGGTTTCTCATGCGGATTTTTTGAATGTGGTGGCAAGCTCTTGAGTGGAACCTGTTATAGTTTGTTCGGGTTTGTTTAATTTAGCCGAGAAGATGAAATGATTGAGGATATCTCTCCATACCTAGAATAAAGAGAAGTTTGGTCTTGTGGATGGTGTTATTCGAGAATTAGAAGAGAGATTGGAGGTCCTTAAGAAGTCCTCGCAACCTGGTTATAATGAAGAGGATAAGGCTAATTTCCTAGCTACAAAGGCTAAACTAGAGGTTTGGTTGAAGAGAGAGGACACGCATCTAGCTCAACAGGTAAAGAAAAAGGCATGCAGTTATTGCACAATGCAGAAGAAATTCAGTTGTTAAATGTAGCTTCTAGATGGTGGATATTTGGACTCTGCAGAAAGGGTTCACGAGGAGGTTGTGAAGTATTTTGAGACTTTTCTTATGCAAGAAAGTTTTGTTGAGCTGCTTGATCTCAAGCATTTATTTCCTCACGGTATTTCAGCTGATGATGCATAGAAACTTATCCTAGAACCATTGGAGGAGGAAGTAAAGTTGGCTTTCTCGTAGATCGGTACTGATTCTAGCCTAGGGCTTGATGGATTTGGTTATGCATTTTATTTGGCAAGCTAGAATATAGTGAAGGTGGATGTCATGGAGGCGGTGGTGGAGTTCTTTAGGGGTTGTGAGCTTCCTCGATTTTAGACAGCTTCCTCTTTTGTGCTAATTCCAAAGGTGAATTATCCACAGAGTTTTGACAAGTTCAGGCTTATTAGTCTATGTAACATCATATATAAGGTTTTCTCTAAACTTTTGGTTTCTTAGGAAGATTATTTACCCTGAGCAAGGTGCATTTGTTAATGGCCGAAGCATATTTGATAGTATATCTCTTACTCAAGAAATGAAAAGTTGTTACATCGGAGGATTAGGGGGAGAAATATATTGTTGAAAATTGATATTAGTAAGGTGTATGACCGAGTCGATTGGCGGTTTCTTGACCATGTCCTATTTACTCTAGAGATCCTAGATTCTTTTCAGAAATTGGTGAATAATTGTTTTTGTTCGCTTTGGTTTTCAGTGATGATGAATGGAACATATAGAGGATTTTTTTTTTTTTAAATCTAAGAGGGGTCTTAGATAGGGGGATCCCTTTTCTCCATATTTATTTGTTCTTATGGAGGAGGTTTTGTCGAGGGTGCTGAATAAAGCCATGATAGAGGGTTGTATTTTACCTTTCTCACACCCTTCCAATTCCTAAGAGTTTCTCATCTCCTATATGCCGATGATGTGGTTGTGTTTGCTAATGGATCTAGAAGGTCGATAGGAGGCTTGATGGGTGTATTGAAACAGTATCAATGTTGGTCGGGGCAATGTATGAACTTTGATAAATCGGCTATTTTTTTCTTAAAACATTTATCTTATAGCCGAAATAGGGAGATTTTGAGGGAAATTGGCTTTTCAGAGGGGAGTTTCACTTTCACTTATTTGGGAACTCCTATAGTAGATGGTCATTGGAGAATTAGTCAGTTTGATACATTGTTGGAGTGTGTGAGGAAGAAAATTTCAGCTTGGAAATGCCGATTACTGTCACAGGGGGGAAGCTTATTTTACTAAGGCATGTGCTTTCTAGTATGCCTATTCACCTTCTATCAGTTTTGTAGGTTCCTAAAATGGTGATTCAAAAGCTGAATGGTTTATTTTCAAAATTTTT
This sequence comes from Carya illinoinensis, assembly GCF_018687715.1. Lineage (NCBI taxonomy): Eukaryota > Viridiplantae > Streptophyta > Magnoliopsida > Fagales > Juglandaceae > Carya > Carya illinoinensis. Next base: position 8,900,189 of record NC_056766.1, on the reverse strand, counting down.
CCGGGGTGAACACCAAAGATAAAATAAAAGGAAGTGGCGATCTTAGAAGAACTTATGCTTGCCAGTGGAGGAGGGGGGATTGGGGTGCGAAAGCTGAGTGAGGTGCAACGGTCTTTATTTTTGAAATTCAGATGGTAGGTCTTGACTTACAATTTGTTGTGGGAAAAAATTTTTTGGGCGAAATACGCCAAGAATAATTATGTTTCTTTCTGTAGAAGTGATGGTGCTGGTTCGCCATTCTGGAAAAGATTATGGCTAGTTTGTCCGACTTGTTGAGTAGTTCCTTCTAGAAGATAAGAGAGGGTTGGGTGTCTCTATGGTATGATAATTTCATGGGGTCAAGTCCTCTTTGTGATAAATTGATTGTTAGGGAGGAGGAGAGGTCAATCGTGAGTCGGGATTTTGTTGTGAATAATACTTGGGATGTGGATAGGCTTCAATTGTTGCTGGGTACTGAAAGAGCCTATAAGGTGATAGAGAAAGTGGGGTATTTGAGAGAGGCAAATCGTATCTTAGTCTAGAAACCTGAAAAAAAATGGGTGTTTTTCAACAAAATTGGCATGGGAGTGTATCATAATCAGAATACCTGAATTCCTTTGGGCAAAGTGGATACAGAACAAGTGGATACCAAAACAAATATCCATTTGCATGTGGAAAGCAACTTTAAATTGCCTTAGTGTGGATGATTAGGTACGGAAATTAGGGATACCAATGGTTTTGAGCTGTGATTGTTGTGCAAATGGCAAGGAAGACGGTTTAGAGCATATCTTGTGTAAAGAGGAGTTGCTCAAGCAATATGGAGGAAATGCTCAGCTGAGCTTAAAATTCCAGTTTTTGTTAATGATACTTGGAGGGAGCAGGTTCAACGAATAGAGCGAGGCGGCAATCACAGAGTTGTTTATTGTTGGGCTTAATTTCGAGTATAGTGGTTGGGAGATTATGGAGACGTCGTTGTGTAGCAAGGATTGAAGGAAAATCAGAAAATGTGATGGAAGTGTGGGCTTCAATAAAACACTAGGTGGGGACCATTGCAGATAGTTTTGAGGAAAAAAATATGGAAAGTGGTGACCTGCGGGTATTACAGAATCTGGATATTCCAATATATGCAAAGACAACTGGTTTGATTTTGCAGGTTGTGAGATGGCTGAGACCTCCTTTGGGTCAGTTGAAACTGAATTTAAACAGAAGTTGCTTTGGAAATCCAGGTGTGGGTGGAGGTGGAGGGATTTTGCGAGACCATTAGGGGAAATTGATTTTTGCTTTCTCAATGTTCTTTGGGCCAGTTACTAATAATGAAGCTGAGTTACGTGCAGTTGTGAAAGGAATAAAATATTGTCATTAGCTGGGGCATTTTTGCATTGATATTGAATGTGGTTATTTAATTGTGGTTTCTTGGTTGATGGGTAAATATTGTACATGTTGGTATCTCTAGAATTTTTTGGATCAATTGTTAACTCTTTTGGAGGGTTTTAATTTTTCTATTAATCATTTGTATAGAGAAGGAAATAAGGTAGCAGATGAGTTAGCTAGAGGTCGTGCTATGGGAGATGAATGTTTTATTTCTGATGTTGCCCAGTTATCTCAGGATGTGAGGGGGGTGTATAGGTTGGATATGATGGGAACTTTTTATGTTAAAGTCGGTAATTTTGTTTAGGCTTGGTCTTGCCGGGTAAGTTTATTAGTAAGGTTGGAATTTGTTTGGTTGGTTTTAATAAGTTGATTGTGTTTATAATCACGGTTTTCCTCCACCATAAGTGAGGTTCTTAATAAAGTGTCGGAGATGCCGCCCTCCTTTTGACCAAATAAAAAAAGAAAAGAAAAAAAGTACCGAAATCAGATTCTTTATTTCCTCCCAAAAGTCCTTCAAATACCATAAGATGCACCTACAAGCCCTCAACTAGGTGATAACCAGCAGCGAGTCCATCTCAACTATCTCATTACTAAATCCAAACTCCTTACACTTACGAAAGCCAAGCTATAAAGCCATCAATTCAGCCTTATTATTAGATCTCATACCATTACTAGCAGCAAAAGCAAATTGCAAAATTTCCATCTCATTCCGTATTGTGGGAGTTGCCTATAAAAAGATGTCTTGAGGATCACTTGTAATATACAAGAAAAGAAAGAGAATTGAATGATATTGAGCTCTTAAAAATTCAAATATATTGCAATCTTTTAACCTTCCTACTTCTCTTTTGCAAACTTTGAATCATTTGCTATTTCTCTTTAATTTTATAACAATTATTACAAGAATTATTATTGTCATAATTCAAACACTGAGCCTCCACCCAAAAAAAATACCAAACTTCATTGTCGTTGTTATTGACCAAAATTACAAAAATTTGGTCTAATTGTTATCATCAATAATTAATACAAAGTCTTAATTAATGTACTATTTAAAGCGAATATTGATTGCGTGGAAGTTATAATGGATATTGTGAAATTATCGGTATAGGAAACTAATTAAGTTACAACTGTTTAATAATTATTTTATTTTTATATTAAATGAATGTCAGTTTTATAAAATTAAATTTTATTTTTATTAATGTGACATTATGTTAAATAGATTGTAAAATAGTTGTATGTATATCGTGATCCATACATCATCTGATTAAGTTACATCATCTGTTTTCTTGCTCGATAGCAATTTACATCATCGGTAGTATGTGGTGTAAAGACTTAATAATAGAATAAATCATTTCAAAATATATAAAAAAATCCCAACCAACAAAACCAAGAATAGGCATCAATCCAATTACTACCGACCCTTCATCGTTGACAAATATGGTATTGAGACTAAAATCAAACTCACTTATACCTCTTCACCCACGACAGTTACGTACGACGACTAAAAAATAGTGAGCTGCCCTGCATTAATTTGTTAGCTAGCTTGGCACGACCATGTAATTAAGGGCTTAATCTATTTAACAATATAAAGTCTTGGTATTGTGTAAGTAGAATAATAGGCAGCAGCCCACATGCTAAAACCCAAACCGCCCCCCCGCCTCCAACTTCATGACAGTTGGCATGACCTTGTAACACATCTGCTTGGATATATTTTTCTTCTATGTCGGCACATAATTTCAGTCTTCAATTTATCCCTTTGTGTGTGCAGTACAGAAAAAGTTTCTCAAAGTTCGAAAAATAAATTTGAGTGTCTAGCTCTCAAGTGAAAGAGAGATATACACATCAAGTAAATCGTATATAATATTTATTACTCATTTAAATTTTAATGCTGTTGAAAAATTTATATGAGCAACAATAAATATTGTTTATTAAGCTCGCTAAATATGTCTATCTCTCATATTTAAAGTCTTTAAATTTGGCCTAAGAACTTAAAAAATCTTGATCGATTTATCACATCCTCTATATAAAACTTAAAGACGCTACTTAATAGAGAAGGTGACAGTCCAACCACTAAATCCAGTTGAAAGCTCCATTATGCTTTGTAAAATCACAAATTAATTCTATAAATCCAAACACAATCGTCACAAGTTAACCCATAAATTTAAACAATATTAAATTGAGCAAATAGTCTTCAATCTTCAGTCGGTGGAAAACCCAAATTTATGCACATAATATCTCAATTGGGTCTAAGCTAGTTGCCAATTTCAGGTCCTACCAAGTTATATATATATATATGCAAGCAATAATGCAGATATTAAAAGGCTGCTACGAGGCTGTTTGGATAGTGAGATGAGATAAGATAGATTGAGAATGTTTTTCCAATCCAAATAACCTCTAATTTAATCTAATATAGTAAACCAGAAATGACCCTAGTCAAATGTCGTCATTTTAGAGAAGGCTATATATCTTATTCTTCCAACTTGGTGCCTTCTTTAGAACTCCTTTCTTGCGGAAGGGAAAACCTCAACAAAGATCGTAACATCCAATCAAGTAAATATTGTCAATAAAGCATTATATCTTAATTTTCTTCCAAACAACAATCAACACCATGTCCAATGGGATGCCAGAGAATTGACAAGTCATTTGCTACTATGATGATGACTTGTTATATTTCAAAAATGACATGAAGAATATTCAAAAAAGCACATTTAATCCCTTAAAAGTATAATTAGTTAGGATATTTGGTTAATCTTCAATTCGAAACATGTGCATGCACTCTTCATGATCAATGTTAGATACTAAGTTTGGAATAAACTTGGTTAGGTGAAACAACATCTCTGTTTCAAAGGTTTCAAATTATTCAATTACTTGTAGTACTCGAGTTATTGTTTTTGAAGGCCAGAAACAATGGCAATTCGATGTTAATTTTTCACGTAATTAGGTTTCTTTCCCACTTAAAAGTCCAAGTCTAAAGATGGGTGCACGTCATAATTAAAGTTTCAAATTAAGGAGTAAATTATCCAAATTGATCTTTCAATTATCACCTTACAAAAAGGAGTTCTATTTTGGCGTTGTTAAGTTAGAAGAATAAACATGTATATATACAGATATAGCACTTATGATTTGGTTTTTGGATTGATCAATCCCTCTATATCTTATATTAAGGTTCTTAGTGTCTATGCTTTCAATTTTGGCCTTGTTGCGCCTAGGAAATGTTTGGGTGCTGACCTGGTTCAAGCCTAGGTTGCAACCCAGGTGTCGCGTTGCCTGCGCCGAATATCGGGCAATGCTTGGACGTTTATTACAGGCCAAGTTTATCATCGATTAGGGAAAACAAATTATTTATGGCCAAATGGTCGATGACAAATTGTTCACATCACGATGACAACTTTCTTATACTTCATTTACTATCATATCTATTGATATGATACATTTTAAGTGGCTCATATATCTACCACTTAAGGTAAGTGCTTCAAATTATATACCTCATTAGCATTCACCCATGGATGATAAGAAGTGGTAAGTTGGAAGGAACTTTGGAGGGGACTTTTCTTGGTCCTTGTCATTTTGTGCTATACTGTGTGATGATCAAGAAACTAGCTATAACGAATGTTTTTGGATACATGTAAGAATATTTTATTCATTTCTTGTAACATGTCATGCAATCCTTCTCCATCAATAGCATTACAAAAATTGTTTTGCCGCATTATAGATATATAGTAATGATCCAAATTTATGAGAAGGTCTAACCTTTTTTTTTTTTTGAAAGGATGAGAAGGTCTAACCTAGAAAGTTAACACATATGATCCAACATACGTTATACCGGTTTTTATGGGGAGATATATTGTATATTAGGGAAAAAAAAGTGTTCCTTGGATTTACAGAGGTATCTCTTGCTTGTGATCCTTGGAAGTTAACGTATAGCTAGTTAAGCATGACCAAAGTCTCAATGGTCCAAGCTCCCATACTAAACTTACTGAACTCACTACAACCTAGAGGCCAAATCAATTAACACTATGGAAAGACGTAAAAAATGAAAAGAAAGATACAAAACACTAATTCACACGATTTCACCCTTCGTTGGATAATATACACAATCACGTTTACAAGTACACAACTTCATTACTACAAGTTGAAAAACACTTATTCGTAATTAATTATTTACAATGAAAATAACTATTAATTTGTTATGGTTGAGAATGGGTACCATTCCCAATTAGAGATTAACACCATGACCATCACTGTGACTATCAATTTCTTGTCGTAAAAGCATCTCAACTACTTGGCTCATGCTGGGTCTTGCGTTTTTCTCTTCTTCTACACATTGCAAAGCAACTGTTACTAGAATTTCCATCTTATCCTTTTCATAATTGCCTCCTAGTAATGGGTCAACGATCTTCTCAAGCCAAGAAGCCATTGCAGTCGCTACATTCCTTTTTTCCCTCACCCAAGCAACCAACCTTTTGGGTTCTATCTCCCCTCCACAATCTGTAGCATGGACACCTTTAGTTGGTCCCTTTCCTGTCACCATCTCCAATACAACAATTCCATAGCTATAAACATCCACTTTGGAGGTGATAGGAAGATTGAAAACCCACTCTGGAGCCATGTACCCTCGGGTTCCTCTTATTCTTGAGAAGCTTGCATTCTCAAAGTTTCTATTTTGTAGTTTAGACAACCCAAAATCTGCCACCTTTGGTTGATAGTTAGAGTCTAGGAGTATGTTCTGTGGCTTTACATCACAGTGTAAAATCCACTCCAAGCACTCTTCATGCAGATAGGCTAGGCCTTTTGCTGTGCCTGCGGCAATGTGAAACCTTTTCTTCCAATCAAGTGCACGCGATGACAGGTTTTGGGCTAAAGAACCATATTCCATGTACTCGTACACCAAAAGCCTGTGCTTTCCCTCTGCGCAGTACCCCCACATCTCAATTAAGTTCATGTGGTTAATCCTCCGAATGATGCTTACTTCAGCTAGAAATTCACCTTCTCCTTGGTTAAGTTCATTGAGACGCTTGATTGCTACAGCTCGATCGTCAGGCAATACCCCTTTGTACACTATTCCTCCAGCACCTCTTCCAATCTCCTCATTAAAATCTTTTGTCGCCTTTTTGAGCTCAACATAGGTAAATCTTCTGAACCCAGTGACAGCAACAAGATAGCCCTGTTTGTCTGCATCAGAAGTTTGTTCAGTTCGACTCAAGAGACACCACACCAAAAAGATACAGATGATTTCAAGTCCTCCCACTCCACATGCAAACCAGAGCATGAATTTTACTATCCCATTTTCCCGGCTTCTTTTATACGTTCTATCTAGTTGCACTGTACCTTTACTTGAGCAAACTAGTGTGAAATGTTGTATATAATCTGCATAGGAGAAGAGATTTCTTTTAGGTAGTCTCAAATAGAGGTCACCGGGGAAATCTGGGGAACGATATCCATTAAGCAACAATGTCTTGGGGAAGCACTTTGAAAAACCATCATCCTGGGAGAACTTGAATTGGAATCCTTTGCAATTGCACAGTTGCAAACATAAATTCTTACATTGATCAAATGTGTAATTAGGAAAGAACCCATAATCATAACCAAAGAATTCAACACTGGGTAACAACAGGAAGCTAGACTCATTTCTATTGCAAGAAAGATGAAACTCAGGCTCACACCCGTAAGACCAATCTGTGAGATTTTTCATCTTAAATCCAGGAAGGCAAGAGCATTTCCTATCAGAACCAACAATATAGCTGCAAAGACTGTTTGCCCCACAAATACCATAAATCTTGCAAGGTTTCTGAATGGCTTGCCAGGACACAAACCACGTCTCCCCCTCCTCGTCCCAACTGTACAATCGAACATCACCATCATAATCAATTTTTAGTCTTCTATGAAGCTTCGGCCCATAGTCGGCTGCCATGACAGTAAAATTATCAGAAGAACTAAATTTCCCAAATGTATCAAGTACTGCGATCCGACTGCTGTTGTACGTGGACCTCCCAGCATCCCAGCTCACGAGCCCCGGGTCTGGCCAGTATACGTTGGAAACCTCAAGACCATCATAAAGAAGGCGGAGGAGGTTGTCCTTATCAAAAAAGAGCTTATAAAAACCTGAGGAGTGGTTGGTTTGGCTTCTGGAGGAGACGAGCCTTGTGTTTCTAGTGAGTAGTTGTTGGGGAAGAAGGGTGTCTGTTGGAAAATCAAAACTTTCCCATAAAGTAACGCCTTCCATGTTCTGTAGAACAAGATTACCGGTGTTGTAAAGAGATAAGTGTACTGAGGAGAGGGACTGAGTGTTTGTTTCCCAAATTGTAAACTTCCCAGCGTCGGTTAAGATAAGATTACCAGATTTGAGGAGAGAGAGCTTGGAGCTCCTTCCATTAACAGGCTCATCACGATTTGCCATCCAGATTACAGTTAGGTTCTTGCCGCGGGATGGCTTATTGAACCATATGGCATAGCAATAGGCATTATAACCCACGGAATAAAAGCCAGAAGAGAAAACTCCATCTGGTGATATCAGAATGTCTTCCGATTTCTCTATTAATGAAAGTGATGTGCCTTCATGAATGGTTTCCAGGCTTGAAGATGAGAACCAGAGAGAAAATGACAAAGATAATAGAAGGAATAATACTGGAGAATCCATGATATTAGAGGCCTGTGCAACTACTGCTATAAAATGTCGTCCGGAATGAATATGATGTGGTTATTTGTGGATATATATATAAAACTGAGGGAAAGAATATTGAATGTAAAAGTGCACATAGTGCTAAAGATTTTGGAAGCAAATTTTATATTTTCATCCTTTTGGGATAGTCATGCACGACGAAGTCTAAGCTGGGGATATTTAAAGTCAAATTCTAACTGTTTATTAAGGTTTTTCCAAACGTGAAATGTGAACATAATGACATTTCACAGATGTACATGATATATTGCCATGACAAAGAGAATCAAATGGACAAACTCATTTCTTCTAAATTCTCATAGGAAGAAATTTCTTATTTAATTTATTTGAAGCCACCACTTCAAGAGATCACTAAATGCATAATTATTTATGTATCGGGACTAGCTAATAATTCGAAATACTGTGTATTAATTGAAGAAGTGGGAGATCATCGTTTGCTCTTAAAAGTTAAACGTAAATTTGAAGTTAGGATTTATACTCTGATATCATGTGAAATCCACATTTATTTAGGATAAAAAAAAACTATAAAAATAATAAAAAAGAAAAAAGCTTGAAAGAAAAGAAACGAATGAAAGAAAAAGAAACGAATACTTTAATAATTCCTGCAGTTAAATCTCAGGAAAGAATTCTTCGTTGATCAATGTGGACAACTCATGATCATTAATAAGGATTTGGAAGCTACTATTTTCTCCGTATTACAGATAATGACGTGTCAACTTTTATTAGAATATGTTAATCTATTTCTCGTGGAAAAGTCATGACAAATAAGTATAGGGAGTCTCTAATTTCTTCTCAAAGAATAAATCATTAATTTTCAAATCAAATTCCATCATATATAGTAGAGGTGACTATTAATATTGCAATCGAGACTGACGACATCCAATGACATATTGTGGTCGTTGAGGCACATTGTTCTTTCTTCATATTTCTTCTCAAAGAATCAATTTCAAATCAAATGCCATCATAGTAGAGGTGACTGTTAATATTGCAATCGAGACTGATGACATCCTGTGACATATTGTCGAAGTTAAGGCACATTTTTCTTTTTTCGTAGCATTAATACATGAGACTGTGTTATGAATTGAAAAAAAGTTGAAGCCTTTGTGGATGGCCATTTAGATTCCACATCATAGAATTCTAGCCCATTAATAGATCAACTCTTTGAATTCTTAATTCATTAATATATCTCATTAATTTATGTCATTAATTTATGTATCACCTTTTCATATTAATTATCTTCCAATGCCTATGAAAGGGTGTATTGAGAATCATTTGTATAATATAAGAAACTAGAATCGAACAATATTGAGCTCTTGAAGAGCTAAGTTTATATTGCAATTTTTCAATTATCTTGTTACGTCTCTTTAATTTCACAAAACGCTAACTACCCGTTGTGTTCCTTTGCCCTTGGGTAAGATACTTACGTAACATTTACAGAACTATAAGTTTCTCTTTTATAAATATTGATATATTCTTGTTGCGATATAAATTAGTTTATTAAATCATGATATAATCTATGTTATACTATTATAGACTATAATATCTATGCAAAGAATATTCTTGTCTTTTATATATTAGTTTGATTTTAAATACTTCTTCGCATTCAATACTTACTATATATCTGTTATAGATCATGTAAAAGCTTACAGAACTAGAATTTGTTGCCCTCAAATATTTCTGGCAACAATGATTTCTCATTGGTCATTGATATTTATTTTGATACAACGAATCTTGGAAATACTATCAACAAACAAAATGAAGCATCTTTGCAGGATCACACTAAAGCAATAATTTTCTTTTGCCACCATCTGAATACAAAAACTTAAAGTTGAGTACCTAACCATTGAAGATATATTAATTTTATATAATAGTTTAAGGGAGAGATTTGTATACCAGAAGAGCAAGATCCTCCCAAAAACTCATTAAGTTGGATGTACCTTAAAAATGTGAATTTCAAAGAGTTTGGCTAGCAATAGGTGACTAAGATACTTTTAGTGAAATAAACAGAAGAGGGAGAGAGATTGCGTCGCCTAGGGTTTGCTACATGGGGAATCCAGTGGAGCCGTCGTCTTCCTCGATGGCGTAGCCGTCTGCTATGAATGGGAAGGAGAGCGGAGGCATTCAAGAACCTTTGAAGAACGTTGCTAGAGGCGGTTTATAGAGAGGCTATGCAGATATTTTGGTTAATTGACCACAACCTTAGCCACGGGCATTCTGGTTCGTGAACCTAGATTTGTTGAGGAGGAGATGTTCTTTATGTTTTCTCAGGCTGAAATCTCAAAATCGATGGTACTGTTTCGATTTGCAATGGTTCTAAAGTTTCACTGACGCTGGCCATCTATTGATCATATTAGAGGTTTTATCCAAAATAGATGGGGTATAAAATCCATGCTAGTGGTTGGGCAATTACGTAATCCTCGTAATATACTCGTTCGGCTGATAAACGAAGATGGCTTTGTGACTGTTATGGCTAGAGGAAATTTAGATGTTGATGGTGTTCCATACAATTTTTTCCATTGGACCCCGATATTTAATGAAGATGATGAATCTCCTTTGGTCCCCGTATGGATCATGTGACTAGGACATCCATCAAATTATTTTCAATATTCCATGTTAAAAAGTTTTGGAGATGGTTTTGGATGCTTTTTGAAGTGTGATAATGCAACCTTGTGCATTAAGAGACCGGAAGCGGCTAGAATAGGTGTGGAGATGGATGTTTTGGTGCCGTTGAAATCCCATTTTTGGATTGGTCTGCTTGGGCTCGAGAATAGTCACTATCAGGAAGTTATTTTTGAGCATGTTTCAGCATATTGCAATTGGTGCCGAAAATAGGGTCATGTGGAAAACCAATGTAAATCCAAGGAAAAGAATATCATGAAGGGGAAGAAGAAAGTAGTAGAGGAAGAGGAAGGAAAGGTGGTGGAGAAAAAGGTGTGGAAAGTGGTGGGTGAGAAAAAAGTAGAAGAGAAATTTCAGAAGGCTGTAGAGGGAAAGAAGGACAATTTGAAAGCAAGGAGGGAGGTTATTTTGGAACGTATTTGGAACAAAAACAATTCCGAATCTCAAGATATGATGGAGGTATTTTTTGTTGATCCTAATGGTGTTTTACTTTCAAAGAATCAATTTATTCTAGATGTTAATCATGTGGATATTCTAGTGAGTCATCTAAATAATGATAGTGAGAAGGAAAAATGTGATGAAGGCGTTTGGGATTGTTTATTAGCACTGGGTTCCTATCTTGGTTTGAGCAATCTGAGACTATGGATGATAATGTCGTTGTTGATGAATTGTTAGGAGATTGTGGTTTGCTCAAAAGTTCCTTAAAATTGATTGATGAAACTCTTGAATGTGAAGTATGTCACAGTGTTACCAAGAATGTTATGCTGGGTAACGGTTGCTTGAATCATCCGATGATAGTTCATTGGTTGTCAGATAATGATAATGAAGATGAGATTAAAGAGTTGGCAGCCAAATGTTATGATTCAGATAGTGAGATTGAAGTTTCGAAACAGAAATTTTGAGGTTGAAAAACGAAGAAACCTATTGTTGTTCTTGAATGGACAACGCGTTCCAATAAACATGATTAATTGATGAATATTCTTGTTTGAAATATTAGAGGGATTTGTTCGTCGAAGGCAAGTTTGCCACATATTCTTAACAAATAATGTCCATGGTTGTAGCAATTTGAGAACATTTTCTTTCAATCAATAAGTGTGCCCATTGGGCATGGTGGTTACATCTTCCTAATTTTTGTAATAATGTGGAAGTGGGCAGTACAGTTTGGTTGTTCTGGGCAGATGGAATTGACTTCCAACTGCACTTGGTGATGGCTCAAGCTTTCTCAAGCTAGTTTTCCCATGGTAATTCTCGAGTTTTTACTACTTTTATTTACACCAGTTGTTTTCAAGAACATCAAAGTACTCTTTGGAATTATCTTAAGGATATTGATGTTGGTGGCTTACTGTGGTTTCTTGGAGGTGATTTTAATATTATTCAGTCTAAAGGAGAGAAGATTGGTGGTAATTGTCATTCTTCCCGAGGTCGTGATGAATTTAATAATTGTATTCAAGCTTGTGGTTTGGTTGATATTCCTTATTCTGGCAATTGGTTTTCTTGGTGTAATGGGAGGTTAGGGGGTGGAAGAATCTGAGCTCGACTTGATAGAGTACTGGTGAACACAATTTTCGTATCGACTTTCCCTAATGGTCGTATGGAGTATCTTCCTTGCACGTCGTCTTATCATTGTCCAATGGTTAGTTATCTATTGCATGACAGTCGTGTTGGTCCTAAGCCTTTTTGTTTTCAAAGAATGTGGTGCTATCATGATGATTTCCTAGCTATGGTGCATGATTGCTAGAAATAGGATATTCAAGGGTGTCTGATGGTGAAATTCAGTGGCAAGTTAAAGAAATTGAAACAAGTATTGATGAAGTGGAATATGGAGGTCTTCAGTAGAGTGGATGTGGATCTTAAAGTCATTGAAGAGGAACTTTTGGAACTAGAAAATAATGTTTAGCAAAACTATTCACAGGATATGGAAATTGAGATGCAAGCAAAAGCATATTCAATATTTGCATAGAGAGGAGACTATGAGGTGTTAAAAATCAAGAATTAAGTGGATTTGTGAAGGGGATGAAAAAACAGCTTTCTTCAATGCTTCTCATAGATGCAAAAAGAAATTTAAAGCATTGAAGAATCTGACTCTTGAAGACGGCTGCATTATTGAATCAGGTGAAGCAGTCCTTGAGGGGGTAGTAGATTTTTTCCAACAGCAGTTATTGACGTTGACTGTTTTCCTAGAGGATCCTGGTATGAACCTTTTAACTTCTATTATTTCTGAGGTCGATAATCGATTGCTATGCAGAGTCCCTTAGATGATAGAAATTAAGGAGGCTCTATGGTTGATTCCGCAAGATAGTAGTTCGGGGCCTGATGGTGTTTTTGCAAGTTTTTTCATCATGCCTAGGATATTATCAATGAACCTTTTGATAATATTTCTATTGCTCAAGAAATGATTCATAGTATAACATGAAAGTGAGAGGTGACAATACCATGATTAAAATTGATATGGCAAAGGCGTATGACAGGGTGAAATTGAGTTTTTTTATGAAAGTAATGAAGTGATTGGCTTTTCAGATCATTTGAAGGGCCTAATCTTTAATTGTATTTCTTCTCCTATGTGTTCCGTTATGCTTAATGGTTCGATGAAGGGCTTTTTCAAACCTTCTTGTGGCATTAGACAAGGAGATCCTCTTTCGCCATATCTTTTCATTTTATCACAAGAGCTTCTTTCTCAGATGGTTAATGATGATTTTCAAAAGGAGAAAGTCAAGCCTTTTAATGCTAATGGAGGTACTTTGATTTCTCATTTGCTTTATGCTGATGATGTATTGATTTTTTCAAATGGCGGTAAAAGATCTCTAGTGCCGATTATGAAGACTTTACATGCATATCAATCTATGTCAGGGCAACTAGTTAGTCTGGCTAAGTCCTCTATCTTTTTCTCCTCTAAATTTCTGCTTGCTAGGAAATTAGAGATATTGAGGATAATGGGGTTTATGGATGGTAAATGGTCGTGTAATTATCTTGTTGTTCTGTTGCATGTGGGATGGATTACAATCAAATTATTTGACCCTTTGTTGTTGAAGATTCAAAAAAAAGAAAAGAAAAAAGGCTAGTTGGAAGAGTAACATTCTATCCTTTGGGGGTAAAATTACGCTTCTCAAACATATTTTATCTAGCATGCCAATTCATGTTTTATCTGTTATGAATGTAATAAGGGTATCTTCAAAGCTCTTAAGAGTATTTTCTCTAATTTTCTCTGGAGCTCGACTGATGATAAAAAGAAAAGAAAATGGGTGTCTTGGAAAAATATATGCTTGCCGGTTGAGGAAAGGAGCTTGGGCATTCAGAATCTTAAGCCTAAATATGTGGGTGAGAAGCGCCCTACAATTCTTTCTAATTCCGCAAGCTCAAGATTTTGGAAAGGCATTATGTCAGTGATGCCGATAGTGATAAACAATTCAAGAATCTTGCTTAGAAATGGTGAATGCAATTTTTGGTTTGACATCTGGCTTGGGGATGGAGTCATTGCAAATTTGGAAGATATTAGTGGAGATGAAGATTTATTAGTAGCTGGAATCCTAACTAATTCAGTTGGGATGTTTCTAAATTATGTACGTTGGTGTCGAAAGAGATGGTTGAGAAAATAATTGCTTCGTCGGTTTAGATAACAAGTGGCACTGATGTGCGTATTTGGCAGACTAATCCAGATGGAAGTTTCTCTACTAAATTTATGGCTTTGGCATAAATTTGCTCCCAAGAAAATGTCATTTGTTAGTTGGCGTGCTCAAAAATAAGTGTTACCTATGGATGATATCCTTGTTAAGCTAGGCATTTCTCTAGTATCAAAGTGTCATTGTTGTGTATTACCACAATAAGAATCTATTGACCACATTCTTTGTAGTGGTGACTTGGCTGTTAGGGTTTGGAATTATTTTGCAGGTATTTTGGGTGTTCAACTGCCTCAACTCTGAAGATGGCATGTTGTTATAAATGTTATGTGGCTTCGTGCATCGGCATCTTCTTAAGAAGGATATTTTCGTGGAATTTTGCCTATCATTATCACATGTGCATTGTGTAAAGCACGGTGTGATGATAAAATGGAAGGGAAAAAAAATTGATTGGAAAGGAGTGGTGCGGTGGATTAAGTTGATGTTAATAGATATTTTTTCCCCGCATCGTAAGTTTGATAAGTTTTATATGATCTAAATTGTCTGATCTCTCAAGTTGTTAATAAAAATATGAAAGTTGTGGCTTGGATAAAGCCAAGTAGAGGTAATTATAAACTTAAAGTCAATGGAAGCTCTCACGAAAATCCTGGCTTGAGAGATTATTGTGGCCAAGTGATTGAGGGATTTGCAGCTCACTATGGGTAGGTTTCCCACAATGTGGCTGAAGGGAGGACTTTACTTGATGGTTTAAATTTAGCACAACAATTGGATATTCGAGACATAATGGTGGAGTTAGACTCTAAAGTTATTATGAGATGGATCGAGACCGGTAAATGCAACTTATGGTATTTGTGGGACTATTGGGGTGATATAAATAGTTTGTTTTCTTACTTAAATTGCTCCATTGGTCATATTTTCAGAGAAACCAACATGGTTGCAGATTATCTTGCTAAAGAAGGTGCTTATAATCGGTGTAAGTATTTTATAGGTTCTGACCTTGGTAGGGGAATTCTTCGAGTCTTATTACATACGGATTTTTGGGGACTTCCTTGTTTAGGGTTATAATTTATTTTGTTCCCTTTTTCATTGTAAGTACTGTTAATTTTATTAGGTTGGTAATTTTGTTGATCACCTGGGTTTTGGTATTATTTCTTGACTTTATGTAAACCCTCGGGTGGATGATTTGTAACCACATCAAAAGGGGGGGGGGGGTTAATAAGATAATAGACATTGTCATGAGTTTAAATTTTGTGAGTTATTGAATGTAAAGTATTTTGACTTTGTTTGGAGTTTATAATTAAGTATTTTAGCTAAGTCAAAACATGTAATTCCAAATCCCAAGGTTCTTTTCTTATCCATTGAAGAGTTTAAATTTGAAACGGCTACAAGTCTGTGGAGATAGTTTCTTGCAGTTAACAAACTATTAGTAAAACTATCACAACATATTCAAACCGTCGGAAAAATTTCACTGGGACTTAGAAATTACTTCTAGAAATATATTTAAACTGTCCTACTAATTCGGAGCAACAGAGATTCAATTTTGAAGATTTTTTAGAGCACTTTCCAATGCTTATTTTGGTAAGAAAATTCTCTTGATAATTTTTATATTGTTTCACTCAAAAAGTGTGATCATGATCCGAGATTCAGATAGTGTGATTGTTTCAGCCACTAAAGTTCAGTTTCGGTAGAGAAGTCAATATTTAAATATAGTCAGAGACTCTGTTGCTACTGTGGTAGAGACAAACGGTAGGCTGGGTAGGCTCCCCCGTAGGGTGTTATCTTTAAAGAGTTCTTTAAAAGGTTTTCTTTCATCACTAAATTATGTGTTATGCAATTGATTTATTTTATGTTAATATTGTTCTTGTTGAATAATTGCATGAATATTGGTTAACTAATTAATTGATAGAATTGGTAGATATTTAGAAGTTTTGTTGTATATGGGTATTTGGGTAATTTTAATTGGCATCAGAATGTGGTTTACTCATTCGTGTGTGATCTGTATCCCTGTAGATCATGTCGTCATCATTATTAGCCCCTCCATATTTTCATGAGGACAACTACACTTATTGGAATGTTTGAATAAGGACCTTTCTCCAATCTCTAGATGAATATGTGTGGTATGCCGTAGGAAAATGGTGGACTAAGCCTGAGACAAACCTAGACACTTGGTCTAGAGATGATATCAACAATTGTAACTAGAATGGTAAAGGAGGCCCAAAATAAGGGAATTCAACCGATGGTTCTCTCCAGTCCTGATGCATTAATGGGAGAAAGTCAAGTTAGGATTGTATCCCCCATGAGATCAGTCACATTAAATGCAGCTCAGAGTGTAAGTGTTTTATTTAAACTCTATGTCCTACACACCTATATCTAGTGGGTTTAGATTAGCTCAATCTTATCGCTTAATTTAATGAGTCATAGTGAGACTAGAATACCTCTATATCTAAAGTTGCATTTCTCTCTTGCTCTCTCTCTCTCTAGAGAACAAAGCCGATAGTCCTCCCAAGAGGGAGGTGGGAGACTTGGCTCCCCCTCCCTCCCATCTCTCTGGTTACTCTTGTCTTTGTTTAGGTCGGTTAAGTACTAATAATAAGGCTTGAGGTGGCTATTTTAATGGTGGCTTAAGGGCTTTTTTGGTGTATCTCTCACGTAGAGGTTCTAGTGACCACCTCTACTCTAGGGTGGTGTTTCTGTGTTGGTGTTTGTTTGGCCTCCGAAGCTGGGTATCAGCATGAGCTCGTGAGCTCTGTTCTCATCTTGAAAAATAGAAGGTTGTTCACGTCCGAGATGGTTGAGATAGGCGGCATGAGCAGATTGACCTAGCAAAACCGTAGCCTGCTACCAGCCATTTCGAAGCATGCTACCAGTCAATCCGAAGTCTCTTGCGGGTGGACCATGATTTTTGAAGTCGCTTGTGAGTGGACTGTGAAGAACTCCAACCGAAGCATGCTACGCCGGACTATTTTTCGATGATTTCCGAAGCATGCTATGCACGTATGCCGGACTGGGGTAAGGCTGGGCAAGAGACGGCGGCATGAGGGCGAGGGCCGGGGTGAAACTTCAGTGAACTTTGTGAGGAGTCCCTTACTCGTGCGTTGGTGCAGGGGACTCAGCGGGGGAAGATGCAGAGGAAGAAAAGAGAAAATATGGGTGGCGGCGGCAGAAGGAAGTTTTGGAAACCCTAACGGGTTGGGCCCCCACAAGCACACAAGTTGGGCCTTTTGTCTCAGGTTGGGTCCATTTGTTCTTACAGCCCATAGCCAGTTTTTATTTATTTTTTTTTGTATTTGCAATTGTTGGTTTAATTTAGTTTTTATAAATAAAAAAGAAATAGGTTAGTGTCCTACTCCTCTTTTGGAGGAAGGTGGGTGTTAGTCCTACTCCTCATTTGGAGGAAGGTAGGTGTTTGTACTCTTTCTCCTTGGGAGGAGAGAGTGTGGTTGTACTCCTCCTCCTTGGGAGAATGGAGCGTGGGTGTACTTCTCTTCTTTGGAAGAAAGGTCGTTTAACTCTGCTTTAACAGAGCGCTTTCTCTCATAACTATTGTCAGGAGAGAAGGTATAGAAATTTAGACAATGTCTGTCACAAAGAAATTTATTAGCGAGGGAACCCCTAACAGATGTGTAGTTTGGCTGATAATCTGGATTTTCTTGTATTGATTAGTCATATATGTAACTTCAATTTCAGTGAATGAAATTAAGTCATTTAAAAAAAAAAAAAGAATACCTCTATATCTAATCAAAGTGGAAAACAAAGTTTATACATTTTATGACGGCTATAAATTTATAAATAGCATTGAGAGATTAAAGGGTTCTCTCACCTACAATATTATTGTGCTCTAGCTATCGTGAGACATTTGGGATAAAGTTACTAAGGTAATCATTCTTTCATAGTCAGGTTAGATTCATTATCAAACTATAATAGAGGATGGTATGTTTTCTAACTATTATTATTTATTATCATGGATCAAAGAAAGTCAAAGATCTGATAATTAATATTCATGTTAAAATATTTAACATGTGTTATCAGAGCATTAGTGTAATGCATGTCCTTGTGGTGGGTCATTAAGAAAATGGTTTTATGAAAAGAGACTGGAGTTACTATTTGTTTTGAAATTTCTTTTCCTTCCATGCCAGGATACGAAAGACTCCATGTTTATAAATATAACGTGTTTCTTAATTTAAAAGGTTACAGTGGAAAACATTAAATTTTATAATTAAAGTCTTTCACACAAAATGTTATGCCTAGGCTTCTGTGATCTTCCTCTTGGGCTGTGTCCGTCTTGATGTGTCGTGCTCATCTTGTACCTGGGAGGGCACGCATAAAAACTAAAATGAGTCAATGACTCGTAAGCATTATTTCATACAGTTAAAATATAATAACATAGGCTTTTAGTTATGCAGTCATCATTCCATACATATCATATATAGACATTCATTCGTTTAAAACATTATGAGGTGGGGTTTTTCTTTAAAATAAGTTTTTTTTTTTTTTATGTAAAACGGTTCCCCACGCCTTGTTGCCTTTATTTCTTAAAGAGTCTTAGCATACATACATTCTTTCTTAACATGCATATATTCTTTCTTATCACTTTCATTGGTCATTGCACACTGTTACGCCTCATGTGTAAGGGTTAGAGGTCTTTTAGAGCTTGATTCCGCCGGTGGCCACGGGTTAGGAATCCATTCCGTTAGGGTCTAGCACTGGGTGCACTACCAGTAATACTTACTAGACATTGCAATCTGTCCAATCTAATCCTTTGGTACCTTTATCCGTTCATTCATGTAGCCGTTACTTATTTTCATATATTAAAGCATTTAGTCCTTTCATTCATTTCAGTTCTTTAAGTTCTTTTCATTTCTTTCAGTCCTTCAATCTGTTCATTCATAAAATTTATTTAGAAGCATGAGCTTAAACATCATCTTTCATGGCATCATTTAAAACATCAGTTCATGGCATCGTTTAAATCATCATCTTTCGTAGGGGCCTTTTAAAAAACTTTCTTTGCGTCCTTCAAAGCATCGCTTAAAACATGAGGCATTAGCCTCACATTTCATTTCGTGAAAATACATCCAGTACTTACTACGTATACCATCCATTCACATGCATACACTTACATACTTGGGGTGCATAAAAAAGGGTTGCCAAGGTGGGCCCTTACATACTTATACTTGAAAACTTATACTTAGCGTTCTTTCGTAAAACATGTTTCGTATCGTTTCGTAAAGTATCATAAAGAAAAATCATTTCATTTTCATTTTCATTTATTTAGAAAACTCTAGAAGAGTATGAACGTAAGACTTACCTGGACTCCATCCCATACTCATTTCATACAGTCTATTCATGTGCTTATTAGATGGCAACCTACATGCACACATAATCTCAACATCATTCTCTATCTAGTACATAAGCAATTATACTAGAAATAGAACTACACTTAACTTGGAATGCTATCCATCAATCCCTATATTCTTACGTACCATTTACTATGCTAAAACCTTCTGAGTCCATTTACAATTACTACCTCCATCTTTTATGTCTTCCTTACCACGTTTCCTCTTTTTGGGACCCACTTGGGTCACCTTTTCCGAATTTAACATTCTATTTTGAGATTTTATCCTTTAAAGTGAACCTCCATGTTTCACCTTAGAGTTAAGACACTAAGACCTTCGTCTTACTATCCTATTAAGCACATTCTGAGGCATGACTCAGTCTAACTAAGTCAGGCATCTCAATCCTAGACAACATATCCATTACTACCTTCATGTATCCTAGCCCATACTCAATCCTTATTCCTATCCATACATGCCACATGACTTTAAGCCAACTCTAAGGCTTAAACATTGTGCAACCATGCTTAGGATGGATTACCCATTATATATGGTAAATCCATCTGGTACACGTGTCTCACCAGATGCACATGTACCTTACCTTTTATCACCTAAGATTAACTTATAGTCTGTTGGACACCCGCTTGTATAAACAAGTTCCATACTCTGATACAAATTTCTATTCAAACCCAGTCCACAGGACCTTCCTACTTTCCGGCCCCTTTATAAGTTCATCCCAATACTTACATGACAAGACTCATTCATTCTATGCCTTAATCTCGTCATGTAGCTTGAGCCTAACCTCAAGCTACATTGTGACACCCGTCATTAGGACAGGGTTACGTCACAACTATTCTGAGATACTGTTCCACAGCTCCAAACACTACACAACACGTTCTATGCTCCTCAACTGCGCCATCAAAACCTTTGTGACACGCCATCCGGTGCATCACAACACCACACAGAGTACACTCCACATGACCTCTCTTTCATCCACACTACGCCATGCACCATTATGATACACGCCACATGGTGATAGAGTACACACCACATGTACTCCCTTCATACTACGCCACACCACAACACAACACTACTACAACACACTACACAATTACGCCCAATACTTCACTACACAGCCACATTTCACAATCGAACTCCACAATACTAACAACACAGTCTGTAATCCAACCAACCAACTAACGGTCCATCGAAGGGATAACCTATGCATTGCTCACTGCCCGTCACTTTCAAAGGTGTCGAAAGAGTCGTACATGGTGGTTAAACCACATACGGTGGCTGTTTAGGCTATTAGAGGTGGCTATAGGTGTGGATCTAAGCGAGGAAAGGTTTGGTCGTGGTCCTAGAGTGGTGGCCTCGTGGTGGTGTCGAGGTGGCACACGGTGGAGGCACGGTGGCTCATGGAGTTTGGGCCATGGGTCTCAACCAAGGGAAATAGAGAGGGAGAGATAAGGGAACTTGGCTAGGCCTGAAGGAGCTTGAGAGAGGTGCGGTCGAGCTATGGTGGCGAGGTGGTGGTTGTACGGTGGCTAGAGGCCGCAGATTTGGCATCGAGGTGGAGGGGAGGCCGTCAGTGTGTGAGAGAGCATGAGAAAGGTGGATAGCTTGGCTGGCAAGGAGGAGCCATGGTGGTTAAGGGAGGCTGTGGGTGGTGGCTGGCAACTTGGGTTACCGTGTACGGCGGCATGGGTATGGTGAATCCATGCATGATGTGTGTGCGTGAGTGAGGTGAACCCAATGGAGAGGGAGAGAGTTGGGGGAAAGGAAGGCCATGGAGGTGGAGCTGGTAAAGTGGTGAAGCTGTTGGTGGTGGTCGGAGGTCGTAATGGCCAATTATGGCAGTGCTACGGTGGGTAGAAATAGGTGAAACCCATTTTGGTTGGAGGAAGGAGAAGAGAGAGAGGGGTTGCTGTGGGACTCACCACCAGTGAGGTTGGATTCACCGGCATGAGGGAAACACACTGATGGTGGTGGTAAAGTTGGACGGCGTGCGGCGACGCTGGGCTGGGGGAGAGAAGGCCAAGGTAGAGGGACAGAGAGGCTTCTGTTGAGTTGGGAGAAAGGGAGAAGAGAGAGGGAAAGAGAGGAAATGAGGGAAAAAAGCTAGGGGCTTGGGTATTTAATCCAAGTCTTTTGTCTTGGGATCTTCAGAACGATCTAAACGTGATGATTTAAATACTGATTTGAAAATGTGTAAACATTAATTTAATTGAAAACACTAAGAGGAATTAAAATAGAATATTATTTTATAAACTAAAGTTCAGAAAATAATATTCTTTCATAATTGATAAAATGATGAAGTCTTTGTAATTACTTGATGAGAATAAAACCATTTAAATTAATCTAGAGTTTTCAACATAATTTAAATCTTGTAATATTTTTAAATGGCTAAAATCATTTAAATTAAATAATTTTCCACAATTATAACATTTTTGAAACTCTTCAAAAATATTATAATTGTGTTATTTAAAATCAAGCTTAGTCCAATAACATTGAAAATATCCTATATAAATATTTACAGGACAATTAAAATATTCGTAAGTTTTAAAATAGTGGACTTGTTTTAAAAATTACTTGATATCTTTAAAAACACACCATCAATGCTCGGTATGCAGAACAAGGCTCGTAACTATAAAAGAAAGTAGAAGCAGGTTGTTACAATTAGTTTATAGATTTTTATGATCTCGATAAAATATTGTACATGCCAGTTCCTCAATTTGATATTTCTTTTCGGTCTAGAAGACAAAAAAATAGACTGTTTCGTATTGATATTATGCATAAAAAACATAAATTGCTCATCTTGATATGATATGCATAAAATGCTACGTGAATGTCACACATATACATAAAATTGTAGTTTTAGTTCTACGTGTGTAAAATTTTGAATTGATATAGATGGAATTGTTGCTTGGGTTTTACTTTTTTCCTTTTAAGAGAGAGTTGAGGCTACCATATAGGTTAGCAGTGGGTGGCGGGGAGGTGGTTGGATTGCCCTCAAGGGTATTCTAGGATGGAAGAACGCCACCACTACTGCTGTGGAGATCCTCTTCGATTGATGGCCCGAATCTCCTCTCTGAGATTTTTTGTAAAACCAAAAAAAAAAAAAAAAAAAAAAAAAAAAAAAAGAGGTGGACCTTGACGGCGGGAGGAGGCTGGGGATGAGATGTCATCTTCTCCTTACCGGCAAGGACCATTGTTGAGATGCCATGCTAGTATTAAGGATGATGAGGTGCAGGACTGTGTATTGAATATTGAGGGAAGAAGAAAAGAAATTGAGGTGAGGTGCAGCACTATTAAGGAATAAAAGAAAACCTAGGGTTTTTTCCTAAAGTTGAGGGCCTTGGGCTCTGGCATAGCCCGAGAGAAAGATAAAGGGCCACTATTGTCGCCTAACCCGAAGAAGAAAGAAATAAAAACTAAGAGGTTTTATTTTGAAAGACTAAGGGCCTTGGGTCGTGGGCTCTGGCCCAGCATAAGAGAAAAGTAACGGGCCACTTCTATGGCCTAGCCTAAAAAAAGGAATAGAGAATTAGGCCTGCACCATAGGCCTTGGTTATTGTTGATCCGACCTAGCCCCTACATTTTTTAACACAGTTTCAGCCCGAGGTCATTGAATCGGTCTAGTCAAGATTCAAATTGGTCAGATTATAAAATAATATAATATTATTTATTTATATTTAAAAAAATAAAAAAATATGATTTTTTTTTTCTTTTATATGCATGTTCTTACTGTTAAATGCAGGTATGATTAAGGGATGTAGACCTATTCTCGATGAACTTCGGTTATGCATATAGTTGGGATTGAAGGATGTTTTGGTATAATCAGATTTTGCTCTTATAATGGGTTGGTTAGCATCGGGGGTGTGCAAATATCGGTTCCTTTGGGATTTTTGGGAGGAAGTGAAAAACATGGGTCATGAGCTTAATGTTTGATTACATCATATTTATATAGAAGCTAATATGGTGGCAGATTTATTGGCAAAGCAAGGAACCCAAGGTTTAACTTGAGATTTTTGTGATGTGTCTTCCATGCAAGGTCGGATTAGGGAATTAATTCATTTAGACAAACTTGGCATGCCCTATATTAGACTATGATTTTTTGTTGGGTGATTTGGTTGGGTTGGGTTTTTGTTTTTTAGTTTGGGATTTTTTTGGCACCTGAGGTTTCTTTGAACACTCAACGGTGACCTGGGCTTGTTACCAAGGTATTCCTCTGCCATAAGCGGGGTTTTTTTAATAAAATTGGGGCAAGGTCACTCATGGATAGGTGACCTTCGTCCATTTACCAAAAAAAAAAAAAATGTATGTATGATTTATATAATATTTATTTTCGCTCTTATTTAAATAGTTGTTATTATATATAATTTTTTTATCCAATCTGGCCAAATGATTTATATCAAGATTTAGGGAAAGTTTGGTTGCCTGAAGGTACAAGATTTTCTTAAATTTTGGTGAAAAATTATTAAACTCCATATGGTATGTTGTTGCAAGCAACAAAAAATAAAACCTATAGTCCTAAAAATACACGTAGTAGTGCAAGTAAGGATCATTTCGATGGAAAGTTTTAGTCAAGTTTTATGTTACGTGAACAAGGAAGGGGGTTTTGAGTATAACAAAAAAAAATTTTAAGAAGTGCAACTATGGAACAATTCAAATTAAAGTATTGAAATCAATCAAAAGAACAAACCTTGATCTAAGTCAAAATCCACCATCGAAATTTTACAATTGATCATTGATGCAAGTATATATCAATTCATACTTTGAATATTCACCATTAGGCACCAAATAAGTATAAAATACTAAACATTATGGGAGAAAAATATGACATTTTTTATTCTCATCAAATTCCCTCATACTTAACTTTTGCTAGTCCTCAGGCAAAACTTAAATTCAATTTCCCAAGAACACCAAGGTTGCAACGCCATCAACCATGAACAACCAAGCTCTTCAAAACTCATAACATATCATGAACAAACATTCTTAAACAACTTACAATTACTTAGTAAGCATTTTCACTCAAAGATGGAGTAAACTAAATACATAGACCCTCATGGAAATAAACACTCGACTCTAATGTGTTTGAAGGGTATGTGTTTCGCTCAAATTTATTCCAATGGAAATGATCTACCATAGGCTTGCATATCTTCTCATTCTCCACCATTGAGATCACATGCATAACACGAGTCATAAGGACTTTTCACGGGTTGTAACGGGGTTTAGGATCAAGGTGGGAAATATTTGGGAGTGTAGCTCAAAAGCCATCGAAACTAGTGGAGTAAAAATGAATCAACTCAAGCTCGAATATATAAGACTTGTAAAACCAATCACTCCATTCATAAGCTTCATCAGTTTGGCTTTAAAGCATTTAAACCATGTAAAACTCCTGCATTGAAAAAGAGATCGTTCAAAAGGAACACTTTTCGTTTGCAGCAGGGAACGACCCTTCACAATAGCTTCCACCTTGTATATATCATGTATAAATAAACCCCTTTATTGGAATTTTAGGAGGAATTATGAACATGGACAATTTGTAATATAAAAAGCAATTTCCTCCATCACTTCCTTTCTTCCTTTTTTTTTCACCAAAATTACATCAACAATGGAACTCATGAATTGAGAATGAAAATATGTTCCATTTCACCAGTCATAACCATACCCCAAATCCAGACACTCCCACATTTATTTCTTGCACACCCATACATATCATAATGATAAACAATGCTTCACTAGCTTTATGGCTTGGGTAAAGGCATTGTTTTTCAGGTTTAAAGCTTGTAACGTGGGTTCACAATAAACGGAAAAAAAAAAAAAAAAAAAAAAAAAAAAAAAAACCAATAAAGCTCAAAGGGGTTAAATGAAGGGAAAAATTAATTACAAGGTAGGCTATTTGGCTTATGTAGCTTATAACGAAGAGGGCCTTAATCATGTTCATGGTCATACATGCATGTGTCAATATGACCTCAAAGAGAATTGAGGAAAGTTCTAGAGAAACACATCCATGGAATAATATCTCACATGAAAGAAAATAGTGACACTTATATGGATGTGTTAGTCTAAAGGCTCAAAATCTCACCGGCTTTTGTCTACCAAATTTATTTACTACCATTCTCAAGGAAAATAATTAGACTATTTAATTCTAAGTTGGAAGACTACTTATTCAATCATGTTATGAATTTTTCAAGCTTAATTGAATCTAGCTCATGACATACCCAACCAAAATTAAAACACAACCTAAATCCCCTTCCCCACACTTAAAACTTACATTGTCCCCAATGTAAGGTGAAATGCAAAGAAAATGCCAAAATAAAATGTGAGAATAACAAGACCAACTCCTCTTGGGATGCCTCCCAAGCAGCGCCTTTATTTATTGTTGTTGGCTCGACTCAAGGCTTTCTTCTTCAATTAGTATAAATCAGATCCTCAAGGTCCAATTTTTCCACATTCTCTACTTAGAAACCTTCATAGAAAGTCTTACGTCTATGGCCATTCACGTTGAATACTTTGGAAGTTGTTAAACTTTGAATTTCAACTGCACCATGAGGAAAAACATTAGTAACAACAAAAGATCCAATCCAACGAGAACTCAACTTACTTGGAAACAAATGAAGCTGTGAATGGTATAGAATGACTTTTTGACCAACTTTAAACTCCTTCCTAGAGATCATCTTGTCATGAATAGCTTTCGTCTTTTCCTTGTAAATCCTTACACTCTTATAGGCATCATTGCGAATTTCCTCTAACTCTTGTAATTGCAACTTCCTATATTCTCCACTCTCGTCTGTCTTTGTGTTGAAACTCTTGATAGCCCGATAAGCCTTGTATTCTAACTCAACTAGATGGTGGCATGGTTTTCCAAACACCAACCAATAAGGTGACGTACCAATGGGCATCTTATATGTAGTCCTATACGCCCACAAGGCATCATCCAAATGCAAACTCCAATCTTTTCTACTTGGATTGACCGTCTTTTCAATGATGGACTTGATCTCTTGATTTGACACTTCTGCTTGTCCACTAGTTTGTGGATGATAGGCAGTTGACACCTTGTGGGTCACATGGTACTTTCTCAGCAAAGTCTCCATAGTTCGATTGCAAAACTGAGTGCCCCGATCACTTATTAAAGCTCTTGGAATTCCAAACCCAGAGAATATGTTAGACTTGATAAAATATGTAACAACTTTAGAATCATTAGTCCTGGTAGCTTTAGCTTCCACCCATTTCGAGACATAATCAATAGCAAGCAAAATATAAACATAATTGAAAGATATCGGGAACAGCCCCATGAAATCAATGCCCCAAACATCAAAAATTTTGCAAAATAGTATGGGGGTTTGTGGCATCTCATTCCTTTGGGAGATATTACCTGTCTTTTGACAATGATCACATGACTTACAAAAAGAATATGAATCTCAGAATAAAGATGGCCAATAGAAACCACATTCTAGCACTTTTCTTGTCGTCCTCTTAGCTCCAAAGTGACCTCCACAAGCATAAGAATGAAAAAAGGTGAGAATAAGAATAATATCATTTTCAGGAACACACTTTCTTATCACTTGATCTGCACAATGCTTCCATAAGTATAGGTCATCCCACACATAGTATTTGGCATCACTCTTGATCTTATCTCTTTTAGCCTTAGAAAAACCAGGAGGTAACATATTAGTAACCAAATAATTTATAATATTCGCATATCAAGGTAATGTCACACTCGCAGAGAACAATTGCTCGTCAGGGAAAGTTTTCTGTAGACGAAGTTCATCCTCCACATTAACTAAACAACTCAAATGATCTGCGACATGATTTATTGTCCCTCTTTTGTCCTTGATCTCCAAATCAAATTCACTCAAGAGAAGTATCCATCTTATTAAGCTTGGTTTTACCTCTTTCTTCGTCATCAAATAACGAAGAGCTGCATGATCAGAGTAAACAATTATTTTAGTACCAAGCAAATAAGATCGAAACATTTCTAAAGCAGAAACAACAGCTAAAAGTTCTTTTTCAGTAGTAGAATAATTTCTCTGGGCATCATTCAAAGTCCTTGAAGCATAATAAATGGCATGAGACTCTTTTCCAATTTTATCACCCAAACCAACACCTACTGCATAATCGCTTGCATCGCACATTATCTTGAAAGGAACATTCCAGTCAGGGGGTTGGATAACTAGGGTAGAAGTCGACAGTTCCTTTAGCTTATCAAATACCTTTTTACACTCCTCATCGAGCTCAAAAGCCACATCCTTTTGTAGCAACTTACATAGGGGTAATGCTATTTTGGAAAAGTCATTGATGAATCTTTGGAAAAAACTTGCATGTCCAAGAAAAGAACGAACATCCCGCACACTAGTGGGATAAGGTAAAGATTGAATATATCAACTTTGGCTTTATCTATCTCAATTCCCCTAGATGAAATAACATGACCCAAAGCTATACCTTGTTTAACCATAAAATGACATTTTTCAAAATTTAACACAAGGTTAGTTTCTATGCATCTTTGAAGAACAAGTGTAAGGTTATGCAAACAATTATCAAAGGAGTCTCCATAGACTGTGAAATCATCCATAAAGGCTTCTATGATATGCTGAATATAATCTAAAAATATGCTAACCATACACATTTGGAAAGTCGCTAGGGCGTTGCAAAGGCCAAAGCGCATGCGACGATATGCAAAAGTTCTGAATGGGCATGTAAAAGTTATCTTTTCTTAATCCTCCAAAGCAATTGCAATCTGAAAATAATATGAATAACCAACAAGGAAACAATGGTAAGAATGACCAACTAACCTTTCAAGCATTTGATCAATAAAAGGTAAAGGGAAGCGGACCTTGCAGGTTACAATATTTAATTTTCTATAATCTATACAAACCTGCCACCCATTTTGAACACGGGTAGGAACAAATTCATCATTCTGATTTTTCACAACAGTTATTCCAATCATTTTAGGAATCACTTGAACCAGGCTAACCCAATTGCTATCCGAAATAGGAAAAATCACTCTAACTTCGAGAAGTTTGAGAATCTCCTTCTTCATTAGATCCATCATGGGTGGGTTCAATCTTCTTTGCGGTTGACGGGAAGGTTTTGCTACTTCTTCAATTAAGATACGATGCATGCATGTTGATGGGCTAATTCCTTTAATATCCACAATTGTCCAACCAATAGTCGTCTTATGCTCCGTAAGGACCTGCACAAGCTTTTCTTCTTGTGGTGTACTAAGTTTACTGGATATGATCACTAGTAACGTTCCTCCATCTCCAAGGAGCACGTACTTAAGGTAACTAGGGAGAGGCTTCAAATCAGGAATGAGGGCCTGTAAAACAGAGGGTAAAGGCCTCTTGTTAGAAATTGGTAACACAATATAAAGAACATTACCTGACTGCTATAACTTCAAAAAATCATTCAACGCTGCAACAGTTTCCTACAAATTAGTACTCAAGGCTAACTCCTCATTCTCTTTCACCATCAAATTCCATGGTAAGTGTGCCACTATGAACATCTATCTTGGTCTTGGATGTCTTTAAGAATGGTCTTGCTAACAAAATAGGAGCAGTTTGATCACCATTTTCCATATCAAGCACATAGAAATCAGTAGGGAAAACCAAATCATTAATTTGCACAAAAACATCCTCAACTACACCCTTATGATAGGTACTAGATCTATCAGCCAATTGAATCATAACACAAGTTTTATCCAAAGGTCCAAGTTTCAAAGAAGCATATATAGAATATGGCATGACATTGATAAAAGCTCCTAAATCTATCATGGCCTTCTCAAATCTAGTGCTTCCTATCGTACAAGGGATAATAAACATGCCTGGATTTTTGCACTTCACAGGGAGTTTTCTTTGAATAACTCTAGAAACACTCTCCCCTACTCTCACCTTCTCACATCCTTTAAGTTTATGTTTCCTCTTAATTGTACATGTTTCTTTTAGGAATTCAGCATAACGAGGTACTTGTTTAATATTATCTAAAAGTGAAATATTTAGCTTGCATCTTGATGACTTGCATAATTTAGTATATTTTATCACTTCTTAACTCTAAACTTTAGTTTAATTTTATTTATTTTTTGTTAATTTTATGCTTCATTGTTGTTATTTAAATTTTATTTCAAATTTGAAAAAAATGAAGATCCAAATTTTATAAGCCTATCGTCTAAGGACTCTTAAATTTAAATAAAGATTTATTTGAATATAAGAGTTGATCACCAGTATTTTTTGAAGATGCTAAAGATAGAAGAAGATTTCCTAATTTAAAAGAAAGATATGTCGAAAAAGAGAAGTGATTTGGATCTACTCTATTGGCATATAACTACCAGATGAGAAAAAGTGAATAAATAAAAAATAAAATAAAATAACGTATTTATCAAATTAAAAAAGAGAAGATGACGTGAGAAGTTTGGACTTCATTCTATCTATTGGTTTAACTTACCATGTAAGACGTGCATGGGAATACATTAATTGGCAAAAGTTACGATGGTTTGACCTGGTAAATTGATGCAAAAGTAGCAGTTAGTTTGGATTTATTTTGGCTGGCAGAACTATACGTAGGAGCGGAGATGAGTTTTACGGAATTGGCCATTCTGGATTAGGATGTAGCCTGACGCAAGGGCTTCACTTGGAGAGACGCACGCATGTGGAATCAAGACGGAATGCAGCAGATTTTTATTTGATTTGTTTTGATGCGGCTTGTGGATCAATAGAGACGGCAATTAATTTAATTTCCTCTGGTTTGGAAGACATGTTGTGACTGTTAAGACGCTTCGGCGACTGAGAGCTACGACTGCGAGGAGTATTTTTTAGTGTTCATTTTCCTTTCATTATTCTCAAAAAAATTATAGTAAATTCGTTTATGTTGAATTTAATTTTTAGCATGTACTAAATTTTCTTTATTTTAGGAAAACGATGTAATCTAGTTCCGAACTATACTTGATTTTCTATGCTAATTTAAAGTAATTTTTTGTTTGTTTGTCTGATTTATTCTGAATATATTGCTTCTAATTAACTGGCCATTAATTAGATAATTTTAATATTGTAATTTGTTATTGAAAGAGGGAATTATAGGATAGATCTTGAATATTTCGACATAGGTAAATATAGAGATTGAAAGACTTGTATGAAACTATGTAGTATTAAAATTATTGGTCTTATTGCTTTCTTGCTTTATTAATTTGCATACTCTTGTGTAAAATGATGAACAAGAATAATTTCCAATTGACTATCGAAAGAGGCTTTTGGATGAATTAGAGATTTTCTAACAAATAGAGAGAATTAAATTTAATTAGTTAGATGAGTAAAGCATAGTGAGGAATTAGGTGAAATCGATTTCCTAGAAGTTTTCGTTCCCATTAATTTGATCTTCGAAAATCATTTTTATTTTCCTTTGTGTATTTTTCTTTGAATTGATTTTATTTTAAATTGCAATTACAAAATCTTAGTGACTTCTCTAGATAAAATCGAGATTAATATAATTTTAGTATTTGTCAAAAGTAAGTTATCAATCTCTGAGGACGATACTATTTCCATCACTTTACTATAAAACTACGATACTGTGCATTTGTAGTTTTGCACCGATCACATCGACGAAAAGTCTCATATAAATCTTTATTTTGCTCATCTTTTCTAGATTCTGCCAAAGCCTTAGGAAAATGAGGTACTGGTTTATAATTAGAAAGAGGTAGAAACTTATGCTTAGGTACGTCATCATCATTGGGAACATTCCTATCTGTAACGACTTTTCCTCCTTTTCTGGCTCCGACGATGCAGGGGCTGCCTTTACTAGAATCTCAATCTCTTTATCACTTCACAAAATGATTGCACTTGCATTTTCTCTTGGATTTACTACCATTTGAGAAGGTAATTTGCCCAAATTATAACCTAGTAGAAGATTCCAAAGAATAATAAACTAATAGACCTCCTAGTAATTAAACGAGACAATCATGAAAATAGGCACAGAAGAACATCTGATACTGAAACATGAATTGAACAATAAAAATAAATTAGATCTCACAATTTTATTGATTATGAGGCTTCCATTTCTTTCGACCAATTACGAAAGTTTAACTACGCAGGGTCATGATGAAAACTCAAAGGAGAAGTTAGAGAAAAGGGGAGAGAGATGCATCCCTAGTCTGATGATTCCCCCCATTTTAACATGTTCATGACCTCGTATTAGAAGCCCACAAAATCTCCTAAAAATATTCTAAATATTATCCTAAAATAACAATATCCAAATCTGACTAATTAAGGAAAATATTAAAAATAAAATAAAATAAAATAAAATCCTAATATAACTAGGAAAGTGGTGTTTTTAGTAGGAACTTTTGTGCACCAGATCTGAAAACTTCCGCAAATAAACCTTGTCGGATCTGCGTATTAGAATTGCATGCTAAGGAACGTTCCAGGATGTCAATAGTGTAGGTGTAGCAACTTCAAGCCTGATTTGGACCTTGATGCAGCCAGTATCTCTCAAAACTTAAAACATGAAAGTTGTAGAGCTTTTTTTTCTTGGCGTTCCATAGTATCTGAAATGATCTCAATCAGAGCTAGGTTAGAGAGTTATGCCCAGATTACAAAGCGATGTCTTAATTATCCAAAATTGCCCAATTAGCTTCGTTTTGCATTTAACAAGTCCATTTGCATCCTAAATCAAAATATGACAATAATGAGTACATTTAGGCACCATATAAGTATAAAAGACTAAACATTAAGGGAGAAAAATATGACATTTTGCATTCTCATCAGTAAGGTGGATATGATAGAGTGAACAATTTTGTATATCATGATCTACTCCCAAAGCAGGGTCTTGATAACACCGCTAGTTCATCCATCAAATTAAGGTTGGATTGAACACTTTGTGTGTCAAGATCTACTCCCAAAGAAGGATCTTGATGACACAACTAGTTCATCCATCAAAGAAAAGTTGAAGGGAACAATTTGTATGTCAGAATTTACTCCCAAAGGAGAATTCTGATGGTATAGCTAGTTCATCTATAGAATTTAATATTGGTGAGAACGCTTTGTGTATCAAGGTGTAATCCCAAAGGAGGGTCTTGATGATAATACTAGTTCATCAATAAATATAAGATTGTAGGGAATAATTTATATGTTAGAGTTTGCTCCCAAAGGAGAATTCTGATGGTACAACTAATTCATCAAATCATAGAATTTAATACTGGTGAGAACACTTTATGTATCAAGATCTACTCCCGAAAAAGGGTCTTGATGATACTACTATTTCAATCATAATGATTTAAATTATGTTTTTTTTAATAGTGAAACATTGTTTCATTCATTCATTAAACGGACAATTACAACTTCTGACCTGAAAAATACAAGACAAATTCTAACATTTTCTCTCTCTCCAACCCGTAAATTTCTTTGCGGCTGACAGGGTCTTATCCAATGCCTGCAAACTAACTGTCTGAGAGACAGACCTCCAGACTAACTGTTTGAGAGACAAAACTCTATCTTAGATCACCGTCTAAGATAGCCCACACAACTCCCTCTCCTATAGAGTGGAGTACAAACTCTATGAACCCTTGGTCCTAGAGACAATATTTCCTAAAACTACCTAAAACAAACTAAATAAACGAAAATACATAAAAACCACTTAAAAAAAAAATACACAATACATAGAAAAAATAAAGACACGTAGACTGAAGAAAACACCTTGGGCCCAACCCAAACAAAAAAACTCTAGTCTATTTGCAAGTGGGAAGGCCCCTTAGGGTTTAATCTCTACCATTTTCGCCACCCCCCTTCCCATTTTTTCTTTTTTCTTTCTTTTCCTGCTACTCCCTCTCCATACGGTGCCCTCCCTCCAAGCAAGTGTAGAGAACGTCGAGTGTAGATAATGCACTTCTCCTCCACAACTCACGCTGGAATTCAAGCACCACTTAGAGTAACCCAGATACATTTCTCCGATAGCCCACATAAATTACAAGTAAAACATAAAAACATAAAACATAAAAAATGGCCGACATGATGGACTTTTGGCGAGCCCATGCCGCCACATCCACTTCTTGCTCGGCATCACCCACATATTCCTACACCTTCTCCTAAACAAGAGCAGCAATCATGTGTGCCTTCCAACTTTCTCCCTTGAATTTGCACTGCCCCTCTCGTGTTTTCAACAACTCCCTTGAACCCGCACTGCTCCTTCCTCAGCCACTGACCAAGCCCTTCAACCACTATGGTTGCATTGCCTTGAGCTTGCCCAACGTGGATTGCTTCCTAGTAGCCTACCTCCTCTATTTTCCTTAGCCAAAACAGGGTACTCCATGCATGTCCATAGGAGCACTTTGTAAACTCCTCCCTGTTGCATTGCATCGCCACACTCACCGAGAACTACCAGAGGCCATTAAAGGCCAAACTTTTCCTTTCAGCTGCCTCTCGGTTTTCCTTCTTCAACGAGTAGTTAAAAACATGAGAGGAAAGGAGAGAAAGATAATGCAGAGAAAAATGCACGATCGGAGGGGAAGAGATAGAGAAACAGCAATTCCCTTGTCCCTTCTCCCCCTGTTTATGGAGTCTCGGCACTACATCCCCCAAAAACAAACACCTATCACTGAGGCCTTATTTTCAGCTATCGAAAATGAAAACAACTGTGGGAGAAACAAATGAAAATAAAGAGGAGGAGAGAGGGAGGAAGGAGATGAGGCTCCCAACTCCCTTTTGGGAGGTATTCCTTTTTAAAACTCTAGAGAGAAGTGAGAGTTTCTCTCTCTGGAACTCCTAATCTTTTTCGAACTCAGAGTATTAATGTGATCAGCATGCTTTTCTTGCAGTAAGTAAATGAATATCATTACAAGTTTCATATATAGAATTGACTCTAGTATAGAGAAACATGAGCATGTCAAATTTACACTAAGAATTTTAGACCCTAGTTTATACATTTTAAGTTTGACATCAATTATTATTGAGAATAGTTATAAGGGTTAGAAAAGTACAGTGTTTAAGAAGATTGAATTCATTATTACATATAACACTATAGGAGTTTCTTAGTTTTGTACATAATGGTTTACTTGAGAGGTATTATTATTTCATTAAAGTAATGAGATATAAACAAGTTAGTAGCATAGTTGTTAGCTAGATACAAACTTATTTTGCTAATTTGTATGAAAAATCATTTGTATCTTTCGAAAAAAATGAAGAAAATGATAGTGATGAAAATATAAGAATTGTGTCAATTGAACTTTGAAAGAAACAATGACACATGAAGGTTTAGGTGCCCTAAGTATAAGACATGATTTGAAGGAAAGGGTAAACCTTTTTCTGTTTAAGTTTCAAATCAAATCTTATACATGTTTATACATTCTTTTTATATTAAACTAGAGTTCAGATGTTCATATTTATTTTATCTATATAAGTTTCAAATCAAATTCTATAAATGTTGATACTTATTTAGTGGTTCAACTCTAGCACAAATCTTCAAATTTCAAAATCTCATTTATGTTGGTTCCATTTTTTCTTTCAATAAAATTGTATTTGTCATACCTTCATATTAATGGTTTTATTAAAAGTTTTTCCTTTTCATTCATGAGGGATGTATTGGAACCAAATGAAAAATGATTTATGATTTTTTTTTTCTTTTTACAATTTGTGACATAAAAGTTTGAAGAATATCTCCAAGAATAGTTATAGAGGTTGGTAAATAAAATATTTTCCATGTTTGGATTTTCTAATTTGAGGATGTTTGTTGATTTGTATAAAAGGAAAACAAATCAAATATATCAAGAAAAATTGAGACAAAGAATAGAGAGTTTCT
This sequence comes from Carya illinoinensis, assembly GCF_018687715.1. Taxonomy (NCBI): domain Eukaryota; kingdom Viridiplantae; phylum Streptophyta; class Magnoliopsida; order Fagales; family Juglandaceae; genus Carya; species Carya illinoinensis. The sequence goes on along the minus strand of NC_056766.1, from coordinate 8,864,820 downwards.
TGAGATAATGCATATAGACGCATCTAAATCTTTATAAATGATTTTCATGGTATGGATACATCTATCTACTACATGAGAAGCCTCAAGCTATTAGTCATTCTTAAGGTACTTCACATGTAATAACCCGCTCATTCTTTCTTCTATAATTACGAGCCTCGTTTTATGTGCTGAGTCTCGATAGCATATTTTAAAAGATACCAAGTGGATTTTAAAGCAAGTTCGATATTTTAAAGCTTACGGATATTTTAAATATTTTGAAAATATTTATATGTGATATTTCCAGTATTATTGGACAAAGCTTGTTTTTAAATAACACAATTATAATATTTTTTGAAGAACTCCAAAAATATTATAATTTTAGAAAATTATTTAAATTAAATATTTTAGTCATTTAAAAATATTACGAGATTTAAATTTATATTGAAAACTTTAAATTAATTTAAATGATTTTATTCTCTTCAAGCGATTAACAAGACTTCATATTTTAATTAATGATGAAGGAATGTTTATAAAATAATATTCTATCTTAATTCCTCTTAATGTTTTAAATTAAATAAAGCGTTTACGCATTTTCAAATCAGTATTTAAACTCACCATAAGATCGTTTTGAAGATCCCAAAACGAAGGGTCTGGATTAAATACCCAAGCCCCTAGCCTTTTTCCCTCATTTCCTCTCTTTCCTTTCTCTCTCCTCTCTCCCCTTGAACCCAACAGTTCCGCTTCCCCCTTAGCCGAATCCTTCCCTCCTCTAGCCTAACCATCGCTGGCCACCCTTGGCCTCACCGCTGGTCGCCAACATCCTCCCCCACTGGTGAGCCCCCACGTGCCCTCCTCCTCCTTCCGCGACAGCTTAGCTAAAATGGGTTTCAAGCCCATTTCTCCTCCCAGTGCCGCCATACACGGCCAGCTTGGCCTTCGACCAACATCAACGGCACCATCACTCCATGGGCTTCATTTCCATGGTCTTCTTTTCCCCTACCTCCCTCTCTCTCCAATGGGTCACTATACACACATTCACGGTTTCTCCATCATGTACGGCTACCCATGATCCCCTGATCACCACCACCATGATCCCCTGACCACCACGACCTCCCCTAGCTATTTTCATGCCCAATTGAAGTCCCTACAACTCTCACTCTCCCACACTCTCTCATGCACAATTTGCACCACTCACGGCCAGATCTGTCACTGTGAGTCATCGTCTAGCCACCACCTTACCACCACAGCTCCACCATACCTCCCTCAAGCTCTTCCATGCCTAGCCATAATGTGCAACCCCTTCCTTGCCTCACACACACCCTCACACTCTCAGATGCACTGTTCACGGTGAGATGCCGCCGTGCTACACCTCTCACCACTATTCCAAGGCCACCATGAACCTCCCATGATCACCCCTAGCCCTTCCCTAATCCCAAAACAACCACCTTATGTGGTGGACAGCCACCATGCAAGGTGGATAGCCACAGTACGTGGTGTTAACTGCCACGTATGACTCCTCCGATGCCTTGATCGTGACCGACAGCGAACAACGTAGTGGTAATCCTGTCGATGGTATAACCCTTTATCTCTCATTATTTTTATTAATGTTAGTTGGTTGGTTGGACCGTAGACTGTGTTATTAGTAATTGTGGAGTTCACTGAGTAGTTGTGAAGTAAAGTGTGGCTGTGTAACGAAGTGTTAAGCATAATTGTGTAGTGGTGTGGGCTATGCTGTGAGTATGGGCATGAGGTGTGATATGTGAAGGGAGTACACATGGAGTGTACTCCATGTAGTGCGGTGATGCACCGTGTGGCTTGCATCGTATTGATGCATGGCATAGTGTGAGTGGAAGAGAGTTCACATGAAGTGTACTCTATGTAGTGTCGTGATACAACGGACAGCGTGTCATGAAGGTTTGTACATCATAGTTAAGGAGCGTAGAATATACTATATAATGTCGGGAACTGTGTAACAATGTCCCAAAATAGTTGTAACGCAGCCTGTAGTCTGAGGTGATGGGTGTCACCGGGTGGTTGACTTATGGCTGAGAGTATGTGTGAAGTGGTGGAAAAGTATAAGAGTAGTGTAGCGGAAGCATGACAGGCATCGTGACATGACTCGGGATTTTTCTCGAGCTATGTGACATAATAGAGGTGCATTTGTGGATGCAGTCCTCTTTTTAAATATCAGGATGAACTTGTATAGGGTTAGAAAGTAGGAAGAGTCCTATCAATCAGGTCTGAGCAAGTTAGTATCGGAGTATGGTGTTTGTTCATATAAGCAAGCTACCAATGGACTATGTGTTAGTCTTAAGCGATAAAGGTATAAGGTGCACGTGCCTCTAACAAGACTTATGTACCATACACATTTATCATATATAATGAGTAATCTGTCCTCAGCATGGTTGCACAATGTTTAAGTCTCAAAGTTGGCTTAAAGTCATGTGGCCTGTATAGACAGGAATGAGGATTAAGTATGGGATAGGATGCATAAAAATAGTAATGGGTAAGTTGTCTAGGATTGGGATGCATGACTTAGTCAGTCTGAGTTATGCGCCAACATGTGGTTGATAGAAGAATAAGACGATGGTCTTAGTATCTTAACCCTAAGGTGAATCATGGAGGTTCACTTTAAAGAATAAGACTCCGAAGGTTTTAGCATAGTAAATGGCATGTAAGAGCCCAGGGATGGATGAAGATTGTTCTAAGTGAGGCATAGTTCTATTTCTAGTATAGTTGTTTATGCATTAGATAGAGAATGACATAAGGTTATGTGTATGCATGTAGGTTGCCATCTGACATGCATACAAATGGACTGCATGGAATGAGTATGGCATGAAGTTTAGGTAAGTATTGCGTTCATACTCTTCTAGATTTTTCTAATAGATAAGAAAATGAAAATGAAATGCTTTTCTTTAAGCAACACGTTTTACGAAAAAGAATGCTAAGTATAAGTTTTCAAGTATATATACGTAACGGCCCTCCTTGGCAGCCCCTTTTCACGCACCCAAAATACGTAAGTGTATGCTTGTGAATGGATGATATATGTAGTATGTATTGTATATATTTTTATGAAACAAAATGAGAGGGCCCGGCCCTATGCTTTAAACGACGTGAAGAAAGAGTTTTAAAATGTCCCTATGAAAGACGACGCTTTAAATGATGCACAAACTTATGTTTTAAATGATGCCATGAAAGATGTTTAAACTCATGCTTTTTAAACGACTTTTTATGAATGAACTGAAAGAAAGAACTGTAAGAACTGAAAGAAATGAATGAAAGAACTGCAAAGGACTGAATGGACTGTAAAGGATGAAAGAACTGAAATGAATGAATGGACCAAATGCTTTAATGTATGAAAATATGTAACGGCCACATGAATGGAATGAAAAAGGAACCGTAGGAATGGACTGGGCAGATTGCAATGTCAGGTAAGTAGTACTAGTAGTGCACCCGGACCCAGTGCTATACCTTGACAGAATGGATTCCCAACTCATGGCCACGGGGCATAACATTGTGCAACAACCAATGAAAGCGATAAGAAAGAATATATGCATGTTAAGAAATAATGCATGTATGTATGAAAAGATGTATGCATGAAAAGACTCTTTAATAAATGAAGACAACGAGGCGTGAGGAACTGTTTTACGATAAGAAAACATTTTTAAAGAAAAACCTCACCTCGCAACGTTTTAAAATGAATTGAATGTCTATGTATGATATGTATGGAGTGATGAATGCATGACTAAAAACCTATGTTGTTATATTTTAATTGTATGAAGTAATGCTTACAAGTTATCGATTCATTTTAGTTTTAATGTGTGCCCTCTCAGGGACAAGATGAGCATGATGCGTCAAGACAGGCACAACCCAAGGGGAAGAGCACAAAAGCCTAGGCAAGATATTTTGTACGAGAGACTTTAATTATAAATGTGAAAATCATTTAATTGAATTGAAGTAGTGTCATGAAAAAATATCAAGAGTTGGTCTATAACTCTGACCTATTTTGTTAACCTTTTGATAAAATGTGTGGTAAAAATTTTAAAAATAATGATGTATATCTTATATTGTGTTCCTAGAAAGTAGTCTAAAAGACTCGTTTTAAGTTGTGGAGTGATAAGATACCTGATTTAATTCATATACATGTATGAATAGTCAATCTAAAATAAAACTTTACAATCCAAGTGAAATGAAGTTGGATCGTATAACAGTTAATAGGTACATTATTGATTACTCAGCGAGATTCAAATGATTTAGGTTGTATTGGTTCTATTTATAGCTTGAATTTTGAGAAAATTCAAATGTCAAATTCCTTAAGGTTGGCAAAATCAGTAAGAGCATAGAAACTTGGGATGTGATTGTCGTGAACTGCATTTTTGTACTTCAAAGATTCTTGTAGTTTCTTTTTATGATTATCTCAATGATAATATGGAACAACAAGCAAATGATCATTCACCTCATCAGAGAAACACCACTGAAGATTTGGCTATGAAAAGATCAGAACAGGTAACCTCACATAATCTTATTGATTCGCTATTTGGTTAGGTTACGTGGTGTATCTTCAAAATTTGAATTTGACAGAAAAAAATAAAACGTTCACATATGTTTTCACAAGTTATAGAAATATGTGAGTCTATAACATATTGATGCATAAAAGAGTGATTGAAATCTATGAATCAATGTAAAGTCTGTAATTTTGTGTAAATGTCTAAAAAGTAGAATGTAAATGGGTCATGGAGCCAAAACCCTAACTTTAAAGGCAATGTTGAACGATATAAAGTCAGACTTGTTATCAAGGGCTTTACTCAGAAATAAGCATTAATCAAAAAGAGTTTTTGTAGTAAACCTGAAAGAACTCATTGAGGATCACTATGGCATAAGTAGCTCATTATAGTCTAGAGTTACATCAAATGGACGTGAAAACAATTGTAGAGTGAAAGTTTGAAATCTACAATAAACGAATAAAAAGATTACTTAGAAAAGGTAACAGATTTTTTAAAATTGGTATATAAAATTTGATAATACCATTACTATTTTTTTATTTTAAAAAATAATTATTGTTAATGTATATACCCATAAGTCTGTGGGAGTATATTTGTATTTATGGTCATGCATGTCTATGACTTTTTGGGAAGAATGAATGATGGTTTGTAGTATGACATTAAAGTTAAATCTCTAATAACTTTAAAAATAAAATTCATGAACGAGGCATCATTCATAATTGAGATTAAATTTTAATATCAAGATGATGACTGTTAGGATTGTCTCCGTATAGTCAAATAGAGTTTTGAAATGCTTTATATGAAGACTTGTTGGTCAATAGATACTTCAAAAATAAAATGTGACATGTTCAGTATTTTACAGTGTCCTCGAATTGATTATGCTATTAAAGAAATTATGTATATTATTGTTATAAGGAATTTGATAATTGCACAAACTTGTATAAGGTTGAATATCAGTTTTTAGTTGGCAACCTTGGTTGTTGCCAGAGTAACCCAATGATATTTTACCTAAAATCTGTGAAAAGAGTACATGGTTATTTGCAAGAAATTAAAGACCATGTTGTTGCCTTAAGAAGAACTGATATTCTTAAGGTGACTGGATATTCATACCCTATTTTGGTGTATTATTGATTATAATTAAAAGAACATGTTGAAAATATGGGTTCTATGCTTATACCCATAATGTCAACATGTTACATAGATCATTGATGTACTAAGTATTTTGTTTTTTTTTTTTTGAAGAAAATCCACCATTTCATTAAACCAAGGAAGATGGAGATACACGATTACAAGGAGGTCCAAAGACCACAATAACCGAACTCTCTCTTAGCTTAAGGGAATCCTTGGCCAGATTGTGAGCCATTTGATTGCCACACCTCCTAACAAAAGCCATAGACCATTGGCATAGACTGGATAGCACCAAACTAGTGTCATACATGACCATTCCCACCCTATCCCATCTCTCAACCTGTTGATTAATGCCATTCACTATCTGCAAAGCGTCCCCTTCCAAGATGACAGGGCTGAACTCCAAGTCCTTAGCCAGAGAAGCTGCCTGAAAAGCTCCTAAAGCTTCAGCCAATAGAGGGTCAGGAATGCAGGAGACAAGAAGCTGCTTTGTGACTAAAACCTTGCCTTCATGGTCTCGGGCCACCAGACCAATGCCAACTCTAGCTTGGGGCACATCCACAGCAGCATCCCAGTTAATTTTAATTGAACCTAAAGAAGGAGGAGACCACCCAGTTTGAGTACTAGACGCTTGAGGTGTATTTTTCCTACTTCCTTGGGCCTCCTTATAAGTTGCAAGAGATAGTGATGCTTGATTCACCACCAGATTCGGATGCATGAAGGAACCCTCAAAAATCAGTTTATTTCTTCTAGTCCATATGTTCCTGGTAATGACTGAAAACAGTTCCATCAAAGGTTGTGTACCTTGCTTGCTGAGGCACTCGAAGAGTTCCTTAAAACTGTCTACCCTTAAAGAGCTTTTCTGGAAAAACATATGGCTTTGACTCCAAACATCCATGGCAGAGGTGCAGTTCCAGAGAGCATGAGTGGTGGTTTCCTCTTCCGAGCAACAGATAGGACATATAGGGGAGTCCACAATCTTTTTCCTGAAGAGGTTGAGTTTTGAAGGGAGAGCTTCTAAGCATGCACGCCACAAGAAAGATTTGGTAGCATTAGGGACCTGCAGATACCACAAACTAGTCCAGTCTCTCTGCCTCAGCAACCCTCTAGAAGACTGTCCCTTGAGCTGTGCAAAAAGCTCCTTCTGAAGGTGATAGGCACTCTTAACAGTGAAAGAGCCATCTTTGGATCCCAACCAGATTAGTTTATCCATAGCACCAAATGAGCTTAAGGGAATTCTCTGGATCACTGTTGCTAACTCAGAGCCAAAAACTTCTATTATCAAGCCTCTATCCCACTGCCTAGTTGCTTGGTTTATGAGTCTAGCCACTTTATCATCCTCCAGCAGAATATGTACAGGTGATTGGATTCTATAGCTTGTAGGTTGTGGCAGCCACCTATCTTTCCATATTTTGGTGTTTTGACCATCACCAATGCGCCATATGGAGCCTTTTTCTATCAGTCCCTTAGCAGCACAGAGACTTCTCCATATAAAGGAAGACCTATGACCCACCTTGGCTTGAATGAAATCAACACTTGGGAAATATTTCAATTTTAGGACCTGTGCAGCAAGGGAATTGGGCTGTTGGATAATTCTCCACCCTTGCTTAGCCAAAAGAGCTAAATTAAAACTCTCAAGGTCTCTAAAGCCCAAGCCACCTGTAGATTTCGATCTTCCCATCTGACCCCAAGATACCCAGTGCACCCTTTTTTCATTTTGTAGATGGCCCCACCAGTAATGGTGCATAACTTTGTTTATTTCATTCAAAAAGGATTTAGGTAGTTTGAAGACTCCCATGCAATAAGTGGGAAGGGCTTGAATCACAGCCTTAAGAAGTATTTCCTTCCCTGCCTGAGAGAGAAACTTGTTTTTCCAGTTACTAGTTCTTCCTCTGATCCTATCAATGATATCCTTAAATGCAGCATGCTTAGATCTACCAATGAGAGCTGGTAATCCAAGATACTTATCATAGCTTGAGGAGGCCCTAGTTCCAGCAAGATTCAAAATGTATTCTCTTGTAGCTGGCTTTGTGTTGGGACTGAAGAAGATAGAGGTTTTGGTCTTGTTAAGTTTCTGACCCAAGGCTTCTTCATAAAGGTTCAGCAAAACATGGATAGATGACCACTCTCCTGCATTGGCTCTACAGAAAATCAAGCTATCATCAGCAAAAAATAGGTGATTAATGCTAAGCTTCCCCCTGGAAATAGGAAATCCATGAATCAACTTGATACTTTCAGCATGATTCATTAAGCTACTAAGCACCTCAGCCACCAGGATAAAAAGATAGGGGGAGAGGGGATCTCCCTGTCTGATTCCTCTAGTTGGAATAAACTTGCAATGAGAACTACCATTAATAAGGAGAGAATAGGATACCGTAGTTACACACTGCATGACCAAGTTAATCCATCTGTTGTTGAAGCCCATCTTACCCATGACCCTTCTCAAGAAAGCCCACTCCACTCTATCATAGGCCTTGCTCATGTCAAGCTTTATAGCCATATATCCTTGCTTCCCTTTGCCTTTGGTTGACATTGCATGAAGAGTTTCGAAAGCCACTATAACATTGTCCATGATCATCCTGCCAGGAATAAAAGCACTTTGGGTAGGTGCAATAATATTAGGAAGAATCAGTTTAAGCCTATTCGAGAGAACTTTGGACACCACCTTGTAAATGACATTACAAAGTGAGATGGGCCTAAAATCCAGAACAGTTTGGGGATTTCTGATTTTTGGGATTAGAACTATGAAAGTATCATTAATAGCTACAATATTACCATCCCCATTTAATATTTCCAAGACAGCATCAGTGAGGTCAACTCCTACAATATCCCAGTGTGATTGGTAGAACAAAGCAGGGTATCCATCTGGTCCTGGAGACCCCATGGGATTCATATGGAACAGAGCAAACTTTACCTCTTCAGCTGAAAACTGTTTGGTTAGGTTGGCATTCATCTCCCTATCTATTCGAGGATGGACCTGGTTCAAACATGCCTCAATTCCCCTTGGATTTGATGATGTAAAGAGTTCTTGGTAGTACTGAGAAAACAAACCAGAAATCTCTCTCATGTCTGTTGTAAAGCTTTCATCAGTCCTCATAAGCTTATGAATCCCATTGTTCTTCCTCCTCTGATTGGCACATTTATGGAAGAATTTAGAATTTCTGTCACCATCTCTCAACCACAGTTGTTTTGCTCTCCGTTGCCACCTCAGGTTCTCTTCCTCAAGAGATTTATCAATTTCCTTCTGTAGCACCTTTATGGCTGCTGAGTTAGAGCCCTTATTTGAGTCTTGCATCTTCAAAAGTAGCTTTAGTTGTCCTTGTATGTCCCTCTGTTTTTTCCCAAGGCTCGAGCTCCAAAGCTTTAAAGACTCCCTGCATCTATTTAGTTTCCTCATGATTAAATTCATTTTTTGGCCCTGAGTTGTGTCCTGGGAAGACCAAGTAGATTGAACAATGTTGTTGCATGCTTCATGTACATTCCAGCTTGCTTCAAATCTGAAAATCTTCTTCCTTCTTGTCTCAAAACTTGAAGGCCTCATACCTCTCTTTGTAGCAATAACCAGTAATGGGCTGTGGTCAGAAGTTTGGGCAGCAAGAACATTGATGTTGCATTCACAGAACAGGTCAGACCACATCAAATTACCCATAGCACGATCTAGTCTTTCTTTAGTGAACTGATCACCCTCTCTATTGTTGCACCAGGTGAATTTTGATCCTTCAAAACCAAGGTCACTCAGGCCACACCAATCCATATACATTCTGAATGCTTCCATCTGTGGATATGGTCTGCTGGCTGATCCCATCTTTTCATGGTGATGCAATATCTCGTTGAAATCTCCCAAACAAAGCCATGGTTTGTCCTCCCTTGGTTTGATCAACCTCAACAGGCTCCAGCTTTCCCCTCTCCTTGATGTTTCAGGGAAGCCGTAAAAACCAGTAACCAAAATCTGTTGGGGGCTCCCCTCTTCAGTGAGGACCATTGAGATATGATTATGTGAGAAGTTTTCTAAAGAGAAGTCCACACTGCTATTCCATAAAAAAGCTAAGCCCCCACTGAGGCCTCTACTTCCCACCACAAAACTACTGTCAAAATGAAGATTGTTCCTCACTTCCTCAACCCTCTTCCTACCACATTTGGTTTCCATTAAGAATATGAAGTCGGGGTACTTAGACCTCACTAGGAGGTTTAATTCTCGAACTGTACGGGGGTTCCCAAGCCCCCTACAGTTCCAGCTGAGGCCAATCGTTGCTTAAGGTGGGGCTGCTCCATAGCCTCCACCAGGATAGTATTGTCACTGAATGCTGATAATTCATGGGAGTCTTTATGTTTTTTCACTTTATTATCCGTGTCTAACTGGGAGACCATTTCCCTTTTCTTATTGCCCCTTCTTTTAGGAGTTGTGACCAAAGAGAAAGAATGATTTACCTCTCTAGCCTTTCTTTTCCAGGTGGCCCCTCTTTGCCGAGTCACTGCTCCCGTGATGCTTGGCTTAAATACTTCTTCATTAGTTAATCCTTGTATCATATCCCTATTAGATTCAGGTGAGGCTGTATTAATTACAGGAGAGGCCAGCTCCTTGGTAGTTGGAAGTTGACTGTTAGAGGTAACAGCCTCCACCATAGGTGCGATCAGAGACTCAAAAGAAAGGTCCTTGCCAGGCATTGACAAACCAGTTGCTTCCTTAAATTTATTTCCAATTGAATTAGTGTCTTCCTCCTCACCTACTATCTGTTTCAGATTGGTTTCACCTTCTTGCCCTTTTGAGGAATCAGTGTGCTGCCAATGCTGTTGATTTGGACCACCAGACTTGTCTCCATACTGCCTGCCATCAAAAATCTTAGAGTTCATAGGTTGAGCCCGAATCCAGGGGCCAAATTGCAGGATCTTAGGATCAACGCCAGATATAGGTCCCCTCTGTTGAGTACATCTTTTCCCTTTGTGAGCCAATATGCCACAGTGAAAATAAAATGACTATAATCTTTCATATTTTATGGCGATCCAGTGTTTTAAGTTATTCAGTTCCATCCATTTACCACGTAGAAGGGGTTTGTGTAAGTCCACTGCAACTCGTATTCTCATACATTTCCCCCATGCCACCCCATCTGAGTCTGCATCGACTCTAATGACATGGCCAACTGAGGAGCCCAACTGTCTACCCACTTCCTCTGTCATTGCTCCCCAGATTTTGTTACTAGACATTGAAAGATATCTATTATGGTTATTTATGTTTTCTTGTCTTTCCACTTTATATATACATTAAATGGTGTAGATGAATAATGACAAAATAATATCTGCAATAGACAAGAATTGGAACCCAAGGTAGCATAGTATTAGTCTTAATTGTTCTAACTAAAGATCATGTTAAATTAAGTTATTGATATTGTGGTACATGGAAGGGAATTTGTTAGTTATATAATAGAGGACTGCCTGACTCGCATTAGTAGCTGATTTGACAATAATATTACAGAACTTATGTAATATAATTTGAGCTATGAAAGTTTTCTAGAAAGCAATATGGTTGATTTTCTATAATAAACCCACAAACAGAAAATGTTATTTTGTTGGCATATGGGCCAAGTTGGAGAATGTAAGAGTTTTATTTAAATTCTATGTCCTACACACCCATATCTAATGGGTTTAGATTAGCTCAATCTTATCACTTAATTTAATGAGTCATAGTAGGACTAGAATACCTTTATATCTAATCACAATATGATACAAAGTCTATAGATTTCATGATGGCTAGAAATCTATAAATAGCACTGAGGGGTTAAAGGATTCTCACTAACAATATTATTGTGCCTCTAGCCATCGAGAGACACTCAGAGGTAAAGTTGTTAAGGTGATGCTTCACTCACAGTTAGGTAAGATTCATTATGAAACTACAATAAAGGAAGGTACATTTTCTAACTATTATTATTTATTATCGTGGATCATAAAAAATCAAAGATCTGATACTTAATGTTCATGTTAAAATAATCAACACGGAGTGACCAACCCGAGGTTGGATCCTTGCGACTAACAAGTGCTATCGCAATAAATGTAGCACCCTACTGCCGGGGCAGAGACGATCATGATGATTAGGTTGACCATATCTAGTTATAAGATGGACATTCTTGAACATACAATGATTGGAAAAACTTCTATTAGATGATATTGTGGTAGTCTGAATTAAGGATTGATAATGAAGAATAGAGACAGAGAGATAGATCAAAGAGAAATTGGCTGGTATAATCAGGAAAATCAAAGGTTAACCAGTGATGTCCATTTTCATTTTGGTGATATTTGTTATGGCCATTTAAAGTATATTATTTGAAAATACGTACCTACTATTTTTATTGATTGCTAAATGAATAAGGACCCTCAGTTTCTTAACATCGGCGAGAAAGTATCGTCATCTGTTAGTTGATCAACACTACTTGAATTGGTCTAAAAATGCTCTTTTTTTTTTCTAAGCAAGCATTTCATAAATAAACTAAGGAGTTACAAGATACAAGATTGAATTGGGTGGGAGTCCCTAACTATTATAAAAAAAACCTGCCGATACAACACAAGTGAAATAAAAAAAGAGGGCTCTGGAGCCAAAATTTTTGCTCCCACCCATTTCACACAAGGGGAAACCGCTTAAAGCAGTTTTAACATAGTATGATTGTGATGACCCGTTTTTACATGTATTTTCACTGAAGGCACTTTTTAATTTATTTAATATAATAGTTCTTTTATTTTAAATTATTGTATTTTAAATTGGTTTTTATTTATTTGATGTTGTGTTTAATTTATTTAGTCGTTTTACGGTTTTTAAAATCATTTTCGGCGGATCAGTTTTGGTTTCCGGAGTGAGGACTAGACCTCATTTCTTTTCCCTCATCTTTTCTTTTTCTTTTCTCTTTTTCCTTTTTCTTTTTCCTTTTTCCTTCTTTTTCTTTCTTTTTCTTTCTTTTCTTCTTCTTTCTTCTCCTTTCTCTCCCGCGTACGCCGAACAGCTTCTTTTCTCCTTCCCGTCGCCATCCCTTTGACTGCCCAGTTCTCCGCCGTCCGGCCACCGTTTAGTGCACCACCACCACCATTCTCTTCCCCTTCTACCAGAGATCATCCCCACCAATTTTCAGAGCCATCGGACCAGCCGTTAGCCGCCGTGAGCCCCCGAAAGTCACGGCACCTGCTTTGTTTTTCTCCCTGTCGCTGGTTGCTTTCGCAGCCCAGAACCGCCGCTCGCCAGTGGCGTGGCCTACTCCACCCACCCAGTTCTCTTCCCCTCTCACCGGTGAACATCCCCACCAAGTTTCACCTACATCCGAGCCACTGTTAGCTACCACGAGCTCCTCCAAGCCACACGGTTTTTCACCGATTTCGGCGCCGTCGTACCACCTCCGGCCACCATCTCTTCACAGCTTCTTCCCCCACCTCTTGCCGACCTAACCCACCCATTTCCGGCCTCGATCCGTTGTCGGAGCAGCACCCACGAGCTTAACTCTGTTCAGCCCCTTTTTGGCCTTCAACCGCCGTTTCCACCACCACCCACGGCCAAAAATCGTTTCCTTTAGCTTCATAAAATATCTCAAGACCTTTCCCTATTAATTTCATGCCTTGGTTTGTTCCCGTTCGAAAGTAGGTAATTTATCACCCACGGCAACAGTGTAAATTACACTGTTACGTTGCTTTTCCTCCGCCATTTGCAACGCCGCGAGCTTTCAAAAAATATCATATAGCGCTGTAAGTATTTTCCAAACCCTACTTTTAGATTTAAATATATTTTGCTCCTATAATAATTATTTTCTGTTTGTTGGTTGATTCCGGACTGAGTCCGAGGAGTTCGGGGGTCGGATGGATTGAGGACGGAATTGCTTGTTTGGTTGTTATGGATGTTTGGAAATTGTTGGTTAATTGGTGTCGTATCAATTGCATTACATTGTGCACACATATGTATGTGTTAAATATTGAAAACTGGGTTTTCAAGCGAGAAATGTTTTATTGGTATATATGAACGTATGGATTGATTGGTTCGATTCAGAGGCACACGTAGGGATGGTGGTAAGCAGGGACAGTGGTAGAGTCCCGCCTGCGATTCCTGCCTACAGACGGACTTGTAGGGATGGTGGTAAGTAGGGACAGTGGTAGAGTCCCACCTATGATTCCTGCCTACGGTGCATGCGTAGGGATGGTGGTAGAGTCCCGCCTACGATTCCCGCCTACAGTGCTCTGATGGTTTGGTTAATGGGTTATTTTCTGGGAAAATGGAGAGGTTTTGTATGATGATATTGCGATCCATTTTCTGGGAAAATGGTGGTTTGGGCCATTGTCTGGGATAATGGCGAGGCTTGATTTTATACGATATGTTTTTGGGCCAAATGGGATTTTGGCGTGCGTGGAAAAAATGTGATTTTATGGGATGAGAGCATTTGCATTCTTTCATGCATATTGTGGAGTTTATTATGTTTTTATCTAGTGATGTTTGGATTTTACTTACCTGTGGCACCATTTTTGGTACCGTAGATTTTGGTGCAGGGATCGAAGAGGAGGAGGAGGCTGAGCCCGAGGATGCGGCTCCGCTGGAGTTCTGAGTTGAAATTATTATCTTGTTGTTACTTTGAATAATATTTGTATCTTGTAATATTTTAATATGTAAGTTGTGAACAGCTTTGTATTATATTAAAAAAAAAATTCTGGTAGTTAGTTATGACTTTCGTTATCCGCTGCATTTTCTTTTGCATATTTATTGCTTTTACACACACTTGGCACTCGTCGATAGGGTGGTGATCCGGGTTGTCATCATCCGGACCTCTCGGTTTTCCCATGTTCGTGCGTGGGGATTTGGGGGCGTCACAATGATAAACAAACTATAAGACTACGGCTAATAGCCATGGTGAAATGTGTGCTACATTTTGCTTGGCTGGACTGGCTAAAGTAGACTTCTATGACCACTTTATCTTGATCATTGCTTAGAAAAAGTAGGAACATAGAAAAGTAGCAACCGGAAAATGAGTCGAATTGCTGGTGAAAAACTACCACTGGCTGTGGAAGCACGTGTAGCTCATGTGGGACCGTTGGCAGTAAAGTAAAGGTCGCATCTAATAGATCTAAGGCCACTTACCTCGATGGCACTAAGCGTGATGGCAACAAACCTCCCTTGGCATGGTGGTGCGTGAATCTCACGCCCGGTATGAGCTGCACGTGAGGCACTAGGGCCACTCTTTTAGTCAGTTTTCTTCTGCCATCTAACATATCTACTGTTGGAGAATATGATTGTGGGGCGCGTGGCGATTGTTGGTGGCCGGTGGACAGCAATTCAGCGCATTTCAGTGCTATGGGTGGAAAAGTAGAGAAAAACTTGAAAAAAAATATATGGATAAGTCCAGCGAGGGCCAAACAGGAGGAGTTGGGGTTATGCCGAAATGGGGTGAGAGAGAAAACTTCTTTTGGGCTAGGAATTTGTCTAAAAATGCTTATTGGTAAGGAAACAATAATTCTTTCTATAATGAATACTAATAGTATTATTGTTATAAATATATGTATTTAGTAGATGATCATGTAGACTACACCTTATTATGTTTGTTGTACACGTGATAGTTTGTTGTGCATGTGAAATGGTTATAGTGCATGTGATAGTTTGTTGTACATGTGACTTGGTTGTTGTGCATGTGATGGTTTGTTGTGCATGTGACTTGGTCGGCACAACAAACCACCATGGAGTTGCCTATAAAAGGATCTCTTGAAGATCATTTGTAATACACAAGAAAAGAAGGAGAAATGAATGATATTGAGCTCTTGAAGAGCCAAGTATATTGCAATCTCTCAACCTTCCTACTTTTATTTTGCAATCTTTGAATCATTCGTTATTTCTCTTTAGTTTTATAATATGCTATCAGTACGAGACTCTAATTAGTTGTAGTATTCTTTAGATCTCTGATCTCTGGTAAGATACAATTAAGCAAGTATTTTCAATTACAACTTTTTACTTTTATGCTTAATTTTTATTATATTATGCATATGGTCGGTTATACCGCCTATTTATTATTATTTGTGGCAAAATTAATTTTCCCGTAGTTTATATACTAGGAATATCTGTGGCAAATTAATTTTCCCATAGTTTACATACTAGTTATATCTGTGGCAAATTAATATTCCCATAGCTTACATACCAGTTATATCTGTGGTAAATTTTTATTCTCATAATTTACATACCAGTTATATATTTAATATATTTGTTACAAAAGTCAAGTTTGTTGCCCTTGATATTTATAGCAACAATTATTCATCATGGATCATTGATGCTAAGATTCATCTTGTTGAATGAATCTTAGAAAGGAAATGAAATCTTTTTGAGTTGAAGGGACACTTCTTTTTTTCCTCTCAAGGGTTCTCCTTACCGTAGGGTTTTCGTTGCGTGGTTTCTTTGTGATCTCATCCACAAAGTGTGAGTGTTATTTTAGGTGGTGTGAATGGAGTTGGAGGGCCTCTGCCAACATCTCTCCCTTACGAAAAAAGAGGCGGAGTAGATCATTAAAGATTCCTCAAAGTTGGTGGCTGCGGTTGAAAGAGGTAACGTTGTTTAATTTTTAAGTCACTTAAGAGAAAACACTTAAATAAGTTGGCGTTCAAGCAAATCATACACAAGATTTGGAGACCAGTCAAGCCAATGCATGAAAGTGATCTTGATTCGACTCTGTTTATTGTTGTGTTTGATGATGTTCATGATAAGGAAAGGATGAAAAGAGAGGGGCCTTGGACGTTTGATAAACACCTTGGATTGGTAAGTGAAGTGGAAGGCTTTCAACAAGTACATTAGATTAAGCTGTTTGAGGCACTATTTTGGGTAAGAATACATAAATTACCCTTAATGGCTAGAAATGAGTACATGGGAAATGTTGTAGGGAAGGCCATAGGCAGGGCTGAGGAAGTGGATCTGGAAAAGGGGGAGATGGCATGGGGAGAGTTCATGCAGGTTAGGGTCCATGTGGATGTTAGAAAGCCACTTTTGCTAGGGTAGAAGATAAATCTTGGTCTTATTGATTTGGTGTGGGTTCATTTCACGTATGAGAGGCTTTAGAATTTCTGCTATGCATGTGGGATGTAGGTCATGTTCATCATGATTGTGCATTATGGTCTAGGGAGATGGATTTGTATGATACCGATATGCTCCCATATGGTCCTTGGCTACGTGCAACGTTCAATAATAGAGCTCACAGAGGATGACATGATAAACCGAACGGGAGAATGCAACCTTCTGTCACAGTGGATTCCATGGTGGCTAGAAGCCAAGGTGCAAAAGATGGGAGTCTGAGGGAGGGCAACTATGGAAGGGACTCGAATCTTTCTCAACCAGCTGACATTTACATAGAAAATACTAAGGAGATTAATATGGAGAGTCCTACCTTATCACAACCGTTACCAAAGATAAATAATAAGGAAACTGAAAACGTTTGGGGGTTTGAATATGGCTGCTAAAAACGGAAAGGATTTGAATTATGGGGGGAGGGAAGATTTTGTTGCTAGGCCTCATGTGGATAAGTTGATGCCAAATTACCCTCAGGATGATAGATTGGTCCACGACAAGTAGGAAAGCCTGAATAGCCTAATTGTGCTTGTTTCTCATAAAATAGTTGGGTCACGTTGCTGGAAAAGGAAAGAGATGTTGGGTGAACCATGTGACCAAACACTTTAGAGTTTGAAAGCAAGGGGAAAACATAAGCTAGTTATGGGGAATGAAGAGTTAAGCAGATCTTCAAAGAGACTGAAGGTTCAGCATAAGGGAATGAGTGTTAGTAATGATAACAAAAGCTGTATTGGTGGAGGTTGGGTCCCAGCCTCGCAGGGACCCATGAAACTCTTAAGCTGGAATACCTGTGAGCTTGGGAACCAACATGGTATTAGAACCCTTTGTAATCTACTCAGAAGGGAAGACCCCGGAGTTTTGTTTCTTCAAGAAACAAGACTATCTACTTAGGCTATAGAGAGGTGCAAGTTTACTTTGGGGTTTGAGAACTGTTTGGTAGTGGCTTGCATTGGACATGGAGGAGGCCTATCTTTGTTATGGAAAAAAGATGTTAATTTGTCTATTTTGAGTTACTCACAGTCACATATTGATACTCATACACTGGATGATGATGCCCTAAAAAATCAGTGGTTCATAACTGGGATCTTTGGTAATCTAGATGCTTCAAAGAGGGATGCACCTAATGGCAAATAACGGAGGGTTGGAGCGATTTTGAGATATTACGGTTTTGGTTATTTCATTTTTCACGAATTTGCCAAATTTAAATTTTTACGTTCGTTGTGCTAGGGTTTGGCCATGGAGGCCGCCTTAACCCCTCCGTTAGATTCCTCTACGGCGAGGGCTGCTATTGCGCATAGTGCAAAATCTTTTGCTCAGGCTGTTTCTTCTTCTGCGCAGTCATCTTTCCAACTTCCAATGAGGTATCTGGTGAAGATTGATGGTGAACAAGGCCTTGTTTTTTCCGAGGTGGAGATGTCAAAAACGGCGGATGATTTCAAGTTTGCTCTGGTCCTTAAGTTTTCTCGTACTAAGCCGTCCACTGAGACTGTACGTTCTCATATTGCCAAATCATAGGGACTGAAAGAGGCCCCCACGATTAGTTTTAGGGATGCCTTGCATGTTCTGGTACAGATGAGGAGTGAACGTGACTTTTTGCATGGTTGGGCTCGTGAAGGACGTACAATGGGGGATGCCACTTTCTCTAATTTCGTTGGACCAAGGACTTTGATCTGGCACACGAATCCCCGCTTGCGCCTCACTAGGTATTTCTGTTGGGGTTGCCTTTTTCATTTGTAAAGCCCTAATTGTTTACAAATATTGGCCACAAGGTTTGGACGCTACCTAGGAATGGATAATGCCACCCTCAATAAAACCAGAGAATCTGGGGCTAGGCTGGGTGTAGAGGTGGATTTGTCGGAGGAACCAGTGCAGGGCTTTCCCATTGTTTTATCGGCTACGAAAAAAATCTAGCAGACCGTCAAGTATGAGAGGCATGGGTATTATTGTTCTAAGTGTTTCCACTAGGGTCACACTTTGGTGGTTTGTAAGGCTGGTGTGAGAAAGCCGGAAGAGGAGAAGGTCAGTTGAAAGCCTCAGGTCAAGCGAGAGCGGCAGGACAAGAACAAATGAGTGGAGAAAGAGTTGACGGAAGATGTGAATGCTAGGGACGTCTCAACGTCTATCCAGGCTGTGCCGATGGATGGGGTGACTATTGGGGAGGGTTCCTTGTCGGGTGCAGTAGAAGTTGACAGGTTACAACAAAATGAGGGGCTGGCGTCTAAGGTAATGGCGTCGGGGACTGAACTGGATGATATTGAGAGCTGTGAGGAAATTGAATGCGAAGCTGATCCATCATTGCATGTGAGTGAGGTCGTGTTGCTGAAGGAGGTTCCTATACAATTTGGAACTCTGATGCCCAGTGAAAATGTTCGTGTGACACTTGAAACCAATGTTGCTAGTTTGGTGAAGAATCCTACTCTCTTGGAGTCTGAAGACTCAGAACTTTTAGTGACTGGGAATCCTAGAGTAGGAGCTGCTGTAATCGGGCAATGTGATGTAGTGTCAGAGGTGATGGATATGGAAAGCCGTGGTGGGCAAGTTCAAAGTCATCTTGCTGGTGCTGGTGGTTTGGCATATAGTTCGGATGGTGAGATGGGAGGCAGGGGGCTGGATGTGTGGATGGAAAAGGCATATGATTCTAACCAAGAGCCTTCTGGGCATAAAACAAAACAGACAAAGCAGTTGACACATTGTGTAAGGCATTCGCAGTGGGTGGCAACCCGATCCTCTAAGCTTAATTTATGATTGATAGAATTTTAGTATGGAATATTCGTGGTTTGGGTCGATCTAGGAAGAGACTTAAGAGTTTAGTTAAAAAGCATCGGGTATCGATAGTGGCGATTTTGGAAGCTTTTCATGAGGAATCTAAAATTCCAAGGCTAGCTAGTTTTTTGGAGTTCTCAAAGTTTTGCTATAATGAATCTTTAGGTGGTAAAGTGTGGCTTTTTTGGAAGGAGGAATATGGGTTTGAGGTTCTTAATATGACTAATCAATCCCTGTCGGGTTGGTTTCATTTGGGGACTAATCTAGTTTTGGTGACCTTTGTTTATGCTAAGTGTACTATGTTAGAACGTCGCGGCTTATGGGGGGAACTTGATAGTATCGGTACAGTTGATGATCCGTGGTTGGTGGTAAGGGACTTTAATGTCATACGCTCGGATTCAAAATGTATTGGGGGAAACCCACGTCCCGTGTCGGCAATGGCAGAGTTTAATGAAAGCTTGGATAATTGTGGGCTTGTAGAGATGAGAGTTCAAGGTAGGAGTATGTCGTGGTGTAATGGCCACGATGGTCAGTCCCGTAGTTGGGCCTGTTTAGACCAAGCGGTGATGAATGTTTCTTTCTCTAATTTATTTGGCTCGGTTTATATGGAATATCTGACGAGGAAGTCGTCTAATCATTGTTCCATGGTGGTTCATGTATGCCCACCGAGATTATAGTATGGTCTTTCTCCTTTTTTTCTTCCAAAATATATGGTGCTCGCATGATCGTTCTTGAAGTGTGTGGAGGAAGCATGGGCAGAACCAGCAGTCAGTGGTAGTGGTTTGTATAAACTAGCTGCCAAACTGAAGAAAGTGAAGGTAACCTTAAAACAGTGGAACCGAAATACTTTTGGCTGGGTGGATTTATTGATTAAGACTCTTGAGGAGAAGGTGGAGTTCCTTGAGTTCCAGTTTCAAGATAATAACGATCCGATTGTTGAAGAAGAGTTTTTGCTAGCTAAACAGGAGCTGGCTGAATGGGAAGCAAGGGAAGAAATGAGATTGGCTCGAAAGGCAAAGAGAAAATGGTTATAAGAGGGAGACCAAAATTCCAGTTTCTTTCATGCATCTGTGAACCAACGTAGGAAGCAGTGTATGGTCTCGTACATGAAGTTGGCAGACAAAACGGTGCTATTAATGCCAGAAGCAATTCACAACGGGGCTATAGAATTTCTACAGACTTTTTTGTCCTCAAGTCCGAACGTACATCCTACAGACCTTTCAGGACTTGTAGTTGAAGCAACGGTGTGCAAGCCCTATGGAAGATAAAGTTAAAGCAGCTGTGTTCTTCATTCCGAAGCATAGTTCTCCTGGTCCTGATGGTTTCGGTTCGGATTTTTACATGTTTTGCTGGGAGATTGTGAAGGAGGACGTGGTCGAAGCAGAGCGTGATGTTTTCAGTTGTGCCTCGTTACCAAGGTTTTACTCATCGTCTTATATAGTGCTCATCCTAAAAGTTTTGAATCCAAAGAGTTTCAATAAATTTAGGCCTATAAGCCTTTACTCTGTGGCTTATAAAAATTTTTCAAAAATTTTGGTTAACAGGTTGACGAGTCTCCTCCCAAAGATAATTTCGCAAGAACAAGGAGCTTTTAATCCTGGGAGGAGTATTTTTGAAAATATTATGCTGGCTTAGGAGATGGTCCAGTCGTTGCACAAAAAGACCCAAGGTGGCAATATGCTATTGAAGGTCGATATGGCCAAGGCATATGATAGAGTTCACTGGGATTTTCTTTTGCAGGTCTTGAGTAGCTTTAGTTTCAATGATAAAGTCTGCCAGTTGGTTGCAGAGTGTGTTTAATCTCCTTGGTTTTCTATTATGCTTAATGGAACCTATAAAGGCTATTTCAAACAGTCTAAAGGTTTGAGGCAAGGTAATCTACTTTCGTCGTATCTCTTTATTATTATGGAGGAAATTTTGTCTCGACTACTGGTGACTAAATTTGGGGAAGGAAGAATTGGCAAGTTTCATCATCCTAGAGGTGCTCCCTTGGTATTGTATTTACTCTATGCCGACGATTTGTTGGTATTCACTGATGGTGATGTCAGGTCGTTTCGAATGCTGTTGAGGACCGTAGAGCAATATGAGAGCTGGTTGGGACAATCAATCAGTATGGAGAAATCGGCTATTTATTTCTCTAAACAGATCAACTTAGCTCGAAGGTGTGAATTGTTGAGAATTTCAGGATTTGTGGAAGGGTCTTTTCCGTTTACTTACCTTGGTGTACCTTTAGTTACTGGGCAGCTAACGTCTCAATCAATTGAGCCACTGGTTAATAAAATTCGAGATAAAGTGGTGGGCTGGAAAGTAAGGTTGTTGTCCCAAGGGGGTCGATTAATCTTGCTGAAACATGTTCTCTCTTGTATGGCCACTCATTTGTTAGTTGTTCTAAGTGTTCCAGTGGTGTTTCTGAAAAGAATTAACTCCATTCTATCAACTTGCTTTTGGGTAGAGAGTAATGGTAGAGCAAAGAGGAAATGGTACCCTTGGCACAAGATGTGTGCACCGAATGGGGAGGGGGGTGTAGGTCTCCACAAGTTTTTGGACATGCAGCATTCACTCCATATGAAATTTGCATGGCGTTTGTTGACACTGGATAATCTATGGACTCGATTCTTCAACGCTAAGTACATGAAGAGTGGGCATCTGATATTAGCAAAAAATACACCAATTTGTTCTCGGTTATGGAAATCGATTATGAGAGTTTTACCGGATGTTTGTGATAATACTTGGTGGCACATTCGAGAAGGAAAGAAGTCATTTTGGTTTGATAAATGGCTTGATTCTGGGTCATTATGTTTACGTGCTTCCATTATTGTTAATCCTTTACTTCAACTTAAAGAGTGCAGAACTAATTATTGTTGGAATTTTGAATCATTAGAGGAGCTGGTGGGTAATGAAATTATGGGGGAAATTTTTTCCTTTGTTTCAGTAGGGAAGGAAGGGATTGATTGCCTCATTTGGAAGCCAACATCGGATGGGATTTTTACTTCAGCTAGTGCATGGGAGGTGGTCCATGTCAAACATGATAGTATCCTAGGAATGGAGTGGATATGGCATAAGATCTTACCGAAAAAATTTCATTGTGCATGTGGAAAGCCTGGTTTCACCATTTATCGGTGGATTCTAGAGTGCAGAGCTGCGGTGTGAATTTGGCCTCTAGATGTGACTATTGTAATACCAGGAACGTGGAGACTCTTGACCATGTTCTAGGCTTCAGCGATATTGCATCGCAAATCTGGGAGAGAGCAGCCATGGCAATGGGACTGTCACTTATGCATGCCGGGACCTGGTGGGGATGTGTTCTACAATGGTTTTCATTGGCTAGGAAGTCTTCTTCAATAGTTACTTTGATTGGGTTGTTACCATCTATTATTACCTAGTGTTTATGGCACCGCAGGTGCAAAGTGCTTATGGAAGGAATGGCTTGCTCGGTGGATAGTCTACGGCTTTCCATAAAATTTTGGCTCAAGCAGTTGATGATGGAACATGTGAAGGAAGAGTCAATCTCGCAGAGTGACACCAGGTTGTTAGCTACTCTTGATATCCCACAGGTTCGATGCCAACGTCGTATGCCACGGCTGGTTGTATGGCAAAAGCCATCTAATGGTGTTATGAAGTTGAATGTGGATGGGAGTTGTAGGAGAAATCTGGGATCTTGTGGGGAAGGAGGTGTAATCAGGGATGCTACAGGTACTGTTAAAGGGGCTTTTTCAATTTGTTCTGGGCAATGGACGAATAATGAGGCCGAACTTCGGGCTCTTCATGCAGGAGTAGTTTTATGTAAAGTATATTTTAATCTGGAAATCGAGTGTGGTTCAAAAATAATAGTTGACGGGATTCTTTCAAAGAATTGTACAGTTTAATATCTTTAGGATTTTTGGGAGGAGACAATTAACGAGCTTTAGGGGTTCAATTCATTCTTCGACATTAATACCGAGAAGCGAATCAGGTTCTGGATTTTTTGGCGTGGCAAGATGAAGCAGGTTTGTCTTGTAGATATGAGGAGGGGTGTTTCTCCCCCGCCATGCCAGGGGTATCATTCGGATTGATAAAATTGGCCTCCCCAGCATTAGAGTTTTGGTCTCTCTGGTCTCTTGTTTTGGTCTTGTTTTGTTTGTTGCTTTGGATTTAGGTGGGGTTCACTAGTTTGTAACCACGGTTTTCCTCTGCCATAAGTGAGGGCTTATGAATAAAAGTGGGAAAGGGCCACTCATGGATAGGTGGCTCTAACTCTTCTGGAAAAAAAAGAAAAGAAAAAAAAAAGATGCTTCAAAGGGGTAGGAAACATGGAGTTTGAGGGGGGAGGACCAACCTTGGCTTATTTTGGAGATTTTAATGAGATCTTAGCTCAAAGTGAGAGAGGAGGGGGGCGCGAAGGGGGGGGGGGGGGAGATCTTGACTTGAACAACAGATTCTAGACTTTAAAATGATACTAACTAAGTGTGAGCTCAAGGATTTAGGCTTCATTGGGTCATCCTACACGTGGTGTAACAATAGAGAAGGTTCTTCTTCTATTTGGGAAAGACTTGATCGATTTGTTGTAAATCTCAGTTGGTGTCAACTTTATCAAAGGGCTTCTGTTACACATACATCAGTAGCCTACTCTGATCATGTGCCAATCTGGTTGGATTTAAATGGGGGTTGCTATTTTAAAAGATGAAGGAAGCCTTTCAAATTTGAGACCATGTGGCTTGGAAAAGAGGCTTGCACTAATATCATTGAAAACACTTGGAAACAAGGGTCTTCATTTATGCAGTTTGAGTGATGTTGTTGAAATGATCAAAGGGTGTAGAATTATGGAACAAGCACAAGTTTGGACAGGTCCATACAGAATTGTAGAAGGCTAAGCATAAGCTCAAAATGCTTCAGCAATGTGATCCAAGGGAGGTGAACAGAGATGATTTGAATTCAGCTAGGATGAGGTCCAAATTTGGTTGGAGAAAGAAGAACTTATGTGGAAACAGAGGTCAAGAGCATTGTGGCTTGCTCAGGGCGATCAGAATACAAAGTTCTTTCATGCAAAAGCTTCTCAGAGGAGAAAAAAGAATAGTATCCTCAAGTTGCAAGATGACAGAGGTGTTTGGCAAGAGTGGGTGGAGAGGGACGGACTCATTTTGAATTATTTCACAAATCTCTTTTGAAACTCAACTCAGATAAACTCAATGGAAACTATTCAAAATGTATAAAGGAGGGTTTCTGATATTATGAATGAAGACTTAACAAAAGCCTACACTGAGGATGATGTCTACAAGGCTTTGATGCAAATGCATCGCACCAAAGCCCCTGGCCCAGATGGAATGTCTCCTGTATTTTTTCAGAAATATTAGAAAACCATTGGAAGAGCTGTATCAGCTGCTGTCCTAAAAGCTCTAAATTCTAGTGAGTTCCCTCAGGGTATAAATCACACATTTATCACTCTAGTGCCAAAGAAGAAAATACCATTAAAAGTGACTGATTATAGACCAATTAGCTTGTGTAATGTCATTTATAAACTTGTCTTAAAGGTGATTGCCAACATATTGAAAATAGTTTTACCTCATGTGATTTCTGTTTTGCAAAGTGCATTTATATCTGGTAGATTGATCTCTGACAATGTATTGATATCTTATGAGTTGATCCATTACTTGAGAAACAAAAGGAAGGGGAAGAAGGGATTTATGTCCCTAAAATTGGATATAAGTAAAGCCTATGATAGGATTGAATGGGGTTTCATTGAAGTTGTGATGGCTAGAATGGGGTTTGAACCCAATTGGGTTCAATTGGTCATGTTATGTATAAAGTCAACATCTTTTTCTATACTGATTAATAGGGGAACCAATAGGAAATACTGTTCCAACTCGAGGGTTAAAACAGGGTGACCCTTTGTCCCCATATTTACTTCTAATTTGTATTGAGAGACTTATTCGCTTACTGAAACAAGCTGAGATGTCAAGAAACATACCAGGAACACAAGTGTGTAGGGGTGCTCCTAGAATTAATCACCTACTGTTTGTTGATGATCGTGTGATATTCTGCCGTGCTCATCCTGAGACAAATAGAAGAGTTCAAGCCTTGTTGCACCAATATGAGATGGCTTCAGGCCAAATGATTAACATGCAGAAGACAACCATGATTTTTAGTAAGAATACACCTAAGAGAATTCAGCAGGAAATTCTATCCATATGGGGGGGTAAATCAAGCAACTCAGTATGAAAAGTACCTAGGACTCCCTCCTATGATTGGTAAATTGAAAACACATGTTTTTTCTGAGATCAGGCATAGAGTATGGATGAAGCTTCAGGGATCGAAATAAAAACTCTTTTCTCAAGGGGGTAAAGAGGTCTTAATTAATAGTTGTGGTCTTATCTATCCCAACATATGCAATGAGTTGTTTTAAGCTCCTTGCTACACTATGCAATCAACTATAGTCAGTGATAGCTAGTTTCTGGTGCGGGTAGAAAAAGGAAGAGAGGAAAATTCACTGGCTTAGTTGGGAAAAAATGTGTGTTTTGAAGTATAGAAGTGGGTTGGGCTTCAAGGACCTACGAGTCTTTAATATGGCAATGCTTGCCAAATGAGCATGGAGGATACTGAAAAAGGAGGGTAGCTTACTGCATACTATTTATAAGGCTAAGTATTTTCCCAAAGTAAATTTCTTTGATGCCATCTTGAGCAAGAACTCATCTTATACATGGAGAGGTATGTGGGAGGTGAGCTACTTGTTAAAAAAGGGTGGTAAATGATCATCTTATGTGTTGGTTCCTGGTGTGCATTACTTGTTGAATGAAACTATTAATGCAGGAATTGTATCTATGGAGGCTCAAGTGAGTGGAATTTTAGATGCAGATTCAAAGTGGTGGGATTTAAACAGAGTTAGAGCTCAATTCAATCCAAAGGCAATTGCTAAAATCATAAAAATAGTTCCAAGTCCAAGTGGTGAGGTAGATAAGTGGATTTGAGAGAAGGAGAGAAGTGGCAGGATCAGTGTGAACAATGCTTATTGATTTTTCAAGGCATGCAAAGATTCCCGTAAAGGTGAGTCTTCTACTTCAAATGCTCACAACAAACTATGGCATTCCCTTTGGTAGATGAAGGTACCAAACAAAGTGAAGGAGTTCATGTGGTGGGCTTGAAGGAAGGATTGCCAACCATGGAAAACCTGAGGATGAAAAAGATTGATGTTGGAGGGAAATGTATATTCTGCAATGACAGTCTATAGACTCCGAAGCATGCCCTTGTACAATGTCAAAAAGTTCATGAGTGTTGGTCTAAACACATGCCTATGATTTTGCACATGGATCAATCTGTGGCTTTTAAAGACATGGCACTAACTGTTCAGGTAAAGGGGTCTATTGATGACTTTACTACTTTTGTTCTCATTGCTTAGGGCCTTTGGTTTAGGAGCAAAATGATTCATGAGCAAATTTGCATGGATACCAGCCAAATGGTTGATTTTGTATTTTCCTTCAAGAAGCTTCCTTAGCCTATAAGACCACGACATATTTTATATTTTCGTATTTTCATATATAACATATTCATACTTTGAATGCGCTCCTACAGTAGCAATATCGAGTAAGAAAGTTTGCAAGATATTCTGAACTAATATATTGTGTGTTAGTAGCTAAACAAAATAGTGAGATTTTAATAAAAAATCAACAATTTCGTCCAACCAATTCTATCTTATTTCCTAAAGCGAATGAAACCTCATTTTATAATAAAGGAAACAATGGTTATGGATGTGAAAGTGGTAGAAGAAAAAAACATTGGAATCAAGGAGAGCATACTCAAAACTTCTCAAAGAAAAATTATCTATACCACCATAAATGGAACTGCACCATGATAAAACGAGATGAAAACAAAGGCTTGAAATATCAGGCTATAAAGAAATAGGTGTGGTATGAATAGGCATTAGTCATGTACCTGTCGTAAGGAAAGGAAAAGGCAAAATGAATTTTGCTAATCACAATGATCCAGAAGATTATCTAAATTGTAATCACATTATGTTTAAGTTGTTATCTTTTAATACCTCTTGCTATGCTTTCTTTGGCATTAATAATGTTTTATACATACTTTTGTTCATAAGCATATATGGGTTCTATTGGTGCATTAATCAATTGTAAAACTATTGGTCAAGATTTGTATATAGAAGATAGTTGCATAACATACAATTATTAAGGATAAGAAATACTTTCAATATTTAACTTTAAATAAAGTCAACATTAATACAATATTTGGTTCATCTAACCTAAATGAAGGCTCTGGAAGAGTTAATATCATGTTACCAAAAAGAATAAAATTTTGCATTGACGATGCTTTGTATGTTTCAAGATCTAGAAGAAATTTACTAAGTTTTAGAGATATTTTTCATAATGGTTATCATGTTGAAACCATCAATGAAGGCAGTAATGAATATTTTTATATTACTTCTATGTAGGGGTTTAAAAAAAAAAAAACCTGTGAACCGAGTTTGGTTCGGTCCAGTACATGTTTTATCTTTTTTAAAACTGGTCAAAATTATTCCGGTTCCGATTTTTCTTTTTCTAAAACCAGATCAGACCAGTTCATGTATATATATTTTTTAATTTCTTATATTGTATACAATTTTTATATATAATATATAATTATATATAAAATAGTTTTATATTATATGATAAATTACTAATTAATATGATATTAAATTTTAAAATCTTGTTTCACTATAGTTTATTGTATTATATATAAAAATATTGTGATGCATCAGAAGTACTATGATTCAAAATATTTTTATGATTAACTTGATCATCTTAAATCAATTATGATAAGTTGAATCATTTTCATATGGACGTCCATTAAAAAACTAGAAAATTCTTTTACTATAAAGTCTTCCCACTATGAAGAAAAATTGCTTGAAGCACCAAAACAAATAAGATGAAACAATTTGACATTATCTTGATTATTATATAAATTTATGCGAACTGGAAGTTCAGATGATCATCTATTGTAAATTAATTGACGGATATAAGAAGATAAAAATATCTCATATTCTAGCTGTTAATATCCTAGCTAGGTTTGAAGTCCCTGTGGAACAATTAAAAATGTCTCATAAGAGACGCATGAAAGCTTGGGAGACCTATTGATACAAAGAATAAAATATCTGGAAAGAGAAAAGTATAAAGAAAAGAAATTGGTGCTCCTCAAGAGGCCATACCCATAAAACAGGCAATAAGAACTATAAGATCCATCCAAATTTTCCATACAAAATTCTTCTAGAATAAAATCTCTTGAAGAGGAGACTCCTTAAGAGTAATCCTCCTAAAAATGAAACTCTTTAAGAGTATCTCCTAAAAAGGAAAATGTATCTAAAATAACAAGATATCGATATATTATATAAATGCGATAGAATTATTTGATAAAAGTAAGAATTGCTTTCAACAACATATTTTTGTTTGATGTCACTAGAAGTGATAAGGAAAAATAAACAAAGAAATCATAAAAAAAATACCGACGTAGAAGTATTGGCCAAAATAGAAAGAAACAATTTCTGTAGAATTGATATCATTAGTAAAATGTGATCTATATATATGTGGACCAGTAGTCCAAATACTTAAGGGATGATGCTTGTTGAATGTTAGTGAAAATTTGTATAAGGAAAATAAAAATGTGATATATAAATCACAACTCGGGTTCTCACGGAAACCATATATTGATATGCCCCTGAAGTGGATGAAATTACATTAAGATTTTTATTAGCTTGATAGTTACAGAGAGTTTGGGTATACATGATTAACTATATATTTATATGGATCATTAGATATGAATTGCATGAAGCATATAGTCCTAAAATATTTATTCTATCAAGTTTCAAGAATCCTTATATAATCTAAAGCAATCCAAATGCATGTGGAACAAATTGTTTTAGAATAATCTAGTTTTCAATATATTTTCAGTATTTGGATTAGCTTTTATTGCAATATATGTAGATGATTTAAATCTCATTAAGACTCTAAAAGAGCTCATGAAAACTTCACATATTTGAAATCTAAAGGAAAAACCCTTTTATCTTATAGTTTTGTAAATGTGGTGCATGATTAAAAGAGAAATAGAAGGGAGCACACAAAACATCTACTAGAAGATAGAAACACAATGTGAATACTTGTGAAATATTCTTTTATTATCTCGAAATAAAATTGTAGAAATTTGAGGCTCTTCACCTCATTCTTTAAACAATCTTGCTCTTTATAAATTTGCATGACATCTCTGTCTAAAGGAGTAGGCAAACGTAAAGAGTGTCAAGCAAAGATTTTAAATTCTTATTCTCTTGTTTTATTGCTCGTACCTTCATGTTGGACTCCTAAAGAAGTCATTGAAGGATATAAATTTTTTCATTGAGTTTCTCAACCTCACAAGCTCTGGATTTTAGTCGCCGAAAAAGGGCTACAATAGCTTATGAGTATTGGGTACCGAGACTCACAAGCTCGTAGATAGCATTATCATCTAACTTATCAGTCAAATTATTTTTGTGTTGCATTATAGCACCTATGGCAAATGTAAAAATAACTGGTGAACGATGTAAAGAATATCTCATATATTGATTACGAGAAGATTGCTAAGCCATTGCAAAAGAAATTGCAGAGTAAGAATGCAGAGAGAAATTGTAGAGTAAGAATGTAGACTAATTATAGAAAAGTGAAGAAGATGGGACGCGAATGAAGACGAGTTGAATACTCCTTTTATAAAGAAAATCATGAAAGCAAGACAAAATTACATATCTTGATACAGGATACGCTAAACACAGATAGCCTGTAGTTATTTACTAGGCAGGTGAAATTAAATGCGGCTTGCCCCTACTCTCTAAGATGTTGTACTTCTTCATATTACCTCAGCGAAATTAATGTGGCTTGTCCTTACTCTCTAAGACGTTGGACTTCTTCAAATATCCGCCTTTGCTGATCCTGTATTTGAGCTCCCTCTTTCCAGATCCTTTATATGTGGTTGAAGATCACAGGCGTATCATTCTGCAAATTGTTTTAGCGTCTTATTCTCCTGCTTTAGCTTCTTCTTCTTACGACTCTTCATAGAGAGATTTTAAAGAAACTCAAATATTTGATTATTGAGTTAGTTGACCTTATTCATTCTCATCAATAACCTCCAAGACATGGTAGTAACAGAAGCAGCATATTTAGCTTTAAGAAATCTTGATTCTGCAACAACATCAAAATCAATCATTCCAAAAAAATGCATTTATGCTCCTATCATAAGATTAACATCCTCATGAGAGTAAATGAGTGGATGAGGCATGAATTGTTCCTAATTCAATTCTGAAACATTGATGGAAGGAAACTGTCCAGGCATAATCAAGAAACAATGTGAGGATTTCTTATCTCATGAATATCCTTCTCTTGTGAATATGTGATGAGAAAGGATGATACTTTAAATAGAAATCCAAAGTTTTTCAAAATCTTCACAGCATCTTTATTGAGACAAAGTCTCTAATTGATGAATTTGAATCTTTCTACAAGAGACAAGAGAGCTAACCTCATAGCCAAGCGGAACATTTGAATATCTCTACAAGAGATAAGAGAGGTAGACTCATAACCCTATGCCACTTGTCTAGCCTAAACAGTTCTGGAAGAACAGTGTATATGCTTGTTTGGCCTAAATGGCTCCAAAATAATAGTGAATATTTTGCCAAAACTATGTTATACATAGGAACTCTAGAAGAGCATAATTCCATAAGAGTAGTGAATTTAATGTTAAAATGATCTTGAATTAATATGGTGAATCTATTCACCAAAACATTACCAACTACATCATTTAAAGAGTTGGTACATAATATTGAGATACATCAATGCAATGACCTTTCACTATAAAGACATTGAAGCTCTCCATACATTTGAGGGGGAGAAAATAATCAGACGAATTATACTATTTTTCTTTTGTTAAAGTTTTATCCCACTGGATTTTTCTTGGCAATGTTTTAATGAGGCAATTTGAAAGCATTCAAAGACATATTAGAATATTGTACTCTTTTTCCTTCGCCACAAGTTTTTCTCACTTAGTTTTCTTTGGCAAAATTTTAAAGAGGCATATTTTTTGTGTATGGTCATCCAAGAGGGAGTATTATAAATATATGCATTTGGTGGATGACCATGTAGAGTACTACACCTTATTGTGTTCATTGTACATGTGATAGTTTGTTGTGCATGTGAATTAGTTGTTATGCATGTGATAGTTTATTGTACATGTAACTTGGTTAGCACAACAAACCACTATGGAGTTGCCTATAAAATGATGTCTCAATGGTCATTTGTAATACAGAAGAATAGAAAGAGAAGTTAATGATATTAAGCTCTTGAAGAGCCAAGTATATTGCAATCTCTCAACTTTTCTAATTCTCTTCTGCAATCTTTGAACAATTTCCTATTTCTCTTTAGTTTTATAACAATTATTACAAGAATTATTATTGTCATAATCCAAACACTGAGCGTCCACCAAAAAAAAATACCAAGCTTCGTTGTCTTTGTTAATGACCAAAATTACAACAATATTTTGGTCTAATTGTTATCATCAATGATTAATACAAAGTCTTAATTGTACTATTTAAAGCGAATATTGATTGGGTGGAAGTTATAATGGAGATTGTGAAATTATCGGTATAGGCCTATTAAGTTACAACTGTTTTATAATTATTTTGTTTTTATATTAAATGAATGTCAGTCTTATAAAATTAATACAAAGTCTTAATTGTATTATTTAAAGCGAATATTGATTGGCCGGGTGGAAGAAATAATGGAGATTGTGAAATTATT
The DNA here is from genome assembly GCF_018687715.1 of Carya illinoinensis. Lineage (NCBI taxonomy): Eukaryota > Viridiplantae > Streptophyta > Magnoliopsida > Fagales > Juglandaceae > Carya > Carya illinoinensis. Next base: position 8,832,622 of record NC_056766.1, on the reverse strand, counting down.
GGTATAGGAAACTGATTAAGTTACAATTGTTTTATAATTATTTTAGTTTTATATTAAATGAATGTCAGTTTTATAAAATTAAGTTTTATTTTTATTAAAGTGACATTATGGTAAATAGATTGTAAAATAGTTGTATGTATATTGTGATCCATTCATCATCAAATTAAGTTACATCATCTGTTTTCTTGCTTGATAGCTCTTTAGAAATATTGCTGGTTCTCAAATTATTTCACGTAAGTAGTATGTGGTGTAAAGACTTGAGAATAGAATAACTCTTATCAAAATATATAAAAAAATCCCAACAAACAAAACCAAAAAGAAAACCCACTTAATCATCATAATTGTGCTCCACATTGCTAAAAGAAAACACTTCAATTTTTCAGATTTTGGCTTCACAATTATATTGAATTTTTTTTTTCAAGATTTTCAATAAAATGAGGTTTTATTTAAATATTTATATAAAAAATTTTGAGTTTATATTAAATACAACAATTTAAAGTGAGGTCTCATTGTAAATTTTATACCTAAATTTAGTAAGATCTTAAAAACAATTATTTAAAAATATATATTATTAATTTTATTAAATATTGAGCATTAAGTTTGGAATCATGGGACCTTGCACATGTTGAAAAATATAAAAATTATTTAAATTTTTATTTAATGAAATAGTTTTTCTATATTTTTAAAAAAATTAAAATAAAAAACATCTTCATTTTTTGTGTCTGGGCCTTGCATAGGATTATTAGGATTGGAGGCCGGCCTTACCCTTCAGCCTGCCCTGCTTAAAGCCCACCTCCCAAAATATGGGTTTCATTAGTCTTTGTTAATGAAGAAAATTGATGCGCTTAGTTACTTTACACGCTTCCCTATCAAGGTTACTTAAGTTTATCGGATGGAGATCCATTAGTTGTTATCTCTTCATTTCTTTAAATGGACTTATTATTTTTTTTAGGATTAAACATAAACCTGATAGATGCCAAGCATTCATTTATTTTATTTTTATGTTTTGATACAAAGGATAGGGGGTTTTAAACTTAAATTTTCTATTTGAAAAATCAGGTCATATGTTATTAGACCATTAGACTCTTGGCATAATAGATACTGAGTTTAATCTTTAAATAAGTTTATATATGTATAACTATACCATATTGAACAAAGAATAATAATAAAAATAAAAATAAAAAAAGTATGTATGAAATATATACTTTCATTAAAAATATTTGTAGTAGTCTTGGTTTTATTGTCTTTCAATCCCCTTTCAAGAATCTTCTCTCTTCACTTTGTCCAATCAGAAAAGTATAATATTTAGAATATATATATATATATATATGATCATTATGAAGAGATGAATTTTTTAGAACTCAATTATTAGAAATTAATATTTTGAAAATTAAGATAAATAGAAAAGAAAAAAGGAAAAAGAAGAAGAAGAAGAAGATGATTTTTGGAAAGAAAGAAATGAGAATCATGTTTACTTAACATAGGGAAGGAATATTTATATTTACTTATAAAATAAAACTGTGGTGAACTAAAAAAATATATATCGATTACTATAATATCTACAACTCGGATTCCTATACCGTGAATACAATATCGATGAATGCCTTGGAATAACGCTGTCTTTTCAAAGGAGCTTTCCAGGCACTGGGAAATACCATTTATAGTCGTGGAGCCCGTCTTCCGCGGAAAGTTGACTATTCTACTGCTGAATGGAAATTTTATATATTATATTTTTATCTTATTTTTATTTTATTAAATATGATATGATATATTTATTATTATTAAATTATTATTTATTATAAATTTTTTTATTATTTAATAGTAATAAATAAATCGCATCTTATTTAATAACATTATATAACATTACTCAAATAACATTATTCAAAGAAAAATAATTCTTCTACGTGATGTTAATATCTCGTTCGTAGATGAGTCCTTTTATGACTATTTTCCCTTTTTCATGTTGATTACAACTTAAATTGAAGTATTCCACAAGATTAATTTTCATGCTGACTATGCTGTCTACGTCCACTTGCAGTTGCATCAATCAAATTTTTTCCTTGCGTATATATTAATGGAGTAGAAAAAATCAAAAAGAAGATTGGGACAGCTTTGCGTATATTGATCGTAGAAAAAAGCTCCACGAGGGAGAACTTACGCCAGTAATGCGGACTGGATTATCTAAACCAAAATAGAGAAAACTCACGACGTGGACAATCAAGTCGTTGAATTTGAAAAGTCGTGCACAAATTAATTAAGCAGGCCATTAACGTGAAAAGGATGTCCATTTACTAGAAAAATCATCACCAATAATGGAGCATGTTTTTTACACCCATCGATATCTCAAGTTACTTGGAAAATGTAAGGAATTTATAAGGTTGTGTAAACCAATTAAATTCGTACGTTGTTATACTTTATGAGTGGTACTCGATGGTCTAATTTTATACCAACATGAGTTGACTTTGAATTTATTATGGAGTTGCATTTTTTATTTTGAAATAATTTATATATTTTTGAGCAGTTTAAACTTATTAGCAAGCTCATGTAACTTGTTGTTCACCAAATATCTTATAGTAATTGGCATATGTTTATCTACAAATTTTGATTAACTTCATGATATGGTAAATTTCCTCTATATAATTTATCTATACACATTTACTGAATGATTCGTTAGTGAATATAAAATCTTAATCAGTAATTAGATGGCTTGACTCATATAAATTAGATGGAGAACAAATCATTCAGCTCTTCTCTGTTGGGAGGTCGGACCACCATAAAGGTTGGACCTGCTTATTAACCCTCACAGGGAGGTAGGTTGTTCAGATAGTTTGGAACTAGACCCGCTTATACCTGTTAACGATCACGAGAAAGTAAATTGTCAGGCAGCTGAGGACTGGCCCGAACTTCACAACAGGAGGGATAAAATAATCTTAGGCATTACATTCATCTCTTTGGTATCTTGTATGGAAGGTAAGTGTTGGATAGCTGAGTAGCCGGTTCACAATTTATTGTGGTGGGGGCGAGGTAGGTTGTTCAGATAGCCGAGAGGCTAGACCCACTCTCCTCTGTAAGGGAGATCGGGCCGCCGCGGGGGCTAGTCTCGCCTATCATCCTTCAAGAGGATGTAAGTTGTTTGTCACTGTTAACATCGTGTGTTTCGTACACCTTTGGGCCAGGCTCCAGCTATTCGAATCTTTGATACTTAAGTCAGTATTATCTTAGTAGTTCGTGCAAGAGAGCAGAGAGTTCAAAGAGCATTCTTCATACTTGGGAATTGGTTTTTATACTAAGTTTCTAGTGGGAATAACCCATACCCCATGGCAGGAGTATGTGTCTCCTCAACTGTTACTTTAGTCAAATTCCTTTACTGAGGTGTCACTTTTGGGGTGGCGCCACTAATGCAGCTTAACTTCCTCTCCCTTCTATCCTACGGGTGCACGTCGTCAAGTTTCTCCTCCCTTACTGTCAAAAAATCACGAGCTCCCCATATTTCCTACCCACCTACCTGTACAGTGTTTCATGTGGCTAGGCATCTTAGGGGTGTGCCGGTGCAATGTGCCCCCTCTTTCCCATGTGATTGTGGCCATGGACCGACCTTAACTTTGAGGCTGGGGGCCCTCAATGGGCAAAGGGGCTGTCCAGTTGGACCTGGCTCCCTGTATCTGAGCTTGTGGCCGGAGGGGAAAAATTCCCTTATAATTGGTAAAATCAAGCCTTTTACTACTTAGAAAGCTATCAATGAGTCTCGTTGCTCCCAAGAGAACCAGCATGGCCTACATTTCTTTACGTTGACGCCATTATTGCTACATATAACTTATCATAATTGATCGAATTAACTTGATGATATCCTTAATGAATCATATGTTATTGGAATGGCTGCATGTGAAACCCACTCTTCTCAATGATATCATTGCTCCCGCATTTCTCTTCTCAAATCACACCCTTTATGACCTCTTTTTATCCTTTCCCCACTGCAATACTAGAAGACCTAACATTCAATCTTGGGTGAAACTTAAAAAAACAAAAGCAATATGCCATCATTGGACCATTGGTTGTTCACGAAATAGCTCAAAGACATCTCATTACCCATCTGCCAATCTTGGTAGCAAATCACTCATCCATCTCAATAGCTCATAATAAGCTTACAATTGGGGAGAAAATTAACCAATCCAAATTAAATATTTACGAAATTTACAATTTATATTGTCTTATTTCTTACAAAATAAAAATGAAATAGTGGCCTGTTGAATATATATAAAGCCAAAACACAAAAAAACAAAATAAACATGTTTTAATAATACCACAGAGGGCTTGTGTCTCCTTAAAGAAAGCAAGATTTTCATACTTTAATCTAAACTGATTTCATTTTAATGTTATTTTCATTGTAATTTTTATTATATTGTTGTATATTTTACTAACACTTAGTTATACTTAAAACTTCCCTAACAAGATTACAAAAGTGATCAGACAGAGACCCATTAGTTGTTATTATCTCTTTCAATGTCAGAGGGCTTATCTTCTACATGATATATAGTGGTCAAGCCCGTCTTCTATGAGACGTTGATTATGCGCAATATTTACACCAACTAGATTTCTGCATTGCTTATATATTGGGGTAGAAAAAGAAGATTGGGATAGCTTTGGTTCTTGTTTAAAAGAAAAATATAGTTTATTTTCATTGACAAAAAGTAAAAAGATATTTCAAAAAACTTATAACACATTTATCGAAAATCCATTTTTAACAATATAGAAAATTAATTATATGTTTTCAGAGTACATAATATCATTGCCAGCTCATATAGATATATTGTATATGTCCATGCTCCATAGCAATTTATAAATGTGAGACCCACTTGTTAGATGATTAAAGAAAAAAGCTCCATGGTCGAGAGGACCTTCACCAGTAATGTGGATTGAGATTATCGATCTAAACCAAAATGAAGAAAAGTCATGACATTGATGGTCAAGTTATTAAATTTGAAATGTCATGCACTTATTAATTAAGTCGGCAGTGGACGTGTAGAAGGTGTACGTCCATTGACTAGAAAAATCAGCACTAGTCCATTGAAGCATGTTTTCTACCACTCATCGATATTTAGGAAATCCCTCAAAAACTGTTGGAATTTATAAGTGTGCATATAAACAAATTGAATTCCAACATACATGATTAGACTTTAGGAGTGGTGAATGATCTAAATTTATTGAAACACGACTTGAGTTTACTATCGAGCTACATTTTTAATTTAAAAATATTTTATTTATTTCTTGTTATTTGGAACTTTGGAGTCCCTAAAAGAAAAGTACAATGGGATAATCATCTCCTTGTTGTGCATCATTCATAACCTTTGTAAAAATCCAAGAGTTTGAAATCCCTCAAGTAGTAATAAAAATAAAAATAAAAATAAAAATAAAAAAACGTTTTTACTTTATACAATCTCCTTTACATAATAAGCCATTTTTATGAGAGTCCTTCTATCACTATTGAGAGATTTTCCCAATAACTGCAATCATATTTTTCTTCTTTTTTTTTCCATCTATTTTTTAATTATCTTTAACATTTTTTTTATAAAAATAAACATTATTACCTAATACCTAGGCTCTAGTATTTTATATGAGCACATAATTAATATATATATTTATATAATGCAACGCGTGAATGATTATAAACTATGATAGTTGACATGAATATCGACAGTCTTCAGTGCAAGTAGTCTAATGGAATGACGTTGTGATCTTTTAAATGTCAATGAAATAGCCCGTCTTGATCTATATATATATATATATATATGGGATGTTGATTATGTGGCCTATCAATTCTTACATACCAATCAGATTTCTGTGTTATATACGTACGTATTGGGGTAGAAAAAATGGAAAAGAAGATTGGGACTGCATAAGTTGCTTTCTTTTCTTTTCTTTTTTAATAAAAAAAGCATATAAATGTTCAAAAAATTAAGACATTTATCTACTACTAATTTTAAAACAAGTTCTTATTCTCTAATTTTTGAAGACTAACAAAAGATCATGTGGTACCTGGACAAAACATTATAAATTCACATTTTATATAGTAAAGATTCTAAGAGAAAGAACTAATCCAGGCAGCCTTCATGTGTCCATAGCAATTTCTAATAGCCAGCTTATCATGATCATCTAGTCTTTTTGAAATTGGCTAGTTTCCTTTATATTATATGTATTAGCAATTGAGCACATTAGCTAAGCATCTGCTAGGTTTATTCCAAAATCCATAATCGCACTCATTTTGTAGGAATATGTTGAACCCAAGATTTCAAGTTTTGTATAATTATATATTTACACATAGATTTTGATGATAACAAATGAATTCAAAGAATAAAGAAGTCTCAAGCTCAAGTTGTCTACATAATAGAGTCAAGTACATCAAGGAAACAAGTATGAGCAAGAAGGGAACACGTTCACATTAAAATTATAGAGTAATGTTGTAAATCTCTTCAAAATTCGAAATTAGGATTAATGCTCAAAATTAATATTTTATCATAAAGCATTAAAATACATTTTCCACATGTGCATGAATATTTTTGAAAATTAAATTTGAAAATTTTGAAAGATGATGGATTGTCATCTTTTGCATGTGCATGCCTTGATTAAAGAGTTGAACTTTGAAAATATTAAAGATGATTGATTGTCATCTTTCACATGTGCATGTTTTATTTGAATATTTTCAAAAGTGATTGATGCTTTTTTAAACTTATACAAAAGGTAGATGATTTTGTTTGAAAAATTTGAAAAGTAAAGTGTGCTCATTTTGTCATATGCAAAAAGTAAAAGATTAGGTTTGAATTTTTTTGAAAAGAAAAGTGTGCTCATTTTGTCATATGCCAAAAGTAAAAGATTATGTTTGATTTTTGTGAAAAAGTGAATGATATTGTCTTTGACAATTGAAAAAGAAGAACCTTTTATTTGAATTTTTTGAAAAAGTGAATGATGTTGTCTTTGACATGTGAATCTTTTTAAATTTGAATATGAAGTCTCATATGCTTATAAATAGATCATTTGAGAGCTTCACATTCACAACACCAAGAGCATACAACATTCATTCAAAGCTTTCATTCTCTCTTCTCTAAGCATTGAGCCTTAATCCTTGTTCATTTTGAGAGATATAGTTTGCGCTGTATTGTTCTTATTTCACTCATTGAGGAGTGTTTTCTGATAACCTACCCACTATCAGCTTTTGTATCAAAAAAAGGGTGTGTATAACCCTTGTGCGTGTAGAAAGTATTCTACACGGGGAATAGTTAAATCACCACGTGTAAGGTGATTGCAAGTGTAGAGAGTGTTCTACACGGATCCTTTGTAGCAGTGTTGTTCAAAGGTGTAATAGGTTTCTATCTCCACCTGAAGGAGGTTGAATAGTGAATTTGAGAATCCTCAAGGGGTAGCTTGAGGCGAGGACGTAGACAGTGGGGCCGAACCTCGTTAACATACTGAGTTTGCTTCTCTCTTACCCTTACTCTTTATATTTATTGTTATTTCATATTTTGTTTATATTTTATATTATATATTTGATTTATAATTGTTATTTTTTTTAATACAACTCAATTCACCCCCCTCTTGTGTTAGTCATCTGGGCAACATAATAGTCTTAAAGCAAATCGACTTACATACCAACCAGGGAAGTTGCAAGTGGATAGCACTGAAACTTCATGGTAAATCAGATTGCAATTCATGTAAACTGGACTACATAATTATTAACTTACCAAACACAAGAGTAGCAAGCACTCCTTGCACTAAAAGTCTTATCACTAGTGTAACCCCAATAACTCTCGTCGAGTCCTCCAAGGAAGCTAATAGGAATATTACATATCTGCATTGCCTCTTCCTTGTTGAACATTTCTACTATTAACTGCTCATTCCAACTGTGAGTCTCCTCATTAATCAACTCATGCACTCTTGCATCTTGGTCCAACCTACAAACTTATGATTGCACACTGAAAGTTGCTGGAGAGTGAAGTCACTTATAATCCTGTATCTTAATATTTTGACCATTACCCACCCTCCACCTTAAAGCTTTTTCAACAAATCAGTTGCTAAGAACAAGCTTCTTCATATCAAAGAAGCACCCTACCTAGTTTAGCCTCCATTATTGATTTCTTTTTGAAGTATTTTTCTTGAAACAAGCTATGCTCTTGAAGATTTATTAGTTCACAATTAAACAAAGTGAAAACTAGCTTGAAATTGAGTTTGGCTATATCAATTCAGTTTGATCAACCTCCAGAATTAAGTCTCCTAGTACAGTTCACTTATTCATTTTATAAACTCACATCATTTTAATTTTCTTAATCCTTGCTCGAGTAGAAATGCCACCCACTAAATCCTCTAATGCTTCTATGTTGCACTTACTTCCCGATATCAACAGTTGAGTAGAAGAAGACATACCTGATTACGTGCATGCTTCTTCCAGGTATTACAAGAGGAATTCTTTGATGGCAACTGTGAGAGTTTATGGGCTGAAACATCCATATGGGCTTGCCCATGTGGATGTTGCACCAACCCGTTGCCCATTTCATTTATATTCACCCTTCCAAAATTCAAACGACCGTTATAACTGTCATCTTCCACAGATTGCGTAACTGATATCCCACTATCCTTCTGTAACTACTCCAAAACATAAAATTCAGGAATCTCAACAGACTTACCCTTTTCACTTCGTAGCTTTGAAAATGTATCCTTGACATGAATGGAGGAGTTTTAAACAAAGATAAAATTGATAATCCACAGCTAGTGACGTGGAGGGTGTGTAGGGTGCAAAACAAAGACATTTCTTAATAGAATTTTCCTTTCTTTATTTCTTTTATTAAACCCTAGCCTTGTCCTTTTGCTTTTAATTCAATGTCATCTTGGTTACAATGAAAACAAAGGTAAGAGTAACTTGTCACACAAAAATATATATTAAACATTGGAGCTAAACAACTAACTAAAGGAGCACTTTCATTGGTCTGGGCAAAGTTTTAGGCCAAATTTGGCTAATATGTCACTTTTTGCCTTATGCCTAATCACTTAGAATTTGGACTTCACATTGGGTTAGTTATCTTACTCTCTATAATAGTAAAATATTATTATTTTTTTAATTTTTGTATATACTTTTTAATGCATTATTTAATTATTTTTAAAATATTTGTTTTTTCATTTTCATAATTTCCCACAATCTCAATATCAAAATATATAAAACCATCAATCAACCTAAATTAACTTCATAATCTATCAAATTGAATTTTTTGAAAAAATCCATACATTTCCAGCTATTACATAACTTTATACAAATGTATCAATAGTTCATAAATTTCCATCTATCAACCTAATACATAATCTGTCAAACAAAAGTTTATCGAAACTTCATACATTTCCAGCTACTAAATTATTTATGATCCCTAATATAAGATAACTATTATCAGCTGGTTGCTGGTACTATCTTTCAGTTTTAGATGATTTTAGCAAATGTAATTGGATATTTCCTTTGCAAGCAAAATATAGTTTATACATTTCCAGCTACTGAAGGATATTGCCTTAGCTTATCTCATCTAAATATGTACAACTCTAATTCAAATACAAGATAAGATTAGAAAACAAATCCTAATCTATTTGAAATCCTAATCAACATTTTAGGAAATCTAGCTGCCATGTGTGATAATAAAAGAAAACCCTAGTGTTCCTATGACAACTTCCCTCAAATTGATGTTGATGAGTTGACTAGCAGCAATTTGCTAACTAGGTATTGATGTTGTCATCGAGTCAAACTTTGGTGAAGATATCAACCACTTGGTGTTCACTGGACACATGAGGGAGAATGATATCTTTAGACTCATAGGCATCTCGAATATAGTGACAATTAACTTTGACGTGCTTTGTTTGTTCATGGAAAACTGGGTTGGCTGCAATTTGAATGACACTTGTATTATCACCATGAAAAGGCATGGCATGTGTTTGTGCAAAGCCAAGTTCTGAAAGAATACCACGTAACCACATAATTTCAGAATATGCCGCAGACATTGCTCGATATTTAGTTTCTGTAGATAACTTAGACATACAATCTTGCTTCTTACACTTCCAAAAGATGAGAGAATCCTCAAGAAAGACACACCATCCATTAGTAGAACATCGAGAGTCCGGACAACCAGCTCAATTTGCATCACTTTAAACAACTAATTGAATTGAAGAAACCTTAGGAAAAAAATAGTCCACGATTAGGAGTTCCAAGTAGATAGCAAATAATCTGACGAACAGCTACAAAATGTAGATGCCAAGGAGAATCCATGAACTTACTAATAGTGTGGACAACATAGGAAATATTAGGGTGTGTGATAGTGAGATAAATCAAGTTACCAACTAACTTACGGTATTAGGTAGGATCTAGGAGAAGTTCACCTTCATCTTTCCTATACATAACATTCACCTCTTGAGGTGAGGAGTATCAACTAGAGTAGTATATTCCAATCTCCCAAACTGAATTAGGTCTTGAATATACTTTTGTTGATTGAGAAATAAACCATATGGCTAAGACCTAACTTCCAATTCTAGAAAGTAGATAAGATCCCCAAGATCCTTCATGTGAAACACATTATGAAGATGTTGCTAAAGTTTTTGAATCAAAGGCCCATCTAAACCAGAGATGATAATATCATCTATATAAATTAATAAAAATACCACTCCAGCAATGGCCATGTGCAAAAATAAGGAAGCATCATACTTTCTAGAAAACCTTGTAAAGTAGTGCAAAATTTCTTGAACTAGGTTCTAGGAGCTTGTTTAAGACTATACAAAGACCTCTTCAGTTTGCAAACAACCATAGGAACAGAAACAGTCATACCGGATGAAGTTTCATGTAGATATCTTCTTTTAGATTTCCATGCAAAGAAAGCATTCTTGTCATCCATCTAACGTAATTGCAAATATTTAGAAGCAGCGGGGCAAGTAACATGCGAACAGTAGTCATCTTGGCAACTGGAGCAAAAGTCTCATCATAATCTGTGCCATACTCTTGGCAATTCCCCAAAGCAACTAGTGTAGCTTTGTATCATTCGAGTGAGCTATCTGAATGAAACTTTATGGAGTATACCCATTTACTACCAATTAGTTTGACCAAAGGAGGATATTGTACCACATCCCAAGTCTGATTAGCCACAAGTACATCAAATTCTATCTGCATCACTTGCTACTAGCACTCATGTTCCATAGCCTGTTTATAGTAAGAAGGGACAATAATGGAAGATAATGTAACAGTCATAGAAGTGGGGGAAGAAAAACCATACCAAGTTGTTGGGTGAGAGACACAGGTAGATCTCTTAGGAACAAGAGTAGCAGGAACTATGGTGGATGTTGGATCTATGATGCTCCCAAATTCCGCTTGAGATCGGACGAACATTTGAAGTGACGAGACATGCAACACAAGGTTATCTGCCCTGTTCATGATATATAAGATGTAATGTTCCTAACATATATATAATATTATGCAATATTCGTAGTGGATACATTTTTTTTTTTAGTAATACTATACACCAAATTTAAAATATCCCAAATACTTAAAACATATTTCATACATAATGACATATTAAACAACTGAGATTACAACACTAGTCCAAAATGGCTATGATCAAAGGAATACTGGAGATGTAACTCCATATTACAATTAGTAATTTAAGTTAACTACAATATTAACATTGACGTCACACCATTGCTTAGTCAATTGTGTCTAGTTGGTCAAATTCTGATTTTTCTATAGGTTTTGTAACAAGATCTACCATTCAGGGGAGAATAGTAGTTGAGACTACCACAGTGAAATTTGATTACAAATCTCAACAAGTTAACAGAAAAACCTCCACATGGGCTAATGATGCATGCATGACAGTAAGAGCATGAAGGCATAATCAAAGTCATAAATAATTATAGCACAACTTGACATATAACATAGTATAACTAATACAACTTAAAATGAAATGTGAACTAAACTTGATTTATTTAAACTGAATTGGACTTAAACTGAGACTTAACTTGACATAAACTTGATTTGAAATTTGACTTAATATGAACTTGGAATCTTGTTCTTTAATTGATTAAAGTTAACTTGACATGAATTTGAACTTAGACTGAAACTTAACTTTACATGAAGTTGAACTGACTTTTTTACTTAACATAAACTTAGACTTGAATTCTGACAATCAAAATGATTCTGCTAGTCGTTTCATTAGGAATAGTGAACAATTAAAATGATTTCGCCCAACATATTCTGTCAGAAATACTCAAAGAATTAGAATCATTTCATCTTGAGTATTTTAAATCACATACTCTAGCAATCAAAATTATTTCATTAGGAGTACCTAGTAATACTCTGACAATCAAAATGATTACATCACAAGTATTTTAAATCACGGACCCTAGCAATCAAAATGATTACACTAGAAGTACCTAGTAATACTCTAATAATCAAAATGATTACATCACGAGTATTTTAAATAAAATACCCTAACATTCAGAATGATTATGCCAAGAATATCTGCATAACTGAACTTGAACTGAATTCTAACAATCAAATTGATTTCGCCAGAAGTACTTCACGTGAAGCACCAATGGAGATACTCAAACAATCATAGTGATTATATTGCGAGTATTCTATACATAACTAAATTGAACATAACTCGAAAGACATGACTTAATTGAAATAAAAATATTTCGTAACATGATATAAACATGTAATAGGCAACATACTTAACATGATATACTTGTAACAGTGAATATTACATATCATGATATACATGTAACAGATGTCATACTTAACATGACATACTTGTAATATATAGTAATACGTGATAGAATATATTGTATAATAAATGAATAATTCATGACAGAAGAAATTATGTAACAAATAAATATACAATAACTTGGCATAGCATGACATATATGATAATATACATATATGCACTGTAGTTCCTTTACTTATCACCCATACACAGTAAATTGCTAGTAAGTTAAAAGTTAATTTACCTCGATCTGCACATTTTCTAAACAATTTCAAGCACGATCATGAGAAATTAAAAATAGTGATTTCTAAATGTTAGAAATTAATCGCTAACAATTAGAAATATGGAAAAATATTAACTTGGAGCAAAATTACTATTTTACCTTCTACATGTGGAAAAATAACTATTTTATCCCTAACTTAAGGATTTTACATTTTAATTCTAAAAATCACCAAAATTTACATGTCTCATGTAAATTTTGTCCTAAAATCAAATATATCAAATTTAAAAATTTAAACTAAACACAACCATAAAACTCTATATGGGCCGAAACTTGAATAGGTTTTTTCCTTTGCTTTTGTTGCAATTCTTCAAATTTCAAAACTCATGATCAAACTAAATTTTTACAACAAAGATCTTCCTATTGTAAATTTAAAAATATACTTAAAATAGCCACTAAAATATGCTAATCATTGACACCAAACTTTTAGAAAAAGGATTCAAACTTTTTAACTAAAATGGGCAAACAATTGAATCAAATGATTTGATCTATTTCCAAGCATCTCCAAGAACTTCAAAAATCTAAATATTTCTTCTAACATATTCATAACATATTCCTAAGAATAATTATATCTTGAATCATCAAAAAAAGTCATCAAAATCACTAAAGCAACATTTGGAATTTTTGGTTTCTAAGTTCTAAAACCAGATTTTTGTTTCGAGCTTGTTCTGATCAATCTTTTGATCCATGACTTATAAATGTGTGATCTTCAAACCAAAACATTACATGGTTTAAAAATGTGTCCTAAAATATGTCTAAACTTCTAATTCAAGATCACATGGTTAAAAATCAACCAAAATATAAATTTAGTCAAGAACATCCACACTTTAGCCTATCCAAATATCTCTTTCCATAAAATTTTATATCTTTGATACTAATATCAAATATTTTCAAAATAACATTCTAACATGTATAGAAGAGGCCTAGAATCCACCAATAAAATTATCAAAGCCATTGAAATAGGTTTAAACCACCAAAGATTTAAATTTTCTCAAAACAGAAACTGTTTTTCCTCTTCTAGTTTCTAAGTTTTTAAATCTAAGAAAATCTTTCATCAAAACCTTTAAATATGCAACAAATTCTCAACCAATAATCATATAGGCATATTAACAAGACTCCATAAAAATTTAGACCAAGATCTATCCATTAGCTTGGTCAAAAACTTCAAAATATAATATACGATCTCCAGTTTATCATCCATAATGACTTTTCTAGGATTTAAACAACATTTTACTGACTAAATGATCTTACAGCTTAATTTCTTCAAATCCATCAAACGTTCCTCATGGTACTAAGTATCTACTACTATTCACAATGTGTAGCTAAGATCTTGTCAAGTGTCCAAATAAAACTTTTTTAACCTAATTTAGACATTCTACATTGTAATTTTGAAAACATTGCACTTGGTGAGATTATCGAGGTTACTATTCACTAAAAAAATGTGAATGATAAACTTAGCACCAAAAAATCCTAAATATTCACATAAACTCACAGTGAAAATCGTTAAGCAAAATTCAACTCCGAAGTGCCCTTAAAAATAAATTCACAATTTTGAACAAGCATTTCATCTGAAAATATGAAAATAAGTTATTGTGCTATAAAATTCTAAATAATGAACTGAGTCTAATAACATAGACCATAAAACATTCTAACACTTTTAACTATCTCAAATGATTAAAAATTATATTTCTGGCATTATAGTGAGTGATAACATTGACTATGTTGACAAACTAAAATTTATGCGATCAGTCGGTTCGTGAAAACTTATGGGGTTTTCATGAGTTTCCTAAAGCCTATAGAAATTCTACCATTAACTTTTTAGCAGACTGTTACAAGATCATGTGTCAAAGGGGGAGAATCTTGAGAAGCTGTAGGAGACTCAGCTAAAGGTGTTATGACATCGATTGTAGACAAAACTTGGTTTAAACCGAGTGACCGAAGTAAAAGTGACATTAGGAGAATCGAAAAACTAGGTGAGATTGGATTCACATGAGAGAGGAAAAATTGCTGATTTTCAAAAAAACAAAACATTCCTAGAAACTCAAATTCTTCGTGCATTAGGATCATAACAAAGAAATCATTTTTGAGTATATTTAAGAAAGGCACATTTAATAGATTGAGCAGTCAATTTATGTCTTTTATGTGATGAAAGATGAACAAAACACACACAACGAAAGCTATACAAATCGGAATAGCTAGGAGTGTAACCAAAAAATATGAAATAGGGAGAAACATTATGTAAAACTGGACAGTAGTAGCTAATGCTTCACACCAAAAATGAGATGTAATTGATGAATCAATAAAAAGAGCCCGAACCATATCAAGGAGATGTTGATTCTTACGCTCAACTATCCCATTTTATTGTGGTGTAGATGCACAAGAATGTTGAGAAACGATGCAATTTTCTTGAAGAAAATTATAAAATTCATGAGACATATATTCACTTCCTGATTTGATCGTAAGACCTTGATAGAGGAAGCAAATTGTGTCTGAATAATGCAAGAAAGGCCTTGAGAAAAGAAAATATTTCACTTTTAGTACGAAAGAAATAGATCCAAGTAAATCTACTGCAATTGTCAATAAAAGTAACAAAATATTTGTAGTGAGCATGTGATATAGTAGGAGATATACCCCAAACATCGCTATGGATTATATCAAACATCCAAGTAGCATGAGAACCAGATTGTTGGAATGGTAACACTTTGCTTTTGGCAAGTTTGCAAGAGGTACAATTAAAAGAAATCGTTTCTGCTAAAATTGAAATTTTATTTTCAATAGCACCAAATTTAAACAACGTTTAGATTACATTAGGATTGGGATGACTTGAGTGTCGATGCCAATCCCTAGTACTTACATTGACAGCATGGCAAGGAATAAAAAAACTAGAAGCAACAAAAGTTGAATTAGGATTTATTGGAAATAGCCAACCCTCCTTAGGACCCCTTGCGATCATCCTCCCTAACACTCGATCCTATACAACACAACCAGAAGATTAAAAAAAGACATTACAATTATGTACAACACAACCAGAAGATTAAAAAAAGACATTACAATTATTTTCAACAAGTTGTCTAATAGAAAGTAAACTTGTGGAGAGGGTAAGAGAAACCAAAACATTTCAAATGGCAGGGGACACATCACCCACAATAGAAATTGGTAGTGAACTACCATCTGCCGTGTGGATTTTGAGAGGACCAACAAAAGGCTGAAGATTGCGTAACGATGTGGAATCATTGGTCATATGATTCGAGGCACTAGAATCTATTAGATAAGAACTAAGGGATGACTTTGTTTTACCTGAGATACCTAAAGTAGAGAAGGCATAAACTATCAATTATTGTACCATATCCTGAGTAAGAGAAGTAGAGGTGAAATCGGTAGATGCTGAATCATGAGTAGCAATAGCAGGAACTAGAGAAGATGATGCACCCAAGGCACTCTTTTGCTTCTAAAGAGGTCAAATTGGGCAATCTTTGATAATATGTCCAGATTTCTTTTGCAATAGTTACAAAATTTATTTGGAGCGTGGGTGGCATTGTGACCGAATCCCTTCCAACTATAGCATTGTATAGTGCTACAATCTCGACCCTTGGATTTTCCTTGTGCTGCAAATGCCACTTGAGCAGGAGATGCAAGCTATTGTTCCATTGTACTCTGAGTAAGTAACCTTTGCTCCTCCTGAAGCAAATCTCCCAATCAAACATCAAGAAAAGGAACTGGATCTCTATTCATTAACTGAGAATGAACAGATTTAAAATCTGGACCTACTTTCATAAGGAATTGATCACTCCTACTAATTTCATGCACACTTTGCACATGAGAGAAACCAGTGGCAGAGACAGAAGAATACACAATATCAGTGTATTTAGCCCACAGATTTGAAAACCCAAAATAGAACTCCTCCACTGATAAGCGTCCTTGAGAAAAAGTAGCTATCTCATATTCCAATTAAAACCTTCGAGATGAATTATTCTAAGTGTTGATTCTCTTCAAATACTCTCACATAGCCTTGGAGGTTTTGTAGGCTAACATATTTAGGATGAAATGAGGTTCAATAGAACTGAGGATCCAAGACAAGATCTTGGCATCCTTACTCTCCCATGTAGACAGCTCCTTTGCACTATCAGGGGCTAGAACAGTCCCATCAATATGACCCTAGGGTTCTTTACCCTTGACAAGAAGCTAAAAGTGGAATGCCCAAGCAAAATAGTTTTTACCAGTCAATCGAATGAATAAGGAATCAAATCTCTCAGATGCCATGAAAACAAACCAAGCACATAACAGAAGAAAGAAATCAAGAAGAAAAATTGTTGTCGTGAACACATGACCCAAGAAAACCGAGAATACTAGAGACAAGAAGCAGCCAAGGGAACACAAGAATTCAAGAACCTCAAGAGGCAAGCTGAACCTCAGAAAGGCCAAAAAAAATAAACCCTAAAGAAATTTAGGATTGGCTGATCAAGAACAAAACTAGAAAATTAGAGCATGCTCTGATACCATGATAGATTTTGACTGAATACCTCTTTTGAGGTGCTTGCCTTTCATTATATAGAAAAATAATTATAAAGATAATTACAAAGATAAGATTGAGGATTCAATTTGAATCTCAACAAACTACATTTTATCTTATCTAAACTAACCTTACCTTATCTCATCTAAAAATGTACAAGTCTAATTTAAATACCAGATAAGATTAGGAAACAAATCCTAATCTATTTGAAATTTTGCTCTGATGCAACACAACAATTTAGGAAATTCAGCTGCATGTGTGATAATAGAAGAAAACCCTAGTATAAACATTATAAGGAATGTCTTCTTGTAAATAATTCAACCTTAAATATATCATATCGTAGCCTCTAATGAAAAATCTGAAACACAAACAATCATGGCATATTATTAATTACATGCTTTTATACTGATTCCAAAGTATCAAACAATATGTAATCATATTCATATGAGCGAAAACAAGTAACTTGGCTCTAATACAAATGTTAAATAAGGTTAATTCAAACTACCTCAATGAGTGAAATTTTCATAAGGCCGGATCTTTGCTCGTCTTACAGCCGACGTCACTTTATTGTTTGCACTTCTACATCGAGCCTTAGGAGGCTACTTGAATTTCCTAAAAAATTCTATGTTTGAAGATCAAGAGATCTAAATAGTTTCATTTGGAAATTATAGAGAGAGGAGAGTTTTTAATGTAGACTTTTTCCACACTTAATTTAGTATATGTAAACCCTTATATAAAGAGTTTTTATATGGGAAGTTAATTAACATCCATCATGTTACGGTAGTGGTGGAGAATTAATTAATAACTTTGTACCCATGTGGACACAACATGGGTTATGGGTAATGGAAGAAAGATGGTCAAGAGGTTTAACTCAACAAACAGTGGTTTTGATTGTAGTCAGTCACTGAGATTTTAGGGAAAGAAGAAGAAAATATCAAAGGGATTGGGTTGTCTTCCCTGATCTTCTTCAATGGGTTCATTTCCTTATTTCCTGGTTATATTTCCTTTATTTCTATCATCTGTTGTGTGCCAAGTTGAAGGTATGTTCTTCCTTAACCAAAACAAAGTACTGAATGTTGAGAAAGTTCTCTTCTAATTTAGTAGTGACAGTCACAAATTTCTGAAATGGGACTTTTTAATGTATTTCATGTAAATTGAATGAATCACTGTTGGTAATTATGATTAGTCTAGAATCTGCAACTTTGTTATGAGCTTGGCCATGACAGGATCTAAATCTGTGCAAACTGATTCAACTCTGCAGAATTCGTCAGTCTAGACTGTGGAGGCACAAGTAATTACACTGACCGTAGTACTGGATTGCCATGGACATCAGACATGGGATTCATGAGCCGTGGAAAATCAGCGGTAGTAGAAAATCCAAGAGGAAACCTAGTACAGTATCAAAGGAGGCGAGAGTTTCCCATAGACGGCAAGAAGTACTGCTACACTTTAATCACCCAAGAAAGAAGGCGGTATCTAGTTCGTGCAACATTTCAGTATGGCAGCCGGGAAAATAAAGGAACATATCCCCAGTTTCAGTTATACTTGGACGCGACCAAGTGGTCAACTGTATCGATTTCGGATGCTTCAAGAATATATGTAAAGGAAGCTGTCATCAGGGCACCCTCTGATTCCATAAATGTGTGCATATGCTGTGCAACAACTGGTTCTCCATTCATTTCTACACTTGAGCTGCGTCCCTTCTCCCTTTCAATGTATGCCACTGATTTCGAAGACAATTTCTTCTTGGCCGTTGCAGCAAGATTGAACTTTGGTGCCCCAAGTGAAGATCCCCTAAGGTAAGCTCCCTTGAAGTGCTCATTAACTTTCGAAGTTCGAGGAACAACTAGACTAAATTATAACTTCTAATCAACTAGTTTTTGTGCAAAAACAATTTGCTTTCCTTTTTCACAGGTACCCAGATGATCCCTATGACAGAATTTGGGAGTCCGATCTGGTTAAAAGGCAAAACTTTCTTGTTGGTGTGGCCCCGGGCACACAGAGAATAAGTACATCGAAGAATGTAAACATAAGAACAAGAGAGTACCCACCAGAAAAATTGATGCAAACAGCTGTTGTTGGCACCCGAGGGAAGCTCAGCTATAGATTAAATTTAGACGATTTCCCTGGCAATGCTCGAGCTTATGCATACTTCGCTGAAATTGAAGACTTAGGTGCCAATGAAACTCGGAAGTTCATGTTGATGCAGCCTCACGGGAACCAAGACTATAGGAATGTAGTGGTAAATATTGCTGAGAATGCAAATGGGAGCTATACTCTTTATGAACCCAGCTTCATGAATGTGTCTTTCGATTTCGATCTGTCATTTGCCTTCGTTAAGACCGGGGATTCAACTCGAGGACCCCTTCTTAATGCAATGGAAATTAGTAAATACGTAAAGATTGATTCGAAGACTGACGGACAAGACTGTAAGTCCCCTGATCTCAGTTTACGTTGTCGCAAGAAATCTGTCTGGCCATACATTATGAACTTTTAGCAGTTAGCACTGTGTAGCTATAATTTGGTAATATCGTGAGTGACTTACAATATGACCAAAATGAGCTGATCATTTTTTGTGATTTTTTTTTTTTTTTTTTCAATTTGTAGTGATTGTTGCCAATGCCCTTCGCTCCATGTCTTCTGAAAGCATTTCGATAAATGAAGGTGATCCTTGTGTCCCAACTCAGTGGGAATGGGTAAACTGTAGCTTAACCCCTCCGCCGAGAATTACAAAAATGTAAATTCTCCATATTTTCTTACTGACAGAATGATTCAATATTTAGTATGCTGTGATCAGTCCATATATGCTATACAATATGAAAATCCAAGTATCTTGAATGAAATTCTAAGGTTTGGTTTAGTAACTTAAGAATTTTGAGTTGAGAATTTTGAGTTTTAGATAAAAGGTTTTGGAATTTGACAAGGTTAAAAAAAAAAAGTTGAATTGTTTATTATATTTTATATGAAAATTTGAAAAAGTTGTAACAATGAGATAAGAATTTTGTATTTAAGATAAGCGGCCAAACTGAACCCAACGGTAACACTCTGAATCTATATTTTGACCAGTAGAATGTCATTAATCCATTTTACCAACAATGTACATGATGCCGTAACCAACAACTCAAAACATCTGAAAGGATGACTTATACAAGGCAAGAGAGAAAGTAGCCTTGGGGGCTTCCAACTTTATTTCCAGCACCAGAACTGTCATATCAGTAATTCGTACTTTAAAGCAAGTGCTCTCCATGATAGCTGAAGTGCTGATCTGAATTAGCCACTAGGATCAGACAACTAACTCACCTCTGAACAAATAGCAACGATAACTCAGTTGCAACTGATGCGTCCAAAAAAGTCACTTGTTTTAGGTTTTAATGGAAGATGTCGTTAATTACTGGACAAACTTGTAATGGCAGTGCAATAGATGAATCCATGTAAACCATTTTGATAGATGAAAAAAAGAGTTAAGGTTTTGTGTAGCAAAGCTAAGTTACATATAAACTATAAACATTGCGACTTATTTAAAGAGCTGAATTATGGAGGGAATCTCTCACATGTTGTACAGCAACGCATCAAGGAAGAATGTGAAGGGTGAAATCCCATTAGAGCTCAACAACATGGAGGCCTTGACAGAGTTGTAAGTGCAAATCTGCTTTACAATGAACTTGCTCTGCTTGAACAGTTGATTTCTTCTGCTTTGACCGCTCTCTTTTTCTTAGGCGGTTGGATGGTAATTCCCTCACAGGTCCACTCCCTGAGATAAGTAATCTTATCAATTTAAAGATTCTGTAAGCCTTCAGTTCAAACTCTAATTATACAAATTTAAAATGATCACACCCCATTTATCTCAGGGATTTTTTTCCTATTTTATTATTGGTGAATATGCAGGCATCTAGAGAACAACGAATTGAGTGGTCCATTACCTTATTCCCTTGGCAGCTTGCCAAACTTACAAGAAGTGTATGTAGCAATATGGTTCTTCTTTAACGTTCTGCTATTGAGCTAGAAACATTCACAATTCACTTCAGTCTAGGGGGATCATTTTCAGGAAATGGCTTTAACCTGCCATGATTTTGTACCAGCAAGATATCCCAAATAAATGTGCATTTTGCATTAACTTTTGAAATCTATATATGCTAGGTACATACAAAACAACTCTTTTACCGGGGAAATACCACGAGGACTCTTAAGTGGGAGAGTCAATTTTCAGTAAGTATGCTTCTATGTTTGGCCGTCAATTGTGGAAAAGAAAACTAAGAGTACTTGAAACTCTGAAAGAAAGTACCGATGGGGATATTTTAAAATTGAGGGTCCCAAATAAGCAAGGGCAGGGAATTTATTAATAGCTGCAAAACTTTCCCTTGCAGCTATGGAGACAATCCCAAACTACATAAAGGGGCACAGAACAAGAAGCATTTTAAGCTGATGCTTGGAATTTCGATTGGAGTGCTTGTAATTCTGTCAGTTCTCTTCTTAGGAAGTTTATTATTTATGCGAAGTTTTCAAAGAAAGATGTATCAAAAGGAAAGCGATGCAAAAGGTTCTTATGCTTATAAATTCCATCTTGTATTGTCCATGTGAGGGTATTCAGATTTCCTTAGTTCAGCATTTGTTTTGTGTTCATCAGGTGATTCTAAGTGTAAGAACACCAAAACTTCAGCCATAAATTCAATTGTCCGTGGAGCGCATTCAATGGATGATGGCATAACTTACTATATTGCACTCTCTGAACTAGAAGAAGCTACCCAAAACTTTTCAAAGAAAATTGGCAGAGGAAGCTTTGGATCTGTCTTTTATGGGAAAATGAAAGACGGAAAAGAGGTGGCAGTTAAGATCATGACAGATCTGACCAGCCATGGAAACCAGCAATTTGTGACTGAGGTAGTGTCAGATAATAGATAAATAGTTCCAACAATCATACTTTTTGATATACTATCAAATGATGATTGCAAAAGTTTTCATGAATACAAGTTCATTTGCAAGGCAACATACTTGCAGGTAGCCCTCTTGTCAAGAATTCACCATAGAAATTTGGTTCCATTAATTGGATACTGTGAAGAAGAACATCAATGTATTTTGGTATATGAGTATATGCACAATGGAACCTTGCAGGATCGCATACATGGTCACCTCTTGTACTCATGCTTCATAGAAATATTCTTTCTATTCATCTATCTTTCTTCTCAGCTGCTGCTTAAATGATTTGTTAAAAATATTCTAAATTTGTTGACAGATTCTGCCAAGCAGAATCGCTTAGACTGGCTTGCTCGTCTTTATATAGCAGAAGATGCAGCTAAAGGTTTGATATGAAACTTACTGCTAGTTCATGCACATTTCATTTCGAGTTTCCAGTAAAAAAACAAGTTCAGATGTTTGTAGGTCTCGAGTACTTGCACACTGGATGCAATCCAAGAATCATTCACCGAGATGTAAAAACAAGCAATATTCTCCTAGACATCAATATGAGAGCAAAAGTGTCAGACTTTGGACTTTCAAGGCAAGCTGAAGAAGATTTAAGCCATATATCAAGTGTGCCACGAGGAACAGTAGGCTACCTGGATCCTGTGTAAGCCATAAATACTTAGAATGCATTCATAATCAATTATATCTTTCCTCTAATAATGCATATTCTCTCTTCCAGGTACTTCGCAAATCAGCAATTCACTGAAAAGAGTGATGTTTACAGTTTTGGGGTGGTTCTCTTGGAATTGATCTCTGGAAGAAAGCCTATTTCCCCAGAAGAATTTGGCCCTGAATTAAACATTGTTCACTGGGTATGCAATTTGCAAAATATCCTACATTTTAGAGTTGTCACTCAAAATTTTGCTCTAAATGATAGTAAATCAAACCTATTGTTTTGCAGGCGAGGTCTTCGATTCGTAAGGGGGATATTATTAGTGTCATAGACCCTTTCCTGGTAGGAAATGTCAAGATCGAGTCCGTTTGGAGGATTGCTGAAGTAGCTATCCAGTGTGTTGAACAACACAGGGTCTCCAGGCCAAGGATGCAGGAAATCATTTGGGCCATACAGGATGCTATCAAGATTGAGAAGGGGACTGAAGGCAACCAAAAGAACGTGTCACCAGGTAATTCCATGGCACAAACTTCAAGAAAAACTTTGCTGAGAAGTTATCTTGAGATCGAGAGCTCCGACTTATCAAAGGATTGCCTCGTTCCATCAGCATAATCTAGCAGCAGCACCCCACCTCAAGACTGTACAATCAGTGTAACATGTACTCTATATCATCTTTAACAAATGATTTTCTTCTGCCTAGATTGACAACACTGTTTTGTTCTCCAGCATCTCTTATCAAACTGTAATCCTTTTGCCCAATTGCCCTCATAGAATTATGTATCAAAGGTTTTAAGTGATTGATGTATCAAGGGTTTCGGATGAACATCTTGGTATTCTCTTTCCTTATTCCCTCGTGTTTCCATGCATGTTAGTGATGGAAAATCTTATCAAATTTGACTTCATTACAGAGAAGGACCAAAAACTCTTTGTATATAGTGCGTCAAAATAACCTTGTTCATAAAAGATGTAATAAATTTTATGAATCCATTGTTCCCTTGTTTATGAAATAAAAAAGATATAAAAAAGACGGGGGAATAAAAAACCAAATAGTCTAGGGCCCCGTTTGGAAGTTAGAATGAATTGAGATTTTAACATTCAAACACTTAATTCTCAAATCACTAAACCTATTTCAATTCAAAATCTCTTTACACGTGGGACACAATCTTTTTCAACTTAACACCCATTTATAAGTGGGACGTATAACCTTTTTTAATCTCCTATAAATATATCTAAACTCATCTTAACATCCAAACAAATCTAAATTCATCTTAGGTGAATTCCATAATACTCACTCTACCATTTCAACTCACTAATATTTATAAAAAACTCAGCTCATCTCAACTCAACATTCAAACGGGACCTAAATTATTATATTTTCTTTTTTTTTTAAAGTGGGATATTTTATGTTTTTGAGAATTTTTATGTGTAATTTTTTCTTTTTTAAGTGGAAAACAAGTACTTGGAGAGGATTATATGTATTTTCACCCCTTCTTTACACTTGGTAAGCTCTTTTTGGATTGCCTTATCAATCCAATTGGGGTAGGTGTGATGTGGCTCAACTTGTGGTCCAGTAGTAGACAAGTGGTGTAGAGCTGCACCTAACTCTGATTCCTAACTAAGGTGAGATAAGATACGAAATTCCTATCCCAGTTTTCTATCTCAGCTAAGACCATATAACCAAACAATCATGAAATACAACTCAAGCTAAGAATTTTATGTCTTGAAACTATAGCCTGATGGGAAGCTACTGACAGGAATACTGAGCAGTGAAAACACACTGTCCTTTCGTTTTCCTCAGCAAAAAATGTGTTTATTCCCTGAGTCACACCAAAAACCTTAGAGCATTTGTAGTGACCTCAACAAAGCCAAATTATAGCTAAAAAATAGCTAAAATGTGAAAAACATATTTACAATGGACTCAACAAATCCACAGTAAATTTAGCCTCCAACCTTTTGACTAGCTAAATTTGTTGAGTCAAATTCACTAGCTAAATAATATTTTTAATGTAAAATATTCTCCCCCCCCCCCCCCCCCCCGCTGCACCGAACAATCCTACGTAGACATTTCGGCTCTTTCTCTCCTTTCATGTCCTTCACCAAAATCCACTAGATCCCCTTTCATCTCCTTCCCCAAAACACACAATTGCAACAGAAAAACATACCTAGAAATCTCAGTTTCGGTGGCCGGAACTCCCTCCCGAACTGCCTCCCAGCTCCAGCGTCTGCAGCACCGAAGGAAGAGCAACCGCAGCACCGAACGAGAGCAACAACAGCACCGGACGGACTCCATCGTCTCCTAGCTGCAACACCGAACGGACGCACCGCCGGTAAGCCGCCGAATCCCATGCCTCCATTGTTGGGTCTCCTCTGTTTTTAATTTTTTTTATGTGATTTCTGGTGAAGGGCAGCACCGAACGGACGATTCTCTGGTGAAGGGCAGCACCGGACGATTCTCTGGTGAAGGGCAGCACCGTACGGGATTCAAGCAGCACCTGATTAATCACTGCACCGGTAAATCCCAATCCATCGTATTTCTCCTCTCTTTTGCTTAGTTTTTTTTTTTTTTTTTGTTATGCATTTTCTGGAATCGACTACTGAGAATTTTCTTCTTTGATGTTGAACTTATTTGATTTTGGTGTATTGTGATGAAACCGAATTAGACAAATTTTTTTCAGTAGTTGATTAAGCATTGTGATGTATTGTGATGCATTAGACAAGTTTATATTTGTCTTGTGATGTATTGTGATGAAACCGAATTAGACAATTTTTCTTTTCATCCATTAGTTTATATTTTTCATTTTCTTGTGATGTATTTCATATCTCTTGTTAGGAATGGATCCATCCACTCACCGTGATGCCTACTTTACAAATCTTCTAAATAACAATGATTTTTTGATGAGTGCCACAAATGAACAAGAATTCTCTCCACCCCAAGTTGAGGTTATTGAAATTGAACCGAATGGACGAAAAATACAACGGGGTAATAATTTTAATAATGAGGAAGATTTGTTGCTTGTGGAGGGATGGCTTGAAACTTCCTTAGATGTGGTACAAGGAAAAGATCAAAAGCACACGATGCTATGGAAAAGAATTCATAAGTATTTTGAGGAAAACAAGAAATTTGACTTTTACGCAACTACACATCTCTAATGAATCGGTGGTCGACGATTCAACAAGCTACAAATAAGTTTTGTGGTTACTTGGCTCAAGTCGAAGGAATGCATCCTAGTGGGTTTAACGAGCAAGACAAGGTATGTTTTGCACCTTTTAATCTTATTTTTTAACATGCTATTTTTTTTTTTTAAATCTTATTTATTTAGAACCATGGTCCTTTATGTATGTAGATTGGGAAGGCAAAGGTAATGTTCTTGGACTTAGAGAAGAAGTCTTTTAACTTTGATCATTGTTGGCGGGTGTTAAGATTCCATCCAAAGTGGGTGGAACATATGGACATGGTGAAGCCGAAGAAGAAACCAAGTTCACATGATTCGACACCAAATTCAATAAATCTAGGCGAATATGAGGATTTTAATGTTGCATCTTCAAATTTGGAACGACCAATAGGTCGTAAAGCAGAAAAAGAGAAACAAAAGAGAAAAGAAATGACAAACTCTGACTCTCTTGTGGTACTAAATGAGATGGCGGAAATTAGAAAGAGTAAACTTGTGCTAATGCAAGAAGCACGTGATCATGACAATAAAATGTTGTGTCTTAGGCAAGAGGAAGTGAGTCTTAAGCAAGACGAATTACGTATTCAAAAATAGAAGGTGCTACTTCAACAAGTGAAAGCACGTCTTGAAGAAAAGAAAGAAGATGAAAGAATTATGACATTAAATACAAGTGTCATGCCTCCAATGCTACAACAATATTATCTTCAACGACAAATGGAAATACTTGCAAGTCGTGCTGGAAAAAACTAGCTGTATTTTTTGTTTATGTTTGTTAGAAATATCACTTTGGCTTGACCATTATGGAGTAATGTTATATTTATGTTTGGACGATAATTTTTTTTGGTGGTTGATCATTATGGAGTAAATTCATATTTATGTTTGTTAGATTAATCACTTCATATTGATCATTATGGAGTAATTTAATACAACAAGAAATTTAATACAACCATAAATTTAATACAATAAGAAATTTAATACAACCATAAACTTAATACAACAAGAAATTTAATACAACAAGACTTCTAAATACAATCATGTCTTATGCGGCACTATATTGTTGCCATAAGTGCTCGACGAGATCTGTTTGGAGTTGAGAATGGATTCTTCTATCCCTAAGAGCATGATGACGTTGAATGAACTCGCTAAATTCAGGTGTAGGGCTGGTTGACACTGGATCATTGTATGTTTCTGGCAACTGTTCATATTCGAACTCTTCTTCTCCATTGGCAGCCCGTTCATCTTCAATGATCATATTATGTAAAATTATGCATGCCATCATAATTTCATTGAGTGTTTCAATGTGGAAAAACCGTGCAGGTCCACGAATTATAGCAAATCGTGCTTGAAGCACACCAAAGGCACGCTCCACATCCTTCTGTGCAGACTCTTGGGCTGCAGCAAAATATTTTTTCTTGTTTCCTTGTGGAGCTGAGATAGTTTTAACAAATGTTGCCCATTGCAGATAAATTCCATCAGCAAGATAGTACCCCATTGCATAGTTATGACCATTAATAGTGTAATTAACAGTCGGAGTACGCCCTTGAGCAAGGTCAGAAAATATAAATGATCTATCAAGAACATTTATATCATTATGAGACCCCGGTAACCCAAAAAAGGCATGCCAAATCCATAGATCGTAAGAAGCCACTGATTCTAAAATAATTGTTGGTTCATGGATATGACCAGAATACATACCATGCTAAGCAGTTGGGCAGTTCTTCCAATTCCAATGCATACAATCGATGCTCCCTAACATACCTGGAAATCCATGTTTCTCACCAACTGCTAGTAATCTAACAATGTCATCATTGTTGGGTTTTCTTAAGTACTCTTCAGAAAAAATTGAAACAACAGCTTTGACAAACATCTTTAGGCTTCTTAATGCAATAGTCTCTCCAATCTTCAAATATTCATCCATAAAATCAGCCGCGACACCATATGCAAGCATCCTTAGAGCAGCTGTTATTTTTTGAAGGGAAGAAAAACCAAGCCTTCTAGAACTATCTCGTCTTTGGACAAAATAAGGTTCATGGGCTTCTACTGCAGTTTGGATACGAAGAAATAGAGGACGACTCATCCGGAACCTCCTTCGAAAATATTTGTGAGGATAGATTGGAGGATCAGCAAAATAGTCACAAAATAGATTTTGGTGGGCTTGCAATCGATTGCGCCTTATGAATCTACGTGCATTTTTAGAAGAACCACCTGAGCTTGATCCTTCTCCTTCCAAAACAAGTTGCCTCGCTATCTCAAATTCTTCGTCAGAATCTGAATCAATAAGTGTCATTTTGTGAAAAGGCGAACGATCCATTGAGAGAAAATGAGAATAAAAGGTTTCAAAGAGATACTTGAGTTGAAGTGAATGAAATTGTTGAAGAAATGTTATATTTTATAGTAAAAGTATATAACCGTTAGAGAATTATAGCCGTTAAAAAATATAACCGTTGATAAAATATAACCGTTAAAAAATATAGCCGTTGGAAAATATAGCCGTTAAAAAAAATAATACATGAATAATATACCCGTTAAAAAATATAGCCGTTGGAAAATATAGCCGTTAAAAAAAATAATACATGAATAATATATCCGTTAAAAAATATAGCCGTTGGAAAAATATAGCCGTTATAAATTTTAATACATCAATAATACAACCATAAACTTTAATATAACAATAATACAACCATAAACTTTAATATAACGATAATACAACCATATTATATTAATATAACAATAATACAACCATAAATTTTAATACAACAATAATACAACTATAAAATTTAATACAACAATAAACTTTAATACAACCATAATATTTAATATAATCATATTCAAATTACAATTAGAATTAAAATTTAATAAAAAGTTTAAAATCAATATTTTAATAAAATAGTTAAAGATTTGTTAAGCTTATTACTTGGTGTTACAAAAAATGACTAGCTAAAATTATAAAAGTGACGTAGCCCCGAGTTATAAAATTTATAAAAGTGACTAGCTAAAGTTTATTGAGGCCACTACAATGCTCTTAGCAAACCATGGTTTTATCCTCGAGTTAGACCAAATTCCACAGCAAAAAATGGGGAAATCCCCGAGTCACACCAAATCCCTCAGCATTTCTTGGTCATGACGTAGCCCTTGGCAGTTTCCAAGCTATACGCATGGGATGGAGGTTGAAGGTGATGAAAAAATGAGCCCATACAGAGGTTGAAGGTGAGCAAACCGAAGCCCATGATTTTTGTTAAATTTTCATGTGATTCAGTAAGGTCTTCAGTTTTTACAAAATCCATTCTCCATCGGTCATCTCTCACAACGATTCCCCCCTAAATCGTGAGGTTGTGCGAATATTTGCATGGAGAGGCAGAGTCAAATACCCCTTGTCCTCGAGCTTGAGCAGAATCTCTCTATAAAGGTTGTTTCGATCAGCATTGAGGGTGAGTAATCTGACCTCTGTGCATACAGTAGCATCACGTGGAGTCTTTGTACAATTTGGGGCAGATTTCCTTTGTTGTAAAATCTGAAGTGGTGTATAAAAGCCATCACCCCAAACTGAGGGGAAAAATTGCCATGAACTCCATCAACAAAGACATTGGTGCTTACAAATTCGGCTGTCATCGCCGTCAATTCTGGATCACCATAGGTCCTAGGACTCAGTCCTACCAGGTAACTTTCTTGGCCCCTATTACTTGATCTCCATTTAAAAAGTTTTGGTGAAATTTGGTTGGCTTAATAATTGATTTAATCTACATATAATTTTCAAAATGACGACATGCCTTTCTTGAATCTTCTCTCTCTGTCTCTGTCTCTCTCTCTCTCTCTTACAATTATGTTGATTGCTATCATAACAAAATGATATTGCTGAACTCATTTGTGTAACAAGCTATGGTTAGAAAGTGTGTGTGTGTGTGTGTGTGATATGGTTAGAAAGTGGTATTGCTAGATATATCTAGTGTGTACTTGATGTATAAATTAATGCTATGAATTTTAAACTGGACTTATAGCCAATATGAAATGAACCTTTGATCTCCCAGTATCTGTAGTTCTCTATGAACTTTGTCCAAACTTGGTAACTTAAAAACCCTCTCCACCACCACTAGACCCTGTTTTATAGTTCAAACTAACAACAAAAACCACACCTTGAACTCATTAACAAGCCTATGGGATGGTCGTTGGTCAGTACATGACATTTTAAAATATGAAAGAAAGCAAAAAAAAATAGCAAACAGTCTTAAAACTCCTAGATGCCAGAAAAATATAGAACTATGTGATAATTGATCTGGATTCAAATGTGAACATAGGAAATGAAACTCGGGGAATGTTTGAAATATAAAAAAAAAAAAAAAATTATTAACATAGGCTCCACCTAGTTTCATTCATTTCAATAAAGTTTCTTACTTATCAAATATATATGTATATATAATTTAAAACTTAAGATTGTCGTAGATGAGCATTACGTGTCATATTGGGTGGGTGGATTGCAAAAGAATTACATGAGAGTTGAATCCCATAATGGTTGTATATTAGGCAAAACTGATATTTATAACTAAATTGAAAAACCTCTATACTTAACATTGACCCGGACTTTTTTGAGTGTAGCATAGATGCAACTACGCCTTTTCCTAAATTTTTGAGGTGAAAGTTATGGTTGATTGGTGAAAGTCATGCAATGTCTCTCTTTAAATTTGGGCTTGTATATAGACCCCAGAATTTATTTTCTCCAACTCCAGAGAACATTAAAAAGTTATTCCTGGTACTTTTGAAGTCGTTGATTAGTTTTTTAAACTGCCTATGACAGCAAAATGAGCAACACACAACTTTTAATATGGTGTGACGACCAAAGGAAAATGTGCTAGTTACATCTATGGTACAATCCCAAAAAGATTAGTCGATTTGAATCTTCCATAGAATCGCTTATAATTCCAATTTCACATAATTAGTGGGCAATGTTAGACTTAGCACTGATGACTACCTTTATAATTGAATGTATGCGAGTTATTCATTTCCAATGTGGTACTGCGGTGTTACAAACTCCTCTTAAACTCTTGACGCCCTGTCAAGACCATATCATATGATGCTTTAGTATCACACAACTTACCTTACAAGAAGGCGCTAATACCATATGTAACAACCAAAGGGAAAATGCTACTCACATATGCACAAAAACTTCAAAAAGACAAGTCAGTTTGAAGTTTTACTAGAAACACTATAAATCCCACTTTCATCTAGTAAGTAGCCAATGTGGAACTTAACACAAATGAATATCTTTATAACGTACTCTGTAAATCATTTCTTTTAGAATGCAAGAATGGAGTGTTACATTGACAAGATTGTTTTCCAATAGTAAAGTATACCGGTCCAGTATGTCCACTCTGACCTCACTTTAGCCAAGCATTTTAGTATCTAGTCTTGCTTGGTAAATAATGCATTCAAGCTCTAAAAAATCCTAAACAAAAAAGAAAATAAAATATGGCACATACAAGAAGTGGAAGAAAGCCGTTGGCGGTTTCTTTGGCTTATTAGTATCATATTTATCAATTTTCTTCTTATGTTTTGTTTTGGTCTTTCTTTGGTTTGTTTAGTAGCATACAAGATTCAAGCGTTAACATAGGAAATGAAACTAGGGGCATTTTTACATAAACTATATGTTCTGCTATTAGTCATTTTGTTAATTTGTCACGTTTTAGAAAAGCAAATATCAACAGCGTACTCATAACCAAAAACGTCTACATAAATTCTCCTTTGTCAGAAATTGAAAATTTTCCTCCCTAGAAAACTCTTTATTTCATGTGACATGCATTTGGTGGTTCGAGGAGGAAGCATCCTTTTCAAGTCTAGCTCTTTGATTTCTCAAAGTGCAAATTTTTGTAAAATCAGAATTTTTGACTAATGGGAGCAAAAAATGAGAAGAGAACAGATGTCAGTTGAATTCAAAAGTACAAAATAGTGCATATTGAAGTTTGCCATAGACAAGCATAGCTCAGAAAAAATTGAATCAAACAACATAATGAGACACAAACTTATAACGAAAATTCTTGAGGAGAGGACCTCAAGAAGGAAACCATTTTGAAAAATGGTTTGTATGTTCCAGTTTGAGGACCACCTTTTTAATATCCTCATAAGTTGTTGTAGTAGTAGGAGATCAATACTAATCTTTAAATAAGGGAACAAGATTGTTTTTTAAAAAATTACAATAGTTTTTAATCCATTCAAATTTATTCTCTGAAACATAATTTCCAGGGTCAATGCATTATATTCAAAGATCATTCTTTCCAAGTAAATAGGCATTCATTTGATGGCAAAAGGTAAATATTTATTAAACAAAGCCAGATAGAACTGCTAGGACCTTGCTTGAGGTTGACAGTTATAAGATTTACCTGATCTACACATGTAAATACTCCATAATATTTTGGCATATGTTCACTCTCAAAAGTTAGGTAACCATATATGAAATGTTTCAAAGATCACCACCCTCCCAAGTCCAAATTAATCCAAAAACTTATAAAGAACATATGCAGAGAAGTTAACAAATAATTGTGTTTGTTGTCAATAGGGAGGGCATGCAAAAAGTGCATCCTTTAAGGCTGGAACTTGGAAGCCTTTCATATAGGCATATAAAGATTCATTTTATTCATGTTAGTCAGGAACAACTACCGACGTAACACTGTTTTTAATGCCCAAATTGAGTTTTTCAAATTTATGCCGCATTACATGAATATAAGTAAGCTTTGGACTCTAAAAGCCTAATATACACTATCGTAAAATTTTAATTCTTATATGTTTTATTTTTTTTAACTTATTACATGGTTTTATGTTATGTATCCTAACTACTTGCGCTCATCATCATCGTCATCATCTCGATAGGTAATATTTTTTCATTTATTTCGTATAATGTGTTTCTTTATATTAAAATAATAGGAATCGTCTTTTCCTGCCTACGTAGCCGACTATAAATGACTGAGAAATTATAGAACATGATTTCTTATATTTACCTATAAACATGTTATCTACCATGTCTAAAATGAAGATAGCTAATAAACATTTATGCTGCATATAGGTCATTCTATTCAAATGCATGGGGACTCAATTTTATTTTTGAACATCTAATAGCGCCATATGGATTACCCGAATAAAGTGATATATGATCGACTATTGTGGGATGATGGGATGGAGGATGTCCTGGTTAATTTCTTGCACAAAGATACCATTGCATTTAGACTGAGGGGTGGGAAGATCACCCACAACGACCATGTTCGGCTTGCTGAATGATTGTCTGGCTATGAGACGAAAAAGTTTAACTCTGAGCAAGTCAAAGAGAAAATTGCACACCTGAAAAGAAAGTAGAGAGAATTCACAAATCTGATGAGGCAAACAGGGTTGGGCTGGGATCCAGATAGGAAGACTCTAGTGGCAAGCGAGGAACATTGGGCAAATGCAATCAGGGTACAAATCATAAAAATTATATTTCAAACTTCAATTTTTTCCCAAACTTACATTGAGTTAATAATTTTTATTTTTTATTTTTTATTTTTTTTAGGTGAGAAACTCATTCAAGCATTTTAAGACTAATGGATGCCCAAGGTATGAAGAGCTATGTGCTATCTTTGGGTGTTCTGTTGCGATGGGCACACTCCATCGGGTATCGACTGACCCGGCCCCAACTAGTGAGGAGGAGGACCTACTTGATGAGGAGCTGCGAAACCGAGGAGGACCATCCCCAGTTGATGAAGGGGGCCCATCACCACCTTCTCCAATGTACAGGTCCATGCAATCAAGGAGACCATTATCCCCCTCATATAATTGTGGATCTCGTTGACACCTGAGGGCCGGGCCTTCCCACTCTATTGCTATAAATGAACAAATGAGCAGGACCTTGGAGGCAATTGAGAAAAGTTCTGAGGCCAAGCGAATGGCTGCTGAGGAGTGGAGGGCTACGAAGCGCAGTAGAGACAACAACATGGAGACTAATGGTGTGTCTCATGATAACCTTACACACTGCTTTCAATTGCTTGACGAAGTTGAACCTCACCTGCCTTTTGATCAATGGAACAAGGCCTTTATGCAATTAATAACTGGTGAGGCATTGCAGAGATCGTTCGTTGCGATCTCTGCAGAGAGTAGAGCAGAGTGGGCCTAAAGTTTATAGCTATTGTTCTTGTTGATAATTATTTTATTAGAATGTGATAGGGTTTAATTATTTGCATGTGTTTAGTTGACCACCTTTATCACAGATATTTACGTACTAAAATGCTAGTTATCATTTCATTATGTATGTTTATTTAGACAATGACGGCTTGCTACTACTACTTATGATGAGTTTTTTTTTTTAAAATTTATGCTATTAAGTACATGGTGTCATTTCACATACATATCCCTATTATGCTAGTTTAAAAATCTTGTTAACGCACACGCAAAATAATTCCTTTTAGAATGGCCGATGATGACTTCTCGAACGATGATAATCCTTTGCTAGGAGATGGATATGCTGATGCAATAGATGAGGCGTACATAGTGTGGCTGATGTGGATGACAAATGAGAATGTTGGTCGTCGAATCCCATTGCCCCAACACAATATTGGTCTTCAGGGGGATCAATATATCCAGAGTGTTTTGAATGGGACCCCTTGGAATTGCATTGAAATGTTTTGCATGGAAGTTACTGCATTCAACTATATATGCCATGTGTTACGGGAAACAATGATCATAGAGCCAACAGAGAGGATCGAGGTGGAGGAATGATTGACCATCTTCTCCCTTCTTGTTGGTCATGGACAAGGTCAGCGTGTCGTTGCGGACTGCTTCCAACATTCAAGTGAGATTATTAACCGGCACGTAAAGACGGTTATGTGGGCATTGCATGAGTTAGGGAAGAGTGTGATTAGACCAACACACATAGAGGGGGTCCATCCATACATTGAGAGAAACCAGCACAACTATCCATGGTTTCAGGTAAGCACTTCTTGACTTTATATTCGATTTTTTGTTTAATTAAAAGGTTGTGATAGAGTTACTACCATGTATATGCCCATTTAGTACTTATAACGTATATAAGTTTATTATTTTTGTAAAATATATTTTCCTTTTTTAACATCATTAATCATAAAAAATAATAATAATGCCGCGTATCATTACATTAATTGTTAAGTAAAAAAATAATAATAAATAAATAAATACAACAAGAATTGTTTATGGTACTAAAAGGGTAGTACTAGGGGGGAGATCGGTCCGCTCCGGTCCGGTTCTGGGGGGTTTGATGGACTGGACCGGACCTATTCGGTCCAGGGATTCCCTACCCTGGACCGGACCGAATCTCAATGGAATCGGGCGGTCCGGTCCCATTCGGGACGGTCCGGTCCGGTCGGTCCAATCGGTCCGACCGGACTCCAAATGGGCCAATGGCCCAATTTTTTTCTTACATCAATTTCGGCCCAACAGTTAAAATTCACTAATAATTTATCTAATTTGAAGCCCAAAATACCAAAAAAATACTTAGAAAGAAAAATAAAAATAACCATTAAAAAAAATTATCTATATATAATAAATTTGAATAAAATATTTTACTACCAAATGAAGAAAAATTTCTATATATACGTTCCAAACAATTTAAAGATCAATCAATTATAGTATATACTATTTAATATTTATCATATATCTAAAAAAGGAAAGAAAGCTCTTCTAACAAGAAAAAAATATAGCAAAAATCGATTTTCATGTATCTTACTTTACATACATGATACATGGTACATCAAATGATTACAATCTGCATTCTAAAAGGCTAGAAAAATAAAAATCCATTCCCAAGCAATCTGCAAGCATATTTAAAAAATTCAAACTTGCAAGCATATTTAAAAACTAAAAATTAAAAAGTCTTAAAAAAAAGAACTATCAAAGATTAGAAGTTATATTTAATAATTTACATCAAAAGCACTGATGCACAGTGCACTATAACAGACTAACACTAGCATAAATTACGTAAAAAATAAAAAAAGACCAACAGTAGCATCTAAAAGTTAACATGATTACATCAAAACAAAATACAAATTATACAATTAGGTAATTGTTTAATCAGTCCCTGACTATTAGCAAATTCCTCACGATCAATTTCTTCATCAAGGTTGAGATCACGATTCACAGATCTGCAGATAAAAAAGTAAAAAACTAAGGCGTTAACCTATTGGTGAACATAATAAAAATCAACCTTTAAACATTAGGTTAGTCTGTTATAAAATAAATCAACTCAGTTGGTGCAACACTTGAGTTGGTACAAAACAAGATGATATTAGTGAACATAAAATAAATCAACCTTTAGTTAGCCTTTTACACAAGCTGTAACTGAGTCTTTTTACCATGCACTTCTTCAAAGTGCAGCAATTAATGACACAAGGCCTAGATAAGATGGTTTTAGGAGAGGATTAATGACACAAGGCCTTGATATGTACAGAATCACTATAAAACAAGATGTTTATTGAGTTTAACTTGTGAATTTTTCAAGTATTAAAGTCCAAATATAATAGAGAAGCAGATTTTACAAACAAATCACATCTAGAAAGAAATAAAACTGGGCAAAAAAAAATATAGATTTTAAACAGAATTCATGTCTTACATC
The DNA here is from genome assembly GCF_018687715.1 of Carya illinoinensis. Lineage (NCBI taxonomy): Eukaryota > Viridiplantae > Streptophyta > Magnoliopsida > Fagales > Juglandaceae > Carya > Carya illinoinensis. The sequence goes on along the minus strand of NC_056766.1, from coordinate 8,795,726 downwards.
AACATTGGGTTAAGACTCGGTAGCCATTTTATTTGATCCTTCTGCAGAATAAGCCAATTCCCCAACAAGTTCTCCTTCAATCCATAAAAATTTAATACAAAACAAATGAAATAAAGTTAAAATAATATAGAAGATAAAACAAAATATACCACAAAATAAATCAAAGTTAATTGATTACATACCCATATCTATCTGCTTCTCAAATTCCTCCACTTCATCCATTAAAGTCCTAAGGCTTATTGGAGTAGAGGAAGAACAGAGCCAATTTTGTGCACATATGAGAGCCTCAACCATCATCGGATTTAAACTACTTCGGAAAGGGTCAAGTACACGACTCGCAGTGCTGAATGTAGATTCAGAGGCCACAGTAGATACCGGTATTGCAAGTACATCGCGTGCAACCTTTGAAAGTATGCGATATCTAACTGAATTCACCTTCCACCAATTTAGTAGGTCAAAATTATCACCTTCATCCTCACATTTTTCAGCTAAATATCTATCAACCTCTGACCTGCTTTCCAAAGAGTCTTCTGACTGTAACTCTTGCTTAAATTGGGCCATCAATGCAGCATGTCTATTCGTAGACTGAGTTGTGGAAGGACTCGCATCTTCACGTGGGGAACTTGTGCGTTGAGGAGAATTCCCTTCTTCATTTTGGATGTATGCCTCATACATGCGGATAAATGCATTTTTCATCTTCCAACTCATATCAATGATTTTTGATTGATCATATGCATACATTTTTCTCAACCCAAAGTCAAGATATCGCATCTTGTAACGAGGATCAAGAACAATCCCAACGTACAACAGCATATTCTGATTATCCATATTCTCCCAATACTTTTCAAACTTTCTCTTCATATTTGAGGCCATTAATCCCACCACGGGACTTCCTTCTTCACAATCTATGTTAATGGCATTTTTAATATTCACCAACTCTGAAAAAAAGGTATTGCAAGTTACATACTCACCCCCCGAGAAGCGTAAAGTTGCATTATGAAATAATGCAAGAAACTTCTCAAACAACCGTACCTTATCCCAATCGGATGCATTGGGAGGCCCTAACTTCTTTGACTTTCTTCTAGTTACCACATCACCTTCATCATCGTCATCATCATCATCTCCAATACTACTTAAAAAGCACATATCTTCTTCCTCCAACCGATCAAAAGCTTTTCTAAATTTCCCAGCCCTCTCCAACATAAGATAGGTGGAGTTCCACCTAGTCGGTACATCTAGGCAAACATGACTTTTGCATTTAATCTCTTTCAATGCCACACACTTCTTAAATGTATCCCACCTTTGAGGGGAAGATTTAACATACTTCACAACACCCCTCACCTTCGCAATAAACTCCTCATACTCTTTCAATCCCTCACGCACAATTAAATTTAGAATGTGTGCACAACATCGAACATGCAAGAATTCATGTTCCAAGACCGTATCCCTCCTATACTTGGTTTTTTTTTTCAAATAAGAAATGACCCCATTATTAGAACTTGCATTATCAAGAGTGATAGCAAGTATTTTCGGTCGCCCCCAATCATGCAAACACAACTCTATGCCCTTACCAAGTGTATCACCCTTGTGATTTTCAACCAAAGAAAGGGAAAGAATCCTCTTATGTAGCTTCCAGTCATCATCAATAAAATGTGCTGTGAGACACATATAATTAAGATTTTGCACGGATGTCCATGTATCCGTGGTGAGGGAAATTCGTTGCCCTCGAAGAGCACTTTTTAATTTATTTTTTTCACTGATAAACAAATTAAAACAATCATTCGCAATCGTCCAACGGGATGGAATCCCTACCCACTTAGGGCAAACCACAAGCATAAACTTTCTAAAACCCTCCCCTTCAACAAACCTAAATGGCAACTCATCAACAATAATCATCTCTGTCAAGGCTTGTCAGCAAGCCTCAACACTAAATGAAATGGGCACAAGTCCCCCACCACCACTACCTCCCTCCATTTTCCAACCTAGAGTCGTCTAGGACTTTTTCGTATTCTTAAATGGACCTTTCTTACATTGCTTCTCAATGTGATGCTTCATAGACTTTGTACCATTGATCTTTGTATCACACGCATACGAAGCACCACAGTAATTACATGCAGCCCTAGGTTTAGTGGGATCCCCTTTTGATATTCTTGTAAAGTGATCCCAAACCATTGACCTAACTCTACCACTTTGTGACCCACCAATGTTAGATTTATCACTTACATTGGATGGGGGTGGGGGCGGAGGCATACCAGGGCTTTGTATTAACTCTTGCACCTCATTGGTTGAAGTTGACGAATCCATCTAGAAAAATAAACAACCAACAATTAGTGTAATAAGTTTTTCTAGAATAATTGGTTGTCCGTAGCCTAGAAACAACCCTAATATCCACCACTATCCAGCACACAAACAACCCTAATATCCATCCAGGCATCCACATTGGCTTCATCAAAGCCATCTTCAAAAATTGATGAAAAGTACAAGTTTTCCATAAATCTAAGACCTTTCTATCCATAATCCCACATTAGATTAGCCATTTGATTCATCAAAATGATAATATAAATTTATTTTTATAATAATAATTTTATAAAAAAAATAAGATTTTTCAGTTCGCTCGAGCGGAATGTCGAGCGAGAGTCGAGCGCTCAACTCTGCCTGAGTTCGCTCGAGCGGAATGTCGAGCGAGAGTCGAGCGCTCGAGCTAAAAGTCGAGCGAGCGTCGAGCGCTCTACTCTGCCTGGGTTCGCTCGAGCGACAAGTACGCGAGGCTCGAGCGAACCCATCTGTTTTCCAGAAATGGGCACAAGTCGCCAATGCTCTAAAATCCACAACTATCCAGCACACAAACAAGCCTAATATCCACAACTATCAAGCAAATTAACAAAAATAATAACTAATAGGTAAGATATAAAAATAATAGAGAGAGAGAGAGAGAGAGAGAGAGAGAGAGAGAGAGAGAGAGAGAGAGAGAGGCACCTCGTTTGAGATGCGACGGAGGGGCAAGTGGGCAACTGCATAGCGTCGGCAATGGGTTACGGCTAGGAGGGGATGCGCACGGCACGGGGCTAGGGTCTGTAGAATCAAGTGAGCGTTGAGCGTGTTTTTCACTTGAGAGTTGAGAGAGAAAGTGAAGAGTGAAGACTGAAGGAGGAGTGGAGGGAATCGGGGGGGGAGGGGGGGGGGAAAGGGAAATTATGTGCTGAAACGGCGCATAATTTCAGAAAAAAATATATGGGTTGCGTGAAACGGCGCCGTTTCACACAACCCATATAACTTCTTCTAAAATCTAATTCTAAACAATAAAAAAAAATTAATAAGTTGGTAAAAATATATTTAAGTTAGTAAAAATAAAATTAGGTAAACTATTTAATGTGTATTATTTAATTAAATCATTAAAAAAATCACTAGTTAATTGTTAATTTAGTTAATTATTACTAACTTAGAGAGTTTTTTTTTTTTGTTTTTGAAATTTACTAACTTAGTAATTTACTATTATACTAATACTATTAGTCTATTAGTAATTTAGTATATAGTAAATTAGTAATATTTATTAACTTATTTACTATAGTCTAATAACTAGATAGTCTAGATGTAATAACTAGTAACTAATAATATTAATATGTAATAACACTAGTTAGTAGTTACACTAGTACTAATAGATAATAACTTAAATATATTAATTTAATATATATAACTAATAGTATACTATAATTACTATTATATATATTAGTAATTTACTATATACTAAATTACTAATAGACTATTATACTAATATAGTAATACTATTAGTCTATTAATATATAGTAAATTAGTAATATTTATTAACTTATTTATTATAAGTTTATAAATTATAACTAATAACTAGATGTAAATATCATGTAATACTAATAACTAGTAGTCATTTATTAATATAGACAGTTAGTGATTTAGTCTTAGTCTTAGTAAGTTAGTATAAATATTATTATATTAGTATTATTGTATTAGTATAAAATTATATATATTAATAATTAGTATGATAAATATTAGCCTATTAGGTAAGATAAAAATTATAAATAATTATAGATTATATAAATAATAAAATATATTAATATTCATTCGGTTCGGTTCGGTCCGGTCCGGGGCAAAACCCCCCTGGACCAGGACCGAACCGAAACCTATCGGTCCAGAGAAAATAGGATCGAAACTGACCGGACATTCTACCGGTTCGGTTCGGTTCGGTCCGGACCGAAATTGCCGGTCCGGTCGGTTTTGCCGGTCCGGACCGTCCGATACTCTCCCCTAGGTAGTACCCCTATCATTATCCTTAATTATAATGTTAAATGTATGTTATGCTTGAGATGCGTTATATAATCCCGATTTTGTAGAATTGTCTTTGGGCAATGGATGGCACAATGATCTCAACTGCTACACCCACTCGTCTGGGTAACGCACTTAGAAATTGACATGACCGGATTGCACAAAACATCTTCTGCACATGTGACTTTGATATGAAGTTCACATATGTGTATACTGGGTGGGAGGGAATAGCCCACGATGCACGCATTTTCATGGATGCATTGATTAGACCTTTTTTTAAAAAAAAAAAAGAAAAAGAGTAGGTAGCCACATGTACAATAGTGGCTCCGTCCCAAGTTTATTAAAAAAACCTCACTTATGATGGAGGGAAACCGTGGTTACAAAACCAGCCTCTGGGAGTTAACAGATAAAGAAAAAAAGACCTCCCAAATGAAACCCAAGAAACAAGAGGAAAAAAAACCATAGACCAACCTAAACAAGCCTATAACAGACCAAAGTCTAAAAATGCTTAACAAGGAACAACACATGCCTAAAAAACCAACACAAAACCAAACAAAGAAAAAAGAAAAAACAAACCCAGCTAGAAACGAAAAGAAGGAAGGCCCAGAGAATCAGTCTGAACAATGCCTTTCAAAAGAAGAGGACCTCTTTGAATGCTATCATTTTTTCCGTCCTCCCCCTCTCTCCTTCACGAGCTAAAAAATCCGCTGCAAAATTAGCTTCCCTGAATTGGTGTTCAACCATATAAGTCATTCCCCTCAATTCCTCACATAACTCATCCCAAAAGTCCCAGAGATACCACAACGTGCACTTCCTTTTAAGAATCCAATCAACGACAATTTACTAATACGTAATTTCAAATTAGCAATATCATGAAATCTAGCGGAAAGCAAACCTGAAGATATCCATCTATCAAACCAGAAAGAAGTGTTACCACCCCTTACCAAAACCTTTACATTATCCATAACTTCTGATAATACAGAAATAATAGATTTCCAAAAACGGGAATCCGTGGGTGTAATACCCTAGTCTTACTATGTGAGTCTTTACGTCATTTTATTTTATTCCTTAAGTTAAATATGTTCATGTAAATATTTGTATTATTTTATTTAGATGGGTGTGTTTTTACTTTTATGTGGGTTGTTAAAATAAATTAAGTTCATGATTTTTAAGGCATTATAGTGTTTTCTCCTTAAATCCTAAAATTTTATTATTTATGAAAGAGCACAAATGATTCCCACCATTGGATTGGTAATTGGAATAGTTATCTTCCTAAATCTAATCCTAACCCTCCATTTCCTTAAGCTTTTAATGACCTAAAATTTAACTAAGCATTCTTCTCTTATGAACCATTGGTCTACACCTAATAGATGAAGAATTTCCTCTTCAAACCCATCGATCTACACCTAATAGATGAAGAATTTACTCTTCAAACCCATCAGTCTACACCTAATAGATGAAGAATTTCCTATTCAAACCCATCGGTCTACACCTAATAGATGAATAATTTCCTCTTCAAACCCATCAGTCTACACCTAATAGATGAAGAATTTTCTCTTCAAACCCATTGGTCTACACCTAACAAATGAACCCCTTCAAACCCATCGGTCTACACCTAACAAATGAAGAACAAGTCTTCTTCATCTCTCTTTCCATGCTAGCCAACGCCACTTCCCTCTTTTCTTCTCCTCTTCAAGAAATTAAACTTCTCTCATTTTCTTCAAGCTTTGGACCTTCACTTCACCTCTTGAAAGAATCTAGGAGCTTAAGGTAAATTGTTTAATATGATTTTATGTGGTTTTGGAAGCTAACTAAATTGTTTAGTTTATGTTTTGATGTTATGTTTTATATATATACATATATGCTTTGTTTTAAGGGATTAAGTATTTATATGGGGATGTTTTGATGTTATGTTTTGTATATCTACATATATGCTCTGTTTTAAGGGATTAATTATATATATAGGGTTGTTTTGATGTTATGTTAACTAAATTAACTATCTTCTTATATTACTCTTGTAAGGATTTATCGAGAGGGTAGTTATTTAAAGTAACATTAAGGGTAGAAAACGATGTTAGATTTATAATATTTTTAGCCATCGTTAAAAAGGGGATCTAAAGGATGTTGGATGAGTTTTAACACACTTTTTATTTATTGGATTAGGATTTTCTGAAGTTAAAGGGGTTCAACGGATCGAGGTAAGTAGCTATGACCATGCGCCCACACCAAGTTCTCTTGTGGAAGAATATATCTCTATCTCTTTCCATACGTTCCTCTAATTAAAGAATAAATGAGTTTATATTATGTACAAGCCTTTTTTGGTAGCCCTTGTTAAGTATCCTATCGATTATAATTAATTGTATATGTATATGGTAATGCATGCATGTAGATCCTAAGTCATGAAATTTTTTATACATGCTTCTTGAAATAACTAAGATTTTATTTATATGTAAACATGACATAAAATGCTATTCTCCAAAATAAAAACATATTCATCGGACTAAGGAAGATATTGAAAATGTTGATTTCAAAGAAAGAAAAGGGATGAATTAATGTATGAAAATATGTAATGGCCACATGAAAGAAAATGATATCAAAGAAATAGACAGATTGCAATGCCAGGTAATTAGTATTGGTAGTGCATCCAGTGCTGCTCCCTGACAGAAAGGGGTCCTAACCTGTGGCCACGGGTGGAATCCAGGTCCAATAGGACCGCTAACCCCAACACACGGGGCGTAATAGTGTGTTGGTCACAAGAAAGTGAAAGATTAAATGAAGTGTATGCATGAAGATATGATATATAAGTATGTATGAAAATAAGAAATAAAGATTTTGCATGAAAGTATGAAGTGAGTATATACATAATAGTAAGAAGTAAGTGTATGTATGATGTTATAAAGAAAGTATATGTATGGAAGTATTGTCAGAATTAGTATTGGTTTATGGATGCATGTTTTTAAAAGAAAGTACTATATGCTTATTTAAGTTAACAGCATGGTGTACTGCTTACTGAGTATTAGACTCACTTTGTGTTTATGTTTTAAACGTCCAAGTACAGATGAATCTATTGAGGAGCTGAGTATTTCTGAGGAGGGAGGGGCCAACGTTTAGTAGTCCATGGGTAGTTTGGTTTCTTTTTATGAAGATATATGTTTCTTACATTTTAATGTTGGACCCCACACGGGGATGTTTTATTGAGTTAACTTCTAGACAAGATACCGTCGGGTATAAAGTATATAGTGGGGTAATGGAAACCCCTCATGCTTTAAGTTAGTTTTCTTTTGTAAAGAATGAAGGGATTGAGTCACTTTTTGTTTAAAGTAGTTATGCTAAATAAATGGATGACGGACTCTGAAAGTCCTTTGTAAAGGAATGTAAAAGTATGTCTATTAGATGTTTCTTTCAGTTAGAAATTAGAATTTATGCGTGATGCGTTCGAATCGTCTCGCATTATCTTTTAAAAAAATTAATAAAATAATAATAATACTAATAACAATATGGGAATTCATTTGTAAATAAATTTACTATTATAATAGGAAAAAGAATAGGTATGGGATTACGGTCTCGCTCTTGATAGGGTGGGGTTGTGACAGTGGGTCTCCTATTTTGTGCTAAAACATGAGCATTGCGAGAATAGTTGACTCTGGAAAAATCAGTCCACAAATTATTGATAGAAATAAGACGGAAAGTAAACTTCATTTGAAGTGACTTTTGCACCTCTTTAAAATCCCGAATACCCAAACCACCTTCCTTTGTAGGCTTGCACACTTTTTTCCAAGACATCCAATGTAATTTTCTTTTATTGTTAGTCTCCCCCCATAAAAAATTAGAAAGAAGAGAATTTATACGGGAAAGAGTAGTAACCGGAACATTCATCACTGACATCAGATGGATAGGCATGCTAGACAAAACAACTAGAATCAACTTGCCACCTTGTGAAAGGAGACGGAATTTCCATCCAGCTATTTTCTTTTTCACTTTTTCCACAAGATACTCAAAAATTCTGGTAGTCGATCTACCCGAGTTCAAAGGGGCCCCCAAATATGTAACCAGAAAATTACCTTCCTTGAAACCAGTGATTCTGAGCAAACTACGTTTCTGATTTGATGCAATCTTCTTAGAAGCAAATAACGCTGACTTCTCCTTATTAATTTTCTGCTCCAACCATTTTTCATTTAAATCAAGCGCATGCATAAGATTTTTAATCGAACGTTTCCCCCCGTTAGCAAAAATGAAGACGTTATCAGCATAGAATAGGTGGGAAACCAAAGGAGCACCAATAGGATGATAATATTTACCAATCCTACATTCCTCAAAATTTTTCCTCAATAGTCTAGCTAAAATCTCCTCCATGACAATAAATAAATAAGGGAATAGGGGATCTCCTTGACGTAAACCCCTTGAAGAGTTAAAGAAGCCTTTCAAAGTTCCATTCATCAAAATAGAAAACCATGGAGACTTTATACAATTGCCAATCAACTCGCAAAACCTCTTAGAAAAACCAAAGGCCCGGAAAACCTTTAATAAGAAATCCCAATTCACCCTATCATAAGCCTTAGCCATGTCGATTTTCAACATTACATTGCCACCGACAGTTTTTTTATTCAAAGAATGAACCATTTCCTGTGCCAGGGTAATATTTTCAAAAATACTACGTCCTGGAATAAAAGCACCTTGTTCATGTGACACCACTTTATCAATAATGCCTGTCAATCTATTAACAATAATCTTGGAAAATATCTTATACACCACGGAACAAAGACTTATGGGGTGAAACTTATCAAAGCTCGCCGGTTCAAGAACTTTTGGTATCAAAACAATAAAAGAGGCAAAGTAAAACCTGGATAAAGGAGCACCCTTGAAAAAATCTCTGGCAGCATCGATGACATCCTCCTTCACTATATCCCAACAAACCATATAGAACTCAGACCCAAAACCATCAGGACCTGGACTACTATTTTTTGGAATAGAGAATATGGCTTGTTTAACTTCCGTCTTAGTCCGCTCCGCACAAAGCATCTCATTGTCTTCATCCTAGACTTTTTCATCAACTAACTCGCCCAAAGCACAAATCTCAACTTCTGAATTTTCATTTAAAAAAGTTCCGAAAGTAATTCTCAGCACCCAAATGAACTACTTCTACTCTCCAAAACCCTTCCGTCTGAAAGCACCATTTTCTTGATCATGCCCTTTAGGCGACATTGCTTAATAACGGCATGAAAGAATGAAAAGTTTTTATCGCCTTCAGTCAGCCATTTTTTCTTAGAAAGTTGACCCAGACGAGAGGCTTCCCTCTTCTCCCATAAATCTAGCTCTATTTTAGTTGCTAAAAAATCATCCTGAAGCTCCTCGAAAAATTCAAGCTAAAGCTTATCCTCTAAAATATCCATTCTCTCATCAAGAGCTCTTATATTACCTTCCACTCTTCCAAAAACATTTTTATTCCAAGCTCTTAAAGCAACCTTAGTGCATTTCAAATGGGTCGCAAGCTTCATCATGCCTTGTACCTCATTCGGTTTGTTCCACACTTCCTTCACAATAGTAAAAAAATCAGCAGGCAAACACCACATATTCATGAAATGAAAAGAAGAAGAACCATATGCAGTAAACAATGAAACCACCTTCGGGGAATGATCCGAAGATTTGCGACTAAGGTAATTCACTTTCGCAAACTAAAAACGAGTGAGGAAATTATTATTGATGAGCACTCTGTCTTGCTTCACCCAACTCTGGGAGGTCCCAGCATGCCCATTGCACCAAAACAGCCATTGTCCTGAACAAGTTAACTCAAAGAGACCACACTTGTCAATAAAATCATTAAACTCATTCATGGAAGGCAGATATCGAGGATTACCACCAATTCTCTCAAAGTCCGTTCTAATTGTGTTGAAATCACCTACTACAATCTAAGGCTGATCAGTCACTTGCAACCCCTCAAGTTCTTGCCAAAGAGCCCATCTCTCCACATAAGAACACTTAGCCCCTCAAGTTTTTGTCCATCGATCACCAACCACCCAGAAATAGATTGAGTCAAACACGCTACTGTTTCAACAATATTTGGGTCATTCTAGAACACCCATAACTTCCCCCCTTGAAATTAATTCGAAATATGATAATGATAATTCAAGTTAAGATAATTCCCCAACTCATGCATATGTTCAGCTTTAATAAAAGGTTCCACAATTGCAAACAAACTCGCCTTAAACTTATTGAGTAACTTTTTTAAACATCCTCTAGAACTGCCTAACCCTCTTATATTCCAAAAGAAAATATTGTCACTCATAAATTTAATTTTTGAGCACGAGTATGCACCCGCTGTGACTTCCTTACTGATTTTTCCTCATATGCATCTGATTTTGTGACTTTTGCAGTAGTGGACTATCTCTCCCCATCTATATCATACGTTTTTTCCTTCCCCAACAAAACTGTATTTTCTCCTTCCTCTCGCTCTAAAGAATAGCCTGTTGTGACTTCTCTTTGTGGACTGCCATTGCCCAGACGGTCATTATTCTCTTCCTCATCAAGCACCGTAGTTTGCACTCTATCTGCTTGTGCACTCCATTGCAACTCAAGTTCATCATCATGCCAAACTTTTTCACACTTTTCATCACTATTGTCAGGGTCTCTCGGTATTGCAGATTGCACATGTTGACCACACTCTGTTTCTTCAACCTGTTTTCCTTCTCTATGTTGTATCATGTCAGCACTGTTTATCAAGTCCGATTGTAAAGTTATCTCCACTTCGTCTAAATTTTTCTCGGGAACCATCTATGCAGGGTTGGTCACATTTAAATCACCCATATCATGAGCAGTAGAAACACTCGCCATGTTTTCATTCGGATTACCATTAACAGCCCCTGTATCCAATATTTTCTCCCTATAACAATTCCAGCTTTATCCTCCATCGGCTCCTTAATTCCCTTTTGTTGCCAGATTTTTTTTTCTTTAACTTTTCCTTCATTTTTCCTCTTCTCACCCACCCTAAAAACAACAAAAGTGTGCCCTTGTCTAAAACACTTTGGGCAATAAAAACCATTTCTTTCATATTTGGCCTCCTGCCATATGTAATTTGTGGGAGAAACTACTATCATAAAGCCCTTTACCGGTTCCATAGTAAGATCAACTTCAACACAGATGCTCGCCCCAGAAGCACGAGTACGATTCAAGGTGGCATTATCTGTTCCAAGATACCGACCAAACCTGGTAGCTATAATCTGTAAGAAATTAGTCCGGTATAAATGCATAGGTAGTCTGGGCAAAAAAATCCATTGGGGTGCCAAGGGGTATTCCTTTTTCACATCAAAGTCTATAGTCCATTTGAATAACCGAAAAGGGATACCTTCCATTGTTCTTCCATCACATGCCCAACCATGCACAAAGTCTCTTTCATTTTTCATATGAATCAACACATGAAATTCATCCATAAAACTGATAGTTGGAACGTCAATCAGCCACCAAGTTTTCACCACACTGAGTCATATTTTGTCAATGGAAGGACGTGTTTTCATGAACTCTGAGAAAACAAAACCCATCTCACCATCGATATCAACCGAAAAATGCATGGGAATTTTAAATGTAGGATGCTCTGTTTTTTTGTTCACAACCTGAAGATACGATTTCAGCACATCGGAACTAGCAGGCCCCACCGACGGAGAAGCCATCGGAGGGGAGAAAAATGCCGTCAAAAGGCAACCCTAGTGTGCGAAGCCAGCCAGAAATAATCAAGAAAGGAAAGCCCTAAAGATCCGGAGTTTCCAAAACTAGAAAAAAAAATTGCCTCACAATCGCCTCATGTCTCTCACCTCACGTCACAACACTCTCCAAAAAAAAAAGAAAAATCCTAATCATGCTGATTAGACCTGATAATCAATTTACATGGCCAAAACCAGGTACAATTTATTCACATTAATAAATTGAAACAATGTTGTCTATAGAGGACTTTGTAGTTATTTATTTGGCAAAATCACTGATTCTAGTTGATTTAATAATGTGGTAGGTTATTATTATCTTGTCGATGAGGCTTTTCCTTGCATTGAAATGTTTTTTTTTTTTTTAAGAAGAGTGAGCAATCACCTATCTAATAGTAATGCTAGCTTGAATTTATTAATAAAACCCTCACTTATGGCGGAGGAAAACCGTGGTAACAAAAGAAAACTTCCAAACAAAACAAGAAAGAAACAATAACCGAAACAAAAAAAACAAGAACCACCACTATGAAACTTTACAACAACGTATAGGAGAAATCCCTGATAAATCTAACTAAATCAAACCTCGAAGGACCCGAGGCATGGGAGAAGTATTAGAATAATCTGAAGAAATATAGGCTGTGCTAACTTTAGCCAACCAGTCCGCTACTTAGTTACCTTCACGTAGGACATGCTGAAATTTACAATTAATAGATTGGGCTAAAACGACAATTTCATCCCAATAATCCTCCAAATACCAAACCCCACAACAACCTCTATGCCACTAAGAAATAATCACCATTGAGTCAACCTCTACGATTACATTAGAAAGATGGAGGGAAATGCACACCCATAGGCCATATAATAGTGCAAGGAGTTCTGCATTATTATTAGAACCCATTCCACTAGGAGAGGCAACGGCTTTCACTAGCTGCCCAGTATTATTGCGAATAACACCACCAGTACCACAAGAGCCCGGGTTCCCTAAAATACTTCTATCTGTGTTTAGTTTAAATCATCCTGGAGGAGGTTTATGCCAATGCACCATTTTACAAGTCCTTTCTTTTAAAGGAACTGGTCTGATACGTAAAGCCTCCAGAATCATGCCATCAAAACGAGACAAATTATAATACTTATCATGCATAAGACCAAGTGACCGAACCCAAAAAGAGATTGACTTAATAACCATATCATACGATTCTAAAGAGCCCTCCATTCATGCTAGACATCTTCGACTCCAAAGTCTCTATGTAACAATAACAGGCATGAGACCCATAATAACTCCCACCTGAGAAGATGACTTAGAACGCCAGAACCAAGAGGAAACATGTTGTTCCCAATTTCTACCCATTGATAACCCAAATAGATTAGAGAAAGTTAACCAAATTTTTTTTGGGAAATCACCTTCGAAGAGAACATGATTTATGTCTTCATAGTGACCAACAAAGCAACAATCACATTTAGAAACAATAGGAATACCAACACGACGCAGCCTATCATCCACACTCAAAGCTTTGTGCCATGCCTTCCAGAAATGAATATACATTTTCAATGGAAGACTTTTATGCCAAATCCAAGAATGCCATTCAAAAGAAGCTCCTCTAACTCTAATACACTGCCATGCAGTCTGAACTGAAAACAACCCTTCCTCTGTTTGGGTCTAGACAAGAACATCCTTGCCCGAATTAGGACCAGATAAGGAGACAAGGATAACATCAATATTCTCTAATCCCACTAACTTTTCAAGCAAATTCACATCCCATCCATCAGACAAATGACATTCTTTGATTTTCATCAAAAGTTAACCCACAAGAGGCAATTCATTTATCAAAGGGCCATTATCATGCCATTTATGATACCAAAAATAAATATCTCCTTCTTTAACTCTTCATTTAGAATTATTCAAAACCAAAGGAATACAATGAGTAATCATTCTCCAGAATCTTGAACCTTTAGCATCATTTATTAATAACCAAGGTTTCGATCCCACATATTTAGCCTTAAAAAAATTTGCCCAGAGAGAATTACCTCATAGAAGGCAAACCTCATGTGCAAGGCTATTTGAACCTCATGGAGAAGCCTCACCCCAATACTGCCTTCTACCACAGGCATACCCATATGTTTCCAAGCTACCCATTTCTTCTTATCCTTCCCATTCGACTCCCCCCAAAAAAAGGAACTCATCATTTGATGAATCTTATTTATGACAACTTGAGAAATCTACAAAATAGTAAAAAGATGAAGTGCCATGCTTGAAATAACATGACGTAATAAAATCAGTTTACCTCTAGAAGAAAGTAGTCGCATTTTCCAGCCACTGAGTTTTTTCCTCATTTTATTCATCATATCTTCAAAATGTACTTGCTTGAGATGACCCAATATAATGGGCACCCCAAGATATTTGAGGGGAAAATGACCCTCTACAAAACCAGTGTTGTAGAGAAGACGCCTCTTCCGAGAATGGGAAATTTTACTAGAACAAAACACAGCAGACTTTTGTTTGTCCCGACCTTCTTTCATATTGTCTCAGAATACTTAGGAGCTCCCCGAATAGATCTTTGGCTCCCATTAGAGAAAATAACCACATCATCAGCATAATCAAATGAGAAATAATAGGCGTACCTTTTCCCTGCTAAAATTGCCCAAGTCTATGCTCAGCCACACTATGATGAATCATCCGAGTAAGGATCTCCTGTTGAATTATAAATAGATAAGCAGATAGGGGATCACCTTGTCTTATGCCATGACCTATTGGAAAGAAACCTTTTGTTGTCCCATTCATCATAACTGAATACCAGGGACTAGATATGCAAAAATAAATCAGATCACAAAATTGAGGCAAAAAATCAAACCGCGACATGATCTTTATCAAGAAATTCCAATTCACACAATCATAAGCTTTTGCCATATCTTCTTTTAACATAATATTGGCACCATGATTCCTCTTATTAATGGACTAAACCATTTCATGAGTGAGACTTATGTTCTCAAAAATACTTCTACCTAGAATAAAGGCTCCTTGTTCCATTGATAACAGACGAGGTAGAAGGCCAGTTAATCGGTTGACAATAATTTTGGAGCAAAGTTTATAAAATACCAAACAAAGACTGATGGGACGGAACTTATCAAAACCTGTTGGAGAGTCCACTTTTGGGATTAGCACTAAAAAAGAAGCAGTAAAAAACTTCGGTAGAGACTTGGAGTCAAAGAATTCCAACATTGCTTTCCACAAATCATTTTTAACCACCTCCCAATAATTTTTATAAAATCTAGACCCAAAATCATCAGGACAAGGAGTGTTGTTGGCCTGAATAGAGGACAAAGCAGCATATACTTCCTCCAATGAAGGAGCGCAAAGCAAAGAGGCATTCTCCTCATCAGAAATAACCGGATCAATAAGTCCATCAAAATTAGGGTGCTCAGAAGTTGGCTCACCTTGTAAAAAAGAAGAAAACTAATCAACTACACCTTGGTGGATGCTTTCTAGAGACTCAAACACTGCATCATTCGATCGCATACTAAGAACTCGCTTACTTCTCTTTAAGGCAAGACAAGCATGAAAAAACCTGGTATTCCAGTCACCCTCTGTTGCCCATTTTATTTTTGCCATTTGGCTTAAGCGAATTTCTTCTCGACGTCGCCACGTTGCCAAATCAGCATTGGCCATCTGTAAATCTCTATCAAGATTATCATCCCAATTTAATTGAGATTGAAGTTCAAGCTCCTCAATTTGATTTTCAAGGGTAGAGATCCGTTCCAAAGTGTGACCAAACACCCTTGTATTCCAAGCCCGCAATACTACTTTTGTATGTTTCAACTGAATAACCAAATTCTGAATAGTCGTACCATCAACTCGAATGGACCAAGCTTGCTGAACACAATCCAGAAAATTATGGTATTCAACCCACATTTGTTGAAAACGAAAAGGGGAAGGACCATAAGAACAAGGGTCTTTCTTCAACTCTATAATCATAGGAGCATGATCCGAAGTAAAGCGAGGCAAATAAGAACATATAGCATTAGAGAAACGAGGCATTCATTAGAGTACGATCCAACCTTGCTAAGAGCGAGCAAGACAATATTGGCCATTACACCAGGAAAAAATATTCCCCTTCAAAGTCATTTTAATAAAACCCCCCTGTTGAATTCAATTATTAAAATCTTCCATAGCTTGAATAAGTCGAGGTCTACCTCTTCGACACTCGGAATCATTTCAAATAATATTGAAGTCACCCACAAAGATACAAGGGTCAGAATCCAGATTCTGAAAACTCAGAGCATCCCATAAACTATGATGTTCAATCATGGTACATTTAGCATAGATGATCGTAAGCAAAAATATTTCAGCACCTTCGCCAACTTTGAGAGAGATAAATTGCCTTCACAATCAAACCAACCTCACCTCAAGAATAGTAACCCAAAAAATCCAAATTTTACCACCCTCCGCCTCATTTGAAATAAAGTTATCAAACCTCAAAACACGACCCAATCACTTAGCAACATCAAGATTTTGAAAAGGTTCCAATAAAGCAAAACTTTTCGGCCTCCACTTACTAATCAACTTTTTTAGTCCACCTTTTGAGGTCCCAACACCCCTAATATTCCAAACAAAAATTGGATCAATCATTGAGATGGATTAGAGACTCGAGCAAGAACCTAAGAAGAACTTCGCATTTTAACAAAACTCCTTTTCTTATATTTTCTTTTGCCTTCTTTGCTTTCAGACTCAGTCAAGTATTCTTTCTCTTGAAATAAAACTTTCGGATGCAATTCTGGGTCCGATTCAGAAACTGTATCTTCAATAAATACATTAGCCTCATCTGTTCCACCTTTCGGTGCAACCACAACCACCTCCATCTCATGAACTACAATAGGATCAACATGCTCACTCTCTTTCTCAATCAAAACATGCACAACAGAATCTGAAAACCCACCCCCTGCAAGAGTTAAATCATTTACAGGATCAAAAAATACTGGAAAAGAATCCACCTGGGAAACAGACACGCATTCTCCACCACTCTTCAAAAGCCTAACACCATTTGGAATCACCTCTATAGCAGGAAGTTCCTCTGTGCTATCATCAACCCCCACCCCATTCACTGTCAGTAAAATACCCATTGGCACTACGCTCGGTTCCACCTCAAGCACAACAACCAGCTCCTCATTCCCCCCAGCTACACCCGCAGGATCCTCATTCACCCCGACTGCACCAACTGGAGCTACATTTTTATCAAGAACAGCTTTTTCATTCATCTCCATGACCTCAACTGCACCAACTAAATTTGGTTCCATCTTAAGAATCGTAATTAGCTCCTCATTCCTCCCGACTGCACCCACTGCACAATGATTTGTATCAGTCACCGCTCCAGGATTTTCATTCATCCCATGAACATCAACAGAGTCCTCGTGAACCTTCGTGCCTTTCTGCCCTGTCACCTCTACCCGTGCCTTGTTCTTGTGTGCTATTTGTTCTGCCTGATAGGTATATGAATTGTGTCCCTGCATGCGACACTTACAGCAGTAGGTAGGAAGTGTTTCATAAACCACTTCTTGCTTCCTACTCGAAGGTAAACCTGGGGCTCCAATCTAGAAATGGCCAAGCGGCTCCTTGGTAGCGTCAACCTCAACACAAAGTCTAGCCCCATCGGTTCTAGTCGCACACCGCGTCGGATTATCCCAACGAATGAAAGTGCCAATTGGGGCCATTAAAATGTTTAAGAAAGATTCACAATAAAAATTAGGAGGGAGATCTGGGAGAGATATCCAAACTAGTACTTTTGAAGGCTCTTCATCCTTTGTGAAGTACAGCGTCCACCTAAACGCACGGTAAGAAATACCGTTTATCTCACAAACATCTCTGGACAGCGCCTTTGTGAAATCTACATCATTTTCCATATAAACAAAAACATTCCTTGGCCATCGCATGGATGAGACAACGGGAGAGGTTGAGAGACCCCATCGGTTATGAATAAATGAACGTACAGCATCAAGGGACAGTCTATGCTTCAAGAACTTCAAGATTACTGAGTAACAGAAGGGCTTTGTAGATTTGGAAATCTCCTCATGCAAGAACTGGAAGTAGACTTCACCGTCAAGCAGTTTATGGGTTCTAAACGGTAGAAACATCTCCAGAATAGGCTGGGGGACAGCAGCCACCAGGTTAGCAAAGGAGGGTTGACTGGTGCCACCATCAGCGGCGGCCATGCAGCCCACCGAAGGTCCAAATGTAGGCAGCAAATAGGAACCCTAATTCTCACATAGAGAGAGAGAAAGGGTAAAAATGGAATCTAAAAATCACCGCTGCACATATACAATTTCCCTCCCTTACAATTTCCCTCCCTTGCATTGAAATGTTTATGCCACCTTATCCAAGAGAAAGATATCACTGATCAGATGGTTATAATGAAGGTGGTTTTCGGGAATATAAATATTATTTCAATTACCGACATGCCTCTCTACGAAATGTTATTGAACGCACATTCTCTTTGTTGAAAATGAAGTTTTAGAATTTTGTATGCCATGCCTTCCTATAGCCCTGCCAAGCAAGGCATGATCGTTACTGCATGTTGTACACTACACAACATGATTAAAATGGTGACTCCTAATGATGAAATCATTCAGGGTGTATTGAATCATCAGTTAGAAATGTAGAATATGGCTACATAAATTGAATTGGGAGAAACAACTCATGTGGTCGACATGTATAGTGAATCGGCGGCCCAAGCAATGGGGGCAATGAGGGATGCGATTGCTTTACCGATGTGGGAACATCAAAGTGGCCAATGAATGTTCTTGTTGACAAATCTCAATAGAGTGCCTCATTGTATTATTACTTTTTTCAAACATATGTTTCGAATGTAGGCCATTTATATAATATGTTATTGTACTTGATGGAATGTTGAAAGCTTCCACCAGTTTGAAGAAACACTCCTTTTTACTAACATTCCAATTAGCTTTTTTTTTTTAACAAAAATATTTTTATTTATTTATTCTTTTCTAATACAATGCTGCCATTAGCACAAATGTGGGACCATTTATTATAGGTACAAAGCTAGCATGCACTTGAAGTGCTATTGATGGGAGGATGTGAGTGAATGGTAGGATGCTATAATACTTAAAAGTCGATTCTTCCATTGAACTCTTTGTAGATGCAGATTTTACTTGCATTCAAGTTGCCAATAAAGCTACATATCATTAATCACCTAGGGAATTAAACAAACATTAAAGTCATGTTTTACAAAAATCCCTATTATGCTCGCCCCCTAAACCTTGATATCTAAATAAGACCCTACTCTTGGTTTCAGTTTTACAAAAATCCCTTGCCAGGAAAAGTCTACAAAAACCAAAAAGGGTAAAGTTAACACAGTGCAATTTGCATTCGGTTAATATGCACAACCTAATCAATACACTATAATTTTACATGAAATTTATCCAAACCAAACAAAAACTATTACAAATGTCAAAACTCAGTACAAACATAAGAATCTTTGCTCTTGAATTTTTAGATTCTTCACTCTCTCTCACTTTATCTTCCATTTTCCGAACATTATACTCGTGATGTAATACATCATCTCACGTCTTCGGCGCCTTATTCGCTCTTGCACGGAAATTCTCCTCTAATAAATGAAGTATATCCGCCTAAATGAAGAATTCACACTTCATATTTCCCTGCACCCAGTACAAACTCCCAATTAACATGATAAAAAGCCACCCACAAGAAGCAAATCATATGCTTAAAATAATAAATATAAAGTTGCTTTACCATATTATAGTTTAGGCAAGCAAAAAATCTCCTTCCAGGATTTTTCCTTGTGTGGGACATCTTTTGGTGTGTTTTGAAACCACACCAACAAGTTGGTGATTCAAGTACAAAATCATTAATCAAAGATGATGATTGAGACAATGGCATGATTGATTCTAAAATACCAAATACAAATTCAAACACAAGATTCAAACACAAGGAACATGTAGGAACCAAAATAACAAAAACTTGGCATAACAAAAAACAGTTTTTACTTGGAAACCAATTTTATCCACTTACTGAGGTACCTAAAAACCAATTTTATTTTCTTGGAAATGTAAATAAGTATTAGCCCAAAGTTAAAAAAATTTATCTGAATATGTCGGAAGTAAACAAGATTTGGAAATTTGAATCATATAGTTTATAGAAATTCAAGTCTACAACAAATCTTCAATCCTAAATCAGACAAGGAGGGCATATTCATCAACAAAATAAGGAAGTTAAAGCGCTACTACAATAAGCAAAATGCCAAGGCCTTACTGCTCAGTTAAACAGAGGACCCTGTTTTAGTTTTTTGGCCTTAGTACCTGGGCCACTTGGCCAGTCAAAAGAATCAAGAAATCAACTGGTCTACAAGAATTTTGTCAAATAGATGGAAGAAAGACCAGTGCTGAGATATGTTTATCAAAACTGAAAGGACAAAAGTAACAAATATAATAAAACAAAATATCCAATCTAGCACATTATTTTAAAGGAACTTATACCTTGCCCCAGTGGTTGTTTTTTGTCTTTTATCTATTAGCATTATTTTAGGACCCCTTGTCAGTAGGAAATGAGGACAACACCTGTTTACTTGTTCTATATAGTTTTATTTTACTTATATAAAAGGAAAGACCCATAAAGGAGGACAAAATAATTAAGGTTTGGATAAAACAAGAGGGTTTCACATATCTAATTGATCTAACAATTAACTAATCAATCTTCACCAACCAACACTATAGTACAAAGACTCACCATAAAAGTCTAAAATGTTTTGCAATTGGTTATTTGTAGTTATCATAATAATCTAAAAAAATTCTTCATTCTTAAAATTAAACAGCAATAAGATTATTCTTTCAAAAGGTGGGAAACCCAGTTCTCACTCCCCTTTTCTGCCCAGAAAAGCAATGGTTCCCACTATAAACAAGGCAGGTATAGAAGAGGCATGCCTCCAAGTTAAAAAAACCATCTCAAACTGGACAACATGTGAAGGAGATGCAATTCATAATACCAAAGCAAATATATTTCTAAATGTAAATAAAACAATATGTGAAAGAGTGGCCAAACGGCGGCTCTTCCTTCCAAAACTAGAAGGGTAAAGGGTGAAGAGTGAGGTCCTAAAGTCATCTAAGAATCGATTTAAAAGTCTTTAATGGTTTTCTTTGAGTGTGATTAACTGTACCTCTAATCAATACAGTTTAATACAATGCAAAAATGATAACAGATATGCTGACCTAGAAGAAAAATGAAAAATGATAACAGAACAGAAGAAGGCCAAAATATTTTTCACACAATGCTGCTAGGGCTTTAATTAAACACAGATTTTGCTCGAGAACTCATCTTATTTTCCAAAATTGAAGAAAAGAATTGAACAGAAATGAGAAATGATAACAAAAAAAAAATAGTAGTGATCTTCTCAGATACACTTCTGTTACTCCTACGGCCAAATAAACTTGTTATGTGATATCAGAAAAACCCCATATACCCCAAAATCAAGATACGAAGGAGATCTGAGATCGTTTGGATCTGAAAACCATAAACAACCAAGTTGATCGTTGACCAGAAATACGCATAAATTCTCAGTATTTTACATTTTCCCTTGCAACCAAACATGAAAGAAAGAAAAAAATAATGACCCATATATATAATCCAGAAACACTCATACAGAGGTTTCCATAGACCAAATCTACTCACACAAGGCATACCTAGATCATCATTTCGACAAAAAAACAAGGCAATGGGGAAGATCTATGCAGAAAAATGAAGAATCATTAGGGATAGGAGAAATAATAAAAAGAGATTTTCCAGGTACCGAAACAGAACAAGCATGCAAAAATGGGAAAATGGAAATGTTGATTGTTAGTAGCCAAATGGGTTGCTGCAAGAATGAAGTCAGGGGGAGAGGATTTCATCCGACTCATAGGCGGTGAGGAGCTTATTGGTCAGGCTGTTTCGAAGCAGCTCGTTGGTTAGAGAGAGGTGGAGGCCCTTCAAAAATTTCTTTCTCCATCGGGAGATGGGATCCGTCTAAGGAAAATAGGAGATGCCACTTTAATTTCTCAATGCGTTATATATTCTTAGTGCTTTATATATTTTCCTCAGTGCTTTATATATTTTTTGTATAGTCGTGGGATCCATAACTTTTCCATTTCCAAAAAGTTTAAAATTTTCATCTCAACTTTACTTCCAAACATATCTATATGGGACCGACACGAAATTTTCAACTTAACTCAAAATTCTTAACTCATATCATCTTAACACTATTCACAAAAATTTCAAAATTCTCATCTTATCTCAGTGGCCAAATGGAACTCTTGCAACCCATGGGCAGGAGTGAGTTGTACACAATCATTATATGTAAGACAGTTTAAAATTTTTTGAAACGAGGAAGCAGAAAACTTGATCAAATGGAATTAGGGTTGGTGGTCTCCTTTGGACACTTTCTAGCCACCAATTGTGATAACAACCCTGGTCAAACATACATCTGCCAGTCTCTTTGGAGTTTCCCCTTCAAATTAATGATGATTTTAATTTAATTTAATACTCATAGGGGAAAAAAGAAAGAGGTTCTGGTTTTGATAATGATGTCCATAAACAAAGTCTCAAACTTTGTACAACTTGAGACAACGACATATCTAAAATTCAAGATTGAGATGGGGCCCGAAAGGAGTGGCACTGTATTGATTATAGTCAGGCTGCTAATCTGGCAAGATTGTCTTCATCACAGAGGATGCAATTATAGTACCTAATTAGCATCTAACTTTTCATATTGATTTGCTTATTTTTAATGCCTAAGTACTTGATCGGCATTACCAAGAGATTATTCACAAAGTTTTTTGTCAATTTCGTCACCTTAAGATAGTGAAATAGATGAGTCAAACAGCATGCATAGTCGTTGTTATTGAATCTTCCAATTCTACAGCATGACAAAATCGATCAAATGACGACTCTAAGGCATGTAAATTTCATGAAATTCTGGAGCTGTCTAAATAAGCATACCCTTTATAAGTTGATAGTAATTTTATACGTTATTTTATAAAAATATTCGTAATTTAAAACAGGATTGTGTAAAGAATTGTGAATACTGTTGTAATATGTGTATTATTTTCCATTTCTAAATATTAATTTCTCTATACCCATCTCTACGATTTTACAAGTCTCTAATTTTTGTCTTTCCATATTACGTATTCATATTACCATACATACTGCATGCTTTTAACTTCTCAAAAATTATGAAATAACAAAAAGTTTTACTATATACAATCAATTTTGCATACTTTTTGTATATTCTATTTATGTAATTGGTCAAAACAATTATTTTACATTAAAAAAAGTGATGCAACTAATTGTGAGAAGAAGTAATTTCCAAGAATTCCATCCTGATTTGTATTGATGAGCAGGTATGCTTTTATGCACAAATAACAAAATTTTTTCTATTATGCCACCATATCACAGGAAAATAAAAGGGAAATATCAAAGACTATTTTACAAAGTACTGTTATGACCCTAGACTATTTATAACAGATTTATCCAAATTAATATGCCTCATCGAGTCCATTGGGGTATTTATAACAGTGAGACTCGATCTAAATAAAGCAAATTTACATCAAACTAGTGGTTTGGTGAGAGCATTAGCCACTTGATCTTTTGAACTACAAAAGGCAACTTGCAAGGTCTTGGCAGCCACCCAGTCACAAACAAAGTGATAATCAATATCCATGTGTTTTCTTATTGAGTGATAAACTGGATTTGCATAGAGGTAGGTGTCTCCTATGTTATCACACCAGAGGATGGGCGGCTTAGACAAAAAAATTTCAAGCTCTCTTAGTATGGTTTGAAGCCAAATTAGTTCAGCAGCTGTGGAAGCAAGGACTTTGTACTCATCTTCAATACTTGAGCGGGCCATCGTTTTATGCTTCTTAAAGCTATAGGAAATCAGATGATTTCCTAAAAATACACAAAAACCACTAGTGCATTTGAATAAGCTTGCAATGTAAAAGGAGATGAGTACTTAAAAAATAGGCCATAATTTACAGTGGACTTAAGGTACTGCTGGATCCTCTTAACAGTAGACCAGTGTGGTAATTTGGGGCAATGCATAAACTGACACACCTTATTCACTACAAATGAAATATCAGGTCTAGCAAAGGAGAGGTACGACAACCCCCCCACTATGCTTCCGAACATTGTAGTGCCATCAAAAGAAGGAGAATCATAATGAGAAAGTTTAAGAGAAACAGCCATGGGAGGTGTCATAGGCTTAGCACTCAGCATATTACTTCGAGTGAGTAACTCTTTGACATATTTTCTTTGAGATAGAAATAAACCAGATGCAGAGTAGTCAACTTCAAGACCCAAACTTCAAGACCCAAAACGTAAGATAATTTCCCAAGATCCTTGACAGGGAAGGCCAAACCAAGATCATGAATAAATGCATCTATCATATGCTGCTTAGATGATGTTACAACCATATCATCAACATATGTGAGGACAAACATATGAATATAACCATTGTGTAGGATAAAAAGAGAGGATCAAATTTTGAAGCCATAAATCCATTACCTGTTAACTAGGAGGTTAACTGAGCAAACCAGGCTCTTGGCGCCTATTTGAGTACGTATAGGTCTTTGTGCAATTTGCACACGAGTGGGAAATTTTGGATCAATGAATCCTTGGGGCTGTTGAAGAGAAACATTGTCATGCAATTCTTCATGTAAGAAAGCATTTTGAACGTCCAATTGACGCAGAGGCCACCCATAGGCAGCAGTAAGAGAAATGATTAAACAAATGGTAGATAGTTTTACAATAGGACTAAAAGTCTAGTTGTAATCCAAGCCAGAGAGTTGGTAGTAATCCTTGGCCACCAATCTTGACTTTCGGCATTCAAAGGAACCATCAAAGTGCAATTTTGTACAGTAAACCCAACGACAACCAAGTACTTTAAGAGAAGGGTTAGAGGGTACCAGACTCCATGTTTTGTTTTGGATGAGGGCATTGTATTTAGCACGCATGGCAGTAGTCCATTCTGGGTATTTGAAAGCATCTAAAAAACTTGAAGGCTCTTCTGGAACTTCATGCGTTTTGAGAAGACAATCTCGTCGCGGATATGGTACAATGACGTCATAAGTCACACGAGGTTAAGAGGAGTTGGTAACACTGCTAGTAATGATCGGAGATGAAGGAGGAAGTTGCCACCTTCCTCTGTTCTTCCTCTACCATGTCACGAATATGGGATTTGAGGGTGATGTTTGAGATGAATTTGTATGTGGGTGGAATGAGGATGGACCGGGCCCAAGAATGGATTTGGAGAATAATGGGAGTTAGGCCATGGAGACCAGTTTTAAGGAGACATTGGAAGTGGGCCGCGAGTTGGAGTAAGGAAAAGAATCTTCATTGAACAGAACATCTTGGAAAATGTATAATCTATTGGTTTAAATATCTAGACATTTGTAGCCCTTATGGGCTGGGTTGTGACCGAGAAAAAGGCATGAGACTGGTCTGTGCTGAAGTTTGTTTTTGTTGTAGGGCCAGAGATTGGGGCAGCACTCACATCTAAAGGTTTTGAGAAAATTGAAGTTGAGTTGCCAATTATGAACAAGGAAATAAGGAAAATTATTTTGAAGTGATTTAGATGGAAGGAGATTTATTAGGTATATAGTCGTTTTAAATGCTTCAACCCAAAAATTAGGAGGAATAGAGGCATGGGTTAAAAGAGCAAGCTTGGTTTCGACAATGTCGATGTTTACATTTAACAATACCGTTTTGTTAATGCGTGTGACGACAAGAAAATCTGTGGGTGATGCCAAGTTTGGCATAGATTAGAGAAATGTGTAAATTTGCCACCTCCATTTGTTTGAAGAGTAATTAATTTTGAATTGAAGAATCGTTCAACAAACAGTAAAAAGGTAGAGAAAATAGAAATGGCATCAAACTTGAGTTTAAGAGGGTAAATCCAAAAAAAAAACAAGTATAATGATCTATAAAAGATATATAATATTTGTGACCATTGCAGGACATTACAGGAGCTGGGCCCCAAAGATCTGCACAAATGACTTCTAAGAGCCTAGAATACATGGCCCGACTTGAAGGAAAAGGTAATTGATGGCTCTTGGCCATTGGAAAATGAGAAAAAATAAAAGGCTCTTTAGTGGAGCAAAAATGCAAACAATGGTCCTGTAGAATACGATGAACGACGGCTTGAGTTGGGTGGCCAAGACGTCGATGCCAGTGTGGAAGATTGATCTGATGACTAAGATGAATGGACGATGGTGACTTGGAGACTACAAAGGAAGGAAACACATAAAGACCATTATGTGTTGGGCCTGTGATGAGTGTTGTCTTGGTCCGATTGTCCTTCACAGAGAAATGGTTAGAGTGGAATTCAAAAAAGCAAGAGTTTTCAGAACAAAATTTGAGAACAGACACAAGATTTTTGGTGACATCAAGATCATGAAGTAAATTTTTAAGCAAGAAAGAAGATCAAGTAAGAGCAAAGTTACCATGGTGTTGAATTAGAATGCACGTACCATCACCAATGCGGATTGCTTCACTTCAACTGTAAGGTTTAGAAGAGAGATTCAAGTTATTGAAATCATTGGTTATATGATGGGTGGCAACTGAGTCTGGGTACCAGGAGGAATCAGTATAGAGGTTGTTTGAGGTATGGTTGACAGAGAAGGGAGTGGGTGTGGTGTAGTTGGCCTGGAATGATGTAGGAGGGTCATTTTGCAGGAATGGTAGAAACGATGCCAACATTGGATGGCTGTATGGCCAACTTTTTTAAATACTTGGCAAGTTGGTCGTGGGCCACCAAGTGTTTGTTGAAATGCACTAGAGTTAGAGTTGGATCATCCTCTGTTAGAGAAATTGGATCCTCAGCCTCGTCCTTGTCTTCCACCTCGAAAGGAAGAATGGCCACGCTGATTTCGTCCCCTTGAATCAGTGTAATTCACAAATGGGTCTATAAATGTTTTGGAGGAATGGTTGAAGTAGATTTCATGGATGAGCAACATTTGATACAACTTATGAGTAGTCACTAGGTTAGATCGTGTGGCAAGTGAAGTGACGAAAGACTCGTACAGAGGGCTCAGATCAGTGAGGAAGTAAGACACACTTTCTTTATCGGGAAGAATGGTTCCAATGGAGGCCAAAGTATCAGCCAGTGATCTGACCTTGTCGAAGTATTCAGAAATAGATTTTTCTCCTCTACTAATGTTGGTAAGTTGAAACCTAATTCGAAACTCTTTAGCATGGGACTGAGAATCAAACATAGATGTAATGGATAACTAGATAGCTCAAGCAGTAGTAGCAGATAATACATGATTAAGGATCATGTCAGACAGGGAGGAGAAAAGTATACTAAGTACTAATTGATCAATGCAAGAGCAGTCGTGATACTTAGGGTTAGGTTTGGAGGAATTTACAAGAGTTTTTGGTGGTGAAGGAAGGGAAACATCGACACAGCCATTGAGATCTTGTCCTCTAAGGTATGCTGAGATTTGAACTTTTCAAAGAAGAAAATTATCTGCTGATAATTTGGTAGTAACGACATGTGAGAAGGAAGAAATAATAGAGGAGTTAGGGGGTATAATAGGGGTAGAAGAAGAAGGAGAAGGTTCTATATTGTCGGCCATGGATCAGGAGACTGCTAGTCAAGCGGCTCTGATACCATGTGAGAAGAAGTAATTTCCAAGAATACCATCCTGATTTGTATTGATGAGTAGGTATGCTTTTATACACAAATAACATAATCTTTTCTGTTATGCTACAATATCACAGGAAAATAAAAGGGAAATATCAAATACTATTTTCAAAGTACTATTATGACCCTAGACTATT
The DNA here is from genome assembly GCF_018687715.1 of Carya illinoinensis. Classification (NCBI taxonomy): domain Eukaryota; kingdom Viridiplantae; phylum Streptophyta; class Magnoliopsida; order Fagales; family Juglandaceae; genus Carya; species Carya illinoinensis. Next base: position 8,767,907 of record NC_056766.1, on the reverse strand, counting down.
TATAATAGATTTATCTAGGTTAATACTAATCATATTAGTGAAGTACACAAATGAGTACATAAAAGTGAATTCACAATTTTTGAAAAATTACAATATTATTTGGTCATTTTCCTCCTTGATCGCAATAAGCATCTTTAATGGGCCACAATGGCCTTGTTAGTTGGAAATTGGCAAGCTATTAAAGACTCTAATAAGTTCAAATCAAATGTTAATTTTAGCAAAAGTCGGTTGACAGATGAAAGCTATAATAGATCTGAGGGCCATCGCATCATGACCGTCCAATCCACAACCAAAATCACTATCAAATCGTAATATCCTAAGGTGTGCCTTTATGCCTGCCTTACAAATCTACCTCTATAATTACTAATCACCTCAAACGAGAAGAAAAAATGTCCCAAAAGATCAATAGGAACGCGACATCGACAAAGTAAAACCAGGCCCAAAAGAAGACATTGTGTCAAACCAATGGAGCTGTGCAGGAAAATTAATGGTTAATTGGGTTTGAAGTGAAGTAGAGAATTCCTCACAGTTAAGGTTGTAGTACAAGGATTTGGCATTGTTTGGCTGGTAAAATTTCTGGAAATGTGGGACTATAAAATAGAAAGTATCCCCACCAGAACAATTCAAAGTCATTGGAGGTCATTTTCATGGAGGAGGGAGGTCTATCTATATATATATATATGTGTGTGTGTGTGTGGTGTGTGTGTATGTAGGCCTTCAACCCAGCATTGTAAAGCTAGTTTTGAACCTGACCCAACCTGATGGATCTTATTCAAGGAGCCAACCTGAACCGACTCAACCCGAACAAAAGCAAACCGGGTCGAACCCGTATGACCCGAGTTTAAAACCACGGTCGTTATCCATGCTTCCAGAAACATAAATTGATTCAAATCATTCAAAGATTTAAAGACCATGGGAGAGGAAGAGAGAGAAATGGTCTTGTGATTGAAGGAGTAGAAGATCTTGAGCTGAGAAGGTGAGGCATCCCCAAGCCTCGACCTGCTGAGCACCAGCAGCAGCGGCTGCTGTAGAAGATCTATAAATGGTGGTGTCTAGCTCAAGTAACACTCGCTAAAGGTAGAGAAGTAGATATGTAAACGGAGGCGTCTAGCCTCTTCTCTTCTCTTTTCTACATAGCAAACTTAAAAAAGCTCTGCTTTTTGGCTTCTCTGCCAGCTTGAGGCTCAGATCCAGCTCTGATTTTGAAAGGAGGGTGGCTATACTAATGGTGGACAACTGCTGAGGAATTTAATTTGTGGTGGTTGTTGCAAGATGATTTTGGTAGGAAGAGGTGATGCAAAAAATTAATGAAAGAATTCTCTGCATGCAGTATATATAGGCTATTTTCCATTTCTGCGTTTTCCTCTTCTCTGCATGGCAAACCCAAAATTTTTTGTTCAACATTTTCTATTTCATTGTGTTTTCCCTTTTGTGAATTTCTTCTTTTTGTTCATGCTTGTTGATGTCGTGTGCCAGTTATTAGCCAAATAGGGAATTTGGTGTTCATATCAGGCAAGATGGCTTGGACGAGTTTGTCGAACTCGACGGTGCCGTTGTCGTTGACATCCATATTGACCAGAAGGACGTGGAGCTAGCTACTAGTTAGGGTTTGAGGAATTTCGGACGGGTTGACACCAATTAATAAACCCGTTATTTAGTCGGGTTGGAGACCCGCTCAAGTAATATCCGATAAAATATGGGTCGGTTTGGGTTGGCCTAATCGGGTTCAGCAGGTGCTCGAGTCACATGCACACCCCTATATGTATGTATATATCTATGATTCTATTTATCATGATGGCCAGAATTCAATAGAATAGGTGGGACAAGAATTAGTTGATCCACATGAGAGTAGGGCTGTGCCATTAGGAGAAAAACCACCCCTTGACAACAGTACCATCTTCTTCTAAAAAAGTCTCTACTCTTTATTTATTTATTTTTTTAAGAAAAATATTACTACAATTGTTGGATTATTATTATTATTATTATTATGTTTCAAATTTTGGATTTGGAGTGGGTAGATTAGATATTTTGGGCTTCGGGATTTTGAAATTTCAAAAGAAACCGGGGGCCTACAATCATGCCGAGATCTGATGGGGGCCCGTAATCTCTATGCCGAGAACCAAATCCAAGTACTATAAGATGAGAATCCAATACTTTATCGTCAACAAATGTGGCATTGAGACAAATTAAACTCAAAACTAAATTTCTTATACCTCTTCACCCACGACAAGTACCAGGATTTGGAAAAAAAAAAAAAAAAACAATGAGCTGCCCTGCATTAATTTATTAGTTTGGCATGACCATGTAATTAAGGGCTTAACTAATCTATTTAAGAATATGAAGTCTTGCTTGTGTGTGTAAGTAGAATAATAGGACAGCAGCCCACATGCTGAAACCCAAACCGACCCCCCGCCTCCAACTTCATGACAGTTGGCATGACCTTTTAACACATCTGCTATTTTTCAGAAAAACCCTAGTGAGAGAACCTCTACCTTCTCTCTAGAAAACAAATCCGGAGTAAACGCTTGAGGGAGGTGGGAGCCTCGGCTCCTCCCTCCCTCCTCTCTTCTCTTTTTTCAATTTTGTGTTGGTTTTCTTTTCAGTGTTTTCTTGCGTATTTAGCTTTGAGAATAAAAGCTGTTGGCCAATCTCAAGGGAGTCGAAAGGCACAACCAAGCTTTCGTCTTGCCTCCGAGTTTTCTCAACCATAAATCACAATGTTGGGCGGGGAGTTTTCACGATGAAGGTGGAAGACCTCGGTTTTCGTCTGGCCGTGGTTTGGGTGGCTGAAAATCAAAGATCTAGTCCAGTGTTCCTGACTGTTTGGTGAGGAGTATAAAATCAAAGACCCAGTCTCTTAAGTATATAATGGAGTTAGGGGTGCTTGAGAGGTGTACGTGAGGTTGCCTGGATGAATGGTCTGCTGAGGGGATGCGTTGGAGGATTTACGGCGTGAACGAGGTCAAGGCAGCTTGTTCTAGGGGGCGATGGTTTCTGTGGGGTTGGGTTGTTTTCTGTGGGATTATGGTACTCTGTTTTATCCATGGAAAACAGAGGAGTTGTTCGGGAAACAAGCCAACGCACATGAGGGGGATAAGGTGCCTCTTCTGGGGCAGAGCTTGGTCGTAACTCATGGTGTTTCCTCACGGATGATGGTCGAAAAAGGGGGTCAGCGACAGTGCTAGTTTTTTCTTTTTTGGTTTCTGTTTTATATGTTACAGTTTAATCTGAGCTTGTTTGTTTAGTTTGGTTTTATTTCAGTTTTCCAGTTGTAATAAGGGTTATGGTGGCCGCAAAAGGGGGCGATTTTTCACCTCTGGTTTTGTGGTCTTTGGGTCTCGTCTCTGGTTTCCGTCTCTCCTAACCGGAGTGGAGGATGACTTATTTTGGTGGTTATGGGCTGGCGATGGTGACGAGATGGAGAGGGTGATTTATCTTGCTTCTATGCATAGTGATTTCGGTTGCTTTTGTGGAAGAGTGCTATGCAGAAAGTGTTCTATTACTCGTGGAGGCCGTGGGGTGGTGTCAGAAATCCCAGGTGCAGCAAGTGGATGGGCCGAAGGCTAGTGGAATACGACGCTTATGAAGAGTATAGGGTGTTTTTTCAATTTGTTTTTCAAGTGGTTTGTTAGGGTAGTTTTTCAGTGGTCTGTTTGGTTTGAATAAGTATGTTTTTGAAATAGGCAAGTCCCTCTCCTCTTTTGGGGATGAGGGGTGTGAGTCCTCTCCTCCTATGGAGGGTGAAGGTTGGGTAGTTCCTCTCCTCCATTGGAGGGTGAGGATGTTTTGTGTTGTTTTTCTCGCGGACGAGTTGAGATGGACACTTCTGTTTAGACAGAGTCCCGCATCTCAGGATGGCATTGTCATTGGAGAGCCTAAAAGTTTTAGACACAGTCCGGCGCAATGAAAATTGTGTATGGGGGAGCGTACAACTGATGGGTAGTTAGCTTGTAATCGGGACTTGGTACCCGTAATTATCGGTCACAGCTGTAACTTTCTTCTTTCAGTAATGAATTGAAGTCTATTTCAAAAAAAAAAAAACAAAACACATCTGCTAAGACATATTTATCTTCTATGTCGGCACATAATTTCAGTCTTCAATTTATCCCTTTGTGTGTGCAGTACATAAAAAGTTTCCCAAAGTTCGAAAAATAAATTTGAGTGTAGCTATCAAGTAGAAGAGAGATATACACATCAAATGAATCCTATAATATTTATTACTCATTTAATACTGTCTGAAAAATTTATATGAGCAATAATAAATGTTGTTAATTAAGCTCGCTTAATATGTCTGTATCTCATATTTGAAGCCTTTAAATTTGGCCTAAGAACTTAAAAATCTTGATCCATGCATCACATCCTCTAAATCAAACTTAAAGATGCAACTTAATATAGAAGGTGACAGTCCAACCACTAAATCCAGTTGAAAACTCCATTATGCTTTGTAAAATCACAAATTAATTATCTGAATCCAAATGCAACCGTCACAAGTTAACCCATAAATTTAAACAATAGTAAATTGGGCAAGTAGTCTTCAATTGATCAGCGCCTCAATTAGTCCCTGGTCTTACAATCTTCAATCGGTGGAAAACCCAAATATACATTCCTTTTACAAAACGTGAGTTCATATATTTAATAAAACATGCCTAGGCTTCTATCATATTTTTCCTTTGGCCATGTTCGTCCTGTTGCTTCATCCTCATTTCGTTCTTAGGTGGGGTACACATAAAAACAAAATAAGTTAAATATTCATTAAACATTACTTTATACTACAAAAATATACTAACACGGATTTTTACTCATGCATTTATTATTCCTTTACATACTTTATAAAAATTATTTTCTTTCATTTGAAAACATTATAAGATGGAATTTTTCTTTAAAAAAGATTTTCATTCCTCATAAGACATTTCCCATATCTTTTACATGTCTTCATAAAGGACTAAATAATTTCCTGCATCTAATTAACTCTTATCACTTCTCATTAGCTAGAACACACTATTATGCCTCATGTGTTGGGGTTAGAATTTTTTGGACCCTGATTTTGCCTATAGCCACAAGTTGGAAATCCCTTTCAGTTATGGGCAATACAAAGTGCATTACCTATACTACTTATCCGGCATTGCAATTTGCCTAGTCTGTTGGCACTATCATTCATTCAATCATAACCGTTACTAGCTTTATACATTAAAACATGAATGAATGAATGATAGGAAACATTCATTCCTTTTCCTTTCATTCATTCATTCATGTTTGTCTTTTTCATTCATTTCATTCATCAATCCACTTCATTTCATAAAACATCATTTCATTTTATAGAACATAAAGATAATAAGTTCTACATATAACATTCATTTCACATGCATAGAACTTTTCTTGGTTTACCAATGAAGATCATTACATGCGTATACTTTAAAACATTATTACCTTAACATACTTTTAAAACATTATTTCATTTCTAAGAAAATATTTTATTCTCTCATTGCATAAAAATAAGATTTTTCTTATAACAACATTTATTTTATTTTATTTTATTTTATTTTATTATTTTTTTTTTATAAAGAGAAACATTTCATTTTCATTTTCATATTATTTAGAAAACTCTAGGAGAGTATGACCATAGTACTTATGTGGACTCCATGCCATTTTTATTTCATACAGTCTATTCATATGCATGTCACATGGCAACCTACATTTATACTTAACCTTGCGTCATTTCATTTTGATTTACATAAACAACTAAATCTTAAAACTTTTTTTTTTTAAGAGGAGAAGATCCTCCATTATTATAAACAAAACCCTCACTTTTGGCAGATGAATACCTTATACAATCCCTTGCTCCAACCGAGTTATTCCTAAAAAAATGTGTACCCTGCAACTATACACCCCCTGCAAAATAAAATAAAAAAACACCATCAAAGATATGATGAAACCAAAACATTAAACCTATCTTAAGTATGGCAAACTAGATTTGTTCGTTCGTAAAATTACTTTAAGCTTTACACTGGAAGGTCTTCAAGTGACAATCAAGTTTTATTGCAGCCGCTACCACCCATATGAGCAAGGAAATGAGCTGTAGTGTTGGCTTCCCTAAATACATGCTGAATCTAAATATTAAGGACCAAAATTAGACTCTGCATTTCCTCCCAAAAGTCCTCCAAATACCATAAGCTGCACTTGTTTGCCCTCAACTAGGTGTTAACCAACAACGAGTCCATCTCAACTGGGGAGAGTATCGGTCGGTCCGGATCAGCAAAACCGACTGGAGAGTATCTAAATATATATATTAGTAACTTAGTAACTTAGTTATATGTATTAGTAATATATAATATATAATAATAGTATTACTATATCTCTTCAAACCCTACATGTTTATTAATACTCTATGTCAGACTATATTAAATAATAGTAAAATACTCTTATTATTAATACTCTATGTAGTTATATTAAATACTATATTACTAATACTCTATGTAGTTATAGTGATTTAATACTAACATATTACATATTAAATTAACTATACTAATACTATTATAAATTTATACATATATAATATATTATAATTTATACCATAACTCTTGTAATATGTAATATATTGATATATACTAGTGCTATATATTATAGCTAATAGTTATACATTAAAGAGTATAATAATACATTGATACTAAATATATATAGTTATAGACTTATAATGATTTAGTTATTATAAATTTATGATTAGTATAACTACATAATAGTATTAGTCCTAGCGTATTATTAGTTATAGAAAATAAGTTAATAACTATTACTAATTTACTATATACTAATAGACTAATAGTATTAGCATATTACTAATATATATATATATAATAGTATACCATATGTATATATATTAAATATATCACATTATAATTATATAAGTATTAAACAAAATGTCATTGGATTTAAAAAATAAAAAATAAAAAAATAATAAAAGAGAGAGAGATTTAAGGGTGGACCGACCGGACCAAACCGTCTCAGTCCTTATGTAGTTCGGTCCGGTCCAGGGTGGGAAAACTTTGGACCAAATAGGTCTAGTCCGGTCCACAAAATCTCCCCAGACCGGACCGAACTCACCCCTAATCTCAACTACCACATCACTAAATCCCAACTCCTTACACTTACGAAGGCTAAGCAATAAAGCCTTCAATTCAGCCTTATTATTAGATCCCATACCAGTACCACCAAAAATTCTATGTGCAGTCACTTTTGTGGACTCCTTTGTGTATTCCAGTAATATGATTGGTTGTGTATTGAAAAAAATTTAATCCAGCCAATCATATCAGTGGAGTGCGCAAGGAGTACGCAAAAGTGACTGTATGCAACATTACTCACAGTACCACTAGCAAAAGCAAATTGCAAAATTCCATTCTCATTCCACATTGGGAGTTACCTTTAAAAGGATTTCTTGAGGATCATTTATAATACACGTACAAGGAAAAAAGAAAAAACAGAGAGAATTGAATGACATTGAGCTCTTGATCAAGAGCCAAGTATATTGCAATATCTTAACTTTCCTACTTCTCTTTTGCAATATTTGAACCATTTACTATTTCTCTTTAGTTTTATAACAATTATTACAAGAATTATTATTGTCATTACCCAAACACTGAGCCTCCACCAAAAAAAAATACCAAACTTCGTTATCTTTGTTATTGACCAAAATTACAACAATTTGGTCAAATTGTCATCATCAATAATTAATATATACAAAGTGTTAATTAATTTACTATTTAAAGCGAATATTGATTGGGTGCAAGTTATAATGGAGATTGTGAAATTATATATCGGTATAGGAAACTATGATTAAGTTACAATTGTTTTACAATTATTATATTTTTATATTAAATGAATGTCAGTTTTATAAAATTAAATTTTATTTTTATTAAAGTGACACTATGGTAAACAGATTGTAAAATTGTTGTATATATCGTGATCCATACATCATCTGTTTTCTTGCTCGATATCACTTAAGAAATATTGCAAATTCTCAAATTATGCCATGTAAGTAGCATGTGGTGTAAAGATTTGAGAATAGAATAACTCATCTCAAAATATAGACATCAATCTAAGTACTACAAGATGAGAATCCGTTACTTTATCGTCAACAAATATGGCATTGAGACTAATTAAACTCAAACTAAAAAATAAAATAAAATAAAAATGAAGTCTTGCTTGTGTGTAAGTAGAATAATAGGGCAGCAGCCCACATGCTAAAACCCAAATTATTAAATTGATCCATGCATCACATCCTCTAAATCAAACTTAAAGACGCAACTGAATATAGAAGGTGACGGTCCAACCACTAATTAAATCCGAAAACTCCATTTTGCTTTGTAAAACCACAAATTATTAAATTGGGTAAATAGTCTTCAATCTTCAATCGATCGGTGGAAAACCCAAATTTATGCACATAATATCTCAGTTGGGTCTAATTAAGCTAGTTGTCAATTTCAGGTCCTACCAAGTTTTATATATATATATATATATGCAAGCAATAATGCACAAATTGAAACGCCTCTAATTAATCTAATACAGTAAACCAGAAATTACCCTAATCAAATGTCATCATTTTAGAGATGGCTATATATCTTATTCTTCCAACTTGGTACGGCAGGGAAAACCTCACCAAGGACTTCAACATCCAATCAAGTAAATATTGTCAATGAAGCAATAATAAATATTGTCAATCATAAATATTGTCAATGAAGCATTATATCTTAATTACCTTATACCAGAGTCTATATGAGGGAAACATTCTATCAATTCAGCAAGTGATGGAGCATGCTTTTACCTTATACCAGGAACATAAAGCAATAGTAGAGGCCACGAAGATCAAGCAAAAGTATAAGTGTCAATGGCAGCCTCCTTCAGAAGGTGTCTTGAAGTTAAACATTGATGGTGCTCTTTTTAGTGATCAATGTAAATCTGGTATAGGGGCTGTGTTGCGTGACAAGGAAGGGAAGGTTATATTTGCAGCAGGCAAATCTGAACCTGCTATAGTTGATCCTATGGAAATTGAACTTCTTGCTATGTTAAGGAGTTTGCAATTATGTGTGTCCCTTGGCATTACATCTCTTCAAGTGGAATCAGATTCTTTGTTAGCAGTTCAAGAGCTGGAGAAGGAAGGGTATTCTACTACCTTATGGGGTGGATTGATTCAGGAGGTTAAATCTTTGCTTCAAAGGTATCCAAATTGGTCCATTCAACATAAGGGAAGAGAAGCTAATAGAGTTGCTCATTTCTTGGCTCGGTTTGCATGGAATTTAGATGACATTTGTATTTGGTGGAACTCAATTCCAGATTGTATTTCCCAAGCTATTTGGGTTGATTCATCTTTGTAATGCTTGAGTTTGATGAATAAAAGTTATACTTTCCTATCAAAAAAAAAAAAAAAAAAATTACTTCCAAACAACAATCAACACCATGTCCAATGGCATGCCAGAGAATTGACAAGTCATTTGCTACTATGATGATGACTTGTTATATTTTAAAAATGACATGAAGAATATTATTCAAAAAATCACATTTAATCCCTTAAAAGTATAATTAGTTAGGATATTTGGTTAATCTTCAATTCGAAACATGTGCATGCACTCTTCATGATCAATGATAACAGGTGCAACAACATCTCATGTGTTTCTAAGATTTCAAATTATTCAATTACGTACTTGTAGTACTACTCGAGTTTTTGTTTTCGAAGGCCTGAAACAATGGCAATTCGATGTTAATTTTTCATGTAATTACGTTTCTTTCCCACTTAAAAGTCCAAGTCTAAAGATGGGTGCACGTCATAGTGAAGGAGTAAATTATCCAAATTGATCTTTCAATTATCACCTTAATTACAAAAAGGAGTTCTAATTTGGCGTTGTTAGGTTAGAAGAATAAACATGGATATATACAGATATAGCACATACGATTTGGTTTTTGTATTGATGAATCCCTCTATATCTTATATTAAGGTTCTTAGTTTCTATGCTTTCAATTTTGGCCTTCTCGCGCCTAGAAAATGTTTGGGTGCTAGCCTAGTTCAAGCCTAGGCTGCAACCCGAGTGTTGCTTTGGTTGTGCCAATTAGTAGGGGTGTAACCGTTCCAGTTCGATCCGATTTTAGACAAAATTTAGAGCCGAATTGCTATATACTGGTTTTGCATTTTTCAAAATCGATTACGCACCGGTTACTTTCATAAACTAGTTATCCGGTTTTACCGGTCTCTGGTCTGATTTTTCAGTTTTAATATACTATATATATTATTTAGTATATATTATTATTATAGTGATAATATATTATAGTATATTATAATATATAGTGATATCATTATAACTATTAATATGCACTATATAATATTAATATAACTATTAATACAATAAACAAAATGATATAAGATTTTAAAATTTAATATTATATTAATTAGTAATTTATCATATAAAATAAAACTATTTTATATATAATTATATATTATATACAAAAATTATATACAATAGAAAAAAATTAAAAAATAGAAATATATATGGACCGGTCCTACCGGTTTGGTCCGGTCCAGTTTTAGAAAAGAAAATCAAGACTGGACCAATTTTGAGCAGTTTTAAGAAAAATAAAACTAGTATCAGACCGAACCAAACTTAGGATTAGACCGATCCCACTGGTTTGTTCCAATTCAGTCCAGTTTACCCTTTATTTTTATACCCCTACCAATTAGGCAATGCATGGATGTTTATTAATAAAGGCCAAGTTTATCATCGACTAGGGAAAACAAACTGTATATGGCCGAATGGTCAATGATAGATTGTTTGCATCACGATGACAACTTTCTTATACTTACTCCCTTGGGCGATGTTAATTTTTCATTTACAATCATATCTATTGATATGATACATTTTAAGTGGCTCATATATCTACCACTTAAGTGCTTCAAATATACCTCATTAGCATTCACGACCATGGATGATAAGAAGTGTCGACTTGGAAGGAATTTTGGAGGGTGGTTTTCTTGGTCCTTGTCCTTTTGTGTAGTACTGTGTGATGATCAAGAAACTAGCTATAAGGAATGTTTTGAGTACATGGAAGAATATTTTATCCATTTCATGTAACATGTCATGCATTCCTACTATATTTTATCCATTTCATGTAACATGTCATGCATTCCTACTACATTAACTAGCATTACAAAAATTGTTTTGCCGCATAATAGAAAGTAATGATCCCAAAATTTCTGAGAAGGTCTAACCCAGAAAGTCAATACATATGATTCAACATACGTTATCCCAGTTTTTATGGGGAGATATATTGTATATTAGGGGAAAAAAAGAGTTCCTTGGACTTGCAGAGGTGTCTCTGTGATCCTCGGAAGTTAACGTACAACTGGTTAAGCATGACCAATGTCTCAATATTCCAAGCTGCCATACTAAACTTACTGAACTCACCACAACCTAGACGCCAAATCAATTAATAGTATGGAAAGACATAAAAATTAAATGAAAAGAAAGATACAAAATCCTAATTCACTTCATAATGCAAACTTAGACGCTTGTGAAAGATATGAGAATTTCATATAACATACAAATCATTCAACACGAAAACAAGGAGAGAATAAAATAAATTAACACACATCATGCACAACCATTAGGATCAATAGGCTCCAGTTTCACCCTTTGTTGGATGATTTACACACAACCACGCTTACAAGTACATATCTTCATTGCTACAAGAAAAACACTTATTTGTGATCAATTGACAATAATGAAAACAACTATTTGTTATTGTTGAGAGTGGGCACCATTCCCAATTAGAGATTAACACCATGATCATCACTATGACTATCAATTTCTTGGCGTAAAAGCATCTCAACTACTTGGCTCATGCTGGGTCTTGCATCTTTCTCTTCTTCTACACATTGCAAAGCAACTGTTACTAGAATTTCCATCTTATCTTTTTCATAACTGCCTTCCAATAATGGGTCAATGATCTTCTCAAGCCAAGAAGACATTGCAGTCGCTTCATTCCTTTTTTCCCTCACCCAAGCAACCAATCTTTTGGGTTCTGTCTCCCCTCCACTATCTATAGCATCAACACCTTTTGTTGGTCCCTTGCCTGTCACCATCTCCAATACAACAATTCCGTAGCTATAAACATCCACTTTGGAGGTGATAGGAAGATTGAAAACCCACTCTGGAGCCATGTAGCCTCGGGTTCCTCTTATACTTGAGAAGCTTGCATTCTCAATGTTTCTATTTTGTAGTTTAGATAACCCAAAATCTGCCACCTTTGGTTGATAGTTAGAGTCTAAGAGTATGTTTTGCGGCTTTACATCACAGTGTAAAACCCACTCCAAGCACTCTTCATGTAGATAAGCTAGGCCTTTTGCTGTCCCTACAGCAATGCCAAACATTTTCTTCCAATCAAGTGCACGCGATGACAGGTTTTGAGCTAAAGAACCATGTTCCATGTACTCATACACCAAAAGCCTGTGCTTTCCCTCTGCGCAATACCCCCACATCTCAATTAAGTGCATGTGGTTAATCCTCCCGATGATGCTTACTTCAGCTAGAAATTCACCTTCTCCTTGGTTAGGTTCATTGAGGCGCTTGATTGCTACAGCTCGATTGTCAGGCAATACCCCTTTGTACACTATTCCTCCCGCACCTCTACCAATCTCCTCATTAAAATCTTTTGTTGCCTTCTTGAGTGCAGCGTAGGAAAATCTTCTGAACCCAGTGATACCAACAAGATAGCCTTGTTTGTCTACACTAGAAGCTTGTCGGGTTCTAGTCAAAAGACACCACACCAAAAAGATACCGATGATTTCAAGTCCTCCAACTCCACATGCAAACCAGAGCATGAATTTTACTATCCCATTTTCCCGGCTTCTTTTATATGTTCTGTCCAGTTGCACAGTACCTTTACTTGAGCAAACTAGAGTAAAATCTTGTACAGACTTTTCGTAGGAAAAGAAATTTTGTTTAGGTAGTCTTAAATAAAGGTCACCTGGGAAATCAGGGGAACGATATCCATTCAGCAACAACGTCTTGGGGTAGCATTTTGAAAAGCCATCATCCTGGGAGAATGTGAATTGGAACCCTTTGCAATTTCTCAGTTGCAAACATAAATTCTTACATTGATCCAATGTGTAATTAGGGAAGTACCCATAATCATAGCCAAAGAATTCAACATGGGGTAATTGAAAAAAGCGAGACTCACTTCTATTGTAAGAAAGATGAAACTCGGGCTCGCACCCGTAAGACCAATCTGTGAGGTTTTTCATCTTAAATCCAGGGAGGCAAGAGCATTTCCTATCAGAACCAACAATATAGCTGCAAAAACTATTTGCCCCACAAATACCATAAATCTTGCAAGGTTTTTGAATGGCTTGCCAAGACACAAACCACGTCTCCCCCTCGTCGTCCCAACTGTACAGTCGAACATCACCATCATAATCAATTTTCAGTCTTCTATGAAGCTTCGGCGCATAGTCGGCTGCCATGACAGTAAAATTATCGGAAGAATTGAAGTTCCCAAATGTATCAAGCACTGCGATCCGACTGTTGTTGTATGTGGACCTTCCAGCTTCCCAACTCACGAGCCACGGGTCTGGCCAATATATGTTTGAAACGTCAAGACCATCATAAAGAAGGCGGAGGACGTTGTCATTATCGAAAAAGAGCTTGTAAAAACCAGACGAATAGTTGGTCTGGCTTCTGGAGGAGACAAGCCTTGTGCTTCTAGTGAGTAGTTGTTGGGGAAGAAGGGTGTCTGTTGGGAAATCAAAGCTTTCCCATAAAGTAATACCTTCCATGTTCTTTAGTACAAGATTACCGGTATTGTAGAGAGATAAGTGTACTGAGGAGAGTGACTGAGTGTTTGTTGACCAAACTGTCAACTTTCCAGCATCGGATAAGATAAGATTACCAGTTTTGAGGAGAGAGAGCTTGGAGCTCTTTCCATTAACGGGCTGATCACGGTTTGCCATCCAGATTACAGTCTGGTTCTTGCCACGGGATGGCTTATTGAACCATATGGCATAGCAATAGGCGTTATCACCCACGGAATAAAAGCCAGCAGAGAAAACTCCATCTGGTGATATCAGAATGTCTTCCAATTTCTCGATTGAGAGTGATGTGCCTTCATGAATGGTATCCAGGCTTGAAGATGAGGACATGAGAGAAAATGACAAAGATATTAGAAGGAACAAAACTGGCGAATCCATGGTATCGGAGGCCTGGGCAACTACTGCTATAAAATGTTGCCTGGAATAAATAGGATGTGGTTGCTTGTGGATGTACATAAAACTGAGGGAAAGAATATTGAATGTTAGTGGGCTAGCTTGGAGAAAAATGAAGATAAACGAAAAGAAGGTCAATGGCGGTTTTGGGTTGGAGAAATTTGATAAAAAGATTAATTAATATATGTTTGGATCAAAGCGCACAAAGTGCTAAAGATTTTGGAAGCAATTTTTATATTATCATCGTTAATTTAGGGATAGTCATGACGAAGTCTAGGCTGGAGATATTTACGTACAGTCAAATTCTAACTCTTTATTAAGGTTTGTCTAAACGTGAAATATGAATATAATGACAGCAATTGACGTCTCCTGCCACGCCTAAATTTCTTTGTATGTACTGTTAATTTGTATGTATACAAGTTAGAAAAGTTCTGCGGCCACGTAAAGACGTTTCACAGATATTGCCATGACAAAGAGAATCAAATGTACAAACTCATTTCTTCTAAATTCTCATATAAAGAAAATTCTTATTTAATTTATTTGAAGCTATATACCACTTCAAGAGAAATCAATAAATGCATAATTATTTATGTATCCGGAGTAGCTAATTCGGAGTAATATGTATTAATGTAAGAAGTGTGAGATCACCACTTGTTTCAAAAAGTTAAATAGATTGAAGTTAGGATTTCTGTTTGATATCATGTGAAATTCACATTTATCTATAATAAAAAGAATCATAAAAATAATTTAAAAAACAAAAAAAACCCCTGAAAAGAAAAGGAGCGAATAATTCGATCATTCCAGCAGTTAAATCTCAGCAAAGAATTCTTCGAGTTGATCAATGTGGACAACTCATGATGATAATCATTAAGGTTTTGAAAGCTTCTATTTTTTCCGTACTACTAGACAATGTTTCAACTTTGATTAGAATATGTTAACCTATTTCTCAAGGAAAAGTCATGACAAATAAGTATAGGGAGTCTCTAATTTCTTCTCAAAGAATCAATTTTCAAATCAAATGACATCATAGTAGAGGTGACTGTTAATATTACAATCGAGACTGATGACATCCATTAATGACATGTTATCGACGTTGAGGCACATTTTTCTTTTTTCGTAACAATATTAATACATGAGAATAAAAGGAATTAATACGTACATGCTATATAAACATCCTTTTTTTACAATGAACATCAGCATTAGTACCATGCCACGGGACAATCCCCGTTTGTTCTCTAAAGAGAGATTGATAGATATACTTAATTGTATATATGTCATTTATTCTCATTTATCAACGTTACAAACGTTCATATTTTAAAACAGTCCATATTTTATGTAACAACCGCTAGAAATTCAATTGTGGAATTTCTATTGACTTTAGGAACCTCGTGAAAACTCTGTAAGTTTACACGAATTGATTAATCGCATAGGTTTTAGCATGTCAACATAGTTAGTGTTATCCCTCACTATGGTGCTAAAAATGCGATTTCAATTATTTGAGATAGTTAGAAGTGTCAAAATACATTATAGTCTACACCACTAGGCTTAATTGAATATTTAGGATTTTTCAGTACTAAGTTTGTTATGTTTATTTTTGGAGTGAATAGTAAGCTCGGTAAACGTACTAAGCGCAATGTTTTTCAAAATCACAGTGTGTAATGTCCAAATTAGGTTAGCAAAATTTTATTTGGACACATGGAAATATTTACTAAGCACAGTGTTTTTCAAAATCACAGTGTGTAATGTCTAAATTAGGTTAGTAAAATTTTATTTGGACACATGGAAATATTTTAGCCACCTTACTCTTCCAAGTCTACTCCACATTTGGAAAATATATTGAGCTGATTTTTGTAGACATTATTGGATAGAATATTTTGAGATAATCTTTTATAGATATTTTGGGTAGGAGAAAACCACACTCAACTCTCAACTCCAGCCTTATCACCTCCCTTATCTCGTCCATAAATATGTCCAGCCAGCACCCATGAACTTATCTTCAATTACATCTTCCAATAAAAGATTATCAAACACTCTCTCTCGGACAGCTTTTAGGAGTTCTTTTGCACGCCCATTTCGAAGCTGTTGTAAGTGTTTTATCATAAAGTCAAGTTGTTCCTTTTTGAGTCTAGTTTACATGGATATCTTATTCGCCCAATTTGAAGATCATTTGGTCAGTCAAATATTGTGTAAACTATAGAAAGGTCATTCTGGGAGATAAACTGGAGAATATGTTATAGTTTGGAGTTTTTGACCAAGCTAATGGATAGATATTGGTCCGAAATTTTTATGGAGTATTGTTAACATGTATATGTGACTATTAGTTGAGGATTTTTGCATGATTAAAGGTTTTGATGAAAGATTTTCTTAGATTTAGAAACTTAGAAACTGGAAGAAGAAAAACAGTTTCTGTTTTGAGAAAGTTTAACTCTTTGGTGGTCTAAACATATTCTAATGACTTTAATAATTTTATTGGAGGATCTTAAGTATCTTATATACATGTTATATTATTATTTTGAAGATATTTGATGTTAGTTTCAAAGATATGAAATTTTATACAAAGAGATATTCAAATAAGCCAAAGTGTGGATATTCTTGGCTAAATTTATGTTTTGGTTAATTTCTAACCATGTGATCTTGAATTAGAAGCTTATATATGTTTTAGCACATCTTTTTAAACCATGTGATGGTTTGGTTTGAAGATCATATATTTATAATCATAGATCAAGAGATTTATCAAAACTAGTTGAGGAAAAAGTTTCTGTTTTTGGATTAAGTGTAAAACCAAAAACTCCAAATGTTATTTTGTGATTTTGGTGACTTTAGTTTGATGATTTAAAGCATGGTTGATGTTAGGATGATATTATGAATATGTTAGAAGTAAGATTTGATTTTTGAAATTCTTGGAGATGTTTTGATTTAAGGTCAAAACTTGTGATTCAAGTGCTTGGATCTTTTTACAAAAAAAAGTTTGATGTTAATTATTAGCTTTTTCTAAATGGATGTTTTAAGTATGGTTTTGAACTTAGGATTGGAAGATGTTTGTTGCAAAATTTTGGTTTAAGCATGAGTTTTGAAATTGGAAGGAATTGCAATAAAAATCAAGGGAAATGGCCTATGGATGTTTCGGCCATAGTGTGTTCTTCATAGTTGTGTTTTGTTTTAAATTTTTCTGAGTTGATATTTAAGTTTAGGACAAAATTTACATGAGGAATGTAAATTTTGGAAACTTTTGGAATTAGTATGCAAAATCTTTAAGTTATGGGTAAAACGGTCATTTTCCCACATGTAGAGAGTAAAATGAAAATTTTACTCTTTAAGTTAGTATTTTCCATATTTCAAATTATTAGGATTTAGTTCTAACTTTTAGAATCACTAATTACAGTTCCTAGTGGTCGTACTTGAAGTTTTATAAGAAACGCGGAGATCGAAGTAAGTTTAGCTTTTAAATTACTAGCAGTCTATTGTGTACGTGTGCTAAGTAAAAGAGCTACAGTGTATGTATGTATGTTATCATATATGTCATGTCATGCCAAGTTATTACGTAATTGTCTATTATACAGAATTTATTCTGTCATCAAATTTTTATCTGTTACATAATATATTATGTCATGTATTACTATACATTACAAGTATGTCATGTTAAATATATTGTCTGTTATATGATATGCCATGTTACGAAATGTTTCTATCTCAAGTTGGTCATGTATTTCAAGATATGTTCAAGTCACGTTATGTTACGTCAGGGCTTCAGTCCTTTTGTATTCCAGTCACGTTTCATCTTGAGTACATTCAGTTTGTGTAGAATACATGGAGCCACAACAACTGTGGAGTATGTATTTAACTACAATTGTGATGCGTAGAATGATTGAGCTGAAATATTGCATATTTTAGCTATTTAAAACCAATGTATTTTAAATTCATCCTGACATTATTATTGGTTTTAAATGGAAAAATGGTTAAAGTGAATAAATCAAAGTTGTGATTTTAATTGATTAAAAGCATGAATTTCTGCTTGAATTCTACCAACTATTGATTACTGTGCATTCTAGTCCATAATTTTTCTTGCTTTCTATTATCATTTGTGTTTGTACCATTATTCTCCTTGTTGCTTTGTCTCTCTCTCTCTCCCCCAACTGCAAATACTTCTTTGGAAGCTGCAAAGTGAGGGAGACGTGCAGAGAGAGAGACATGGGTTTGTTAGATGATGTATGAAAAATCTCTCTATTTGTTTTTTCTTCAATGGAAGTACAAGGAAATATCTGACTTAACCAGGTAATTTCTAGGTGGATTTTTACTTTGTTTTCTTGGGGGTCATTTTCTGTGCCAGTTAACTAAGGTTTGAAGATTGGCCAATGGTTAGTGGAAGTGGTGGGAATTGCGTACTATGAATATGATTTGAAGTTGGTTTTGCCTCCTGTGGCCCGAGGAGTCATTGCTTTTGCTTACCACACGGACACCATGCATGGACCAACTTACACATGCAACTCACATGCAATAAACATGACAGTAGCCTCTCACACGATGCAACCATGCAGCTCACATGCAATAAACGTGACGGCAGCCTCTCACACGATGCAACCATGCAGCAGAACAAACACATGTGTTCACTCGAACAGCAGCAAAGTAAAGCACTCACTCGGACATGCTTTGACAGCCAATCACACATGCAGCATCATTCGGACAGCACTCAAACAAACCATGCACATGCAGACAGCAAGCAGCAGGAGAAGAAATGGACGATGCACATGCAGAACAGAAAAGCACTCAGACAGCAGCTACTACAGCAAAAGAAAGAAGACCACATGGACAGCACACATGCAGACATGCAACTCATTCGGACCATGCATGGGACCAACTTACACATGGACAGCAACCTGAACGTGCAGCAACCTGGACAGAAAGCATATAACAACAAACACAGCAGCAAAGACACTCACACACCCTTCGGACAGCACTCACACATGCATGCACACATGTACACAATAGAAAGCAGACCAGCCTCATTCGGACAGCACACAGCTGGACCCACAGCAGCTCACACATGTAGATCACTCGGATGTGCAGCAGCTGCTGCAGCAAGGAAAAGCACACAGCCAGTTCACACATGCATGATAGCAGGAACACTCAGACAGCAAACCATTCGGACATATGCAGAACACAATGCACATGCAGCAGACCATTCACTCCGATGTGCAGCAGCTACTACAGCAATGAACCTGCAGCAAGGACAAGCACACATGCACATGCAGAATAGAAAGCACCATTCGGACACATGCAGGAACACATGCAGACCAACATGCAACGCACACATGCAGACAACATGCAACACACATGCAGAAAAGTGACACCAACTCACTCAAAAGCACACAGCTAGACAGCAGCCACTCACACATGCTGGATGTTGTTGGAAAGCAAGAGCATTTCAGACCTGAAGCACAGGAAGACAGCAGGTCTTATTCCCTTTGTCGGATCTACAACAGTACATGGATGTATACACTCGGACGAACAGCAGGAGTGAGTATTTAATCAGCTGGAGGTAGCAACACATGGGAGTTTTTTTACTTGCTTCTTTCCGTTTAGAAGCTAGAGAGAGTTATTGTTTTTTTTTGGTTTTTCATTCGGCTACAGTTGAGCAACTAAGTTCTTGAAGTTGCACTTGTTTTCCCGTTTGAGTTTTCTTTCCATATATAGCCGTAGGGCAACCTTGAGTTTATTTTCCTTCTCTTCCGTTTAAGTAGCAAAATTTTCATTTCATTTTCTTTGACTTTTCTTTCTTAATATAGATTGGGCAGTTTTTGTTTTTGCCTACAATGCTTTGTTGTTTTAAGAATTTTTATTAAGTATTAAGAATTGTTTTAGAATTTTATCTCATTAATTGTAATACCTTAATTTCTTTCAAGTATGCTAGTTTGTTTCATGAAATAAAGGAATTGTTTTAGAAGTTTTTAATTAAGTGTACTAGTTTAATTTATTGCAAGAAGGGTTTGGTAGAGAGCTTTTGTTTTTGTTTTAGTTGGGTAATTTAATTGTTGTTTACTTATTTCATGTTATTTATTTTTATTGTTTCATTAAGCTTTCATTTTAATAGTGATTACAATTGTTATGGTTTAATTTGAGAATTTGTGATTTAGATACAATGATAAACCCTAGAATATTGGTTTTATGCATTTTCAATTTTCAATGCATGATTTGTCAATTACTTTCTAATCTAGTTTAATTCTTAATTTAGTTTTATTAATCTCTGAATTTAATATGTTAGTCATTTACATTCCAATCCGACAATCAAAAATCTAAAAATATGAATCTAGTCCATGACTAGTAACCTCTTCCATCCATTGTACATATCATCCTCTTGTTTTCTCTTTGTGAAGTTTTTCACATTTTTCAACAAGTTTAATTTTAAGTAACTTTCCCTGAGGAGACGATCTAGGAATTTATTCCTAATTATTACACGACATCCTCCTGCACTTGGGATAGCATTAGTGCTACTCATTTTTGAGTGAGTCATAGAATACATGGGGCCACAACAACTGTGGAGTATGTATTTTTCATGTTAAGTCAAGTTTGTGTAGAATACATGGGGCCACAACAACTGTTGGAAGGGTAAAGAAAAAAAAATACACATAGTTTTGCTAAAGAAAAAAAAAATTATCCGCTGCGAATATTGCATAATGTTAGATGCATGTTAGGAATATTGCATCTTATATGTCATGAATGGGGGCAGGTAACCTTGTGTTGCATGTCTCGACGTTTCAAATGTCCGTCCGATCCCAAACAGAATTTGGGGGCGTCACAGGGTGGTATCAGAGCAATACGTCTCTGGGTAGTAAATCCACATGTCCTTAGGAAATGCACCAAATATTAGGTTTGAGATTTAGTCGTCATTAGGCTTGAATTTCTTACAAGTATGAAAGGTATTATGTGGTTGTAATACCTATACTCGTGTGTTACAGGAAGGGACAAATGACTCATAGTAGAATACCTCAAAACCCTGAAGGTGGTATCAATCAGGAGAATCATAATTCCCCGATGGATGGAGGATTAGCTGAAGTTGTGCGTATGCTGACTGACGTGCTTAGACATCAGCAACAGCAACAAGTGAACGCACCTAGACCCGAAGTTAGGGGTTGTCCATATGAGAAGTTTATGCTTTACCGTTATCCAAATTTTTTTGGTAATGAAGGGCCATTGAGAGCCGAGAAATGGATTATAGATCTCGAGAGAACGTACGAGATTTGTGGATGTCTTGAGGACCAAAAGGTTCTATATGCTGGATACCTATTTCAAGGAGAAGCTGGAATATGGTGGGATACACGTAGGCAACTTCTAGCTAGGGAACTAGGTAGTATGGCTACATTGTCTTGGGAGAGGTTCAAGGAAGAGTTTGACAACAGATTCTTCCCAGACTCTGTCAAACAATTGAAAGCCCTGGAGTTTGCGTCCTTAACACAAGGTAGTTTGACTGTAGAGTAGTATGCCGCTAAATTCATGGCATTGGGAAGGTTTGCACCACACTTGATTTCAACTCAAAAGATGCAAGCACAAAAGTTTCAAGCAAGACTTCTGCCTAGAATCCGAAGTCAAGTAGCTTGCCTTAGAATAGAGAATTACCAAGAGTTGGTAAATATAGCGACGATAGCAGAGGCTGAGCAGAAGGAATTGGCGATCCAGAACATAACCGATCGAAAGAGGGCCATGCCATTTACTACAAGCAGTAGTGCTGAGAAAAAGAGGTATTTTTCTAGTCCGGAGAAAGGCAAGGAAATAATGATTGGAGGACAGAAGCCGTCCTTTTATTCACCATGCCCTAAGTGTGGTAAGCTTCATTCTGGAGAATGTTACAGGGGATATGGAGTCTATTACCGATGTGGAAAATCAGGACATATGATTAAAGATTGTCCTAACGCCAAGCAAGGTAGTGGAGCTGGTGATCGCAAGCCAAGACCCCACATCCCGGCACGCGTGTATGCAGTAACACCACGTGATTTTAATGTTGATGCACCTGAAACTGATGAAGCTGGCGTCATGACTGGTATTTTTATTTTTTTTATTTTCCCTTTCCTTTTAGTATTTATGATGTTGCAAGTATTATAAATGTGTTAGAATTAGTATTAATATTGGTGTATATTTTTTTTTAGGAAGTGTTAATTTGTTAAGGTTCTCGGCTTGTGCACTATTCGATTCGGGTGCGTCGCAGTCCTTTGTGTCTGCAACGTTTGCACGAATTTGTAGTTTACAGTCTAAACTCTTACCACGACGGGTCGTAGTATTAATCCCAGATGGGAATACAGTATCTTGTACCCATTTAGTTAAGGATTGTCCGTTAGAGCTAGAAGGAAGGACACTGAAGGCTAACTTGTTAGTATTCGGACAGATGGAATTCGACCTGATTTTGGGGATGGACTGGCTTTTCAAGCACTACGCTAAGATAGACTGTCGGAAACGAGAGGTTGTGTTTGAACCTCCCACTGAAGATAGGATGAGTTACGCTGGAACATTAGTTAAGGCCACCCCACCTTTGATCTCGACGTTGCAAGTTAGGAAGTGTATCGATGATGGAGCCTCAGCGTTTCTATTGATAACTGTAGAGGAGACAACCAAAACTATAGGAATCCAAGGGATACCTGTGGTTGAGGACTTTCCTGAAGTTTTCGTCGATGAGTTACCTGGTTTACCACTGGATAGAGAAATAGAATTCCAAATAGAGTTGGAGCCGGCAACAACTCCGACTCACAAGGCGCCATATCGTATGGCCCCTACCGAATTGAAGGAGCTTAAGCTACAATTGGAGGAACTTTTGGAGAAGGGTTTTATCCGCCCTAGTTCTTCGCCGTGGGGAGCACCTGTGTTATTTGTGAAGAAAAACGATGGATCTATGAGGATGTGTATAGATTATAGAGAGTTGAATAAGGTGACGATTAAGAATAGATACCCATTACCTAGAATCGATGATTTGTTGGATCAATTGCAAGGAGCAGCAGTGTTTTCAAAGATTGACCTGAGATCCGGGTATCATCAGCTAAAAGTCAAGGATCAAGATGTGCTGAAAACTGCCTTTAGGACAAGGTATGGCCACTTCGAGTTTTTAGTGATGCCTTTTGGGTTAACCAATGCTCCAGCCGCATTCATGGACATGATGAACAAAATATTCAGACCTTATTTGGATAATTTTGTTGTCGTATTCATTGATGACATCTTAATCTACTCTAAGAACAAGGAGGAACACAGACATCATCTAAGCATGGCTTTAACTATACTTAAGGATCAGAAACTTTATGCCAAACTTAGTAAGTGTGAGTTCTGGCTGGAAGAAGTAAAATTTCTAGGTCATGTGATCTCTAGTAGAGGAGTAGCAGTTGACCAGAGCAAGATTGAAGCCGTAACGAACTGGCAGAGACCGACCAGTGTGCATGAGATCCGAAGTTTCTTAAGACTGGCTGGTTACTATAGGAGATTTGTGGAAGGATTCTCCCGTTTATCTGAACCACTCACCGCCCTGACTAAGAAAAATGTGAAATTTACTTGGAATGATAAGTGCGAAACAAGTTTTCTTGAGTTAAAGAAAAGACTTACCACCGCACCCGTACTTACACTGCCGGAACCTCTTAAATCTTTTGTGGTATATAGCGATACATCTAAGGCAGGACTCGGATGTGTGCTAATGCAAGAAGGGAAAGTGGTTGTTTATGCTTCACGACAACTGAAGAATCACGAACAGAATTATCCTACTCATGATTTGGAATTAGCTGCAGTAGTTTTTGCTCTTAAGATTTGGAGACATTATTTGTATGGCGGGAAGTGTGAAGTCTTCACGGATCACAAAAGCCTAAAGTACCTGTTTGAGCAGAAGAATCTTAATATGAGGCAAAGAAGATGGCTGGAATTAATCAGCGACTAATAGTTCGACATCAAGTATCATCCTGGAAAGGCCAACATGGTAGCTGATGCTTTAAGCCGCAAGAGCAAACAAAAAGCTTCATCAGTTCCTTCATCATAAGTAAATTCTCTCTTATGTAGTATGAGAAAACTGTTGATTAGAAACCGTAGTCAGGAAACCATGTTGACTACAATCCAAGAATTTATTACATTGGACTGGGAAGAACTGAAAGACCGTCAAAAGAAGGACAGTAAACTTGCGGAAGTTGTAAAAAAGATCGAAAAGTCAAAAGGATCAGTGGACTTTAGCCTCAAAGAGGATGGGACTCTGTATTACAAGGACCGAAGAGTCATTCCAGCAGACGAAGAGTTAAAGGAAAAAATACTAAAGGAAGCTCATAACACACCTTACACTGCTCATCCTGGTAGTACAAAAATGTATCAGGATTTGAAATAGTCTTTTTGGTGGAAAGGAATGAAGAAGGACGTAGCAGAATTTGTGAACAAATGTTCTGTCTGTAGATTAGTAAAAGCAGAGCACCAAAAGCCAGCCGGTAAATTGCAGTCATTGCCAATCCCAGAATGGAAATGGGAGGATATTTCCATGGATTTTATAGTAGGCTTTCCAAGGACCTCAGCCGGAAATAATACTATCTGGGTAATAGTTGATCGTCTGACAAAAAGTGCTCACTTCATACCCATCAAGAATACAGATTCTCTAGAAAGATTGACGAGAATTTATATAGCAGAGATTGTCAGATTGCATGGAGTGCCTAAGACGATCGTATCAGATAGAGACCCTCGTTTTACATCACGCTTCTGGAAAAGTTTACAAGAATCGATGGGCTCTAGTCTGAGGTTTAGTAGTGCATACCACCCACAAACAGATGGACAGACATAAAGGACGATTCAAACTTTGGAAGATATGCTAAGAGCCTGTGTTTTGGATTACGAAGGGAATTGGGAGAAACAATTACCTTTGGTAGAATTTGCTTATAACAATAGTTTCCAGGCCACTATTCAAATGGCATCATATGAAGCCTTGTATGGTAGAAAGTGTAGATCACCTCTGTATTGGGATGAAGTAGGGGAAAGCAAAGTAATTGGACCAGAAGTCTTACAAGAGATTAAGGACCAAGTACACCTGATTAAAGAAATGATGAAAACAGCACAGAGTCGACAGAAGAGCTACCCTGATAATCGGAGGAGCATAGATTTTAAAGTTGGAGATTGGGTCTATGTGAAGGTATCTCCCATGAGAGGAGTAAGTCGTTTCGGAGTGAAAAACAAGTTAAGTCCGAGATATGTGGAACCCTATGAGATAGTGGAGAAAGTGGGAGTAGTTGCATATTGTTTGGAATTGCCAACTGAGTTCCATGGAATTCATAATGTTTTCCACGTGTCTTCTTTGAAAAAGAGTTTTGGGAATCAGACACCAATGATAGTGGATCCTGATAGCATACCTTTACAACCCAACTTGACCTATGAAGAGAAGTCAATGCAAATTCTTGACTGGAAAGATAAAGAGTTGCGGAACCGTAAGATCCCATTAGTCAAAGTACTTTGGCAAAATCATAATATTCAAAAGGCGACTTGGGAGAAGGAAGTTGATATGCGAGCCAAGTACCCCCAGTTGTTTGACATCTAAATTCAGTCTTGCAGAGTTGTTTTGGGCTTTTGCTTAATTGATACTTTGTGGTTCACTTGTACGGGATTGACAATATCAGACGTTGTACTTCTTTGTTCGAATATCAATAAAGTATATGTGTTTCCTTAACTTTTGAATTGTTACTTATGTCGATTTCGAGGACGAAATCTTTTTTTTAGGAGGGGAGATTGTAACAGCCGCTAGAAATTCAATTGTGGAATTTCTATTGACTTTAGGAATCTCGTGAAAACTTCGTAAGTTTACACAAATTGATTAATCGCATAGGTTTTAGCATGTCAACATAGTTAGTGTTATCCCTCACTATGGTGCTAAAAATGCGATTTTAATTATTTGATATAGTTAGAAATGTCAAAATACATTATAGTCTACTCCACTAGGCTTAATTGAATATTTAGAATTTTTCAGTACTAAGTTTGTTACGTTTATTTTTGGAGTGAATAGTAAGCTCGGTAAACGTACTAAGCGCAGCGTTTTTCAAAATCACAGTGTGTAATATCCAAATTAGGTTAGCAAAATTTTATTTGGACACATGGAAATATTTTAGCCACCTTACTCTTCCAAGTCTACTCCACATTTGGAAAATATATTGAGCTGATTTTTGTAGACATTATTGGATATAATATTTTGAGATAATCTTTTATAGATATTTTGGGTAGGAGAAAACCACACTCACTCTCAACTCCAGCCTTATCACCTCCCTTATCTCGTCTATAAGTATGTCCAGCCAGCACCCATGAACTTATCTTCAATTACATCTTCCAATAAAAGATTATCAAACACTCTCTCTCGGACAGCTTTTAGGAGTTCTTTTGCACGCCCATTTCGAAGCTGTTGTAAGTGTTTTATCATAAAGTCAAGTTGTTCCTTTTTTAGTCTAGTTTACATGGATATCTTATTTGCCCAATTTAAAGATCATTTGGTCAGTCAAATATTGTGTAAACTATAGAAAGGTCATTCTAGGAGATAAACTAGAGAATATGTTATAGTTTGGAGTTTTTGACCAAACTAATGGATAGATATTGGCCCGAAATTTTTATGGAGTATTTTTAACATGTATATGTGACTATTGGTTGAGGATTTTTGCATGATTAAAGGTTTTGATGAAAGATTTTCTTAGATTTAAAAACATAGAAACTGGAAGAAGAAAAACAGTTTCTGTTTTGAGAAAGTTTAACTCTTTAGTGGTCTAAACCTATTCTAATGACTTTAATAATTTTATTGGAGGATCCTAAGTATCTTATATACATGTTGAGGAAAAAGTTTATGTTTTTGGACTAAGTGTAAAACCAAAAACTCCAAATGTTATTTTGTGATTTTGGTGACTTTAGTTTGATGATTTAAAGCATGGTTGATGTTAGGATGATATTATGAATATGTTAGAAGTAAGATTTGATTTTTGAAATTCTTGAAGATGTTTTGATTTAAGGTCAAAACTTGTGATTCAAGTGCTTGGATCTTTTTACAAAAAAAAGTTTGATGTTAATTATTAGCTTTTTCTAAATGGATGTTTTAAGTATGGTTTTGAACTTAGGATTGGAAGATGTTTGTTGTAAAATTTTGGTTTAAGCATGAGTTTTGAAATTGGAAGGAATTGCAACAAAAATCAAGGGAAATGGCCTATAGATGTTTCAGCCATAGTGTGTTCTTCATAGTTGTGTTTTGTTTTAAATTTTTCTGAGTTGATATTTAAGTTTAGGACAAAATTTACATGAGGAATGTAAATTTTGGAAACTTTTGGAGTTAGTATGCAAAATCTTTAAGTTATGGGTAAAACGGTCATTTTCCCACATGTAGAGAGTAAAATGAAAATTTTACTCTTTAAGTTAGTATTTTCCATACTTCAAATTATTAGGATTTAGTTCTAACTTTTAGAATCACTAATTACAGTTCCTTGTGATCGCACTTGAAGTTTTATAAGAAACGCGGAGATCAAAGTAAGTTTAGCTTTTAACTTACTAGCAGTCTATTGTGTATGTGTGCTAAGTAAAAGAACTACAGTGTATGTATGTATGTTATCATATATGTCATGCCATGCCAAGTTATTACGTAATTGTCTATTATATAGAATTTATTCTGTCATCAAATTTTTATCTGTTACATAATATATTCTGTCATGTATTACTATACATTACAAGTATGTCATGTTAAATATGTTGTCTGTTATATGATATGCCATGTTACGAAATGTTTCTATCTCAAGTTGGTCATATATTTCAAGTTATGTTCGAGTCACGTTATGTTACGTCAGGGCTTTAGTCCTTTTGTATTCCAGTCACATTTCATCTTGAGTACATTCAGTTTGTGTAGAATACATGGGGCCACAACAACTGTGGAGTATGTATTTACACGTAGAATACATGGGGCCACAACAACTGTGGAGTATGTATTTTTCATGTTAAGTCAAGTTTGCGTAGAATACATGGGGCTACAACAACTGTGGAGTATGTATTTACACGTAGAATACATGGGGCCACAATAACTGTGGAGTATGTATTTTTCATGTTAATTCAAGTTTCAGAACAAGTTCATGCTAAGTCAAGTTTCAGATCAAATTCATATCAAGTCAAGTTCAGTTCATGTTTCAATTTAAGTTATGTCAATTATGTTATGTTGTACGATAAGTTATGCTTTAATTATTTATGAATTTGATTATGCATTTATGCTTTTATTGTCATCCATGCATCATTAGCCTGTGTGGAAGTTTTTTTTGTTAACTTGCTGAGATTTGTAATTATATCTCACTGTGGTAGTCCCAACTACCATTTCCCCCGAATGGTAGATCTTGTTACAGGACCTGAAGGAGGATCAGGAGCTGACCAACTAGACTCAGTCGACTGAACGACGGTGCGTCGTTAATGTTAATATAGTAGTTAAATTACTACTTGTACGATAGAGTTGCTCTCCAGTACTTTTGGATCATAACTATTTTGGACTAGTGCTGTGATCTTAGTTATTCAATAGATTTTTATATATGAAGTATGTTTTAAGTATTTGGGATATTTTCAGTTTGGTGCATAGTTTTGCTAAAGAAAAAAAAATTATCCGCTGCAAATAATGCATAATGTTAGATGCATGTTAGGAATATTGCATCTTATATGTCATGAACGGGGGCAGGTAACCTTGTGTTGCATGTCTCGACGTTTCAAATGTCCGTCCGATCCCAAACGGAATTGGGGGGCGTCACATTTTATGCTAAATGGATATCAATCTGCTTCAAGCGAGTAGAAAGAACTTGCTCCAATTTTAGTAGTTATGTCGCTTTAGTGCATGCTAACGTGTTTTTGCTAGCAACTCAACCCTTGAACTTATTCATAAACTTGCCTTAGATGGCCATTCTATTGGCATGGTGTCCGAGAAGTAACAATTTATTCATTTAATTGGGGCATGGTGAAGGTTGCAACTACCATGCATGTACTTAAATGCTAGGCCAATTACAATCTAGAGTAATGTTTAATTGGTACACACATTAAATAGACAAATCTTATACAAACCCTTTATAAAAAAATGAGTCACATTAAAAAAATAATAATAATAATAATTTTTACACATTTTTAATGTTTGGTTTATATTTTTACAAAAGCCTGCGCGAGACTTATTTAATTGAAACTTATACCAATCATTTCTCTACAATCTATTACCATATGCAATCAGTCGAATCAAAACAACTACACAAAAACCCTAATTATTTTACACCTAATGGCATATGTAATAGCACCTGCATAGCAATAGGCATTATCACCCACGGAATAAAAGCCAGCAGAGAAAACTCCATAGAATGTCTTCCAATTTCTCAATTGAGAGTGATGTGTCTTCATGAATGGTATCCAGGCTTGAAGATGAGAACATGAGAGTAAATGACAAAGATATTAGAAGGAACAAAACTGGCGAATCCATTGTATCAGAGGCTTGGGCAACTACTACTATAAGATGTCGTTCGGAATGAATAGGATGTGGTTGCTTGTGGATATACTTAAAACTGAGGGAAAGAATATTGAATGTTAGTAGGCTAGCTTGGAGAAAAATGAAGAGAAACGAAAAGAAGGTCAGTGGCGGTTTTGGAAATTTGGTTAAAAAGATTAATTAATATATGTTTTAAAGTGCTAAAGATTTTGGAAGCAAATTTTACATTATCATCGTTAATTTAGGGATAGTCATGACGAAGTCTAAGCTGGAGATATTTACGTAATATAGTCAAATTCTAACTGTTTATTAAGGTTTGTCTAAATGTGAACTGTGAATATAACGACCGCAATTGACGCCTCCTGACACGCCTAAATTTCTTTGTATGTATTGTATGTATGTATACAAGTTTGAAAAGTTCTACGGCCACGTAAAGACATTTCACAAATATTGCCACGACTGAGAATCAAATGTACAAACTCATTTCTTCTAAATTCTCGTAGAAAGAAAATTCTTATATAATTTATTTGAAGCTATATAACACCTCAAGAGAAAGCATAATTATTTATGTATCGGGACTAGCTAATTCGAAGTACTATGTATTAATGTAAGAAATGCGAGATCACTACTTGTTTTAAAAAATTAAATAGTTTAAAGTTTGGGATTTCTGTTTTGATATCGTGTGAAATCTATATTTATCTATAATAAAAAGAATTATAAAAATAAGAAAAAAAAAACTTGAAAAAGAAAAGGAGCTGCAAATAATTCAATAATTCCACCAGTAGTTAAATCTCAGCAAAGAATTCTTCGAGTTGATCAATGTGGACAACTCATGATGACGATCATTAAGGTTTTGAAAGCTACTATTTTCCGTACTACAGATAATGTTTCAACTACTTTGACTAGATTATCATGTTAACCCATTTCTCAAGGAAAAGTCGTGACAAGTAAGTCTTGGGAGTCTCTAATTTCTTCTCAAAGAATCAATTTTCAAATCAAATGACATCATGGTAGAGGTGACTGTTAATATTGCAATCTGATGACGTACATCCAATGACATATTATCGACGTTGAGGCACATTTTTCTTTTTTCTTAACATGATTAATACATGAGAATAAAAGGAATTAATACGTACATGCATGCTATATAAGCATCCTTTTTTTACAATGAACATCAGCATTAGTATGCCACTGGACAATCCCCGTTTGTTTTCTAAAGAGAGATTGATAGATATACTTAATTGTATGTATGTCTTTTATTCTCAATTATCAACGTTACAAAAGTTCATGAAGAGTACTATAGTATGAATTAAAAAAAAAATAAGAAAAAAGTGAATAATTAAGTACTAATTTTGTACTTGATCCTATAATATATATATATATATCTCCAACTCACCAAGACTTATCACTATAACAATGGAACCTTCCTTGTCATGGTTAAAAAGAAAGGTCATTTTGGTTAAAAATAAAAGTAATCAAAAGTTCATAACTCACAATCGTATCAACCATTGTGAAATTCTAGAGGCTAAAATGGTTCGAAGGCTGGAAGAAAATGAAAAAGAAATTAGCTAGCCAGACATGAGAGAGAGAGAGATCGAGAGAGAGAGACTCACACATATTAATCACTTCATAAAAATTATTCCAACATACCTCAATCATCGGGTTCTCTCTCACTAGAAATTGGAGTATCGGAAGTTTTTTTAAGTATCAGGTGAAATGATTAAAACAGTCCATATTTTATATATGCTAAATGAATATCAATCTGCTTCAAGCAAGTAGAAAGAACTTGCTCCAATTTTGAGTAGTTATGTCGTTTTAGTGCATGCTAATGTGTCTTTTGCAAGCAACTCAACCCTTGAACTGATTCATAAACTTGCCTTAGATGGCCATTCTATTGGCATGGTGGCCGAGAAGCAACAACTTATTCATTTAATTGAGGCATAGTGAAGGTTGCAATTACCATGCATGTACTTAAATGCTAGGCCAATTACCATTTAGAGTAATGTTTGGTACAAGCATTAAATAGACAAATCTTGTACAAACCATTTATAAAAAAGTGAGTCACATTAAAACTCATAATTTTTTTTACACATTTTCAAGGTTTAGTTTACATTTTTACAAAGGCTTGTGCGAGACTTATTCAATTGAAACTTGTACCAATCATTTCTCTACAATCTATTACCATATGCAACCAGTCGAATCAAAACAACTACACAAAAACCCTAATTATTTTACGCCTTATGGCATATGTAATAGCACCTGCCCTCTCAAAATCCTAGTATTAACCTCCTTTGCTAGCTAAAGTCGAACTCTATGTAAGACAATAACAGCAAAGTACGTAATGACTGGCAGAAATCCAAACCCAGCCCACAAGTAAAAAAGAAAATCAAGAGCAGCAAACGGTTTTTTTGTGGGTTAAGCCATAAGCCCATTATTCTTTTCTTCCCCCAATCCCCCTTGCGCATTACAACCCCCGACTTCTTTTTCAGTTTTTCCTCTCTCTGCAAACAAACCAACAGCCCCATGTCTCTCTCTCTTCTGCGATTTCTATTTTTCCGTTGGACGCCTTACGTCGCTGTTGAGGATTCTCCAGAATCCCCTCCTGATTCTTCGCCATTGTCCCTTACTTGTAGTAGTTGACCCTTAATTGTAGTAATGTAATCTATTACATTTATGCTATGATTCTTTCCTTCTCATGTAGAGCTATACATGTATACGGTTTCTATATAAATGAATATACGGTCTCCACCTCAAGTGTGGTGGTTTTCATAACATTCTCATGGTATCAGTAGACCCCTAGGTTGGATTTCGAATTTTTTTTTTTTTTTTCTTCTTCCTCATGGCCGAGCCTCTTTCCTTCAATACCATGGTTCACATGGTCACCATTAAGCTCTCAACCACAAATTTTCTGCTCTGGAAAAGCCAACTCGTGCCTCTTCTTGAATGCCAAGGCTGTCTCGATTTTGTTGATGGTTCTCTTCAAAAACCATCTGCAACTTTGCCCAACCCCACCGACGGCACTTCTACTCCCAATCCCAAATTCCTTGAATGGAAACTCAAAGATCAAAAGATCCTGAGCCTGCTGTTGTCCTCTCTTTCGGAAGAAGCTATGGCTGTTGCTGTTGGCCATACAACATCTCGGGACTATGGGTCGCACTCGAACGTACGTTCAGCCATGGTTCAAAAACTCGGGAGCTATGACTCAAAGATGAACTGCAGCTTATGAAGAAAGGAACCCGCTCTGTGACTGACTTTGCCCATGCATTCAAAGGCCTCTGTGATCAGTTAATGGCCATTGGACGACCTATTGATGAAGTTGACAAATCTCACTGGTTTCTCCGTGCTCTCGACACTGAGTTTGCTGGATTTTCCTCAACGCAGATGGCTCTTACACCTCTGCCCTCCTTTCACGATCTAGTCCCACTCGCCGAAAGCTTTGATTTATTTCAAAAATCCCTTGAAACTCACAGTCTCTCTTCTGCAGCTTTCACAGCAACCCGTGGTACAAGTCGTGGTGGTCAGTCACGTTCTACAGGAAATCGTCGCTCCAGGGGTGGTTCAAATGGCAGCTCGGGTGGCTCTTCCTCTACCCACTCAGTTGGTCATTCCTATGGGAATAATCGCTCTCGACGTCCCTACAACCCCCACTGTCAAATCTGCAAAAATGAGGGACACACTACTGATCGATGTAGGAATCGAGATGATCGTGCGGAGCCATCGGCGCAACTCGCTGAAGCCTTTCAGAGTGGTTGCTCTCTTTCCGACAGCCCCTCTAGCTCCGATTGGTACCTTGACACGGGTGCCTCAGCTCACATGACCCCAGATTCGACTGCACTCGACAACTCCGAGCAATATGTTGGTAAGGATAGAGTTATTGTAGGCAATGGGGCTTCCCTACCCATCACCCATACGGGTACCTCTACACCCTCTTCAAATTTAAAATTACTTGACGTTTTATTGGTCCCTCATCTCACAAAGAACCTTTTATCCATTAGTAAATTGACTTTCGACTTTCCTCTCCAAGTTATTTTTACTGACTCTTCCTTTGTTATTCAGAACAAGATCACAAGAAAGGTGGTGGCAACCGGAAGACGTGATGGCGGTCTCTACGTATTAGAGCGAGGCAATGATGCTTTCATTTCTGTCCTCAATAAATCTGTTCTTACAGCTTCATATGACTTATGGCATGCGCGTCTTGGTCATGTTAACCATTCTATCATTTCTTTATTGACTAAAATAGGACAGTTATCTCTTACTTCTCTTTTGCCTACTCCTGCTATTTGTGCTACATGTCAATTTGCTAAAAGTCATAAGCTTCCTTTTTCCACTAATGATACTAGGTCCACCTCCATTTTGGGTCTTGTTCACTGTGATATATGGGGACTGGCCCCTATTAAATCCAAAATGGGCTTCACTTATTACGTAATTTTTGTTGATGATCACTCTCGTTTTACATGGCTCTATCCCATGAAAGTTAAATTTGATTTTGTTGATATTTTTCTTCAATTTCAGTCCTTTGTGGAAAATCAATATTCTTGCAAAATTAAAATTTTTCAGAGTGATGGTGGTGCTGAGTTTTGCAGCAATCGTTTTCAATCTCAACTCCGCTCCTCAGGCATTCATCATCAAATGTCTTGTCCCTACACTCATTCCCAAAATGGACGCGCTGAGCGCAAGCATCGCCACGTGACTGAAATGGGTCTTGCACTCCTATTTCATTCACAAGTACCCACTCATTATTGGGTTGACGCTTTTAGTACCGCAACTTATATCATCAATCGGTTGCCTACCACACTTCTTGGCGGTCTTTCTCCCTTTGAGATCTTACATGGTAAAGCTCCTCTTTATACCAATTTTCATCCCTTTGGCTGTAGAGTTTATCCATGTTTACGTGACTATGCCACTAACAAATTTTCTCCACGCAGCATTCCTTGCATATTCTTGGGCTACAATCCCTCTTATAAAGGATTTCGCTGTCTGGATCCTCTCACCTCCAGGATCTATATCACACACCATGCCAAATTTGATGAACACAATTTTCCCTTAATACCCACCTCTACTGTACAGCCTCCCGCATTCTTAGATTTCTCTAGTTTTACTGAACCCATGCACGCCCATGACCCCCCCTTACCTAAAGCCCCATTACCTTCAATTCCACTATCTAAGCCTCATTCTCGGTCTGGGTCTTATGCATGTCGTCTCTGTCCTGACTCTTTACTTGAGCATGTGCAAGTCCCTACCGAGCATTCCGACGCTCCAGCTCCTGCCTCTCCCGCTCCAACTCAATTGTCTTCCGAAGCTCCAGCTCCTCCTGCTCAGCCTGTTGCTCCATCCTCCCACCCAATGGTCACTCGGGCTAAAGCTGGCATTTTTCGACCTCGGTACCCTGCTTATCTCAGCCATCATGTCTCAAGTCTCTTATATGCGCTTCTCACTACATCTGAGCCGCGTGG
Organism: Carya illinoinensis; assembly: GCF_018687715.1. Classification (NCBI taxonomy): domain Eukaryota; kingdom Viridiplantae; phylum Streptophyta; class Magnoliopsida; order Fagales; family Juglandaceae; genus Carya; species Carya illinoinensis. Next base: position 8,732,773 of record NC_056766.1, on the reverse strand, counting down.
TTTCAAGTCCGCCGCCAAAAATCCTGCCTGGCTGGCTGCTATGGATGATGAAATCAATGCTCTTCGTGACAACTGCACCTGGGATCTTGTTCCTCGGCCTCCCAACACGAATATTGTGGGTTCCAAATGGGTCTTTCGCACCAAGTATCTATCCAACGGATCCATTGACCGACTCAAGGCCCGTCTTGTTGCCAAAAGCTACACTCAACTACCTGGTCTTGATTACACTGCCACCTTCAGTCCAATAGTCAAAGCCTCCACTGTTCGTGTGGTGCTCTCTCTGGCAGTCACTCATGGTTGGCCTCTTCGCCAACTTGATGTTAAAAATGCTTTTCTTAATGGCATTTTGGACGAACATGTCTATATGGAGCAGCCTCCTGGCTATGTTGATCCCCGCTTTCCTCATCATGTCTGCAAGCTCAAAAAGGCTCTTTATGGTCTAAAGCAGGCCCCGCGTGCTTGGTTCCAGCAGTTCAACTCATTTCTTTTTAGACTTGGTTTTACTTGCAGTCGTGCTGACACTTCCTTATTTGTTCTTCAGCGCCAGCAGCATCTCATTTATCTCTTACTTTATGTTGATGATATTATACTCATTGGCAACAGTACCTCTCTTCTCGGCAGTTTCATTAGGCAGCTTCAATCAGAATTTGCCACCAAGGATTTAGGCTCTCTCAGCTACTTTCTTGGTCTTGAAGTCACCTCTACCTCGGCAGGCCTCTTTCTCAATCAGACCAAGTATGCCCGTGACATTCTTGCGCGTGCCCAGCTTCTTGATTGCAAACTAGTAACCACTCCTATGGTTGTTGCCCAACGCCTTTCCTCTAATGGTTCCTCGTTTGCGGATGTCACCCTTTACCGCTCTCTTGTTGGTGCCTTGCAATATTTGACCATCACTCGTCCTGACCTTGCTCATTCCGTCAACTCGGTCAGTCAATATTTGCATGCTCCCACTGACGTCCATTTCCAGGCTGTGAAACGCATTCTTCGGTATGTTAAGGGCACTCTTCACTTTGGCTTATCCTTCATTGCCTCTTCTTCTGCTAGCATTACTGCCTACTCTGATGCTGATTGGGCCGGCTGCCCTGATACTCGACGATCTACTTCAGGCTACTCCATCTATCTCGGTGACAATCTTGTCTCTTGGAGTGCCAAGAAGTAACCCACGGTCTCACGTTCTAGCTGTGAATCTAAGTATCGTGCTCTTGCTTCCACTGCTGCTGAGGTTTTATGGTTAGAACATCTCTTGCGTGATCTGCATGTTTCTACTACTGATCGTCCTCTACTTCTCTGTGACAACAAGAGTGCTATATTTTTAAGCTCCAATCCTGTCTCCCACAAGCGCTCCAAGCACATTGATCTTGATTATCATTTTCTTCGTGAACTTGTGGTCGCTGGTCGTATTCGCATTCAGCATGTTCCTTCTGCGCTTCAAGTTGCTAATGTCTTTACCAAGAGTGTTTCCAGGCCCCTCTTCACGTTTTTTCGATCCAAGCTACGTGTGTGCTCTAATCCCACGCTTAGCTTGCGGGGGGGTGTTGAGGATTCTCCAGAATCCCCTCCTGATTCTTCGCCATCGTCCCTTACTTGTAGTAGTTGACCCTTAATTGTAGTAATGTAATCTATTACATTTATGCTGTGATTCTTTCCTTCTCATGTATAGCTATACATGTATACGGTTTCTATATAAATGAATATACGGTCTCCACCTCAAGTGTGGTGGTTTTCATAACATTCTCACGCCGCCCTTCGTTCTGGGTTTCCCTCGTCGCTCGCTGTCGATAAGCTATCTCTCCTCCACCATCTCTTTCTCTCAGTCTCTCTTTCTCTCTCTCTCTCTCTCTGCCCATCTCCACCGTCCCTCCCTGCCAACAATCATTAATACCTATCCATCCTTGCTGAACGTCACCCATGTTTCCTCCACTACCAATTTGTGCTGCACATCCATTGGTGCACCCTTATACTAGAATCAACAAGAAATCCATAGAATGAAATAGTAATTAAATATCTCCACAGTTCGGGTATGAAGAATACCACAATTCATTAAAACTTAACACACTCCTCTGCCTTATAGTTTTACACTCATATATAGTACACCACTCTATTTTTATAATAGATAATACCATGGAACTACTGATATGCTTAAGTTGGTAGTCTTTCACTTAAGCTCCTGATAAATGGATCAGTTTGGTGAAGTTCCCGAATTTCCTTCCTAGTCGCACAGCGTGGACTGCTCATCATGAGTACTTATAAGGAGTCACATGCTTGTCTCCATAATGAATCTGCCACTGAGTTTTCTTTGCAGGTACTTATAGCCCATCAATTTAGTCACTCATTTTTGTTGTTCCAGAGTACACACTATTTGCTCAAGGAAATGTCGTAATTAAACTCTTCTGATCAGTGATAAGATGATATTTTCTTCCAGAAAGATAAGGTTTCCACATATGTATAGCCTCCATAATGCCAAGCATCTCTTTGGCATACGTTGACCACCCCTTCTTCATTGGTCCCAAAGCCTTACTCATGAAAGCCACAGGTCGATCATTCTGGACATGAAGGACTGCCCCAATCCCATTATCACAAGCATCTCTCTCTACTATAAATATTTTATTAAAATTAGGAATAGCCAAGACTGGTGTAGTTGACATGGATATTTTAAGTTCAATGAATGCTGCATTTGCTTTTTCATTCCACACAAATTGTCCCCTTTTGAGAAGATCTGTAAGTGTTTTGGAAAGTACTTCAATGATTCTTAACAAATTTCTAGTAATAACCCGCCAAACCCAAGCATCCGCTTAACTCTGTTATATTCCTTGGCTGGCCCCATTCCTGCATGACTTTAATCTAGACTAGATCGGCTTGTACCCCTTCTTTGAAATAATATGGCCTAAATAATCCACTTTTTCCTGTCCAAAAACACATTTAGATGGCTTTAGGAAGAACTAATGCCTGGCCAATATGTCAAATGTGATCTTCAAGTGCTCCAAATGCTTCTCCCCAATTGTGGTTGTAAATCAAAATATCATCGAAGAACTCTAACATAAATCTTCGCAAGTGAGGTCTAAAAATGGAGTTCATATATAATAGCTTGAAACGTGGAAGGCGCATTACATAACCTGAACCCAAACGGCATCACTAAATACTCATAATTATCACTATGGATACAGAAGATAGTTTTATAGACATCTTCATAATCAACTCAAATTTGATGATACCCTACTGGTAAATCCAATTTAGAAAAAAATACAGTCCTACCCTACTCATTAAGTATATCATCCACCATAAGAATCGGAAATCGATCTTTAATTGTAGCTTCGATGATTGCTTGATAGTCGGTGCAAAATCTTTATGCATGTTCTACCTTTCTTCTTTACTAAAAGTAATGGAGATGAGAATGGAATTTTACTTTCTCAAATGATCCCTTTTTATAGCATTTCAGATACCTGTTTTTTAATTTCATTTTTCTAAAAATATGCATATCGGTACGGGTGCACATTGATCGGTGACGTGCCTTCCTTCTGGAGGTAATTCACGTGGCTCTTCAAAAAGTTGCAAATAATCCATTAAAAGTTCAGCCAATTCCGCATTTACACCCAAGTTGACATCTTTTACCCTTTCTTCCCACATAGATAGCAAACAATGGATCCCACACAGATAGCAAACAATAGATACGGAATTGGCCCAACCGGTGGGCCATACTCGTACTCTTTCATCAAGGCTTCCCTCTCCACCGGTTGGGCTTGCTTTGACACCTGCCCCATTAACACACGCTTGTGGCCATGCCTAGTGAATTGCATGGTCAATATTCTCCAACCACATATGACAGGCCCTAATATTTCAAGCCACTATATTCCAATACCACATCCAATTAAGCCATTTAACGGCAGGCCATATAAAGTCACAGAAAACTTAGATTTCCCACTTCAACGATAACTCCATCATACCACGCATCACACTTTAGTTTCTCTCCATTTGCTACTCGTACATCAAAATCGATCTGCAGGCTTGGTAATGGGCAATTTTAATTTTCTTGCACCGAGCCATTGATAAAATTATGTGTCAATTCACTATCCACCAACAAAATCACCCTTTGTCTCCCAAGTCGTGCGGCAACCCTCAAAGTTCCTGGTCTCATGTACCTAGCTAATGAATGTAAAGATATCTCAAGACTATCGAACTTGATCACTTTGTAATCTTCACTTTTGGTTCAGATGTTTCGATCACTTCTTCCACTGCTACTTCACTTTTCCATGATAGGGATGGACCCTCAATCCAAGAGCCATGTGAAATTTGACATCGATGTCCAGGCCAAAGTGAATCTTTCATTGCAACTAAAGCATAACCCTCATTCCCTTCGCCTATGCATTTCCTCCCATGAGACCCGTTTTGCTTGTGTGAGTTTTGACTTTGGCTGTTCCATAGAGACTAATGATGTTTTAACCAGAACAATTGCTCTATTGGTTTTTGTCTTATAATTCCTTCTCTTTCGGTTTAAACGTTGATCCCTCATCCTAGCCAACAAAAAGGTTTTATCAAGGAATTGGGTTGCAACATCCGTACTTCTTTAGAAATTTCTTCTTTAAGACCACCCGATTAGGCTCCCAATTCGAGCATTTTGTCGCCATCTATCAACTCGATTGGCCAATCTTTGAAACTCCTGCTGATAATCTCATAAAGACCCACTCTGTTTGATATGAGAAAGAGCCTTGTCAAGATTTTGATAATTAATTGGCCTAAATCGTGCCCAAAGTTCTTGCTCAAATACCTTCCAAGTGATAAGTTGCTCTACCACTTTGTATGCCTTTTTAGCCACTGGAGCCATTGGTTGGCTTCCCCTTCTAAATAAAATGTTGTTGTCTTGACCTTCTGATCATATGAAGTGCCTTGACACTCAAAATATTGGCCTACTCTATTCAACCATTCAGTTGGAAAGTCAAGATTTCCTCCTTTGTTACTTGTTTGATGAGAGGATGACCCCTCCTTGTCTTTGATTCTTTAGAACGAAGATTGAAATTCTCATTAGTTGCTGTCTTCCCTTGACAACTAGACAACTCCAACACTAACTCTTTGATTTCCCTTACTGCCTCATCAAGTTGCTGCATCTTGTCAGCACTCCCTATTTCAAGTCTTCGCAACTCTTCATTACAACAGGACACACTCCCATGCCTTATAGTTTTTACACATACATACTACAGTACCTGTTCATGAGATAATACTAAAAAACTACCACATCTCAATACTATTATTAATAACAAATCTTATAATTACTCCTTGACATAACTAATTATAACTGCTATAATCCATATGCACCACCAGTGACAGGAAATGGAGTCAAGAAGAGGTTAAGGCCGCTTGATGAGGAAGGGGAAGAGGGGATCAATGCAGGGGCAGAGGCCGCATCGCCCTGAGATGCAGCCCTACCCATCCGCATGAAAATCATATGTTGGAACTACCGAGGACTTTGGAACCCTCAAACAGTTCGTGAACTTCACATGTTAATGAAGGAGAAGGTCCCTCTGGTAGTCTTTCTATCAGAAACTAAGTGCAGAAGGAAGAAAGTGGAAAAGGTAAGGAACAAGTTGGGGTTTGAACAAAGTTTTATGGTTGACAGCTTAGGCAAGAATGGTGGATTGGCCATGTTATGGAAGAAGGAAGTTAAGGCTCATCTAACATCTTACTCAAGGGACCATATAGCAGTAACTATTACACCTGAGCATGGGGGCAACCCTGGTTGCTGTCAGGCTTCTATGGTAACCCAGTAGTCGAGAAAAGGAAAGGAAGTCGGCAACTTTTTAGAATGATAAAACCCATGAACCAAACCCCATATGGGGGGTTTTAATGAAATACTCAGTATGCAAGAAAAATCTGGGGCTACCACTAGGTCTTTTATTCAGATAGAAAAATTCAGGGAAGCTACGGATGAGTGTGAGCTGAGTGATTTGGGTTATATAGGGTCTAACTTCACATGGTGCAACAAGAGAGATGGTGGAGGTTTCACCAAAGAAAGATTAGATCGAGCTATGAGAAATGGCCTTTGGCCTATGCTATACAACAACTGCAAAGTTCATGTCCTACTAGTCATAAGCTCAGATCACTCTCCATTACTAATTACCTGTGATAATGGGGTAGGTTATGTGAGAAAGGGGCAGAAGTTGTTTAGATATGAGGCTAGTTGGTCCAATAAACAAGGGTGCAAGGAGCCAGTAGGGAGGGCTTGGAAGGAAACCATTCAAAGTGACCATTCTCTGAATTCCCTCATGCATGGACTGGCCAACTGTAGAATTCACTTGAGATCTTGGAAGAAGGATAATGATGGAAACCAGACTCACAAAGTCACGCTTAAAAGTGCCATGATCCAAGAACTCCAGAATCTAAATCAAGGGGAGTTCATGATACTATAAGAGGCCTGCAAGGAGAGGTGGATGGGCTGCTAGAAGAGGAAGAGACAAAATGGAGACAAAGATCAAAAAGATCAAAATAGTTTTGGCTTGAGGGGTGGGGACAAGAATTCCAAATATTTCCATAAGTGTGCATCCCAAAGAAGGCAAACTAATACTATAAGGTTTTGCTTGGCCACTAAGAATTTTCAGATGAAAATTTTGAGTTTTAAGATAAAATATTAAAATATTATATTTTAATATTATTATTGTTTTGGAATTTGAAAAAGTTAAGAAAAAGTTGAATTATTTATTATATTTTGTATTGGAATTTGGGAAAGTTGTAATGATGAGACGAGAATTTTGAGTTTGAGATGAAAATTTCAAGTAGCCAAACACAACCTAAGAGTGATTAAGAATGAGAGAGGTGAATGTGTAAGGAAACACAAGGAAGTAAGCTCTTTTTTCCAAAGGTTCTATTAGGACCTTTTCAAGTCCTTCTAACCGAGAGATATTGATGTTGTTCTCCAAGACATGGAGCCAATGGTGACCCCGAAGATAAATAGACAGTTACAAAGGGAATGCACATTTGAGGAAGTCAAAGAGGCTGTCTTTGAGATGCAACCATTGAGTTCACCTAGCCTAGACGGATTCTCTGCTGGTTTTTATCAAGACAATTGGAGCATAGTAGGAAATAAAGTGGTCTCAGCTGTGCAGAAGTTTATCTCTACCAGGTCAGGCATAGGTGAGGTAAACGACACTTTCATTGTCTTAATTCCCAAGAAGAAATGCCCTAAATTAGTTACTCAGTATAGGCCTATAAGCCTATGCAATGTAATCTACAAAATTGTTGTCAAGGTCCTAGCAAACAGGTTGAAAGTGTTCCCACCTTCCATCATCTCACCAGCACAAAGTGCCTTAATTCCAGGGTGCTTGATCTTAGATAACATCATAATGGCCTATGAAGCTATGCACTCAATGCAGTACAAGATGAGGAGCTAGAAGGAAGGGTACATGGCCATGAAATTGGATATGAGTAAAGCCTATGACAGGATAAAGTGGGTTTTCTTGGAGGCTGTTTTGAAAAAGATGGGATTTGGAGAAGCATGTTGAAGGCTCAGTGAATTATTCCCTTCTCATCAATGGTGAACCTCAAGAGATCTTCCATCCATTTAGAGGGCTAAGGCAAGAGGATCCCCTATCCCCTTACCTTTTTATTCTGTGTTCTAAAGCCCTTGGAGGATTGTTAGATAAGGCTCAGGAAAAGGGTTTAATTTCTGGTTTCCCCTTTGCAAGAGGATCCCTTCTAGTTAACCACATCCTTTTTGCAAATGATAGCTTTCTTTTTTGGAAGGCCAACGTCTTGGAATGGAGTAGACTGCTCAAGCTCTTGAACTCATATGAGTATGCATCTGGCTAGATGTTGAACATGGAGAAGACTGCAATCTACTTTAGCAAAAATACCACTGCTGGCCACAAAGAAACTATACTAACAGCAGCTCGTTTGAAGGAAGCAAAGGCTTTTGAGAAGTACCTAGGTCTTCCTTCTTATGTGGGGAGGCACAAGCTAGCAGCTTTCAGGCCTCTTTTGGATTCAATCAGGAATAGGATCCAGAATTGGAAGGTGAAGTTCATATCCCAGGCTAGGAAAGAGGTGCTTCTGAAGTCAATTGTTCAAGCTATCTCAACCTACTGTATGAGTATATTCAAGCTACCTAAAGCTATCCTTAAGGCAGTCAACAAGCTTATGTAGCATTTCTGGTAGGGAAGTAGAGGAGACAGAGTCAAGACCCAATGGATCCCTTGGAAGAAACTTGGCTAGTCAAAACTTGAAGGAGGACTGGGGTACCGAGATTTTGACCACTTTAATGTGGCCCTCCTAACCAAACAAGGTTGGAGGTCAATTCAACAACCTCACTCCCTAGCTACCAGAGTACTAAAAATCAAGTATTTTTTTGGAACTGATTTTTTGAATGGAAAGGTGGGCAGCAATGCCTCCTATCTTTGGAGAAGTTTCATGGAGGTCAAACCAGTCTTGGAAGAAGGCCTATTTTTGAGAATAGGTAATGGGGACTCTATGTAAATAGGGAGAGATAAGTGGATCCCTCAACCTACCTCTTATCGAGTTCAATCCTCTTTGAGTGACAGGCATTCATGTTGGAAAGTTAGTGAGCTAATTGATAAACAAAAGAAAACATGGAACATGGCTACTCTAACAGAGGTTTTCTCAGGCAATGAAGTTACCACTATTAGTAAAATTCCCACCAGTATGAGTAGTAGCCCAGACTAGTTAATTTGGAGACTCACAAATAATGGGTTGTTTACACTCAAGAGTGCCTACCACGTTCTTGGGGAGATGGAGTTGTGCTTAAAGGGTCAAGCTTCTAACAACTCAAGGAACAATGAATTTTGGTCCAAGCTATGGAAGATTAATGTGCCAAATGCTACCAAGATGATGTTGTGGAGAGCATCTCATGAGTCCTTGCCCACAAACCAGAATTTGAACAAAAGGAAGATAAGGGACTCTCCCCTCTGTCCTATCTGCCATAGAGAACCAAAAACTAGCTCAAATGTTTTGTGGTCTTGCCCTTCAACTCAAGATGTTTTGTAATGCCCGTCCTTGTAGTGAGTCCTTTAAAAGATGATTTTATGAAAATAGACAGGAATTACAATTCTTTTTCAAATTTCTTTTCCTTTCATTTAAGGATGCAAAAGACTCCATATTTATAAATAAAACTTGTTTCTTAATTTAAAAAATTACAGCAGAAAATATTAAATTTTATTATTAAAGTCTCTCATACAATACGTTGTGTCTAAGCTTTCGTGCTCTTCCCCTTGGGTCATGTCCGTTTTGATACATTATGCACATCTTGTTCTTGGAAGGGCACACATAAAAACTAAAATAAGTCGATGACTCGTAAACATTACTTCATATAGTTAAAATATAATAACATAAATTTGCAGCCATGCATTCATCACTCCATGCATATCATACATAGATATTCATTTCATTTTAAAACATTACGAGGTGGGGATTTTCTTTAAAAAGGTTTTCCTCTCGTAAAATAGTTTCCCACGCCTCGCTTCTTTCATTTCTTAAAGAGTCGTATCATGCATACATCTTTTATTAACATGCATACATTCTTTCTTATCATTTTCATTGGCTATTGCACATTGTTACACCTCGTGTGTGAGGGTTAGCAGTTTTTTGGACTTGATTCCGCCCATGGCCATGAGTTAGGAATCTATTCCGTTAGGGTGTAGCACTAGGTGCACTACTAGTACTACTTACCTGACATTGCAATCTGCCCAGTTCAATCCTTTGGTACCCTTATCCGTTCATCCATGGTCGTTACGTCTTTTCACACATTAAAACATTCAGTCCTTTCATTCATTTCAGTTCTTTTAGTCCTTCAGTCCGTTCATTCTTAAAAGTCATTTAAAAGCATGGGCTTAAACATCATCTTTCATAGTATCTTTTAAAATGTTAGTTCATGGCATCCTTCAAAAGCATCAGTTCATAGGGGCAATTTAAAACTCTTTCTTCACATTGTTTAAAGCATAAGACCTAAGCCTCACATTTCATTTCATGAAAATATATCCAGTACTTACTACATATATCCATTCACATGCATACACTTACATACTTGGGGTACGTAAAAATGGGCTACCAATGAGGGCCATTACATACTTATACTTGAAAAATTATATTCAGAGTTCTTTTGTAAAATGTGTTTAGTAAAGCATTGTAAGGAAAGCATTTTGTTTTCATTTTCATTTATTTAGAAATATCTAGAAGAGTATGAACGTAATATTTACCTTGACTCCATGCAATACTCATCCCATGCAATCCATTCACGTGCGTGTCAGATAGCAACCTACATGCATACACAGAATCTCACGTCATTCTCTATCTAATGCATAAGCAACTACAAAAGAAATAGAAACACTCTTCAACCATCTCTGGGTTCTTATGTGCTATTTACTTTGCTAAAACCTTCAGGGTCTATTTACCGTCACTACCTCCATGTTTCACCTAAGGGTTAAGACATTAAAATCTTCATCTTACTCTTCTATTAACCCCATTCCGATACATGACTCAGACCAACTAAATCACGCATCCTGATCCTAGACAACATACTCAATACTATTCATGCTTCCTAGCCCATACTCAATCCCCATTCCCATCCATACACGCCACATGAATTTAAGCCAACTTTGAGACTTAAACATCGTGCAATCATGCTTAGGGCAAATTATCCATTATATATGGTAAATCCGTCCGGTATACGTGTCTCACCATATACACATGTACTTTACCCTATTATCATCTAAGATCAACTTATAGTCCGATGAACGCCCGCTTGTATAAACAAACTCTATACTCCGATACCAACTTCTACTCAAACCCAGTCAGCAAGACTTCCTACTTCCTGACCCTTTTTTACAAGTTCATCCCAACACTTGACATGATAGGGCTTCATTCACTTCTACATCTCTGTCACGTAATGTAGCTTGAGACAAATTTCAAGTTACGTCATGACCCCCATCATGCTTCCGCTGTGCTACTTTTACACTACCTCATCACTTCACACATACTCTAAGCCATAAGTCAACTACAAGGTGACACTTGTCACCGCAGACTACAGGCCCCTTCACAGTTATTCTGGGACACCGTTAGACAGTTCTCGATACTAAATAATACGCTCTATGCTCCTCTACTATGCAACCATCATTTTCTTTGCGACACACTATACGGTGCATCGCTATGTACACCACATAGAGTACGCATCATGTGTACTCCCTCTGCTACATCACGTATTATCACGACTCACATCACATAGTGTATCAATACACGACATGGAGTACGCGCCACATGTACTCTCTTCACACTATGCCACACGTCACTACAGTGCACACGACACGATGCATCATTGCACTACATGGAGTGCACTCCACGGGTACTCCCTTCACATCACTACACTTCATTATAACTACGGCATACACCTCACACACATACTTCATAGCACATTCCACAACACTACACAATTATGCCCAACATTTTATTACACAACCACAATTTACTTCACAACTACGCAGCAAACTCCATAATACTAATAGCACAGTCCACAACCTATCAACTAACATTTATCATAAATAACAAGAGATTAAGAGTTATACCATCAACGGGATAACCCATGTGTTATTCTTTGCCCGTCTCGGTCAAAGGCGTCGGAAGAGTCATACGTGGTGGTTAAACCACGTACGGTGGCTATTTGGGCTACTAGAGGTGGCTACGGGTGTGGATCTGAGTGGAAAAAGGTTTGGTCGTGGTCCTAGAGTGGTGGCGTCATGGTGGTGCCAAGGTGGCACACAGTGGAGGCATGGTGGTTCTTGGAGGGGTTTGGGCCGGGGGTCTCAACCAAGGGCAATGGAGAGGGTGAGCTAAGAGAGCTTGGCTGGGCATGGCAGAGCTTGAGGGACATGTGGTGGAGCTATGGTGGCAAAGTGGTGGATGTACGGTGGTTCACAATAGCAAATCTGGCCTTGAGGTGGAGGAGAGGCCGTGAGAGAGTGGGGGAGAGTGAGAGAGATAGGGACTTTGGCTGGGCATGGGAATGGCTAAGGCAGGTTATGGTAGTCAGGGAAGGCCGTTGGTGGTGGTGTGGTGGCGTGGGTAGCCGTGCATGGCGGCGTGGAGAACCCGTATGTGTTCCGTGCTTGTGTGTGTGGTGGTACAAGGAAAAGAGTGAGAGTTGCCGGTGGAGGTGCTCGGTAGCTCTATTGGCCACACACGACGGCGCAAAGGAGGAGAATGTTTGAAACCCATTTAGTTGAGCTGCTATAGGAGGAGAGGGAGACTGTCGTGGGACTCACCACCTGTAGGGTTGAACTTGCCAGGGTGTGAGGGTGAGCTGCTGGTGGTGGAGGTGACTAAAGGTGGCTAGCAGTGGAGCTAGGCTAGAGGAGGGAAGGCCACGATAGAGGGAGAGAGGGGCAATACGTCGGCCTGGAGAGAGGGAGAGGAGAGAGAAGGAAAATGAAAAAGTTAGGAGAAAAAGCTAGGGGTTTGGGTATTTAATCCAAGTCCTTCGACTTGGAATTCTCAAAACAAGTTAACAGTGAGTATTAAATACTGATTTGAAAATACGTAAGTATTTATTTAATTTATAACACTAAGAGGAATAAAATAGAATATTATTTTATAAACTAAGGTTCATAAAATAATATTCCTTCATCATCAATTAAAATGTGAAGTCTTGTTAATTATTTGAAGAGAATAAAATCATTTAAATTATTTTGGAGTTTTCAACATATTTTAAATTAAATAATTTTTCACAATTATAATATTTTTGAAGCTCTTAAAAAATATTATAATTGTTTTATTTAAAAAAAAAAGTTTAGTCCGATAACACTGGAAATATTACATATAAATATTTTCAAGACATTTGAAGATATTCTTAAATTTTAAAATACTGGATTTGCTTTAAAATTCGCTTGGTATCTTTTAAAACACACCATCCAGGCTTGGCACACCATCCAGGCTCATAATTATAAAGGAAAGAAGGAGCGAGTTGTTACATGTCTGGAGAGTAAGCTCTAGGAAATTACGAAAGGAAAGGGTGGATGAGTCAAACTTCAAAGAACTGGTATGTGATATATTTTTAGCCCTAGATGAGAATGATATGGCTTTCTTTGCTTCCATAGCTCACCAAATTTGGAAGAAAAGGAACCAGCACATGTTTGAAGCTCCAGAGAGAGTGGTGGAAGTTTCCACCCAACTGGCACTTGATTTCAAGGAAGCAAACACTCGATAGGACAACAAGGAGAAACCAAAAGGCTTATTGGCACATAGTTGGACTGCTCCTCCTCTAAACATGTACAAGGCCAATTTGGATGCATTGGTGAACAAAATACATTGCAGGATTGGAATAGGGGTGGTTGTAAGAGATTGGAATGGCCACATGATTGCTACACTTATATCCCAAAGAGACTCATTTCCTGATGCAATGCTAGCTGAATCAGTTGCTATCTTAAAGGTTGCTATCTTGTGCAACAGCTGAATTTGCAAGATATTATACTTGAGGGTGATGCTTTGAATGTGGTTCAACAGATCGAGGGTGAAGAAGTTAATTGGAGCTCTGAAGAGATGATAATTTAATACACTAGAACAATGCTTAGGAAGCTTAAGAATTGGTCTGTGATGCATGTGTCTAGGAACTTTAATAGTGTTGCCCATTATTTAGCTATGGATGCACTTAAACTCTCTGAGGAGAGCATTGGAGGGAGTCCCTCCTTGTATCCAACATTTGCTAATCTAAATGAATACAGGTTTCATTCTTAAAATAAATAATAAATAAAAAAAAATAAAAAAGAAGAAAGAACAAAATCTAGGTGCACTCCACCTCATGAGCCAGACTCTGTTTTACTATTTTTTTTTTTTTTAGTTTCAACTTTTTTGTCTAAGTATACTCTTCACCGATCACATCCAAATACCTCAGATTGGTCTTCCTGATTTGACGAGGCCTATCATTTTTGCACTTGGAACAAACTACTACCAAAGGCCAAGTTTGAGGGTGTAGTATTGAGATCTCCACGTACGCCGATGGTAAGCAATAAACCAAATAAGTCTTAGGCCTCCTTTGTGTAATAGCAAGCTAGAAATTCACTATTGGGATTTCTATTGACTTTAGGAATCTTGTGAAAACTTATGAAACTCTATAAGTTTTCACGAATTGACCAATTGCACAGGTTTTAGTCTGTCAACATAGTTAGTATTATCACTCCCTATAGTATCAGAAATACGATTTTAATTATTTGAGATAGTTAGAAGTATCTGAATAAGTTATGGCCTGCACCACTAGACTCAGTTTATTATTTAGGATTTTATGGCGCAATAACTCATTTTCATAATTTCAGACGAAACTCATTTTCAAAACTGTGAAATTATTTTTAGGGGTACTTTGGGGTTGAGTTTTGGTAAACGATTTTGACTATAGGTTAATATAAATATTTATGATTTTTCAATACTAAATTTATTATGCATTTTTTCGGAATAAATAGTAACCTCGATAAGCGTATTAAGTGCAATGTTTTCAAAATCACAATGTGAAATGTCCAAATTAGATTAGAGAAATTTATTTGGACACTTGGTAAGACATTAGCCACACATAGTGAATAGAATTAGACACTTGGCATAAAGAGGAACCATTAGATGGATTTGTGAAGGAAATCAAGATGTGAGATCATGCCACCTAATTAAAAAAACAATTTCGTCTGATCAACCAAATTGTGTCAGACCAAAGAGGGTTTCAACCCTAACGAGACCGTAAATGGTTGGAATCCAATTGAAACCCTAAAATCTTGGTTGAAAATCAAAACCCTAAATGGTTTCCCTAAATCCTAAAGTTTGCCTCCAAACCCCTTTTGATACGATTTCTAGCATTGTATTTAATCACTTAATTAAATCATTTTCACATGATATTAATTCATAAAATCCTTATTATGACATCATTATCCAACCTTTTAAACTTTGAAAATTTGATTGGATCAAGAAAAATTAGATTTGGGCTTGATAGCATTTCAAACCCTAACCAAACCCCATTAAACCTCAAATTGAAGCTCACTTAGTTGAGGCTCACCAAGGCCCACGAATTTGGCCACATTGGCAAAGCTTCATGAAGAAGTTTCCTCTCCCACATGGCAGACCATCTACTGCACTTGGCTGCACTCAATAGTGCCTTGATGTGAAGAAGAAATCCACCTCAATAACCTCCATACCTCATAGTTTATGCAGGCAGTCCTTTGCCCCTCACTATTCTCTACTTTATGTCACATAACCACCTTCAATCAAGGGTCATTCAAGCCCATATATCCCCTTTCCAGAAGTCTTAAGTCATGCAAGACATATCTTTCATCATATCTTCACCTCATTCTTAGCGAGAAACCCAAAAGAGTTCTCTCGGGCAAATTTCTGGATCTTTTTGTGTAGAGATTTTAGACCCTTTTTATGTATTTTTACAAGATGACTCCTTCATAAAAGTTTTTCTTATTTGAGTATAATTTCCTTAGATATATTATTCGTCTCATTCCATTGTCATTTGGTTGGTCAAAAGTATTTTTAATCATGGAAATGTCATTCTGAATGTGAAACTGGAGAGTATGTTATGTTTTAAAATTTTTGACAAAGCTAATACACATATGTTGGTCCGAAACTTTTATAGAATGTTTTTCGCATGTGTTTATGAGTGTTCATTGAGGTTTTGTTGCATGAATAAAGCTTTTGATGATAGATTTTCTTAGATCTAGAAACTTGAAAACTGGAAGTGGAGAAACAGTTTTTATATTGAGAAAGTTTGAATATTTCATGGTTTGATCTTACTCTAAATGCTTTGATATTTTTATATGATGATCCTAAGTCTCTTATTTTCATGTTAGAATGTTATTTTGAAGATATTTAGTATTATTTTCAAAGATATGATTTTTCTATGCAAGATGATTTCGGTCAGGCCTAAGATTTGATGTTTTTGGATTAGATCCATGTTTTATTGACTTTTAGCCATGTGATTTTAAGTTTTATGGTTAGATCCTATTTAGGACACATTTTTAAACCACGTGATGTTTTAGTTTGAAGATTTCATCTTTTTAAGCCATGGATCAAGAGATTGTCAAAACTAGATAAGAAAAAAGTTTTTATTTTTGGACAAAGTGTAAAACCAAAAACTCCAAATATTATACTCCAAATATTATTTTGTGATTTTGGTTTTGGGTCAAAACTTGTGATTAAGGGGTTTGGATCTTTTTATAAAAATTTTAGTGTTGATTATTAGCTTTTTCTAAATGGATGTTTTTTAAGTATGGTTTTAAATTTAGGATAGGAAGATCTTTGTTGCATGAGTTTTGAAGTTGGAATGAATTGCAACAAAAATCAAGAAAAATGGCCTATAGATGTTTCAGCCATAGTATGTTTTCCATGGTTGTGATTTGTTTTAAATTTTTCTAAGCTGATATTTGATTTAGGACAAAATTTACATGAACAATGTAAATTTTAGAAATTTTTGGAGTTAGAACATGAAATCTTTAAGTTATGGGTAAAATTTTCATTTTCCCACATGTAGAGGGTAAAATGGTAATTTTACTCTAAGTTAGCTTGTTTTCATGCTTCTAATTGTTAGTAATTAAATTTTTAATTTTTTTGAATCACTATTTTCAGTTTTTCGTGTTTCACACTTTATTCTTGTAGAACGCAATAATCGAGGTAAGTTAGCTTCTAACTTATTATCAATTTACTTTGTATGTATGATGAGTAAAGGAACTACAATTTATGTATTTATGTTATCATATATGCCATGTCATGCCACGTCATTATATATTTATCTGTTATGCATGATTTATTTTGTCACGAATGATTATCCATTACACAATCTATTTGGTCACATATTATTATATGTTACAAGTATGTCATATTACGTTATGTCATCTGTTACATGTATGCCATGCCACCTAATATTCACTATTACAAGTATGCCGTGGCACGTAATATTCACTATTACATGTTATGTCATGCTACGAAATGTTCCTATCTCAAGTAAGTCATGTCTCTCAAGTTACATTGAAGTCATGTTATGTGACATCAAAACTTATGTTCTTTTTGGATTCCAGTCACGTTTCATCTCGAATACAGTTATGTATTTTGAGAATAGTTAAGTTTCAGTTATCAGTTAATTTGTACTACGGTCAAGGATTATACACACTGTCTGGTATTGCGGTCAAGGTTATACGTTGTCGAGTACTAAAGTGAACAAGTATAATCTACTGCACTATAGGTGGTTAAACTAGTTAAGTTATGTTACGATCAAGCATAATATGTGATGCCTGGTACTATGGTCAATGCTATGCACTGCCGAGTACTACAGTGAAGGAGTATAATCTACCGTTATGTTAAGTTATATTACGGTCAATGATGATACGAGCAACCTAGTATTACGGTCAAGTCTATGTACTGCCGAGTACTATGGTGAAAGAGTATAATCTACCGTTATGTTATATTATGGTCAAGGATAATACGCGTTGCCTGGTACTGTAGTTAAGACTATGCACTGCCAAGTACTATAGTGAATGAGTATAATCTGCCTTACTACAAAAGGATAATACGCACTGCCTGGTACTATGGTTAAGGCTATGCACTGCCCAGTATTACGGTGAAGGAGTATAATCTACCGTTATGTTACGGTCGAAGATGATATGCGCTGCCTGGTATTGTAGTCAAGGCTATGTGCTGCCTAGTACTACGGTGAAAGAGTATAATCTGCTGTTATGTTATGTTCACGTTAAGTTTCAAGTTCATGTTCATATCATGCTATGTTCACGTTTATGTTTTGTTCAAACTTACGTTCATGTTATGTTATGTTCATGTTCACATTAAGTTTCAAGTTCATGTTCATATCATGTTAAGTTCACGTTTATCTTATGTTCAAGTTTACGTTCATGTTATATTATATTCACGTTCACATTATGTCTCAAGTTCACGTTTATGTCATGTTATGCTCAAGATTATGTTAAGTTCAAGTTCATGTTTATGTTATGTATGTTCACGTTCATACTATGTTTCAAGTCTATGTTATGTTTCTAGTTCACGTTCATGTTATGTTACTAGTCCATGTTATGTTTTAAGTTCAAGTTCATGTCATGTCAAGTCAAGTTCAGTTCACGTTTCAGTTCAGGTTATGTCAATTATGCCATGTTATACGTCAAGTTATGTTATGTTTACTTATGACTTTAATTATGCATTCATGTTTTTACTGTCATGCATGCATCATTAACTTATGTGGGAGTTTTCTGTTAACTTACTGATATTTGTAATCAAATTTCACCGTGGTAATCCCAACTACCATTCCCCTAAATGGTAGGCAATGTGTCAGGATCAAAGTAAGGAGTAGACACTGGTGGACTGGAGGAGGTTGACTTAGGGGTGTCAAATCATGTTAACGAGTCGTGTTCGTGTTGTATCAAAACATGTATATTATACTATATAGCTCAACCCTAACCCGACCCGTTAAGCTTATCGTGTCAAAATCTCAAACCCTAACACAACCCGTTAACATAACGGGTCGTGTCGTGTCAACCCGTTTTCACCCATCAGTGAATATTATGAAATAGGTTAACACGATAAAATACGATTCGTTTCAAACTATTTATGTAAATGGGTTGAATAAGTCCGAAATTAACCAATTTGACTTGATTAAATTTAGTATAATTTTATATAAATTTGAAAATCACAATATTTATAAAACTATAAAACTAACTACAAGTCTAAAAGTATAATTCAAATAATAAAAATATCAAAATTAAAATTCTAACAATTTTACTTTTAAGTATAAGGGTATAATTTTAATTTTAACTTTCTTAACGTGTCATAACGTGTCATAACAAGTTGACCTGTTATCAACCTGTTAAGCAATCGTGCCTTAACGGGTCAACCCGTTTTGACCCGAACCCATTAAGACTAAACCCCAACCCGCTATTATCATGTCGTGTTCGTGTTGAGTTAATGGGTAGTGTAACATATTGCCACCCCTACGTTAACTAGACGCCACAGACACGACGCAGAGCTTACAATTTCCATAGTTAGTTTTTTTATAGTATTTTGGCCTCGTTAGTCAAGTTACACGAGTTACTCGATGAACTTCCTCAGTAGTATATTTTGGTAATGTAAATATGGAGTCTGGTCTCCCATATTTTTGAGATTACAATCTTCTACAATTCATACTGAAATCGTAGATGTTTGTTTTGTTAAGTATGCTTGGATTACGATTTAACTATTTGGAATATTATAAGTTTGTTGCATAGTATTGCTCAAAAAAAGTTATCTGTTACGAATATTGCATAATGTTATATGCATGTTAGGAATATTGCATCTTATATGTCATGAACAAGGGCAGGTAACTTTGTGTTGCATGTCTCGACGCTTTATATGTCCGTTCGATCCCCAAGTAGAATCTGGGGGCGTCACACTTTGGATTTGGAAAGCATTTCATCTTATTCTATCTCATAATTACAACTTCTTCAAATTCTCACACAAAATATGATAAAAAAAATTCAACTTTGTCAAATCCCAATTCAACTTTTTTAAATTTCAAAACAATAATAACAATATTTTATTCAACTTTCATCATTTATATATAACCATCTCATTTCATCTCTGAATCTAAATCAGCCCATTCTTCAAACCCAAATTTATGCATATAATATCTCAATATAAGCTGTCAATTTCAGGTCCTGCCAAAGTTTTTTATTATTATGCAAGCAATAGTGCTGAAATTGAAATGAATCTAACCAAGTGTCATCATGTTAAAGATGACTATATATCTTATTCCTCCAACTTAGTGCCATCTTTGAAATTCCTTTTGTTGCAACAGTACTGAAAACCTCAATGCAAAGATTGCGATCAGTATCCAATCATGTGAACTAGTTGTGGGCATTATGCGGGAAGGCACATTGGGTTTTTTTAATGTTTCTTCATCACATGGGTTATGCTGTTTTTCTTTTTATTTTTAATTTCCATATAGTATCATGCATGTTCCATACGAGGAAGAAAGTGAAACATTTGAAAAACTAAAAACATTATAGGTCGTCTAGTAGTGAATAAATTTGACCTTTTAGATTACAAGGACATTGCTTTAATTTCTTTTTTATCAATCCTTGTTTGGTTTTTGTTTTTGTGTTGGATTTAGAGATAAGATAAGATGATTTTAGATTAAAGTTAAAAGTTGAATAAAATATTGTAGAATACTTTTCTTAATATTATTATTGTTTTAGGATTTGAAAAAATTAAATTGTTTATTATATTTTATTTGAAAATTTGAAAAAATTGTATTGATGAGATGAGATGAGATGACACTCTCTGAATCCAAACAAGCTAAATCTGACACCATGTCCAATGGGAGGCCAAGAATTGACTAGTTATTTGCTATTATGATGATGGCTAGTTATATTTAAAGGAAAAGTCTAAATGAAGTTAATTTGGGGACCAATTGCGCACCAATCCATCCCCATCCCATCTGTACCATTTAATGAAATGGTACGTTTTAATTTCTTCTATAGCACTGCCCATTTAAGAGCTTCTTCATCGTCTTCTTATAGTGAAGACCTTGAGAAAACTTCCATGGTATTGTTTCTCCATGTGCGTTGTAAATATCACCACTCTTCATTGTAGAAAACCCAGGAATTTTAGTTGGAAATGCAAGTAAATAAAGGCATAGATTTCAGGCCTGGAACTCGGAAAGGCAGAAACGGATTACCAATTATGGTTCGCTTGGTTTTGCTCTCTCTCCCTTCAATGAAAGATTGTTTGGGTGCTTATTTATAGAGAGGTTGAAATCCATATACGATGGCTTTTGAAGTGCAAAAATAGGAACGGCAGAGTTCCTAGACAAATTTGATAGTGAAATCTCTTTCAAAATTCATTCATATTAATTGTTTGGCTCTGAAACAATGAAAAATCATTTCTTTAAAATAGCACATTTTCTTTTAAGATGAAAACACTATTGAAATAATTAACATCGACCGATATGCAGTAGATGGAGGAACGTGGAGTTATTCCAGAAGACCAATGGTTCTTCTCTTCTCAACCAATCTGCAGTGGAAAGATTGGATGAAATTGGCTGAGGAGGCCGATGTTCTTTCTTCCTCTCTTTGTATTTTTATTTTCTTTTCTCTTTTTATTTTATTTTATATAAAGATACTCCTGCCATGTCATATTTCGTGTGCCATTGGTACCCAAACCGCCTATACCTAGCAAAATTGTTATTTAAAACATGTGCATGCACTATTCGTGCTCAATGTTAGATATATATCAAGTAATTGGTATAAACTTTGTTAGGTGCAACAACATCTCTGTTTCTAAGGTTTTGAAATTATTCAATTACTTGTAATCGAGTTATGTGAATAATTCATGTAATTAGGTTTCTGTCACTCTTAAAAACCCAAGTCTAAAGATGGGTGCACATCATAATTATTAAAGTTTCAAAGTAAGGACTAAATTATCAAAATTGATCTTTTGATTATCACCTTACAAAAAGAGTTCTAGTTTGGCGTTGTTAAGTTAGAAGAATAAACATACATATATGTTTGAATAATAATAAGAGTTAAATACTAAAATAGTACATATGATTTGGTTATTGGACCGATCAATCCCTATGTTCTTATTTTAAAATTTTATATTTTGTGCTTTCAATTTGATCCTATAAATCGTTTTGTTAGTACACCATTATTAGTCCGTTAAAATGCTACTTTAACATTGGTGATTGAGTACCGTGTGCCATTAAAAGAAATTAAAGAAACTTAGGTCCGTTTCGATATTTAGAATATTTTAGTATATAATCTATAAGTGTTAAGAGACAGAGTGCGGAAAATATTTTCCTTGTTTATTCATTGATTTCATACATGTATATAAGCTTGAGTAAAATAAATCATACATGGAAAGAAAAATGATTTGTTGTACGATAATATGTAACGGCTAATTAGCTAAAATCATGGGATTGCTGGAATTATGGAATGTTGCGAGGATGAAGGAATTTGATTTGGTAATACCCCCCTCAAGTTGGCACATGAAGATCCATAATGCCCAACTTGCGAGATAGATGATGAAATGGATCACTACCCAAAGCTTTAGTGAATATCTCAGCGAGTTGCTCAAAAGAGGGTAAGTGAGCGGTGGTGAGAAGATCAGAGTGGAGTTTGTCAGGGATAATGTGGCAATCGATCTCGATATGTTTGGTGCGTTCATGGAAGACAGGGTTGTGAATACTGTAGAGAGCAGATCGGTTGTCGTAGTAGAGAGTCATGGGACCTTTGTGTGAGATGCCAAGATCACGAAGAAGTTGTTGCAACTATACTAGTTCACAGGTGGTGACAGCCATGGCACGATATTAGGCTTCGGTAGAGGAACAGGCGACTGTAGTCTGCTTCTTGGTGCGCCATGAAATAGGACTAGAGCCAAGAGTGATAAAAAAAACCAGTGGTAAAGCGTCGGGTGATGGGACAGCTGGCCCAATCAAAATCTGTGTAGGCGTGAACATGAAGATCATTTGAACAGGAGAAAGAAATACCTTGACCTGGAGTGCCTTTGTAGTAGCTGTCATATGAGAAATTCTGGGAGCATGCATGAATTGGCTAAGAATGTTGACGGCAAAGACTATATCTAGGCGAGAGATGGTGAGATAAATGAGTCGTCCAACTAACCGTCGGTAGGGCGCAGGATCAGGAAGTAAATCCCCATCAATATCATTGAGCTTCAAGTTCTGTTCCATGTGAAAGGGAGCAGGGCGAAAACCAAGCTGACCACTATCAGCAAGAATATCCAGGACATATTTTTGCTGATTGAAAAAAATACCTGAAGGTGATCGAGCGACTTAAAGACCAAGGAATTATTTAAGAGGTCCAAGGTCCTTGGATTTGAAGTGAGTGGAAATAATAGTCTTGAAGAAAGTGACTTGAGAGCGATCATTACCAACAACCAAGATGTCATCGACATATACAAAGATAAAAGTGAGACTAGTAGTAAGCAAGGTAAATAGAGAGTGATCAACCTGAGATTGAACAAAACCTACATTAAGAAGAACAGATGTTAGTTTAAAAAACCAATTCCAAGAGGCTTGCTTGAGGCCATAGAGGGATTTCCGGAGGCGAAAGACATGGGTATCCCCGTTAATACAGTAGCCTGGTGGAGGTTGCATGTAAACTTCCTCATCAAGTTCATCATGCAAAAAAGCATTGTGAACGTCCATTTGGTGAATAATCCAATTCTTGGTGGTAGCAATAGCTAGAACGGACTGTGGTCATTTTGGCAACTAAAGCAAAGGTTTTGTGATAGTCTATACCTTTAACCGGAGTGTAACCTTTGGTGAAAAGTCAAGCTTTGCAGCACTCAATGGTACCATCAACACGGAGTTTGGTCTTGAAAACCCATTTGCAACCAATGGATTTTTTTCCAGAAGGGAGAGGTTCAAGTGTCCAAGTGGAGTTTTCCTCAAGGGCACGAAGTTCTGAGACCATAGCTTCACGCTAGTAAGAGTGGCGATTGGCTTCAGAGTAACAAGTAGGCTCAATAGAAGCAATAAGAGCAGTTAAGAAGAATGATGAACATGTGAAAAATGAGAGTATGAAAGGAAAGCAGATAAGCAATGAAAAGTACCTAAGGACAATGCAGCGGTTGAAGATGTAGTGGACTCTGTGGACATGGTAGGACAAACATAATCAAGAAGATAAGCAGGATAGGTGATAACACAGCGAGGGTGAGGGGGAATAAGGGAGGTGGGATTTGAAGGGGGAAGAGGAGAATTGGGGTTCGGGTCTGTAGGTGTGGTCAATGTAGGAGTAGATGAGGAAATGGGTTTAGGAATAGGTAAAGATGAAATTTGGGATGGGTTGGGATGGGAAGGAACGGAGTGCTGAAAAGGAAATTGGTCTTCATGAAAAGTGACATCACATGAGTAAAAAATGGAGTCAGCGTCAAGGTTGTATAATTTTTAAGCTTTACGGTTGGTAGGATAACCACTAAAGATACAGCGAGATGCTTGGGGAGAAAATTTGTTGCGATGAGCAGTAAGGGTCTGAGCATAACAAAGACAACCAATGACATGTAGATGAGAGTATGTGGGTGTAGTATTGAGGAGGAGTTGAAAAGGAGTTTTATTTTGTTGAGGAGTTTCAACACAGGTACGTTCATGAAGGATGCCATGATCATGAAAGTAGGTTTGAAGATTTTTGGAAAGAAATTCTTGACCATTATCAGTATGAATAATTTTAACCATGGAGTTGTATTGATTTTTTACAAGAGCAAATAAATGCATTAAATGACTAAAAGTTTTCAATTTAAAAGCCATTAAATAAATCCAAGTAGTGCAAGAAAAATCGTCAACTATAGTCAAAAAATAATGAGCACCATAAATAGAGGCAGTAGGATAACCGCCCTAAATATCCCAATGCAATCGATGAAAAGGAAATAAAATTTTATTTGCATGAACTGGAAAAGGTAAATGGGTGTGCTTAGAATGAGCACAAGTATCACAATAAGAAAGAGTACATGGACAATCAAAAATAGAAGGAATAGTAAAGCTTGAAGGGTGACCTAGACGGCAATGCCATAGGGCCTTATTATCAATTTTTTGAATTGAGAAAGCAATACATTTTTTGGCCCAAAAAATGTAGAGTCCATTGCAAACTTCACCCACTCCAATCCACCTCTTCAACTAAAGGTCCTGAAAAAAAACAATGAGAAGATGAGAAGATAGCGACACAAGATAAGTGAGTGGTGAGATGAGGGATAGAAAGGGGATTAAAGCAAAAATTAGGGATGTAAAGGACATTATGAAGGGTGAGATTTTTAGAGAGAAAAACAGAGCCAATCCCTTCAACGGAAATGGTCTCTCCCATGGGTAATCGAATGGATCGAGCCATGGGTGGCGATAGAAGGGTCGAGAAGAGAGATCAGCAGTGGCTCATGTGGTCAATCGAACCACTGTCAATGATCCATTCTTGCTGTGGATTAAAAACAGAGGGTGGCAAGATGGAGTTACCCACAAACTACTCAGCAAAGGGAGGTTGAAGAAGAGCCATGAGCTGCTGGTAATTTTTTGGTGAGAGGCCTGGGACCGGACTCGAGCTAGCACCTGCAAGATTGGCAGCAGCAGGTAGCTTCCCAAGAAGAGAAGGGATACTATTGTTGCGAGGTTCTCGGCCAGGAGGGTAGCCGATGATACGCCAGCAACTATGACCGAAGGTGACCATCTTTGCCACACTTGGTGCATTTGAGAGGGGGTTTATTGTAATGAGAGGCCCAAGTAGCAAGGGCTAGATTTTCAGATGGCTAATTGGTAATAGGGAGGAGGCGTTGTTTTCCTTATTGGAAAAGGATGGAAAAAACTTTGTTGAGAGGAGGAAGGGGATCGGGGGCAGGGATTTGGGTGAGGAGAGCAGCGAATGAGTTGTTGAGGCCTAGTAGAAACTGGAACACACACTCATCCTTAGCCCTATTTTCTAAGATGTTTGCATCGGTGGAGGGTTGAAGGCAACCGAGTTCATCCCATCATTGCTTGAAGCTATTATAGTAGTTTGGGATGGAAAGTTGGTTTTGGTGAAGATTAGAGATTTCTCGTTTGAGATGAAAGAGACAGGCGTTGTTTCCATGACAAAAACAAGACTCAATGTCAAGCCAGACATCACGAGGATCAACATGGTAGTCTAGACAGTTGGCAAGGGAAGGATTTATGGTGTTGAGAATCCAAGTGAGGACCATGTCTTTGGTCCTACTCCATTGAGCATATTCTGTGGAGATGGTAGTTGTGGTTTGAAAGTGCCATCAACAAAACAAAGTTTGTTTTTGGCATTGAGGGCACGAAGAAGAGCACGTTGCCATTTGGGGAAATTGTCACTAGTGAGATGACCAGAAATAAGAACAAGGTTGGGAGAGTCAGAGGGATGAAGGAGATATGTGGAAGGAGAAGAAGAGGAATCATCAGAAGAGGAAGCCATGGAAGGTAAGCAAAGGTACATCAGGGTCGATATTTGGCGGATACCATGTTAAGAGACAGAGTGTGGAAATATTTTGCTTGTTTATTCATTGATTTCATACACGTATATAAGCTTTAGTAAAATAAATCATACATGGAAAGAAAAATGATTTGCTGTACAAAGAATATGTAACGGCTAATTAGCTAAAATCATGGGTGGGGATTCTTTGTAGGTATATCTTGTGTGTTTTTGGCAAGAAAGCGAAGTTAGATAAATTGCCACGGTATTATATTCTAGATAGATAGACTATGAATGCTATGAGTCAACCCATTCCCGACATACCATGTTCTGAAAGGCAAGTTCCACAAGGACAAGATGAGGCTACAATGAGAAAATTTAAGTCAATGATACAACTTTATGATATTGTAGAACTTGCATCACAGTCAACTGAAAAACCCAATCACTTCACAAAAGCATTGGAGAAAGTTCAGAAAGAGTTGCTTGTAATGAAAGATCATGTAGAATGTTCACGCCGAGGGGAGGGAACCAATGATGATCATTTTGTAAGAAGTCAAGTTGTATTGAACTTTTCACAAACGGTGCAGGACCCACCACGAGTGCCCATGAAAGGGCGTCCAAAGTCTTTGAGAGCAAAGAACCCAAAAGAGAGTCAACCAACCAAGAAAAGACATTGTACCATTTGCAAAAATGAGGGACATACTAGGAACAACTGTCCTTCAGTAAGGTATTGTAGATTTCAATACCTTTTTAATTTGTTTTAATTAAAGTTTTACTTTGAATCATTTGTATTTGTTGTTGTTTATGTAGGGATATTGAGCTTACACCTGAGGTCGAGAGTACTAAATTGGACGACTAATGGAGTGAGGAATGGAGCTTTGCTTAAGTCATTTTTTAAAAATTTGAAATTATTTTTAGTGTGTAAGTCAGTTTGAATTTTTTTTAAGTACTTATATAGTTCATTGTATAAGTCAATGTGCACATGTATTGATGACGATAATATGACGTAACCTCTCATTCCTTCGTTGAGCTAACTCCAATCTCATCTTACAACATGCGTTTTGTTCACTTCCAACATCAATCCATTCAAAAAAATCACATTGTTTTCCTACTTTATAGTTTGAGCAGTCGTAAAATCTTCTCCCAAAACTATTATCCCGTCCTGAGATTCGGCGTGCCGATGGAATGTCACAATAGCAAAGTGGCCTGTCCAAACTTGACCTGAAATTAGAACTCGAACTTGCCATTTGCTGCAAATTATGGAAATAATAAGCATATATGGGACAAACAAACACAAAAACTATTTAAATAATATGACTGTGACAAGTCACAAATCAAATCCTTGAATTAAGGCATTAAACCCTCTATCTTTATTTCATGTTTACCATGAGGAAGTGTGTGCATGGTTTGTGTTGGAGTCCATAAAGGTTGAATAATTTTTTTTGAAAGTCTTTTCAGAACAAGGGTTTTTGAACAGAAAAAGGTGCTAGACAGTTTTAATGGGTCACACCTACAATAGGGGAGATGCCAATTATTAAATCAGTGGCAAATGGCAAATTACAAGCACTGCAGTTCTAAGTGCCACTAGAGCAACTAAAGTTCAAGACCTGAATCTGAGTGGCAAATGGAAAATGGCAGATTATTAAATCAGTCTCCAGTTCAAACATCATAAACATCCTGTGAGAAAGTTTTGGACACAACAAATTCCACTACAGTTCTGAGTGCCACTAGGGCAACTAAAGTTCAAGACCCGAATCTATTTCTAAGAATAGGCTAGAATTCAAAACATCAAAGAAATAAGCTACAAATAGCTTTCCCTTAGAACTGTAGTGGCATTTGTTCCGAATAACGCAAATGGCAAATTAAATCATTTCCAAGATGAAGATAGAAACGGGGTAGAAAAGAAAATAAAGCTATTGTTTGCCATAATATACGAATCCAAAGTTGGCAACAAAATAGAACTCTCAAATATAAGAAGAAACTACTCTTCACACACTAAAACAAGTTAAAAAAGAATTGAGTCAGAAAAACCACAAGCACCCATTATATTGTTATCACAAATTATGGAATTGAAAAACAATGTAACTTCGTGATTATTCTTTTTCCTTAGCAAAGCTTTCTGATTAATTAGTGTTATGAATTTGATGCCTTATATGTATAACAAATTCTTAGGTGCTAGTGCAATGACCTTAGATGCATACTGGGTTGGTTGCATGAACAAATAATCTTTGACACACCTCTAAAGTGTATCCTCAATTGGATGCTATGCCTTTGTTCAACTGCCTAAGCTGTAATATGTAGACTTTAGAAGTTAGCATTATTTTGTTGCCCCTTACAAAAAGAAAGAGATAATTACATTCAAAATTTATGCTTGTAAATGAGGTTTTAGTTATGTTTCCCCGTTGATGGTAAAAGTCATACGACACCATAAGTCTATATATATACATATTTTTTGCATTTGTAAGGATTGTTGTTGATGAAACATACAATGAAAACAATTTATGTTTTCCTTGACACTCTTTAAGTCATTTTTTGAGTGATATTTTGCCAATCGATGCCTAATTATTAGTGATTCATTCATGGCCTATTATAATTTTGTCTAGAAACAAAACAAAATAGAACATAGTCACAAACCCACGAGTGCCCACAAATTAGTTTAGGGCTTCATGCTATTTAAGCTAACCATTGTCAACACATTCACAAACCCACGAGTGCCCACAATATTTGTTACGAAAAAAACCCCATCTCGAATTAGGGCTTCATGCTAATTGGAGAGAGAGAGATTACCGAGAGAGAGATAACTGAGTTCGACTCGGAATAGTCCCCTTCGTTTGTCACCGACTGGGTCTCCGTCACCGTCTGGGTCGATCTCTTCACCGTCTAGGTCAAGCTCGGCGGCCGTCTAGATCTCCCTCTTCAATCGTCAAGGATGGAAGAAGTGAGGGAAGAAAGAAAAATAGATCGAAGAGGGTGGGCTGGTTTCGTAATTGAGTGAGAGGAGAAACACACTAAAATCATGTAATTGCCTACGTGACAAGCAGCCTGACTGCTGCGCAGCTTTTCTCTTAGTTAAAATGTTTTATTGGATTTTGGGAGAGAAGAGAGAAAAGGATAAATAAAAATATTATAAAGTTAAAAAAAATTTTGAATATAATTTTTATTTTAAAATTTGAAAAAATAGTATTGTGTTTTTGTATGTTGTTTGAGAGTTTAAAAAAGTTATAATCATTAAGTAATGATAAGATAAAAAAGTTGAATATTTGAAAGTGAAAGTATTTTATGTTTGAGTGATACTCATGAAAGAAATATATGAGAATATCTAAGAATACTTAAGAACATTTGTGTTGCCAAATAGATTCTTAAACTGTTTGGATCAAACCAGGCTTGCCTCAATCAAGCCTAAGCAATGTTTAGGTGTTGACCTAGGTCAGACTTAGGTTGTGACCCAAGCGTTGTTTTGGTTGTAGGGGTGTCAAATCGTATTAACAAGTCATATTCGTGTCATTCAAAGTATGTATATTATATTATATAGGTTAACCCTAACCCGACCTGTTAAACTTATCGTGTCAAAATTTCAAAGCCTAACACGACCAATTAATATAATAGGTCGCGTCGTGTCAACCCGTTTTTACCCATTAGTGAATATTACGAAACAGGTTAACACGACACAATACGACCTATTTCAAACTGTTTATGTAAATAGGTTGAATAGGCTCAAAATTAACCAGTTTGACCTTATTAAATTTAGCATAATTTTATATAAATGTTAAAATCACAATATCTATAAAAATTATAAAACTAACTATAAGTCTAAAATTACAATCCAAACAATAAAAATATCGAAATTAAAATTCTAACAATTTTATGTTTAGCTATAAGGGTATAATTGTAACTTTAACTTTCTTAACATATCATAATGGGTCAAAATGGGTTGACCCGTTAAGCAATCGTGTCTTATCGGGTCAACCCGTTTTTATCCGAACCCGTTAAAACTAAACCCTAACTTGCTATTATCGTGTCGTATTCGTGTTGAGTTAACAGATCGTATAACATATTGTCACCCCTATTTGATTGTGCCAACAAGGCGATACTTGGTTTTATTACAGGCCAAATTTATGTCAATTACTACCGCATGCCTAGCTAGCTTTATGCATGTGTTTCAGGCATGATCTATCTAGCTAATAGGAAACGTTTGCAATGATAAGCCCTAATGGGAATCAATTGTTCTAGCTAGCTAGCTAGGTTTTTAATTAATTAGTGATTGGCAGATGCATTTTACATTTTACATGCAATGATGTTGTCATTATTGTGCGACCCATAACCTTTTTCAACTTCTCATAAATACATTTAAATTCATTTAAACATTTAAACACATCTAAACTCATCATAGGTGAGCTTTACAAAACTCACTTCATTCATAAAGAACTCAACTCATATTAAGTCAGCTCAACATACAAACAGATAGACGTCATCATGTGCTAAAGGTCTAAGTACTATTCTGTGCAAAATACAAGGGCAAATAGTGAAGAAGTGGATCGTGTGAAAAGTGGCTAAATTACTAGTCAAAACTGGAATACTAGTCGCAATATTCTAAAGAGCAATGCTACACAACCTCCCAACCTCCAGAAACTTTTTTTTTTTCAAATTTTTAAAATTTTTTTTAAAGTTTATTTTTCTTAAATTAATTCAATTCTTCTATTTATTATTCATATATTAAATATTTGATAAAGGAAAAAATAATAAAAATTAAAAAAAATGTAGTGTGTGAAGATTGTGTGAATAGTATGAGGTTGTGTAGATTTTTTCTATTCTAAAACGTACGTATGTAGAATAGTCGTGATCTCACTATAGAGCTTGTCCAGCTGCATGATGTGATGAACGCGGAAGGAAAATTTTGGCCATAGACGATTTGAAACCCAAAATCCTAATCGACATCAATATCCATTTGAAGCAATCAACGCATGGAATATATAATATAAGTTAAAGACTTTTTCCAATAAAGATAAAGAAGTGATGAATTGATGTCGATTATTGGAATATATATAGTTAATTAGGACCTTTTCCAATATATATAGTTAAAGACCTTTTCCAATAAAGAAAGAAGTGATGAATTGATGTCAATGCATGGAATATGTATAATCGTCTAATTTTGCAATTAGCTAATTTTCTGATCAATTTTAATTCTAGTCCTTTTTGTGCAGTGTGTGATGATCAAGAGGGCAGTAAGGAATGTTTTGGGTACATCAGGGACGAACATTTTATCCATTTGTAACATGTCATGCAATCCTACTAAATCAACTAGCATTATTACAATACTGTTTTGCCGCATTATAGATCAAAGTAATGATCCAAACTCTCATGAATGGTCCAGCCATACTAAACTTAATTGAACTGCCAAATCAATTTACAGTATCTGGAAAACTCACATAAGCATAAAAAATAAAAAGAAATATACAAAACCTTAGTTCACTTCATAATGCAAAGTTAAGACACCTACGACTTACATGACAATTTCACAAAACATGCGAGTCATTCAAAACAACAACAAAGAGAGAATAAAAGAAGTTAATACATATGTATGAACAACCATTAGGATCAATAGCCTCCAGTTTGACACTAGTTTGTTGGATGATACACTTATAACCAGGGTTACGAGGACACCTACAGCTCTACGACACTACAAGAAAAACGCTTATTCTTGACTAAGGATTTGCGATGAAAACAACCATCGATCTCTTACAAGAACGAGAACCATTTTCAATCAAGATAAACACCATGATCATTGTGACTCTCATTTTCTTGGCGTAAAAGCATCTCAGCTGCTTGGCCCATGCTGGGTCTTGTGTCTTTCTCTTCCTCTACGCATTGCAGAGCAACATTAACTAGAGTTTCCATCTTACCCATCTCATAATTTCCATCCAGTATTGGGTCAACAATCTCTTCAAGCCAAGAAGTCATCGCAGCCGCTCCATTCCTTTTTCCCCTCACCCAAGTAACCAACCCTTTGGCTTCTATCTCGCTTCCACTATCTATAGCATGCACACCCTTTGTTGGTCCCTTCCCCGTCACCATCTCCAATACAACAATTCCATAGCTATAAACATCTACTTTGGAGGTGATAGGACGATTGAAAACCCACTCTGGAGCCATGTACCCTCGGGTTCCTCTTATTCTTGAGAAGCTTGATTTCTCAAAGTTTCTACTTTGTAGCTTAGACGATCCAAAATCTGCCACCTTTGGTTGATAGTTAGAGTCTAAGAGTATGTTTTGAGGCTTTATATCACAGTGTAAAACCCACTCCAAGCACTGTTCATGTAGATAAGATAGGCCTTTCGCTGTGCCCACAGCAATGTCAAACCTCTTCTTCCAGTCAAGTGCATGGGATGAAAGGTTTTGAGCTAAAGAACCATGTTCCATGTACTCGTACACCAAAAACCTGTGCTTTCCCTCTATGCAATACCCCCACATCTCAATTAAGTTCATGTGGTTAATCCTCCCAATGATGCTTAATTCAGCTAGAAATTCACCTTCTCCTTGGTTATTAGGTTCATTGAGATGCTTGATTGCTACAGTTTGATTGTCAGGAAATACCCCTTTGTATACTATTCCTCCCGCACCTCTTCCAATCTCCTCATCGAAACCTTTCGTCGCCTTCTTGAGCTCAGCATAGGTAAATCTTCTTAACCCAGTGACAGCTACAAGATAGCCTTTCTTATCTGCACCAGAACCTTGCTTGGCTCTACTCAAGAGACACCACACCAAAAAGATACAAATGATTTCAAGTCCTCCCAATCCACATGCAAACCAGAGCATGAATTTCACTATCCCATTTTCACGGCTTCTTTTATACATTCTGTCTAGTAGCAATGTACCTTTATTTGAGCAAACTAGTGTGAAATCTTGTACAGACTTTGCATAGGAGAAGAAATTTCGTTTAGGCAGTCTTAAATAGAGGTCACCATCAAAATCTACGGAACGATGTTCATTCAGCAACAGTGTCTTGGGGTAGCATTTCGAAAAGCCATCATCCCGCGAGAACTTGAATTGAAACCCTTTGCAATTGCACAGTTGCAAACATAAATTCTTACATTGATCCAATGTGTAATTAGGGAAGAACCCATAATCATAACCAAAAAATTCAACATGGGGTAACGGTAGAAAGCGAGACTCACTTCTGTTGCATGAAAGACTTGGGCTCGCACCCGTAAGACCAATCCGTGAGATTTTTCATCTGAAATCCAGGGAGGCAAGAGCATTTCCTATCAGAACCAACAATATAGTTGCAAAAACTGTTTGCCCCACAAATACCATAAATCTTGCAAGGATTCTGAATGGCTTGCCAGGACACAAACCATGTCTCCCTCTTCTCATCCCAACTGTACAATCGAACATCACCATCATAATCAATTTTCAGTCTTCTAAGAAGCTTCGGCCCATAGTCAGCTGCCATGACAGTAAAACTATCGGAAGATTTGAAGTTCCCGAATGTATCAAGCACTGCGATTCGACTGTTGTTGTACGTGGACCTCCCAGCATCCCAGCTCACGAGCCCCGGGTCCGGCCAATATAGATTGGAAACCTCATGACCGTCATAAAGAAGGCGGAGGACGTTGTCGTCATCGAAAAAGAGCTTGTAGAAACCAGAGGAATAGTTGGTCTGGCTTCTGGAGGAGACCAGCCTTGTGCTTCTAGTGAGTAGTTGTTGGGGAAGAAGGGTGTCTGTTGGGAAATCAAAGCTTTCCCATAAAGTAACACCTTCCATGTTTTGTAGAACAAGATTACCGGTGTTGTACAGAGATAAGTGTACTGAGGAGAGTGATTGAGTGTTTGTTGCCCAAATTGTGAACTTTCCAGCATCGGTTAAGATAAGATTATCAGTTTTGAGGAGAGAGAGCTTGGAGCTCCTTCCATTAACGGGCTGATCTCGATTTGCCATCCAGATAACAGTCTGGTTCTTGCCACGGCATGGAGTATTGAACCATATTGCATAGCAATAGGCATTATCACCCACGGAATAAAAGCCAGCAGAGAAAACTCCATCTGGTGATATCAGAATGTCTTCCAATTTCTCAATTGAGAGTGATGTGCCTTCATGAATGGTATCTATGCTTGAAGATGAGAACGGGAGCGAAAATGACAAAGAAAATAGGAGGAACATAACTGGCAAATCCATGGTATCGGAGGCCTGGGCAACTACTGCTATAATTTGTCGTTTAGAATGGAGAGGATGCGGTATGCACGTGGATATATATAATAAAACTGGGTGAAAGAATGAATATCGGTCAGCTTGGAGACAAATGTAGAGAAACGAAAGTCAGGTCAATGGCTCTATTCTATTGGATAACTTTCGTGAAAATGGTTTATGTGGATCAAAGCGCACAAACTGCTAAAGATTTTGGAAGCTGATTTGATATCATCATCGTCGCTTGCCTGTGGGTCAAGATAAGAGCCTATCCGTTGGAATCAAAGTACATACTCATTGAATCGTTGCCTATATTTGAGGGTAGTAACCGTAGTATCATGACAAAGAAAATCAAATGAGACAAAAAAATCACATCATGGCTTATAAATGTGGTATATTATTTATGAGCAATACCAATCAAATAGATAAACATAAAACTAGATATGTAGGTGGATTTGTTATGGCTCGGCCCATTCATGGCAGATATTAATACGCAATATTAAGAATACAAGTTCCCTTCTTTCAAGGTTACACCGCCCTTCACGTTCTTACCAAAGATTAAAAGAATCAAGTACACACTCGTTGTCTGGATTTTATATTCGTATCTTTCTGTTCACCAAATTTTAGATTTTATATTTTTTATATCCCTTGGATTTATAATTTTTTTTTTCAACTAAAAATTCCATGATCAGCATCATATTTGTTTTAGATTTTTTTTTAACTCATTTAAAAAATTAATTTAGAGCAAAATGTATTTTTAGAAAATTTTAAAAATCAAACTAATAAATAATTTTAAAAAATAAATAATTAAAAATTAATTATTTGTATTCTATTCTAAACAAAAAGAATAAAAAGAATTTTAAAAAACAAAAATGAAAGAAACATGAAAAGATAAGGAACGAGTACTTCAATTATCTCTGCAGAGAAATCTCAGCTAAGAATTCATCAACTTGATCAGTGTGGACAACTCATGATCGTTAAGGTTTTGAAAGCTACGATTTTTTAATTTCCTACTACAGACAATCTTTCAACTTTGATTGGTATATGTTAATCTATTTCTCAAGGAAAAGTCATGAAAAATTAGTCTAGCTAGGGAGTCTCTAATTTCTTCTTAAAGATCAATTAAGGGCTAATTTGGGAATATAACTATTCTCATATATTTATTTTCCAAACATCAATAAAACACAATACTTTTCAATTTTAAATTTTTAACTTTTTCATCTAATTATTATCTAATCATTACAATTTTTCCAAACTTTCAAATAAAACACAAAACCCTATATAACATTTCCAAACTTCCAAACAAAAATAATGTTAAAAAATTATATCCAAATAATATTTTAATTTTATAATATATTTGGAAGGCCGAATGGACTCTCATAAAGAGTGGGCCGAGTGCATGACCAAGAAAGGCACGCGGGGTAGAAAGTCCAAGGCCAACAACCCACGAGGAAAGGGTCTTTAGCCGCAGCTAGTGGGCCAATACAGGATTCAAGTTTGTCTGTCATCAATAGCGTTAAGGGCAAGATAAAGGCTGGCGCAATATGTGCCCATGATATTCGCTAAGGGTATTAATCCCCCAGACATAACGGCATATGTGAAGCCCATATAATCCGTATCCCAACAAGGATATAAGATAATCAAGCTATGAGGCAAGTTATCTCACCATACACCCACTCAAATAAATGAAGGTCAAAAGATGCATACTTTGAATGACTTAGGCATTAGAGGTATCCCAAGACACACCAGCCCCTCCTACTTTCTTATTGCAAGTTACGAAAAGATGTTGTCAGTGCTACGAGACACATCCGCAACATCTAGCGCCGTCTGTAGGATCTATTTCTCCTACATCTTAACGTCCTTTTTTTATGCTTGCTGCAACACGCTCTCAAGTAATCCATGATCAAATTATGGCAACAATATTTATTCGAGCAGAAGACAGGATGGAAGGGAGATTCGAGGATATAAAGGATGGATTGAACCGGATGACTCTAGAAATGGAAAGACTCAAGCGAGAGAATGAGGCTCTCAAGCATAAAAGTATAGAGAATGTTGCACCAAGACATGCTGAAAGAAACAAGACGAAGTTGCAAAACACAACTAGGGAAAACCTCGACAACGAGGAAAAAGGAAAGATGCACTGAGACCCGAATAACCTCATGGACAAATACAAGAAGATGGCCAGGAAGATACGCATATGCCCCTCAATTGACACCCTACTCAACATCATTGACTTGCCTTATAGCAATAAGAAAATGATGGTGCCGTTTCTACCTAAGTCCAAAGTTCCACAAATGGAACTGTACGATGGATCTCCAGATCCCATCAAACATCTAGAGACATTCAATGCTCACATGACTCTCCATGATTTTCGAGAGAGATCGTCTATCAAGCTTTCCTTTTAACTCTGAAGGGGAGGACAAGCAGATGGTTTGGAGCCCTACAAACGGTCTCTATAGACAATTTCAAAGAACTCGCCAAGTAGTTTTTTACTCAGTTCATGGAAAGTAGAAGGAGAAGATGATTAACAGCTCGCCCCCTGACCATTAAACAATGGGAAGATGAGAGCATGAAGGTGTATCTAGCCTAGTTCAATAAGGAGCGCATAACCGCAAATGATCAAGATGAGAAGATCACACTTGCTATGCTCTTGGGAGGTGTGTGGCCTAGGAACCTATTCATGATGAAATTAGCTAGAACTCCAACAATGCTACGGGAGTTCATGGATAGGGCGAACAATGTCATCAATGCAGAGGACACACTTAGGGCCCTCACCGCCACAAGAAAGTCCAAGATGGAGCAAGCAGAAAGAAGTTCCAAAAAACCAAGCAGTAGAAAGCCCCATAAAGGGCTAAGAAGGTCCAGCATTATAGAAGGCGACATGGAGGCATGTCTTCCAGGGGCCAAGGTTCCAGACTTGCCCACTAGAATTTGAACATGCAAGCAAGAAGTGAGGCACGTATGCAAGATGGTGACGACCAGAGTAGGAAAGGTCATCGTTTCTAAACCTATCACTCAACAGAGAGTCATAGGACAGAAGACTACTATACCCTAAAGAAGAAAATATAAGAGATGAGGGAGAACGGGGAGTTGGAACGTTTAGTCACCCAAGACTCAACACCCCAAGGGAATCTTTGGGCCAGAGGATGGAGCAGACTCGAAGCCCTCACAAAAGCGAAAGTCCTAAGTAATGGAAAACGATGCGAGGAGTTGCATGAGACCCTCCTTGCCAAAGCCCAGGCCAGAACAGTGCACCATAACGGGAGGTTTTTCTAGGGGTGGCTCCACTTCCTCCAATAGAAAAGCATACATACTGGAGGTAACGTTGTTAGTCGCTAACTATACCACCAGAAGAATTTTAATCGACAATAGAGGCTCGACCTACATCCTTTTCTGTGATGCCTTTACAAAAATGGGAGGGCCCCTCACCCACGCTGCTGAAGGAATTCATGGAAGATGTGGTTCAACCCGTGGGCACTATAACATTGCATGTTTCCTCTGGCAAGGGACCCTACACCGCCACCACCATGACCGACTTCCTAGTGGTGAAGGCACCCTCCTCCTACAACGATAACTTGGATGCCCGACCTTGAATAGCCCGAAAGCCGTGACTTCCACTTATAATCTAAAAATGAAGTTCCCAATGGAGGCATATGTAGGAGAGGTCTACGGGAGCAAGTATTAGCATAAGACTGCTACGTGTAAGAGCTCAAAATGGAGGAAAAGTTGTGCGGATGGTGGAAAGCTCAAGTTTTGACAAAATACCACCACCACCACCAAAGCTCATCTATCGTGAGATGGAAATGAGAGATGAGCAAAACCTGAAATAGGCAGAGACAAATAAGACTCTAGAGATGGTGGTCCTAGACCTAAACCACCCTGAAGCTACCACAAAGATTGGGACTAGAATGGGGCCCAAAATGAGGCAACAATTAAAGCAACTCCTGATCGAGCACAAAAACATGTTTTCCTAGAGTCACAAAGACAAGCTTGGGATAGACAAGAAAGTCATCAAGCATCATCTCTCTGGAAGCCCGAAAGCCAAGAAGATTTGACAAAAGCAAAGCGAATTCAGCACGGAGCAATACGCTGCCAGAGCCGAGGAAGTAGACTGCCTACAGGCCGCGGGGTTTATATGAGAAGCCCACTATCCTGAGTGGTTATCCAATGTGGTACTGGTAAAGAAGCCAAACAATAAATGGAGGATGTGTGTTTGACTTCACAGATTTAAACAAAGCATGCCCGAATGGACCCCTTCCCCGTATTGACCTAAAAGTAGACACCACGGCGAGGCATCACATGTTGAGCATCATGGGTGCCTAATCAAGGTATAACTAGGCATTGCTGGTGATATTGTTATCAAGTCATGCCCTTTAGGCTGAAGAAAGTCAGGGCCACTTACCAAAGATTAGTGAATCACATGTTCAAAAGGCACATAAGCTGAAACATGGAGGTTTGTGTAGACGACATGTTGGTCAAAAGCAAGGGACCCTAGAACTACTTAACTAACTTACGGGAAGCTTTCGTCGTCCTCCTGCAATACAAGATGAAGCTTAACCTGACAAAATGTTCCTTTGGTGTAGATTTGGGCAAGTTCCTGGGCTTTATGGTCTTAGAAAGGGGGAGAGAAGCCAACTCAAAAAAGATCAGGGCAATAATCAACAAGAAGCCATCTCATAACATAAACAAAGTATAGAGGTTAAGCAGACAGGTAGTGGCACTTAATAGGTTCGTCTCCAAGTCCATGAACAAGTGCTTGCCTTTCTTTAAGGTGTTGTAAAGGCTCAATCCTAGAACGGTGGATGCAATCAGGCATTTGAAAAGTTGAAGGAATATCTATCCAACCCAAAACTATTAAGCCAAGCTGAGCAACGAGAAACCATTTACGTATACCTATCAGTCTCCTCAAATTCAATTTCAGCAGCCCTGGTAAGAGAAGAGAAGAATGGCCAAAGACCGGTATACTACACAAGCCGAGCCTTTAGAAGAGCCGAAGCCCATTTCCCTCATATGGACATGTTAGTATTTGCCCTAGTAACAACCGCTGGACAACTAAGACCATACTTCCAAGCCTACCCGATCAAGTTCTTAACAGAAGCTGCTTGAAGAAAGTGCTCCAAAAACCAGACGCCTCATGCACTGGTCAGTCAAATTAAGCGAATCCTACATCGAGTACCTTCCTCAGAACGCCGTGAAATGGAAAATCTTCGCAGAGTTCATAGCCAAATTCACTAACTTCCCTAAAAAGAAACAAGCTGCACCAATGGGAAAGCCCTGCCAAGTCTTCATTGACGGTTCATCCTACTGTGCTGGAGGGGGAGTAGGTCTGCACATCACAACTGACTCTAGAGAAGAACACTACTATGCAATAAAGCTCACTTTCAAAATGGCTAATACCAAGGCACAACATGAGGCACTTCTGGCAGGGCTCGTCGTCGCTAAAGTGCTAGGAGCAAAAGAGGTTAATATAATGCCAACTCCCAGTTGGTCTTGAAATAAGTTGTAAAGGAGTACACAGCAAAAGGCGAGAAATTAACGACAACTAGTGTGGGAGAAGTGTGATCGTTTCTAGTGCTTCAACATCAAGCAGATACAACTAGAGGAAAATTGGAAAGCGAACAAACTGGCACAAACCACCTCAAGCATGGAGGAACTGTGGGAAGCAATGGTCAGGACACTAGAAATTCCTGCCATCGGGATTAAAGTCTCAGAAGTAAGGCTAGGTGCACCAGAGTGGGCACTAGACGTGATACAAAAACATGGATAGTAGAGTACACCTGATGAGAAATGGCAGGTGAGAAAGGTTAAGAATAAAGCGGCACGCTTTACCCTAATAAATGGAGTGTTATACCAGTGAGGTTCCTCCACCCCCTGTTGGGGTGTGTTTCATTAGAAGAAGCACAGTACATATTGGCAAAAATACATAAAGGAGTGTACGAGAATCACTCCAGTGAAAGATCTCTAGTAGGAAAGGTAATGAGAGTAGGATATTACTAGCCACGCACCCTCAATTGAGAGGGATATCAAAACATCTTCCAATTTCTCAATTGAGGGATGTGCCTCACTAATGATATCCAACCTTGAAGATGAGAAGGGCAGGGAAAATGACAAATCCAATAGAATGAACAAAACTGGCAAACCCATGGTATGCAAGCCTTGAAATGTGCCGAAAGAAATTCGATGGAAGAATTTCTTTAGACCCTAGAATTTCCATGAAATTCCGAAAGGATTTCATGAAACAAGCGATCGATTAAGTTGTTGTCCGTTAGCTTAATCTGATTTTGAACCACTATGGAAACATATTGTCTTTTTTATTTATTTGAGGCACTTAGGAGTATAATTTGGATAAACGGATTGCAGTATTATACTTATAAAAATATTTAGAATTTTATGGTGCAATAAAAAGCTTCGAGTTTTTTGGGTGAATAGTAGACCATCGGGAGAGCGTCACATGGCATCTGGTCCAAACAACCATCAAACTGCTATGTAGGATGTCCAAATCAGACTAGGATCACTAGAAAACCTTTTTGGACATATCAGGAGAAATCGAGAGAGCTTGTAGAGAAAAGAAATTTCGCTTTGCTTCCTTGAGTTCCATGTGTCATGTCTTGATTAATTTGTTTTTGGAGATTTGAAGGTTGGATGTTGGTATTTTGGTATGTTGATGTTCAGTTCTAGGAGTATGATGTTAAGCTTGGATGTTTGTGTTTTGTTGTTGAAAACTTTTATAAATCTCGGTTCCATAATGTGATATGATTTTCATTTAAGTTTATGGTTTGATTTATAGCATTTTTAATAAAATGAATTTGCATGATCTACTAAATGTTAGGACTATATCCTCCAACATGTGATTTGTTTGGTTTAATTGTTGGATTTTAACCTTAGGATCTTAAATCCATGGTTTGATTTTTATAACCCTTGTTCTTAAAGTTTTGAATTATGATTTAAGTTGGAGTTTTAAAGCTTTATGACCAAGGTTTTGTTGGATTTGGATAAATATGCAAAGAAGTATGTTTTTAAGCATGATTTAGAGGCTCTCAAGTTTATGGTTATTCTGGCGTGATTATTTTCTAAGATATGTTGATTTTGGTACTTAGATCAAGTTAGAACTTGAATGAGGTATATGGATATGTTGTTTCAAGATTTTATGCATGCAATCAACGATATATAGCCTTTTTGTTCAAGTTAAATGTATGCTATGTTTCAGACTCAAGGCTTTTTGTTCAAGCCAATTCTCATTTGTAGTGCAATGTGATTTTTGTTGTTAGTCACACATGTTATCAACTAGATTTGAATGATTAATATTTTAGAAGTGAGATTTGTGGACTTTTGGAGTCCTTGGTTTTAAAATGCAAGTGGTAGACCAAAAATGCCAAGATTAGGTTCGATTTGACCTAATCTTGATGTTTTATGTGATTCTTTAAAATAGTGAGTTTATGATTTTGAAAAATGCTTGATTTTGTGTCTTGACATGATATTAGAACTAGGGATATGATATTTATAAGTTGTTAAAATTAGTTCTAAGCGTGATGGTGTGATAAATTGCCAAAAGAAACTAGTTGAATTGTTTTACCTAGGTACTGCCAAGAGAGGTTTGTGTACTAGATGTGAGATCTTATAAATTCTAAGCCCATTAATGGACTTAGAATGAAATTTACATGAGTTATGTAGATCTCGGGGCCTGTCTGGAATTTTCATAAGTTTTGGAGTTAATTTGCAATTTCCCAAGAGTTAAGGGGTAATTTTGCAAATTAAGCCCAAAGTTAGTAAGTGTTGTTTTTATGAAGATTAAGTGAGAATTTCTAACCTTGGAACATCTCTCATTTCAGAACACGCTACACTTACTTTTATGCATGGATTTCTATATGTTAGATTCTAACTTCCACGTAGTATATTTATGTATATGAGGTGGAAGTTTCATGTAATTATATCCATGTTTTGTTTATGCAATTTATTTAATTGAATTGTTTTACGCCATGCCATGTAATTTTAAATATCGATCATGAATATTTGTTACATGTCATTAATGCCATGTCTAAGCATACAAGTCTATCACGAAAATATTTCTAAGTCATAAATGAGTTGTTATGTTTTATCATAACCTCAAGTGCTAGAATGAGAGATTATCTTAATGGAATTCTTTTGTCCACTCTAGAATAATTAAAGTAGAGTGGAATCCCCTGGGTTGACAAAGTGCAGTCAATAGACTTCGAATGAAACTTACGTAACTAGTTTCTGAAGCAAGGTCAAAGGCACCTAATGCTGATGGGTGCCGAAACATACTACAAGTACAAGCTACGCAATAACCTTCAGGTAAAACCCTCGTTATGACGTACTCACAATTGATGCAAGGACCTATGATGTGATGTTGTACTGGAAGGAACACACGATTTATGGGGAACCATGGAGCCTCCATTTTCATGTAACAAACAAGGATAAGAATTGATGTTTTATGTTTACGAAAGCAAGATGTCATGTTCATGATAATTTATGTTGTTTCTAAGTTATGTTGACTTAAGAATTGAAAATGGTTGGGACATTGAAGTCTTAGAGAGGCTCGTGGGAATACAAAAAAGGGAGGAGATCTGTAGTTTCTTGGTTGCTCACAAAGCTGGTCAAGATTTACTTGTTTGGCTTCATAATAAAGATGACGGCTTCTCCACCAAAAGTGCATCGCAATGTATTCGGGTTCCTACACCTGTTGTGCCTTGGGCTAAGTGGGTGTGGCATGAAGCTTTACCAAAAAAAAAAAATCCATATTAATGTGGAAGGCTTTTCATAACAGTTTAGGTATTGATGATAGGTTGCGGAGAGTTGGTATTCCTATTGCGTCTAAGTGTAATTGTTGTGACAAAGGAAGATATGAGGATTTAAATCACATGCTTGCTATAGGGGACTTGGCTTCCAGGATTTGGAAGAGGTTTTCTGTTATCTTGGGCATACCTTATGACCCAAATAAATGCTGGTTTGAGTTGGTGTTACTTTGGTTTAAATGTGCGTCGACCAAGTCCCAGGTGGGTTGTATTTTGTGTCTTCTTCTGTCTATTATTATTTGGAAGTTGTGGCAATGTAGGTCTGAGGCAAGGATGGAAGGTAAATGCATCTCGACAGAAGAGCTTTGGAGGTATATTTGTGTGTGGCTAAGGAAAGTGCAAAGTAGCTTGCCTAAATTTACAAAGAGTGCCTTTGCCGATGAGGAGAGGTTGAGAGAGTTGAACATTCAGATTATTCCGATTAAATCTGTGCAGGTTAAATTGGTTTGTTGGGTGAAGCCTAGGCATGGAAGATTTAAATTAAATATTGAAGGTTGTAGCCTTGGCAATCCGGGGAATCCAGGCACAAAGGAAGTAATTTGGGACTTGCGTGGTGATATGGTGCTTTCTTTTTCGTGCTATCTTGGGGAGGGTTCTAATAATCTTGCTAAGCTAAAGGCCTTGTTAATAGGGTCGAAATATTGTCATGCTTTGGGTCTACATCAGGTGGACATTGAGTCTGATTCCTTGGTTTGTGTATCTTGGGTTCAGAAGAATCATTGTG
The DNA here is from genome assembly GCF_018687715.1 of Carya illinoinensis. Taxonomy (NCBI): domain Eukaryota; kingdom Viridiplantae; phylum Streptophyta; class Magnoliopsida; order Fagales; family Juglandaceae; genus Carya; species Carya illinoinensis. Next base: position 8,689,150 of record NC_056766.1, on the reverse strand, counting down.
GAGTGTGATATTTAGAAGATGTCTGGGAGGAGGCTATGAGATTGTACGAAGGTGGAGATTTTGTTATTAATTATATATATCGAGAAGGAAATGCACCGGCTGATTATTTAGCTAAAATGGGTGCTCAAGGTTCAACCTTTATTTGGAGATCTCTTTTGCATGTTCCAAAGTACCTTAAAGGATTGATTCGAATGGATAAATTGTCCTTGCCTTACCTAAGATGTCATTGAGTTGTTGCTTTCTATTGGTTTCCAGTGTTTGGTTTTTGTTTTGGTGAGGATGTTCTTTTTTGGCATGTGGAGTTTTGTTTAATCTTTTATGCTTGTTTTGTAATTAAGGTATTCCTCCACCGTAAGTGAGGGTTTTCTTAATAAATCTGGGAATGGATCACTCTTGGACATGTGGCCCCAACTCTTCATAAATAAATAAATAAAATGTTCATCAAGCATATATGTCACATTTTTGTCATGCATGTTTATTTATATTGTTGGTAGTTTAGAAGTTTTACTTGCTGAGATTTTATAAATCTCATTGTAGTAGTCCCAACTACTATTCCCCTCGGAATAGTAGACGATGTATCGGGGAATGCAGAACCAATGCACCCTCAACTTGACGATGTCGAATAGGCTGAGGAGGAGCCTCGGGGGTCTTATGGAGTTGATCCTCTAGTTTTTGGACATTATGTTGGAGCTTCTTACCATGGTGAAAAATTCTCATAGTAGTTTGATAAAAATGAGAGGGAAGTGCCTTGACTGATGGTATCAAGCTTTGGATATTAGAATGGGAGAGAAAAAGACAAAGAAAGAAGAAAGGGGCAAAACTAGCGAATCCATGAAAGCTTAAACAAGAGATCAATGGACTTGAGCAACTACCACATATTTTTGTTTGAAATGAATCAACGTGGAAACACACTAAACAAGATGAAAGAATGTACGTGTAACGCTACGAAGAAGGCGCGGATCACATCTGGGTCTTTATTTTAAAAAAACTAGTCAATAATAAAATTAAAGCTCCTTTGAAATATTATAAAGAACAAGAATTTCTTCTTCCTAAACATTCCAGACTTCAGCTACCCTTATCTATCAGAATGGGGTATCACTGTAGGCATTCTAATAGACTTGGAAAAAAATGAATAGAGAAATAAAGAGTAGCTCTATGACCAATTTTTGAAAACCAATAGAAAACCTACATTTTTTAAGCATTTTTCAAAATCATAAACTCACTATTTTAAAGAATCATATAAAACATCAAGATTAGGTCAAATCGAACCTAATCTTGGCGTTTTTGGTCTACCACTTGCATTTTAAAACCAAGGACTCCAAAAGTCTACAAATGTCACTTCTAAAATATTAATCATTCAAATCTAGTTGATAACATGTGTGACTAACAACAAAAATCACATTGCACTACAAATGAGAATTGGCTTCAACAAAAAGCCTTGAATCCGAAATATAGCATATATTTAACTTGAACAAAAAGGCTATATATCATTGATTGCATGCATAAAATCTTGAAACAACATATCCATATACCTCTTTCAAGTGCTAATCTAATCTAAGTACCAAAATCAACATATCTTAGAAAGTAACCACACCAAAACAACCATAAACCCGAGAGCCCCTAAATCATGCTTAAAAACATACTTCTTTTCATATTTATCCAAATCCAACAAAACCTTGGTCATAAAGCTTTAAAAATCCAACTTAAATCATAATTCAAAACTTTAAGAACAAGGGTTATAAAAATCAAACCATGGATTTAAGATCCTAAGGCTAAAATCCAACAAAACCTTGGTCATAAAGCAGTGAAGAGCTCAAGTTAGAGAAGTAGCAAAAAACTAACAGACACATAGATTTTAGATTTTTTGAGATCCGGTTTTTTCACTTGCCTCTAACTTGCGTGCGACTAGGGTTTCTATGGCTGCAGCTGATGGCCCCAGGGCCAATTCGGTGGCAGTTACTCGTCTATGGTCCTTTGCAAACTTGGTGATGGACTCCCCGTAGCCTCTCCCTAAGGTTATGGTGCCTTTTCAAGCTCATAAAACAGTGGACGGGGAGGTGTGTGTGATGTTTTCAAGGGAGGAGATTGATAGGTCTACTGCTCCATTTTAGTTCTCTTTGGTATTGAAATTCCTACATCAAATGTCATCTCTAGATGTAATACACTCTTTTATACATTCCATATGGGGCTTGAATAACAACTAGTGGTTTCGGCTATGAATTGGCCAAGAAATGTTTTTATTTGCATGACATCGGAAGCAGATTTTGTCAAAGCCCTCGTGCAGGAGACTTGTGAGATTGATGGTATTCAATACTGTGCCTTTCACTGGACTATGGAGTATCAAGAAGATCAGGAACCGGTGCGTGTTCCAGTGTGGATTTTCTTGCCGAGGCTAACACCGAATTTTTTCCATGAATCCTTCTTACAAAGTATCACGGCACCTATCGGTTGGTTTCTTAAGAGAGATAACCCTACTAAGTGCGTGACCCGTACTGATGGGGCACGAGTGTGAATTGAGATGGATGTTTCTAAGGAGCCGTTGAAAGCCTTGTGGATTGGTACTCCTACAAATCCTCAGAGTTTTTATCAGGATATTGAGTATGAAACGTTACCAACATATTGCATGCATTGCTGTGTGCAGGGTCATAATGTTCGAACATGTAAATGGGTTGGGAAGAAGCGTGATGCTACTCATAAATTGAGGAAGGAGGGTCTGAAATCATATCCAACTTGGGTTCAAAAGGAGCAACCTAGCACTCAAGCAAATGGCTGTTTGTTAGGAGGGGAATCGAGTAAGGCGATGGAGATTTTGCTAGGGGATCACTAGAAAGCATTTGACTCTGAAGTGGCTATTGTGGAAGGTGCAAATACCATGAAAGGAAAAGAAAAAAGTGTTTTGTCGTAGGTTGAGGAAATCAAGGCCCTGAATGCAGTGCCATTAACTGCCTCCGTTGAGACCATGGGGGATTCTGTTGTGCTGGTTGATCGGGTTGAAGAAATCTTGCAGGACACGGACCTAGATGGGGTCGTGGCACACTGTCTTGATCAAGATGATGTATTGGCGACGGTTCGGAAGGTTCCAACGAAAGTTTTATTACTAGAATTTGGTAAGTCTTTGCTCTTGAGGGAGGTGGCAGACTCTGTTCTTGATGCAGGGGTGCAAGAATGTGTGGTGGCTGAACCTGGATTTGTGGCTGAACTGCAATTTGTTCAAGGTGAGGTGACGAAAAAGGCTGAGGAACCTGCATATGTGGTTTTATGTTCGACTAGGGAGGATGGTGCTGAGATGAAAATTTGCTCAGATACAGAATCAGATGGCATGATGTAACATTTGGCAAAGGAGAAACTGGTGGTCTTGGATTCAGATTTGCAGCAGGAGAAAATGGTAAGGTTAAAGGTATTAAATTGAGGAGTTCAACTATGGTTAAAAGCAAACCCACTAGAGTGGACCTGTGAGTTCTTCTTATATTTACTAGAATGCTCGGGGTATTGGTACTTCGCACAGGTGTGTAAAGAAATTAATTTCAAAATTTAAGCCTAAACTCTTTGTTATTGCGGAACCTATGGTGGCTAATGCTCGGATTCTTTTATGGAAAGAAAAATTGAGATTTGCAGATTTTTATTCTAATGTAGCGGCTGGGGGCAAATTGTGGCTTTTCTGGAATCATGACACTAACCTGACTATGGTGAGTATGGGTGACCAATATATCTCAGTTATGGTCAAGGAAAATATTAAAGAGGTTTTCTTCTCCTTTGTTTATGCCAAGTGCTATTATCAGGATCGTAGGAGGTTATGGAGTAACTTGATGGATTAAATTCACAACAGGTCCCATGGGTTGTGATGGGAGATTTTAATATCATTCAGAATGATAATGAACACCATGGGGGTAGGCCAAGACTCTTGCTTGCTATGGAAGATTTTAACAGTTGTGTCAATGCATGCAGGTTGTTGGTGTTATAATCCAGTGGCCAACAGTTTTCTTGGTGTAGAAGCTGGGCATGATTAAACCATGGTTTTATTAATACACTTGCCGTGGATATTTTCCAGAATGCTCGGTTAAAGTATTTATCCCATAATACTTCTGAACATACCCCAATGTTGCTTTCTTTGGAGAGCCCATTGGTGAATTATGGCTTCCCTTTGTTCAAGTTTCAACAGATGTGGGTCTCACATGATAGTTTTTTGGATTGTGTCTCTCAAGCTTGGGGTGGCAAGGTGGTAGGAGGCTCAGCTTTGGTTAATATTATGATTAAACTAAAGTGGTTAAAAGTGGCCTTGAGAGATTGGAATAAGATCGTCTTCGGTCAGACGGAAGTGCGTATTGAGAATCTGCAAGATCGCATAAACGAGTTAGAGCAAGAGTTACAGGAGGGGTACTTAGAGTATATCGAGGCAGACTTAGTTGCTTCACAAGTGGAGCTATCAGTTTGGATGGATCGTGAAGAGCAAAGGCTTTCACAATAAGTGAAACAAGGTCGGGTAACGAAGGGCAACAGGCGTTGAGTCAATGAAAGCAGCAACAAATAAAAGAAATGAAGTTGTTTGATGGTTCTATTCTCTTGAAACCTAAGGCAGTGCATAATGGGGCTTATTTCATTTTTTTCAAAACTTCTTACAAGCTGGGGATAGATGTCAGTTACCTTCCCTGGAGGGGTTGGTTCAACAGATTATTCTGTCTTCGAAGGAAGTTTTGGATTCTCTTCTTTCTATTCTAATTGATAGTAGTCTGGGGCCGGATGGGTTTGGTTTGGGTTTCTATCGAGCTTGTTGGCATATTGTAGGTTGTGATGTTGTGGAGGTGGTGACTGAGTTTTTTAGAGGTATGGCTTTTCCTGGTTTTTATATAGCTTCTTTTTTGCTGTTAATACCGAAGATAGAAAGTCCTACCAGTTTTGACAAGTTCAGACCTAAAAGTTTGTGTTCCGTGTTTTATAAAGTGTGCTTGAAGATCCTGGTTAACCGGCTCTCCCCCTTGTTAGATAAGATTCTCTCTCCTAAGCAAGGTGCTTTTATCCCTGGTTGAAGCATTTTTTAGAACATTAGCTTAATGCAAGAAATGATTCATGGCATTAATAAACCATGTCATGGTGGGAATGTGATGCTGAAAATTGATATGGCCAAGGCATATGATAGTATTGATTGGGAGTTTCTATTGCATGTTTTGACGTCTTTTGGCTTCTTAGAATTTTTTTGTATTCTAATTAGAAATTGTATTACTACTCCATGGTACTCGATTGTTATGAATGGTATTCCAAAAGGTTTCTTTTAAGGGGGAGAGATTTGCGGCAAGGGGATCCATTGTCGTTGTATCTATTCATTTTAGTTGAAGAAGTCTTAACTCAACTGATAAAAAGAGAAGTAGCATCGGAGAAGATCACTCTGTTTTCGCAGCCTAGAGGTACGCCAATTATTTCTCATCTCCTTTATGCAGATGATATTGTGTTGTTTTCGAATGGGGGAAGAGTCTCATTGCGAGCGATCGCTAATGTTTTGCACCAATATGAGGAATGATCTGGGCAAGTTGTTAATAAAAGGAAGTCTTCAATTTTTTTCTCCAAGCATATTAATCTTGGTTGGCGGTTCAGACTGCTTCGAACAACGGGGTTTACTGAAGGGTGCTTTCTGTTTACTTATTTGGGAGTGCCTATAGTTTATGGCACGTTGCTTGGTGTCCATTTTGAGGATATTATTAATAAAATTTGAAATCGACATGCAGGTGGAAAGCTAGATAATTGTCTGATGGGGCTCGATTGTTTTTATTAAAACATGTGTTACAAATTCTGCCAATACACTGTCTTTCAGTGTTACATACTCCTAAAACGGTGATTGAAAAAATTCAATGAATCATGAGTACATTTTTTTGGGGAATGAAGGATGGAAAGCCAAAAAGGAAATGGAGTGCATGGATTAACTTTTGTAGGCCGGTAACTAAAGGGGGACTGGGTATTCGTAACTTGCATGAGGTTCAGAGTTCTCTCCATATGAAATTGGCTTGGAACTTGTTACAAGGATCTTCACTATGGGCAAATTTTTTTCTAAGTAAATATGTTGGGGTGAAACTCATTTCAATAGTCGGCGTTAATAAAGGCATAAAATTATAGAAGATGCTACTGCAATTCCTCCCGAAGGTATTGGATCACTCAAAATGGAAAGTGCGAGCTGGCAACGTTTATTTTTGGAGAGATAATTGGGCTGGAAATGACACTTCTTGCTCAACAACAAATTAGTGAATTTCTTGATTTACTCTTGAAGGACTGCAAAAATGATCTTGGTTGGAATGTGGAGTTGAGATTGGTGGGGACAGTAAAAGCTGATGAGCTTGTAGAGCATCTCGACAGTATTAAACCAGGTAAGGATTTGTTGATTTGGTTGCAAAATCCGAATGGTAAGTTCTCTACGTGTAGTGCTTGGCAATATATTCGTGTTAGAATGACAGAATTTCCTTGGGCAAAATGGGTGTGGCATGCCGTTATCCCTAAGAAGATTTCAGTGACCATGTAGAAGGTAATGCACGAGTGCTTGGCAGCGGATGACAGGGTACGAAAAATGGGCATTCCAATAGCTTTTAGATGCAATTGTTTCTCTTTAGGTGCCTATGAGGACATGAATCACGTTCTCACAACAAGGCAGTCTGCAGAAAGGATCTGGTCAATGTGTTCAGTACAGGTTGGTATGTCATCTATGGCTGGTAGGAGTTGGAGAGCTCTAGTAGAAAGCTGGCATCGACGTGCCAAAAATTCGTCTCAAGGTGGCGAGTTACTTGGCATCATTCCATCGGTGATCACTTGGAAACTTTGGTGCCGAAGGTGCAAGGCGAGGATGGAAGGGGTGCTAGAATCCAAAAAATCAATATGGTGTTCTATTAGATAGTGGTTTCTTGGATAGCTCTTCAAATCAAGAACTCAAAAGCTTTATCTCGACGTGATGAAGAGATTGTGCGCTACTTCCAATTGCCAGTTAAAAGTGCAAATCCGGTGGCTTTGCAACAAGTGTGTTGGCTGAGGCCAAAACTTGGATGGTATAAGCTAAATATTGACAGCAGCTCACTTGGCAATCCAGGTCCTTCTGGTGTTGGTGGTGTCATTATAAATGATAAAGGTGAGTTTGTTTGTGGTTTTGCAAATTATATTGGGCACAATTCTAATAATGCAGCAGAAGTTATGGGGCTGTTGTATGGTCTTCGAAATGTTTGTTTCTTGGGCATGAGGGAAGTGGAAATTTAAATGGACTCAATGTTGGTAATTCAATGGTTGCAGACAAAACGATGTGGATTGTGGTATTTAGAGGATTACTGGGATGAGATCTTGAAAATGTTGGATGGATTGAGATATACTATTACTCATTCTTATAAAGAGACAAATGCAGCGGTGGATGCTTTGGCTCTTAGTGGAGCCAATGGTTGCAATAGCTTGTGGTTTTCCTTTTCGGACCTTCCTTTCATAATTAAAGGTATTATTAGACTGGAGAATGGGGGTTTTCCTTATATTAGAATTGCTCGTTAATATTGATTTCATTTTTTTAAGGGCTCTCAAGCTTGGTTTTGAGTTAGTTCTTTTGTATAGTTTTTTTTCTAAGTTTCATCCTAGGTTTGAGTTTTGGGTGGGTGCTTTTTGATTATTTTTGATAGGGTGAGATGTACTCGACCACACTAGTGGCAAGCGTGGAGCTTAACTGGTAGAGCTAGCCTGGAGATGAGCTCGACCACGTTAGGTGCGAGCACGGAGCTCAGTTTGGGCGGGAGATGTACTCAACCTCACTAAATGCGAGTGCGAAGCTCAGCTTGGGTAGGAAATGTACTTGACCACGTTAGGTGCAAGCGCGGTGCTCGGCTTAGGTGAGAGATGTAGTTGACGACGTTATTTGCGAGTGCAGAGTTTGAATTGGGCAGGAGATGTACTCGACTGTATTAGGTGCAAGTGCAGAGCTTAGCTTAAGCAGGCGATGTACTCAATAGTGTTAGCTGCAAGTGCGAAGTTCAGCTTGGAGTTTGTTTGCATGACTGTTTGTCTAATTGGTTGCGTGAGACTATTTATTGTCAACGAAGAGTGATTGTTTTCTTGCTTTTTGTTTGTAGTAGTGGATTTATTGCCCCTTGGTCTAAATTGTTGTTTGATGTTCCCATTTTGGGGTTGCTGTTAGAGTTTGTTTGTAGTAACCTACGCTCAAGTGATCAGGAAGCCCATCGAACTCCTGGGTCCATCTTAGGGGGTTGCTAAGCCCATCAACTCGTTCCCGAAGGAAACCCGCGCATCGCAATTATGGAGCTTGGAGGCTCGTTTCTGAGGTTTACCCGCTAGCGGCGGTTGTGGCACGAGTGTCATCACTCAACATTTTCTAAAGAATGCGCTATATTGAACAGTTGTCGAAGTGCGAGGGTCGTGCAATTTGAGGATTTGCATGCCCTATTCCATGCAACAAGTTTGACGGCTCGACATTAGTGGTTGAGGGTCACGCAGTATGAGGACTTGCGTGCCCTATTGTTTACCCACAACTAGTCTGAGGACTTGATATTAGTGCTCGCGGGTCACGGAGTCTGGGGACTTGCATGCCCTATTGTTTACCCACAACGAATCTAATGACTCGACATTAGTGGTCGAAGATCATGGAGTCTAAGGACTTAGGCGCCCTACTGTTTACCCACAGTGAGTATGATGACTTGACATTAGTGGTCGAGGATCAGGGAATCTAAGGACTTGTGTGCCCTATTGTTTACCCACAGCGAGTCTGAGAACTCGACATTAGTGGTCAAGGGTCACGAAGTTTGAGGACTTATGAGTCCATCCAAAGCAAGTCTTAGGACTCCACATTAGTGGGCTAGGTGCTCAACTACACTATTGTGGCAGGAGTCTGAGTTCAACCACGTTGATGTGGTGGGAGAGGAAGTTCGACCATCTTGAGAGTTTTTCACCAAAAAGTAAATAGGTCAATATAATACAAATTGAGATTTGTAAACCTAAGTCATTTCGCTAGAGCGTGATGAAGGTCCAAAGTGCCCGCGATACTAAGTGGTCTATTCTCGTGAAGTATATTTCTGGAGCATGTAGCCACTCGGGTTCTTATGGAACCTCGAGGTGTTTCAGTGGTGAAAATCCAAAAACCAAATTTGTTAGTAAAAATAAAATTAAAATAGCGAGTTTGAAAGAGACAAACCAAAGCAATTCAGTCGCTACTTTCAATTCTCCCTCGACTATGATTGTTAGCTACTAAATGATTTTGATCTTTTATTTTCTTTTTCCTTTTTGTTTTGCACATCCTCTGAGCTTTACTTGCATGAGTCAAGACTCCTTATGATTGACAAACTGTTTGAAGAGTACAAATCTTTCTTAGAAGCATGTGTAGCTCCAAATAGCTGGATTAGAAGATGCACTGCAACTCAACCACGTGGGCGCTGCAACTCCGCCGTGGGGTCGAAAGGTTTTCATTTGAGATCTGTATGATGCTCCAGAATGTTGGTTAGTTCACTCGAATTGCACATGGGTGGCTGAATACCCTTGGGGGGGCAAGGAAGTTTGCTCATCGTGTGTATGGGTGGCAGGCCAGCTTTGGTCAGGCAAGGAAGCCTGCCCGCTATGTTGCTTTCTACACTTGGGTATCAAAATACCCCTAGGTGTGCAAGGAAGGTTGCCCACCGTGGAGGTTGGTCAAGACCAGTGGCCATGGAGGGTGGCGAGGAGCTTCTTCATGCAGTACATGCATAGTGGTGCATTTTTTCGTGCATGGGGCCTGCATGGTGCAAGCAGCACCACTACCTAAGATGGGGCGGGCAAGAGGTTGGCCATATTTAAGCTATTGCATGTGATGTCCAAGGTGGCAAGGGACTCCACTTTGGGAGAGGAACATCCCTTGGTCTCGGTGGCGATGAACACCACCCGACTCATCTTGGAGTCGGGGTTATCACATCAGCAGCAGAAACTGCTGACGGCATGTGTGGTGGACGCTAGTTGCCTCTTTGGCTTGCAGTTATCTGGTGAAGTGGTCACCATCTGTGCGTCAATCTTTTGCGCTCAATGCGCATGGTGTTCGCCGCCTCCATGGTCGGGGACCATTACGGGGCTAAATTATAGGATGTTGATTTGATGTTGAATAGAACCCAAGAATTAAAATGATATAAAACTTAGGGACTGATTATCTACTTGGCTCTTACAACCCTCAAAAAAGTTAAACAACAATATACTACTTTAATCTTTTTAATTGAGCATATTATTGATTTAAGATAGGATTGAGATTTCTTACAATTTTTTTGTTGAAATACTTTTAATAATGCGGAAAGAGATAAACATAACATATAAAATTGTCACGTATATTTTGGATAGTGAGATAATGTGATTTTAAATAAAAGTTAGAAAGTTGAATAAAATATTATTATAATATTATTTTTTAATATTATTATTATTTTAACATTTGAAAAAAATTAAATTGTTTATTATATTTTGTATAAAAATTTAGAAAAATTTTAATAATAAGATGAAACAAATGGCGCCTAAATCTCACTGTAGTAGATGACATAAATGCTGCCCTAGCAGGTGGCAATAAGAATTCCAATATTTAATGCATTAGAGTGTATCGGTTATGTTTATATCTCTTGATCAAATTGTATAAAATATTTAATAAAAATATATAAAATTCAACGTTTATTTAAAACAAAGTGTCAATATCTCAAACTATCAATATCTACGTGTCATTCTCCGTGTGACAAATATTGATGTACTCCGGCCCATTTGAATGTCAAGATAGTTTCATCTTATTTCATCGCATCTCGTCTCAACATTTAAATATAATTCAAATATACAATACTTTTCAATTTCAAATTTTTAATTTTTTTATTGAATCATTACAATTTTCTCAAACTTTCAAACAAAACATAAAAAATAATTCAATTTTTTCATATCCAAAACAAAAATTATATTATAAAATTATATTATAATAATATTTTAACTTTATAATATTTTAATTCAACCTTTTTTTTCTCTTATTTTTTAAAATTCCATAAAACATATTTAACTCAAACTGTTTTATTACCATTTATAAATTATTTTATTACTATTTACAAATTTCTTATCTGATCTCAGTATCCAAAGAAGCCTAAGTCTTCATTAATATCTTTCCTCCCCCATCTAACACACAATTCAAACCATTGCTCTATGTTATTTTCCAAAAATACCTTTTCCCCTTTTCGCCTAGACCAAGTGTACCGTCCCTTTGCTAGTATTTACATTAGTTTAATTTCAATTAAAAATAGAAAAATAAAATAAAGTAGGATGGAAACGATTCAAAATTCTTTAAAAAAAAAAATTAGTAGAAAAGTTGAACTTACTAGAATCTAGTCAATGGCATCTAATAAATTCTACCTACTATTAAAATTTGAACCAATAAATGCAATACTCTAATTTGAAGCAATGACTCCCATCATATGAAAGCAATACCATAACATTTTGAGAAGTAGGTTATGAAAGCAATGGTTCCCTTTCTCAGCTTATAGACACTCCAACATTTGGTATCCGCTATGTTTCACTAGAAATTGGAGTGAAAGTGCATCTTCAAGCCAAGATCTTGCTCCAACCTTCTACCTGTGTCAACTGAATTCCTTTAGTACTGCTGGCTAAGGTGTCTCCCCCAAGCAACTCACCCTTGAACTGATTCAAAAACTTGTTTCAGATGGGCATTTCCTAGGCATGTTGACCGAGATGCCATTAGGCGTAAAAGGAAGACTTATTTAATTGAGGCATGAGGATGCAACCACCATGTACTTAGATACCAAGGTCATGATTTATTGCCAAATAAAAGTAACCTCACCTTCAACTAGTCTACATTTTAGTCCTGTGACTAGAATGGCCATTCCAATTAAAGTAATTAACTTTGCACTTGATATCTTAAATTATTAGTAATTCAATTAGATGCATATCATTTTCTTCAAGCAAAGGTAGATAATCTGATTCCATACTGAAAAACATGCACATAACAAAATCACATGACATGCAATTATCATAATACCCAGACTTGTGTTACATAATTACCCATTCATCATATATTTCATGTTGTTGCTATCCATGTTTGTTAGATATCAATACTAGCCTAGGGTACTGGTGTACAGAACTTTATGGGGAAAGGTTATGTGGCATCATCCTCCCATAGATGTTGCCCATAATGTCCCCCCTCAAATTCACAAAGGCTTTCCAGAACTAACATGAAACTGGATGTATGTGTTACACTAATATTGAAATCCAGGAAAGCACAGATTCAAATTTCAAAATGGTGATAAGAAATCTACCTAAAACTGTATTACTAATGTACCATGTACAATGTTTGTTGCCGAAAACTTACAACCAACCCATCTTATTTGTTGGTGCTCATTTCAATATCTTCTGGTACGTGGTACGTAGAGAGGAAAAATGTACTCTGATGCTTCTGTAAAAACCTGCATCACAAGATGGATAATCTCCAGCATTAGTATAGCCATGATGCCTTGTTAGAAACTTTCAATAAAACGTGTTTGAGGCAGGCCATCCAGCCTTTCAATTAAATGAAATGCAAGGCTTTCATTATGCCATGCTCAGCCAAAATCCAACACAAATAAAATCAAGTTTGCCACTCGCTGTATAAATTTCAGCAATACAAACTTGATTTTTTGGATCAGTAGCATACATAGTAGACATCCTGAACAAATATATATAACATGCATTTTTATTTTCTTGATTTCATTTTTCACACATGGATATATATATGTTAAACATAATGAATAGATGCTATACTTGAGAAAGTCAATTAATTTCTGCTGCAGTTCCATCAATGTCTCCTCTTCAATGTTGGCATGGTACAATAACTCGGGCAACTTAACTGCAGATGGGAGAAGAATTACATTGCAAGCACGAAGTAAAGATGGCTATAACTTTTTAAAACCAAAGAGACCAAAAAGATGCTACATTAAGCAGTTTTAGAATTATTAACAATTAGAAAAAACTAGCACGGGACAAGCAACAGCAGCAATCCAATTTTACAGACATCTTTCTCTCTCCGAGGCACAATAGGTGTCTCATTGCTGCCCCCCAAAGAGGCCTCATTCGGTTTGCATAGATGGTTGCATTACGTTCACTGCATACTTTTTAAAGAAAGTTAGCAGCGAAAAGACAACAGGAAATTGGGATTTTGTTGTTTTGTTACTTTCATTGTCTTGGATTTGAGTCACTAAAAATCAACTGAGTTTTATGTAACCGTTGAATTTGCATTAATGATAGGTTTTCCAACGGGAATGGAATCAATGGATAATTTGAAAAGGACAACAATATTTTTTTGTCTTTTGATAAATAAAAAAGGACAGCAATATATATCAATTATATAATGAATTTTGGATATGGATACTATTTACTTACAAGTTTATCAAAAGGTTGGTGTGAAAACAAGCAGAATTAGTAATCTTATGGTAGACAAAAAAGATTATCCTACCGAAAAGGCGTAAAAGATGTTCAGCACCATATACAGTTGAAGGAGAGACATCATCTGAAATTGCTTCATCATATTGCTGACGCTCACTTTTGTATAGAAGCATCACTGGCAATACTTTGTCGAAGTAACAACGTAATCCTTTCAGAACTTCTCCAACAGAATCAGCTATTCTATATCCATTGGATCATGTTACAAAGAGAAGAACAACAGCTTTAAATAAAATAGAAATCTGTAACAGACAAACATTGCATATGCAAAGTGGAATCTCTAAATACAGAAGCTGCAGGGTGCAAAAATAGTACGTTTAATACTGGATATTTACACAAAGGCTCTCTTTTCAAAGTTCTGAACTTAAAGAACTATATCCACTAATCTAGGCATGCGGAGCACATCACAACCATTCCATGCAAATGCTGCAGACAGCTTGGCTAGCATGATGTGTGCAAAAAAGGGACAAGATGTAACTTCATCAACCAATGATTTGATATTTTTTATATCACCTCAGTTACAGAAACAGAATATAGTAAATATAGAGGATATTCAGATGCCAATGGCACAACTATAACTTTTATCATTCAATAACATAACATAAATCTAGATCTAAACTGTAATTTTGGTGAAAGACACCTCAAGATATCAGAATGAGTGGGAATATGAAAATAAATAAACAATGACAGGATTTTATCAGATGATTCTAACTATGAAGTATTTTATCATAAATCACAGAGAGAGAGATATATATATATATTCTAAAGGAGTCCATTGTTTTATCCAATGGTTCCTTTGTTTACAATTTTTTCAATCAGTAAGTTACATAGCCCCCAAGGAGTCTTGCACCAAAGAAATCACCCTCCGGGTGAAAAAGGACCATCTCTTGTTATTTGTTATCCACATAAAAAACAAATTGTTCTGTCTGGTTGTCTTTTTTCTTTTCAGGACAGTAAAGCCAAAGTGAGTTGCCAATAGTCACAAACAAATATTTGTGAAAACCAATATTTTTATTTCCCCCTCCCACTTCGACAATTAGATCATCAAAAATTTTATCCTTTCACAACTTTGAAGAGAACCAACAGAAATATTTGAATACAAAAGCCATGTTGAATATATTTTCTCCGTTGTTTTGAGTAGAACAAAATCAACAGGAACCTGGAAGCTACATGAACAATGCCGAAAGAGGAAGAGCTTAAAATTTTATATCGAGTATAAATGATCTTGTAGTCTCTTATCCATGAATAACAAAGTTAGGGAGCAAATATTAACCAATATACATTAATTGATATCATCAAATAAAAATCAGTCTAAAACAACTTACTATTAATGAGGAAAAGAAAAATGTTGAGTGAACCAAGGAAAGACTGAAAGGTGGCAAAAAAAGCAGGCAGGAGCTTACAAGCCATCCTTCTTCATCCTATAATCCAGATACTTCCTCAATATGTCATCAACATTTGGGGTACGTGGAAGTTTAACAAGCTGCAAGGGAGGACATAGATAAAAAAAGAAAACAAATCAAAGTTATAAATGCATAAGAAAAAATTGAAAACATATATGTACGTGAGTGATAACTAGCAGTCAGACAACAAGGTCTACTTTGATCCCTTGTACCTCCCTCCCTCCCTTTTTTGGCAGGGAGGTTGGCTAAGTTAGAAACCTTAGGTACAAAAGAATAGAGGATATACATACCTTGCCTAAATGAGTAATAAATTCACAATCGTCAACCAATTGTTTCTTTAGCGGAGGTGGGAGTTGAATGTTCACCAGCCTGTCCAAGAGTAAATTGCCATCCTCCTAACGATAGACAAATGGCTTAGTGAAAGATACCAAAATAACAATTGAAACCCAAAAATGTCAAGAAAATCTTTTAACTGATATGGATGAATTATCAAACTGATGCATCTGAATTGTGCTTTAGGCAATACCTTACTAACAAGGTCAGTCTTTCGCTTCTTGGCTCTTGCCACTGCATATAATTTACAAGATAGCTTAGGAAAAGGGAAAAGGACAGAACAATGGTTATTACTTAGTGATCAATCTTTCCACCAATAATCACTTTTCTTTCTGAAATGAAAGGATCTAGACACACATATTCATGGAAATAAAACTTACTAAAATTTCTTTTAGTTATTCTGAACAAATTTGTGGCTTCTTGCTTTACTAAGTTAGCCTTATATCATTCCAGTAAGTTTAGCCTATTGCACCTTAATAATGATATCATTCCAGTCCCACCATAGTTGAGTATAAGCAAGCCTTCCTCACACACACACAGAGGAAAAAGAAATACTAGAAAAGCACTTTAATGGCTCCGGTAAACACATGAAGGTCAGAATGCTTAAGTGAACCCCCCCCCCCCCCCCCCCCCCAGGGGAAACACTTTAATGGCTCATCTACCAACATGCTTGGGCATGAAACATAAGTTTGGGCTTCTACTGTTCATCAGCATTGCTACTTTTCTTGTATTGTCAACGACTGAAAGTTCTGCTATTAAAAGCAAGGAGAAAAGAACAACAAAGAAAGGGAGAATGGAATAATAATACAAGTTTTATCACTGCATCAAAAGAGAAAGAAAAGCAAAAAGAACAAGAAAGATAGAAAAAGGTGTTGTGTGTTTGGGCTATGCCTCTTTCCTATCAATAAAACTTTACTCTTATAAAAAAATATAGAAAAAGAAAATTAAGAGCATATCTGATACTTTAGATTTCATTTTTGTTTAAATGAAGATATAATTAGCCGTAATGAAATTGGCAAGAGAATAGATATATAACTGTGGGAACTTTTTGGTTTAATCAGTGATGCACGTGTATTCTTCTCAAATGATTGCTTCTTATTGAGGGCCTGCTGTTTCTGCACATTTTCCTCAGTAAACTTCATCAGGCGATCCACACCTACCCATTCATCCCATCTGTTGAAAAACAAGGCCTGAATTAATTAAGAATTACCCAGAGTTGATAAGCACAACAATAAGCCACACTAAATAGAAGAGGATAAGTTCAAATAGGAGAACCTCAAGTATAAAAGTTACATAAAACAAAAATATAAATCTCTAAAGAAACCATACATACCAAGATTGGAGTTCAAATTAAACGTGCTATGACACAAAATACAAAGCAATATGTTATAAATTAAATTATAAAGGAAGAAGAGCTATAGTATTTGGATTGGCATTCCAAAAAAACCAGATCCAAAAGCAGTAATATATGAGCTGTCGGATTCCACTTGCAATTACCAACCACCTCCCACATAGAACATTACAACCAAAATCAGAACATTTCAGATTTCAGGTACATTTGGGAAGCTCACTCACTTTTTGCTCCATCCCTGCACGGCACAAGAATTCAATCAGGATTCCAAACTAGAATTATCTAATTTTGCATAAACCCAACATTCATGTCATGATTGATGCAACTAAATAAAAAGAGATAAAAATAACATCTATATAGCAATGAATAACCAAAAGAACGACATAATACTATGGCACAACACATTGCTGAAGAACATTTAAAATATAAAATGACCAAAACTGAAATACTTACAGAATAATGAACAAAAAACCTCCACTCCATCTGGTATTCAATCTTTGTCACCTTGCAAATAAAACATATAGCATATTATACTAACCAAATTAAAGACCACAAACATTTACAACGCATAAAGTTAACAACATTTGACACATCAATCTTTCCGATAATCCATATGCATGCTCCATATTTCTATATTTTTTAAGATATTAATAACTCAAAGCCTCTTCAACAAGGCACTATTACGAAGCCAGATTGTTTCATAACGCTTGGGAAAAATTATGCTTTGCACCCTCGAACTATCGTTGTTATTTCAATTTACACCATAAACGACCAAAACTATCAATTTTCACCATAAACTACCAAACTTTGGCACTACCCTCAGTTGAGATTGATAAAACAAAAAAATATATATATGTGGCACAATTTAATAGTCATATCTTACTGAAAATGCAAATTGCGAAATTTTGGAAGTTTATGTTGAAAATTGATACTATTGTGGTTTAGAATGTGAAAAGAAAAAACCACGGTAATTGGAAGAGTGCAAAATGCAGTTTTTCCCAGTTTTTAATAAAAATTTCACAAAACACCATGCTGACATCAATTTTGTATTTTGAAAAAAGGGTGTTGCTACACCCACCGAGGGGAGGCACCGAAGTGCTTTTTTTTTTTTTTTTTTTTTTGCTTCTTTTTCAAAAAAATTTTAAAAGCCCTTAAACATTTTCAAAAAAAAACAAAATCGCAAACTCATTAAAAGACACTTCCTTAACCACTAAGTAAAAAAAAAAAAAATACAATCGGTGGGTTTTATCGGTGGGAATATTCCCTTAAAAAATAGTATCCAAACACTTACAAGCAATTGTATAAGTATAAAAAGTAGTCTTGACCCCAAGCAGTTCCCAAGTGAAAGTAGTTGTAGCACTATCCGGCTATATAGCTACAGAAAGAAAAGGCAGATATGTTTAAAGGGGCAAATTACATAAGCCCCTTGGGTTTTCTAAGTCAATTATTATGTATCCCATATATCCAAGCTAACCTTTATTAACCAGAAGTAAGAGAAAGACGGATAAGAACTAAATCCTATTCACTTGAATACCCAGCATTTTACTATTACTGATTACATAACCATAGTAGCCTTAACTGTTGACACATGAAAAAGCCGTTCTGAGAGTATATTTTGGCGCCAAAATACAACCGGTGATCCAGGTGGGGCAATTCTGCTGCCTTTTTTTTTTCTAAGTACAACAATAACTTAAGAGAGATGACATTTGCATTTATAAAATGCATAAGTGTGCGTAATCTTTTATAAAAAATAATAAAAATAGGATCCACGTTAAACAATTAATTTTTTAACAATAGACCCCACTATATTTCTAAATGATATATGGCACCTGCACAATTCATCATTGTATATTGCATTAATCAATTACTCAAAGGTTTAAATTGTATCGATAGTAAACCATAGGTTGCGAACTGTAATAACTACATAAGAAAATTGTAGTATCTGATGCCTACTCACTTCGATCATGACCAAAAACGCAAAATTGAATACTTCTTGAAAGAAAACAAATTTTAATCGTGTTTCTCGCGAAAAAAACGGAAGTCCGCGAAGTTTTCGAATTTACTTGGTGCTTCTGTTAAAATACTTGATTCTGGAAAAAGACAAAACAAACCAAGAAATGAGCATAACCCATTTTTTCCTTCTGTATTTTTTGAACTTCTACTATAATTATTTTGAAGAATACCTCGGATAGGAAAATCTGAACTGAGGGAGAAAAACCAAGATGTACCCAGAGAGAGAGAGAGAGGGAGCGTACCTTGGCTTCGTATATGCGGACGCTATGGAAAGCAAGGACCTTTTCTCCTTCTGAGAAGGGGCAGGAATCAGTGTCAGGAGGGCAATCGCCGTCGTCGCCGTCAATTTCCATGTCGGTCTCGGTCTTGGTGATGTCGGACTCGGTGGCGGAGGAATCAGTAGCCCCAGTCTTTGAGCTTCCCATTTCGGCGGTCGATATAGAAAATATATCCGATCGATCCTACGGGATTCTTGAACAAAGTTTGATTGCGAGGACGCCCAAGGAACTGAGAAATTCTGGGTGTTTTCTGTGCTTTGTCTAAACGCACCGCCTTTGTTCGAATTAATCGCTAACTTGTCGAAGTTGACTCATCATTTCACTATGGTTTTTTAAAAAGCATCACGGGATGATGTCGTCGTCCCTAACAAACTTTTTTCTTTTTTGGGATAGGCCTGAAATTGTTTGAGGATTTGAAGGTAGAAAAATTAATAATCAGTGATTTGGGATTAAAATGACTTCAAACTGGTTAATGGCTTCGTGAAATGCTTTGGTCATGTTTGGTAAAGTTCATAAAGAGAGATTGTTTTCGTAAAAGCAATCTATAAATGACGTGATTTTATGTATCGTGTTTATAAAATTATTTTTATTTTAAAATTGATCTAATAAATAATTTAAAGTCGCGTAATTTATAAAAATATTATTGGGACGGTTTTTATCCATTAAATAGGTTGAATGTGGGTGGAAATGAGAGGTGCTATTCTTTGAAATGAGAGGGTGAAATGCTCATGGCTGTGTAGAAAGGAAGATTCTGTATATGAGTTGTTCGAAATTAAGGCCCTTGCTCTTGTACGGGGTCTTCAAATGCTTCAACCAATGGGCGTCCGATTTGATTTTAGATGGTTGATTCTTTGGTCATTGTGAAAGCAATGTCTTCTGATTCTAAGCATTTGTTCAATTATGACCCATTATTAGATAGATTAAGACTTAATTCAATATAAAAACAGTTTCATCTCATCTCGTTTTATCTGGACAATATTTTTAAATTTTTATATAAAATATAATAAATAATTTAAATTTTTTAAATCTCAAAATAATAATAATATTAAAAAATAATATTTTATTTAATTTTTAATTTTAATATAAAATTGTCTCCGCTGACTATTCAAACTACATCTAAATCTTTGCCATCCTATTTACGGCATTCAAAAATTGTTCATGCGGCTAGGCAAAGAAATGAGGCAGCCCATGATCTCTTAGTTCTTCACGCAAGATCGGTGGATACGTACAAATATTACAATGGTGCAGAAATCTCAATCATTTTTGGCTAGTAGGCTTTCCACTAACAGAAATGTTAAAGCTAAGCATGAGGATCCGAAAGTGATTTTTATTTTTTATTTTTTTTCAACTTAGTGATTAAAGAAATATTTTTTAATAATATTATGAATTTTTTTATAAAAAAATAAACAAAAAATGAAAATTACACTGTAGAGTTCAGCCAATCTTCTGCTAATAATACTGCATTTTCTGGGGATTGATGTTGTCTTATTTATATTAGTTGGACGCTTTGTTGTTTGTTCACTCTGGCTTTATGTTTTCTGTTTGTTTGTTGAATGTACCGCACACTCTCATTAACTATTAAAATTAGACTTTTTATATAGATTTTAAATTTCTCCACTTCTTTTTAAAAAAGTATGCGAGATTTGTGTATCATAAGACTGTACAAATCATTATCTTTTTTAAAATCGTTCTAATTCAAATTGAATATCTATGGGTCCAAAAAAAACAATATTATTTCAATTTTATCCACTCAATTATCAAAATTTTAATGAATAAGCACAAAAATTCAAATAAAAAATATAATAAGAAATTATATTTTAACAATATTTTACCCATTCTCACCCACCATTACATATCTCAATATAAAACATGTTTTTTTTTTAAATTAAAAAAAAATGGTTATTCAAATTTTCTTATTAACCTTCGAAAGGCTAAAACAAAACACATCTCAAAATTTTTTCAGAAAGATTCATAAAACTTCTCAAAAATTTATATACCAAGCATCATCTTTCTCTTTAATTTTGGGAGTAATCTGAACAGCTAGGCTAAAATAATAACTTTTCCAACCTGTGAACCATGCTAATTTAACATGCCCTAAAGTCAAGTCATTTTATTTATTGGGGGATTAAAGAATTCAAGATCATATACAACACAAATTCCTATTTTTGCTTTCACTTGACGGCGTTTTGTGAGATTATCACTTATTTTAAAAGTTTTAATTAATAGGAAAAAATAGATTTTATTATTTATTTTATATTTTAACACTCACCCTCACGTATAAAATATTTAATTAAATATGGTAAAGTGTAGAGTCAGAATTCAAACTCGGAACTTCTACTCTGATACCATATGAAATTATTACTTATCCCAAAAGTTTAAACTACTGGGAATAAGTAAATTATTTTATTATTTATTTTATTTCTTAAGAGTTTGCTTGTGATCTTGTGCATGTATACCTAGAAATAAAAAAACAAAACAATATGTGGAATAGTTGACGGATCAAGATTTCTTTTTTCTCAGCAAGGGTTAATAGTACTTAGCATGGATGGTGATGATCTTCTCAAATTTAAAGCTTGAATTATATTTGTTATTTGAAGATAGGTGGACACAACACATAGATCTTATAATATTTAGCACTTTTGGTTTGCAGAATTCCAAAATAATCAGCTCAACCCTACATCATGAATATATGAAATATAATATTGTCTATATTTTCTATGAAGTATGATAGGCACCAAAATGGACCAAGTCTAGATTCCATTACCGTGGATTCATATTAAAGTATAGAACCTTTTTAATGGAATAAAGTTTGTGAGGATCAAAATCTCTCATTTCAATTATAGTATATATGCTTAGAAAAAGGCCAAAAAAAATACATAAAATAAATGCTTAATGGTGGTATGGTACCTATGATGATTTTCAACCGATTTGGGTGAATTTTGCCCATATTCAAATGTTATGGAGCTGTTGGCCGGTGGAAACAATATAGTCAGCAAGAAACAGCAATGAGGAAGACTGGAAGTCACAGATTGGGAGAAGGTTTCTCTTTATATGAAACTGACTGAATGTATAAAAAACGAGCCAATTACCAAAGTCCCAAAACGCCAGCTCTTGAGTTGGATACATCTATAGATTTGTCGGCGTTCATAACTTTTCTACATATCTTTCACATTACATAATTTGACTGTAATAAAATATTATCCGGCCTATTTCCTACTTGTTTTTATTTATTTATTTTATTTTTTGCTTAAATTAATGTTTCATTCATTTCATTTTTGTAATATAAATTATTCTGTTTAAAATTGTCTTAGCGAGTGTCATAACCCCAATCTGAATATCTATTTTGGTCTTCACTTTGACTGTTTGTCCCTTGAAAACTGAAAGCAGCCAGGTTATAGGGTCCACACACCCGTTTTTGAAGGAGTCCTTCCTACCGCCTCAGCTTGTTTGCATGAGTACTTGCAGTCTCGCATAATTTCTACTTTCTAGCTTTCAAACGGAGTTCTTCTCTTGGACCACCTCAATTCAATTCAACAACCAAGAACACGACAAAAGAGAAAGCCGATAACTGGAGAAAAATGCATTTTCTCTGCCAAATTTTGCTGTACATTCTTGGCATTATTTCTCTGTTAGACCATTAGAATCACTATGACATGGGAAAAGAATCTTTACCTCCGGCCTGTTTGGATTATAACTTAAATAATTAAATTTATCTCTTCCTATCGATTTAACTTTTTAATTAGGACTAGTGGCGCTTTAATAAAAGAAATAATGCACGTAATTGCTAGGAAAGCTTGGCAAATGCTTAAGTGACATGGAAGAGATGAGATGATGGGTCACAGCATTTACATTAAAGCATTCCAACAACTTTTATGGTATTTCTCCTACCATAGTGTTAGAATTATCATGCCAACCATGTTCTCCTGAATTGACAAGAGAAACTTTTGTCCGAGATCAATTATATCTTCAACCAAGCTCTTCTCTCTCTCTCTCTCTCTCTCTCTCTCTCTCTCTCTCACATACAGAAATGCAAACTGGGTAATTAATTACCAAAAACCGATTCTTAGAAGGATGAAACTCGAATTATACATATGCAATAGAACAACGAAATCAACGCTTCATTACATTCATTACAAATGTCGTATCAATTAAACACTATTTGTTGCATGATATCGATAACACAATATTAAAACAGTTGTTCTACATCACTTTAACCAATAAAAGAATGCTAAATCTTGCTCCTGTTCTGTAATACATGATATGAATGAATAATTCAACTATTTTTTTTTCTTTTGTAAAAATGGTTGAAATTTGAAAGAATCACTGGTGCATGCATGACAGTAACCACTTAATTAGTGTCCCTCACCAGGACCCGGTCCCGAGTTCTTGACGACTTGTAGATTTCGAGCATTCTTGATCCCATGACCGTCTCCCACTGGGCTCGGATCACCCCCGGTTTTGTTCCCTTTTAAATCCAAGCCATCGAAGAAACTCTCAAACTCTCTGTTGATGGCGCTGTTGCCAGGCTTTTCATCAACGAGAGGACGAGCATCTGACATGAAAAGTGCAGAACTTAACAGGAGAAGAACGAACAGAAGGCTAAGGGACTTCAAGCTTTTGGCCATTTGAATGGTTAAGGCTTTAGTTTAGGCTCAAAACTAGAGCTTCAGACAGGTTTTGGGTTATGTGATTTGTGGGATTGGCACAGGTTGGCGTCCTGTATATATATAGAGAGAGTTGTGTGCTTGTGCATGTAACTGAGGTGGGATTTTAGAACTATAGTTTTGACTGGCGAGAAAGTTCTGAGCCTCGTTCAAACACGTGGGTGGATTGAAGGGGCTCGTGAGGTGCCGCCGTCTCTACTTATTCTACAAGGAATATGAGGAACAGAGGAAGCAGTTTCCTTGTTCCCAAATGGAGAACTCAGAGGCGAAAAAACTAAAAGAGTGGTCCAAATCCGTAGTAACGAAAAACGACATGAATAGGATTACAAGAAAGATTGTATTCTTTTTTCTTTTTCTTATTTTTTTTTTGGGGAGTAATTTCTTGTGATCTTAGGTGTGGAATTCAAACATTGGAAGATATGATTTTCTTTGGTCTGCACCCACTATATAATATTGCCTACGTAAATGCCTGCGTAATACGAATTGAAAAAACTAGGTGGGGACCAAGATCCATGCACACTTGGAGTAGCAAGATTCCGCAATGGCATGAAAGCTAACATTATCATCACATGCATCTTCGACGAAATTCATGCACATTATTCAATCATTAGGATTAAGTTTTGGTCCATTTTTAATTTGAATATTAATGTAATAATGAGAGGGGGCTAGCTCCCATGAGAGGGGCCATTGTGGGCGTGCCCCTTAATGACCAACTGTAGTCATAGATTAGACACAGCTTCTCCCTCTAAATAGTGCAAGGTGTTACTTGATTCCCTGGAGTTACGTGAAGAATGAAATCTATATTGAGGTGGTTCTTAATTAGGCTGTGAAATACGTGTAATGTTGTTCTGGTTTTTTATCACTAGCGCACTCTACCATCATTGAAGACGAAACCCGAAGAAGAAAAGGCTTGCCGAACAATTTCAACTCGATCAATGCTTCTTTTCTATTTTATATTTATGCCATGATGATATCTTGGATTATTCGATTTCCAATAAATATATATAATGATTTGGTAAAAAATGCAGAAAGCAATCACCAAGATCTTCAATAAAGTAATCACAGATATCACAACTTTACAAAAGTCCTTCCGAAACTGGACTGCACAGAAAATTCATCGGAACCAAAACCGATGGGCGCATCAATTGGTGCAATGGGTCGCAACAAACAATACATTTGGCTACATACCCTAATGTTTACTTGACTTTCATAGTGGAACCCCCCCCCCCCCCCCCCCCAAAGCTCTAGTTTGGTTGTGTAAATTCCGGTTTGCATAGAATCAGTAATGATGTCTGCAACAATATTTATTTGATACTTCTTAGTTTCTGTTGGTAGAATATTAATGTTGTAGGATGGTTGATGACCACAAGAAGGAGTGTGTGTTTATTCATCTTGTCAAAAAAAGGTTTTCAATGGAATGTAGACATGTGAAACTATTGAAATAAACTTCTTGATTTAGGAGAAAGTCAGAGGTTCCATGATTCATGGCAGTCTTGTAATAGGTGTAGAAGAGCAAAAGGAACGATGATACTTTTTATAATGTGATTGTAATGCATGGTCTCCCCTATTTTATCTAATCCAAAGAATTAGAATCTCCAAAGTCCAAATGCCATTCATTTCGAGTTTCAACTTTAAAAAAAATGACTTTTAAAATACCAAAGTTATAATTTTGTACCCCAATTCGAAATATAAGTTACAATATTGTGCATAATTGAAAATGCTATATGCAGTTATTTTTACGTACTTCTTATGTACTCCACTAGAACTTCATAAGTATAATGATCCGAATCCAATAAATGGTATGAGTCTTGCCCGTTTAGCATCTTACTCATTTGAGACTCCGCCAACACATGACCTTCCATCCATTATACCTAATTAGAGTGACTTTTACTACTAATCCAATCTCTTTTACTGGTTTACAATCTTCAAATCGTTACATAAGTTGTTTTTGAGTCGTGCATAGATCAAGATGTCTAACCCATTTAGCCATTCAGGCCAAGTTCTAGTTAACTCATTTTTTATCGGAACTTAACTTGGCTCAACACAAAACTAACTTAGATATACAAATTGTAACCCCTAACTAGAAAGATACTTTTTTAAATTTAGTTTGAAAAAGTTAAAAGTATTGTCTAACGCCCCGTTTGGACGATGAGATAGTCTCAACCTATCTCATCTTAACATCCATTATCACTCAAATACAAATACTTTTTTTATTTTAAATTTTTAATTTTTTCATCTAATTATTAAAACTTTTCCAAACTTCTAAATAAAACACAAAAAATAATTTAACTTTTTCAAATCTCAAAACAAAAATTATATTCTAACATTTTAATTTTATAATTTTTTATTCAATTTCTTCTCTCATTTTTCAAAATTCCATTAAACATATTAACTCAAACCAGCAATTTTACTATTATTCACATACTTTTTCACAACTATATATATATTTCTCATCTCATCTCAACATCCAAACAAGAACTATAGTTTTATTGTTCAATGAAATTTTTTCGATTTAGGAGATTTAGACGCTGTAAAAATCAATTTACAATTTGTGATACGAGTAAAAAAAAAAATGATATTCATAAACCTTTTAATAATCATCCTTGATCCCATCAAGAATGATGACAGGATGTTGATTAAAAGGAGAAGATATGTTAATCTTGATTATTGTAGTCGTTTCTTAATGGAAAAAGGTAGTTTATCTCTAAAACTAGAACTAGATGATGAATCAAAAGTTCTTACCCTTTATTTTTTAGTCAACATCATCTTTCTAGATGCTGGGATTTCTTCACGAAAATGCCTTCCATGATCTAGCTAGGAGTATTTATAAGTAAAGCCAATTTGGATTGAACAAGGAACACCTAGCTAGGGCAACTCATTTGTTCCAAAAATAGAGTTAAATGGATTAAGTTTCAACCATTCTTCATATGCCTAGGGGTGCTACCCGCATCATGTGGGGCGCGGGTGCACCCCTTCCCCGCACCCCGCCCCCGCATGATGCAGGGGATGAATATTTCATCCGCACCCCGCCCCCATGAGGCGGGGGCGGGGCCCCCCGCTCCGGTACCGGGGGGGCGGGGCGAACACCCCATCCGCCCCGCCCCCCGCCCACTTCAAGAATCTCATATTTCAATGGGCTTAAAAAAATTTTTGTGTTTAAAAATATTATTTTTAGACCCAAATTATTATATAATTAAATCTTAAATTAAAATTTATATATATAATAATAATTTAAAAACTAATAACATAAAAATTATGTTACTAATTTTTAAATTTGTTAAACTTGTTCACAAGAATCACAAGAGAGTGAGGCTTGTTCATCACAAACTTGCATATACCATGGGCACCCTAGGCCTCATTTATATAGAACTCTAATGCCATACAAGAGTCTTACTTGAGCAATGTGGGACTTAACAGTAAGTCCCACATTGCTCAAGTAAGACTCTTGTATGGCATTAGAGTTCTATATAAATGAGGCCTAGGGTGCCCATGGTATATGCAAGTTTGTGATGAACAAGTCTCACTCTCTTGTGATTCTTGTGAACAAGTTTAACAAATTGTAATATATTATATATATACAATTTGTAAAATAAAAATATATATTTATAAATATAAAATATTATATATTTATAAATATAAATATAAAATGCGGAGCGGGGGAAAAGCGGGGCGGGGTTGAGCCCTGCCCGCCCCCCGCCCCAGCTTAGTATTTTTCATGCGGGGCGGGGTCCCCCACCCCGGCATGTGCGGTGCGGGGTACCCCGTCCGCCCATGCAGAGGCGGGGCGGACGGGGGCGGGGTAGCGGGAGGCGGGCCCCCACTGCCCACCCCTACATATGCCTCTACAATCTATACGCAATCCAATATTTCATTTAGAGTTTTGTTACGTATAAGCAAAATCGCATACTAATCTACGTACTAATATTAATTTTTTCATATTTAAAATTTAAATTGATATTATTTTTAATAAAATTTACTTTTTAACCAATTACATTAAATTAATACACATATTAATATACAGTTGTCAAAATTAGATTTTTCCTTTCATTTATACTCCTATTGGTGATATCAAATGAGTTTGGTGGGTCATACTCTCTTTTCTTGAGTTCACGGACACAATAAAAATATTTAATTTTAAATTAAAATTACTCATGAATGATACGTAATGTAAAAACTTTCAAACATAATAATTATATAAAAGAAACTCTCAGACGATTTTTTTTTTTAGTCGAGATTTAACACGAGAAAAGCTCCCCAATAGGAGCAATTGCTCTTTTTTATTTATTTTTATTCATTTTTTTTTATATCTTTAAATATTTTTTTAAAAAAATTCTTAATATTATTAAAAAATATTTTCTTAATCACTAAATAAAAAAATAAAATACACGGTGCATATATCTTTCCTCAATTTTTTTTTTTTTTTTTTTTTTTTTTTTTGCCTTTGAAGCTCCTAAACAAGACAAGAAAGACATCCTTTTATCAATCGAGAAGTGTTAGAATTATTTTCTCCAAAACTAATTGGTAGAAAAAGTTATTGATATGACATAAATAATATATTTGGCGATAAAAAATTAAAAATGTAGTTTATTGTAATTTAAAATTACAAGAATTATCAATCTGATTTTTTTAAGTTCACATATATAATTTCTATAAAAGTACAAAGAGCTCTTGCTTTCAATGCTTTGAGATTGGAGTCACTACTGCCACCGGGATTGACAACAAGACAAGTTTGTGATGGCAGGAATTTTGTCCTTAACAGGCTTAACCTAATACGAACTCTATCTGTATGTCTGTAGGCTGTAGCGACAAGGCAGTAAGAAATGTCAGACATTAAGAAACAGACATTTAATACGACTGGACCTTTTGGTCCAGTCTCTTTGTGGGCATTCGGAATACGTATCCGCATCCCCCACCACCACCTCCCATCCACTTTTGCACAGTTCTGCTTTCGAGGTTCTTCCTCCTTTTTCTTGGCTTCCAAACACGGAATTCTCAGAAACCCCATCAAACAAAGGAAGAAATAATAACAGGGTAATCCTAGTTATCACATTATTATGCACGGATTTAACGATTGCATTTCCATTTACACACAGGAAGTCAACAAGGAAATTATGAAACGTAGCAAGCATACAGATCTAAAGAAATATATCCATGTAAATCCGGACGACGAAAAGAAATCAAAACGCTGAGAATTAACCAAGAAAAGGAACAGTGAAATTTGAAATATTCATGGATAGTTGAAATCATCTGCCTCCATTCTTGAAATTCATCTTCTCGTAGTAGCGAATGGAGAGGAGTGACAGCGAGAGATTGACCTCATCTTTTCCCCAACGAATCGGCGGCTTCGATCCGATCATCGACGGGAAAGACGCCCAAGACGATGGTGAAGCCGATGAAGAGGAAGACGACGACGAGCCGGCTGACGATTGGGGCTTGGAGAGACGCCAGATGTAAAGGGAGTGGAGGCGACGGAATCCCCCGAGAGCGAGGACCACGGATCGGAGCTGATGATTGGCGCAGCCGATGTTAGCCCAGTGCCTGGTGCAAATCAGTTCCCAGAGACGCTCATCCTGCGCCGTCCGGTGCCAAAGCTTGCTCACGCACGACGCCGCACCCAGCGTCCTCGCGTCAACGTGTTTAAACACCTCGTACAGCAGATTTTCATCCAGATTCACAAACCCACTTCCAATTTCCCCTTCTTCCTCTTCCTCAACTCTAATCTTCTTCATCTTCTTGTCTTCCCCAGCACCCTCCATAGATTCACTAGCTGCGAGTGCACGCTTCATAGCTATCGCTTCGATTGTGTAGATTTGGGCTCTGGGATCAGTACCGAAGAAGAAAAAGATAGATAAAAGCGAAGAATTAGAAGTAAGAAAGGGTAAAGTAAAAAGGAGTTGGGGCCATGTGAAGTGTGTATTCCGATGGAGGGTTTGGGTGTAGGGGGAGTAGGCACCTGCTTGTGTTTTTGGTGGGGTTCGAAGACGACAAGACGAGAAATCAATGCCCTTCGATTCCTTCTCGAATTCAACCGTTTTGGTCGTTACCCTTCTCGGCCCCTGTATTTGTTCTGTTCTGCCGCACTGTGACTTTTTTATTTTTTTTATTTTTCCTTAAAGCTTGCATTAAAACTTAAAGCATATCATAGCGTTCACATCACATCCAAACTAATCTAAATTTTAGTTAAAGTAGACCATTTTTAAAATTTTATTTTAAATTTTACTAATTTTTAAAAATATCTTACATCTTATTTTTTATACTTTTCTATTTTATTAAAATATTTTTTATTTTTTTATTTTTTTTCTCTCACTTCGATTTAAAATCTTAACTACTCAATATTCTATCTTTTTCCTTATGCTAAACAATATTACTTTGTACATAAATCTTAAACAAGAAGATGATTTTTTATCCCATAAATAGTTTTAAAATTATTATCGTTTTATAAATAATAAATATTTGCATTTCTCAACAGTATTTTATTGGTATCAGATAAATAAAAAATAAGATTATAATTTTTGCCCAGATCTAACGGTGATCGAAATGATTTAAGCTTTAAGCACACCCAAAGGAAACAAATAGATAATTCTGCTTTTTTCAAACGTTAAGATAAATTACACACTTCATAAATTGCAGATTCATTCACAATAACTGAAATTTGATGAAAAGAGAATGTGTAGATTGAACATTTTCTCAATTCTATGTACAAGTATTATTATTGCCTATACACCAGCCCCAAAACACAAATTACAAATGCAAACAATAAAATTATATTATAATTACAAGTATTGAAACCATTCATACACCGGCCCCAAAAGTTTAGTACATGTCGCAATAAGATTGCTAAAAAATTTTCAAAATAAATTTTCAAAATAAATAACCACGTCATCAAAATTATTATAATGAACCTGGTTTTCTCCAGTTTTCTCTTACAACTCTAAAAAAATCTCTAGTCGATATCAACTAGTTTGGATATGCATTGATGCTTATATCTTTTGAAGTTTAATTTTTAATCGGTTATTTGTCTTTTATCCATATGCTGGTATTTATAGATCATACCAATAGAAAAAATCCGTAAGGTTGCCTAGCCTACAAAATTGACTAGTATTAAAATCCATAAGCACAACAGTAACAAAATATTGCCCAAATGACTTACATAAGAGGTGGTGTGAATTTTATTGTATTTAAATATTAACAATTAGAAACTAAATATACAATATAAAATATAAACAAAATATGAAACAATAATAAATATAAAGAGTAAGGGTAAGAAAGAAGCAAATTCAATATTTTAATGAGGTTCAGCCCCACTGCCTACATCTTCACCTCAAGCTACCCTTAAGTAGTTTCAAATTCACTATTCAACTAGCTTCTTCAAATGGAAAAAGAAATCTATTATACATTTGAGCAATGCCGCTACAGAGAGTCTGTGTAAAACACCCTCTACACTTATGATCACCTTACACGTGTTGATTCAACTATTTTTTGTGTAGAATACCTTCTACACGTACAAAAGTTATACACACTATTTTACTGATATAAGAGTTGATAGTAGGTAGGTTATCAGAGAATACACATCAATGAGTGAAATGAAAACAATACAATACAAAACTATATCTCTTTCAAAATAAATAAGGATTAAGACTTAGTGCTTAAACAAAACAGATTGAAAGCTTTAAATGAATATTGTAAAACTTGCAATTGATATGTTATGCTTTTGTTATAAATTTGAACAATTTACACTCTTTGCATTATACTAGAAAAGGCTTTTTGTAAGGAAAATATTTCATTACAATTACTTATTTATAACGAACAATGTTTATTGCCATGCTTTTGAATTTCTATATTAACATGTGACGTTCTCCAATAGGTTTTATTTTAATTGCAAATACGCACTTTTTTCAACGAGAATATCTTGTTACAAATATATATATTTTCTTTGCTAAAGTCCATCGATGGATTTGGAAAATTGTTGCAAATACAACAAGCTTTGATTTATGTTCATTGCAAAACAACATTAGCAACAAACTTGATTTGTTACAAATGTAATCTTGCAACGAATAATATTGTTTAAAAAAAAAATTACAACATTTCTTATGCATTCCAAATATATTGCAATGAATCAATTCTATTGCAAATTTTTAATTTTTAATCACTTTTATTTTTTGCAATTGATCGGTAATAAGTTATTCAATTTATTGCAAAATTTACACATTTGCAATGAAGTTATATTGTTGCCTTTTGATACTTGCAACAAACTCATTCCTTATAAACATAGATTTGCAATGAATGCACAAATGTAATTTATAAGAAGTTAAAATACTTTCTTTTGTTGGAAAACATCATTTAGAATAATGTACAATCTTTGCAAATGCTCATTCGCAATGAATGGATTTGTTGTAAATGGTTTTTTCCAATAATTTATATTCGTTTGAATTATATTACAGTAACAAAATACAATTGTTCCAAATTAACAATACTTTAACACTATGTTATGTCAAATACTTTTTCATTTTGCCTTTAGAGTATGTTAGACATATTAAAGACATAGCCCTACGATGGCACAAGCAAATCATGGAATATATTGAATAGACGAAATATTATATGTTGATTTGAAAACTATTTCTACTTATAGACGTAGTATTGGAAATTAAATTTAATAGCACAAAAAATCTACTATTGAAAAATGGTTGAGGGTATAGAGGAGGATATCTCACTTTAAAATCCTTTGAGTAATATTCAATAAATGCTCCTCTATCATAACTCAATACACGCTCTTTGCACCACAATAGAAAAAGGCTTTTTGCAAGAAAAATATTTTATTGCAAAATAGTTATTTTTTTTTTTTGTTGCAAATGCCTCTTAGAAACAAACAATGTTCATTGCCATGCTTTCAGAATTTTCACATTAACATTTGATGTTCTTCAACAAATTTTATTTTTATTGCAAATACGCTCTTTAAGCAATGATAATCTTTCATTACAAATATATATATTTTCATTGTTAAACTTCATCAAGGGATTTGGAAAACTGTTGCAAATATATATTAGCAACAATTTATATTCATTCAAAATAGCAGTAGCAATTAACTTGATTTGTTGTAAATTTAATTTTGTACCGAATAAAATTGTTGCAAAAAAAAAAAAAATTGCAACACTTTATATGCAATATAAATATATTGGAATTAATCAATTTTGTTGTAAATCTATAATTTGTAATCATTTTTGTTTTATAATTGAGCAATAGCAAAGTATTCAATTGATTGTAAAATTTGCACATTTACAATGAAGCTAGATTGTTGTTTTTTGATACTTGCAACGAACTCATTCCTTAACAAAAATATATTTGCAACGAATGCATATCATTGCAAATGTAATTTATAAAAAGTTAAAATATTTTTCCAACGAAAACATCATTTGGAACAATGTACATTCTTTGCAAATGCTCATCCACAATGATGTTATCCCATAATTTACATTCATTCCAATTGTATTACAACAACAAAATATAATTATTACAAATCAACAATACTTTAACACTATGTTATGTTAAAATCTTTTTCATTTTGGCTTTTGAGTATGTTAGACATCATGAAGATATATCCCTTCAATGACACAAGCAAATCATAGAATATCGTTTCTTATATTGAGTAAACCAAATCTTATAGATTGATTTGAAAACTATCTCCATGAGTAGAGATAGTATTAGAAATTAAATTCGGTAGCACCCAAAATCTATTTATGAAA
The DNA here is from genome assembly GCF_018687715.1 of Carya illinoinensis. Taxonomy (NCBI): domain Eukaryota; kingdom Viridiplantae; phylum Streptophyta; class Magnoliopsida; order Fagales; family Juglandaceae; genus Carya; species Carya illinoinensis. The sequence continues at coordinate 8,655,940 of NC_056766.1, read as the reverse complement.
AACAGATGAGGGTATAAAGGAGGATATCTTACTTTTAAAACCTTTTAGTAGCACTGAAAAAATGCTCATCTGTCACAACTCAATACACCCTCTTTGCACTACAATAGAAAAGCTTTTTATGAGGAAAATATTTTATTACAATTTTTTTTTTTTTTTTTGTTGCAAATGCCTCTTAACAATGAATAATGTTTGTTATTATGCTTTCAACATTTATACAATGACATTTGAGATTTTCTGACAAATTTTATTTTCATTGTAAATACACACTTTTAGCAAAGACAATCTTTTATTACAAATATATATATTTTCATTGTTAAAATCCATCAAGGGATCTAGAAAATTATTATAAATATATATTAGCAATGATTTATATTCATTCAAAACATTAATAGCAATGAGTTTGATTTGTTGCAAATATAATTCTGTAATGAATAAAAGCGTTGCAAAAGAAATATGCAATAATTTATATGCAATATAAATATATTAGAACGAATCAATTTTGTTGCAAATCTATAATTTGCAATCATTTTTTTTTTTTTTACAATTGAGCAGTATCAATGTATTCAATTTATTGCAAAATTTACATATTTGCAATAAAACTAAGTTGTTATTTTTTGATATTTGTAACGAGCTCATTCCTTATTATTACAAATGTAATTCATATGAAGTTAAAGTACTTTTATAATGAATGTAAGAAAACATCTTTTGTAACGATGCACGTTCCTTGCAAATGTTCATCTATAATGAATGAATTCGTTGCAAATAAGTTTTTCTAATAATTTACATTCGTTCCATTTGTATTATAGTAACAAAATATATTTGTTGCAAATTGACAATACTTTAATTTTATGTTAAGCCAAATGCTTTTTCATTTTGTCTGTAGAGTATGTTACATATTTTGAAGATATAGCCTTTTAATGGCACAAGCAAATAATGAAATATTGTTTCTTATATTGAACAGGCCAAGCATTTTATATTGATTTTAATACTATCTCCACTCATAGAAATAGTATTAGAAATTAGATTTGGTAGTACCCAATATCTACCCATGAAAAACGGACGAGGGGATAAATAAGGATATTTCACCTTAAAAACTTTTCAATAGCACTCAACACATACTCCTTTAATCCTGACTTAATTTACATTTTTTACACTACAAGAAAAAATGGTTTTTCTAAGGAAAATATTTTGTTAAAAAATGCATTTTTTTGCTACAAATGCCTTTTAGCAATGATTAATGTTCATTATCATGCTTTCAAAATTTTCATACTGGAATTTGACATTCTTCAACAAGTTTTATTTTCGTTGAAAATACGCACTTTTAGTAACAAGAATTTTCAATTGTAAATATATATATTTTCATTGCTAAAGTCAATCGAGGGACCTGGAAACTATTGCAAATATATATTAATAACGATTTATATTCATTGTAGAACAACAGTAGCAATGAACTTGATTTGTTATAAATGTAATTTTGCAATGAATAAAATTGTTGAAAAAAATTTGTAACGATTCTTATGCGTTGAAAATTTATAACAACAAATCAATTTTGTTGCAAATCTATAATTTGTAATCATTTTTGTTTTGGCAATTGAGTAGTAGCAAGGTATTCAATTTATTGAAAAATTTGCACATTTACAACAAAGTTAAATCGTTGCTTTTTGATACTTGCAACGAATTCATTGTTATAAAAATATATTTGCAACAAATGCATATTGTTACAAATGTAGTTCATATGAAGTTAAAGTACTTTTCAAATGGAAAACATCATTTGTAATGATGTGCTTTCCTTGCAAATGCTCATCCGCAACGAATCGATTCGTTGTAAATGATTTTTCCCAATAATTTACATTTGTTCTAATTGTATTATAAGAACAAAATATATTTGTTGCAAATCTACAATACTTTAAACACTATGTTAGACTAAATGCTTTTTCATTTTGTATGTAGAGTATGTTAGGGATCTTGAAGATATAGCCTTTCAATGGCACAAGCAAATCATGAAATATCGTTTCTTATATTAAATAAGCCAAGCATTCTATGTTGATTTTAACTCTATCTTCACTTACATGCATTTACTATGTTTGAAAGGGAGAAGGGAAGGAGGGGACATCAAAGTCGGACAAAAAGAGTATTAGAAATTAGATAGAGTAGCACCCAATATATAGCCATGAAAAATGGATTGAGGGAAATAAGATAATGATCATGAATCTCTAACCTCTCAACCTTTGTTCCTAGGATTATGTTGCTAACTAAATGATCATAACCTCACAACTCAACACTTACTCCGCAATCATGACTTAACACAGTATCTAGTTCCTTATCATAGTCCAATCAAAATAATCTTACGACCGGTATGAATGCCTAGATGACATACAAACTATCTCTTTTGAGATGTACAGATGGTCTCATCTAGGTATCTAAATGACAATCCTCAAATTTTTATCTCATTTCTAATATTTTTCAACAATTGCAATTACTCTCTAACAGTTAACAACAAAAAACACTTACCCATCTGTAATTTGTATTTTTCTCTTCCTTTTTCCATCCCATTTCAAAAATTTTCTCCTCTTTGTTCATGCCCATTTTCGTCTACCTTTATTCATTATATCCTAGTAACAGGTGAAACCAACGCCATCCCCACCACAATAAACCACCTTCCTCATTCATCCTAGCGATGTTGATTTTGCCACATCAAGGTTGCGGTCCGCAGGTGGTACATAGAGGCACCATTGGTGGCATTAGCAAGCAGCAACAATGGAGACGATGGAAGATCTGTCAGAACCTTAAGAAATGTAGCTCATGGCCAAGTTGCCCATGTGCTAGCTATTTCACCAACACGCCATGCAATTTGCCGCCAAGCATGTCAAGGCCCTGCCATGGCAAGACTAGCAAGCCTAGCATGCATGCCAAGCGCGCACGCCCAGCCCCGGGCCAAACCATGCACATGCCCAGCGTGCAGCCCCTGTGCACGCCCTACACGCATACCCAATGTGAGCACACATAGCCCCAGGCCATGCCATGCTGCTCAGCACGTGCAAGCCTAATGCAGCACTGCCTAGACCAGGCCAGCATGTGTGAGGTTAGTGGCCGTGCGCAGCCCAGCGCATGCCAAACCTAGCACACAGCTTGGCATGTGCATGCCCATGCGCTTGCTTTTGCTCCAGTCAAGCTAGTGCCCAGGCCCACTCCTGAGCCATGCCGCGCAGCACAAGGACCACGCCACCAACACTAGCCTAGCTTAAGCCACCACGGACCCAGCCATGCCAAGGGTCACGTGGGGCCCATCCAAGGCTTTATTTCCATATGGTCTTTCAATTAGGTTTTGACTATAAATAGAACACTAGAGATTGTAAGAAGGACTTTTTGATATTTTTGATTTGGAACTCTTGTATTGTTCTTGAGGAACTTTTTGGGCTCTATTTGGGTGCAATCCGTGAATCCCAAAAGAGAGAAACACTTCTTGCAATCCCTGAATAGAAGTGGTTCACTTTATCTATTCCTTTGTGTTTAATCCGTTCATCTTCTCATCTTGCATTATCATATTCCATAATTATCTTCCGTTGTCATCTTCATTGTATGTGCATTGTTCTTCATGTTCTTACATTGTTCATAACTTTCCTTGAGCTTTCTCACCTCCCAAACACTCACAAACAATCCCTACACCTATACATGGCCAAACCAACCTTCCTTCACCTTTCTTGCCAACTTAGACCCTTCCACCTTCACAAGCCCTAGCCATCCACTCTCATCCCCAATTCCCTACCCTAGACAACCACCTTTTCACTAGCCAAGTGGTCCCGCATTTTCGGGAAACCCTAGTCCACCAAACTCTAGTCTCCACCTAGAAGTGGTAACTAGACAACTTGTCTTTCCACTAGCCAAGTTGTCCCTTACCAATGCGGGAAACCCTAGATTCCTCTCTCCCACATGTTGCCCTAGCCTCCCACCTAACCTCACTTCCATCCACTACACTAGCCCTCATCATTTCGGCTACAACACCAAGAACAAGTACAAACCGTGCCCCTTGAGTTCCTATGCATTGCATGCATCAAACACTTAGCTTACCCACTTCATCATCATCATATTCACTTCCATCCCTCAAACACTATACCTTCATAAACCTAGGAACTCTCCATTGCCACTCAAGTTCAAGGCCAAGCAAGTTAGTGAGGCATATTTAGTCATCATCACTACAAGGCAAGCTCATGGACCCTAATATTTAAGGACTAGATTGAGATCCTTAACAAGATTGTAAAGGTAACCGTACCCCTCCTTTTCCAGTCAAACTCAGGATTTTTTTTTTCTTCCTCTGTGTGAATCTATTGGAATTTGGTTCCCTTTGAACCATTTTCCGATTGCAGTGGATAAGAGATTCCCCACGCCTCTGCATCTTATTTTTGAAAAATTAATATTTTTGGGAGTATTGAATAGTTCTATAGTTTGGGGTTTTATTAGGAAATTTGGAACTAATAAATTGGGAAAAAAATATCTACCTTACTTTTAATACATATAATTATCTATTATGATAATCAAAACTATTCTAATTTATAATTAGAATAAAAATTTTAAATTTCATATATATAGAAAAATAAATAAGTCATAATTAGAATAAAATCTTTTAACAAAAAAATTTTAATTTTTGAAAACATAGAGTAATTTCGGCCAACAACAAAAAAATATATTTTGGGATTTAAATTTGTTTATTGATTTTTGATTACTAATAAATATTAATTTTTATTAATATATTGATAATTATTACTCAATAATTATTAAATAATTTTCAATTATTGGTAGGACTCACCCTTTTATTAAATTTCAAAAAGTTTTAAAATATTTCCTTTTATCTTATCTTAAATATCTTATTACCATCTTATCTTAACTTAAATATATTATTATTATTTAAAACATCTATTCTCATCTATATATCGGAACGCGCGAGGCCTTAGTGTGATCTTCAAAATCGTGAGGTTGATCTAGTTTCCCATAAAAATCTGGAACATTGACTTACATCAGCTGAGATATATCGTAAGTTATAAGTACTATAGTTCTCAATTCCAAATTGAATGATGTCCTGAACTGTCGTTTATGATTTTTCCTATAGATGCGTAGCCACAAGTACAATGGTATCTAACTTTACACGCGTGAAATGTCATGACCAATGCATGTAGTACTCGACAATTTAATTTTTGAGATACTCATTTAAATCAAATATTTGGAACGTGTTATTCTATTATGTATTCACTTTTGTCATTGAGATTTACAAGAGATTTGCCACAGGTAATGGTAAACTTTCTCTGATGCTGATAAAGATGATCTCATTCTGCAGTATCAAATAACTAATTGTTTTCTGTCATTTTAATACTATTTCAATGGATGTTCGCATAATGTAGTTAAAATAATGATGACTAGTGTTAAAATAATGATGAAAAACGATATTCATCTTCCTTTTTAATCACCATAGATCCTTGCTAACATCTATTGATGTAGTATTAAATGATAAAAAATAATTTATTATTTGACATCGCATTATGAGATAATACGATAACATATTCTTTGATACTATGATCGGTTGCCATGGATCATAGCATGATGATCAGTTGCCACCATCAACATATTTTTCGATGCTATGATCGGTTGAATCAATAACAGATGAGCCAAGACTTTATAAAAATTTAAAAAGCGGAATCCCTTTTATAGCGGCCAAGACAAACGTGAATACGTGACAGAAAAATACATGATCACAAATATATATGTTTTAAAATGAGTTTCGCATATATAAATTAAATTGTCCACTACCACGTTGGTAACATTTCGTGCATTTAAAGTTATATACAATTGTGCTTGCGGATACACATCTACATGATGAGTAACTAGTAAATGATAAGGAAAAATTTAGTTGCAAGCAGAACTGTGTATTAATATGTGCACTAATTTAATATGATTGGTCAAAAAGTAAATTTTATTGAAAATAGTACTAATTTAAATTTTGAATATGAATGAATCAGTATAAGTATGCAGATTAGTATGTGACTTTACTTGTATGTAGTAAAACTCAAATGATAAAACTTCTTAATCTATGTTGTTCTAGTTTTGCTTGGTGGTCACACTAAGCCCAAAGTTAGGGATAACCAATCTCTCTTTCAGCTATATATACGAGCCTTAGTGCTCTAGAGGAATAGAAACCCTTTTCATCTTCTTCTCTCCCTCTCTCTTGGAGGTTCTCACGCCCAAAGTGAGATTGTTCTTTCAACCCTTTGGAATGTGTTACGAATTGGTATAAGAGAGACGTACACCGGTCTCCATGCTAACAATTACAAAAATATTCAAGGAATTCTTGTATCAATCAACAAAATCAAGAACTAGTAGAGTAAGCATAGCAAAATCACAAAGCTTTCTAACAACCTTTAAAATAAGTGCATGAAGATGGAATTTTTGAAATGTAATAAGTGCACACCGTGTAATTATATCTATCTTTAGTCTTCACTAAATCCTCAAGACAAAAAGACATGCATGAAGATGGAATTTTTGACATGGACAAGAAGTGGGCCGTCAACTATCAGAGATGAGATAGGCAGAAATGGATAGCTACGCACATTAAAAAAAACCTTTTATATGGCATATCCACTTACCTCCACACCCAATAAAACCCTCCGTGGGCAAGAAGAACATAAGCAAAATTACCCAAAAACAATTCATGTAAAGTACTAATTTGGAGGTTTGAAGATGAGATTTGGGTCGTATATGGCTAGTTGCTATGGTCTTATGGAGAGATTAGATTTGATTGACTTCGGCTGGGTTTTCTACTGGGTAGTTGGTCAGGAACTTTGGCAACCCAGCCGCCTATTGGTGGGTACAGACAGGTAGGAGGGTGGGAAGTAGCAATCGAGTAATGGTACGTATAATTATTAAATGTGCAAGTGTCGTACAGTCATTTTGAAAAAGAGTGAGATCTATTATTAAAAAATTAATTATTTTTTATATACGTTATGTATTTATTTACTTTTTTCAAAATGATTGCGCGTCACTTACACACTCATAATTACAACTATAATTTCTCTTCTAAGTATCTAAAATGTTTTTGTTTTTCAATTTTAGAGATAAAATTATATATCGAATAAGTAGTGATAGGAAAATGATACATACACAAATATTTTAAAATGTTTACACAAGCTTCTTAATAAAATATATAATTTTTTAAATTAAAAAATATTACGTAAAATTTGTGAAATAGTTGTGTCTATATATTTTTAATAACCATAATATAATGCCACTTCAACTAATCTTCACCGCTTTTCCTATTATTCCGATGAATTGGAATATCTTTATTCTTTCTATTACGTACAATGTACAGGAATAAACCGGCCACACGATATTATTTTTGAGTCCCCGCTTTGAAGCCCAGGTTCAGAAGCCCAAGCCCAGCTTCAACTAACGCCCCAAACACCTTTAGTTGAAGCCCAGCCCCTCAAAAACAAACTGGGTTTTCCCATTTACACTCAATACCCTAAATTCCCTTCCCCTCTTCCTTCTCCTTCTCTCTCCCCCCCGTCTCCCCATTGCCTTCCGGTGCACGTCGAAGCAGCCGCACGTAGTTATCGGGACTTCTGCTTTATGGAGGCGTTATCGGGAATCTAACGCAGGTAATTGAGTTTGCATTACATTGTAATTCTTTGTTAAAAATTTGTAGTGCATTCGCATACAATAAATTCCAGCATTGAAGCTTGTGAAGTGGAATATATCGTTTTTTATAACCACATTTCAATGCTACTTCCAACAATCTTTTCCGCTTTTCCTATTATTCCGGTGAACTGGAATGCCTTTATTCTTCGTGAGAATAGAAAGCATTGTTAAACGAATATTATTCTTTCATTCATGGCTGATCTATTATGCTGATAAATCTCATGATGTTTTGTTCTCAGCATTTGATATAAATTTTTGATCACATTGTCTTCAATACATTACCATACAGAAAGAGACAAACCAGATGCTACTGTTCTTCAGCCACCGCCGCCACCAACATTATAAATCCAGATAGTGTTGCCACGGCATCCACTCTGTATATATAGCTTTTCACTTCGGAATTATATCCTCTCAATAATAGGGAATTAGGGATCCAATAAATTGTTTGATATATTGCGGTTACGGATAAAATATCTTTTACTCAATATCATCCAAAAATATCTTTTCGGATTCGGAATTGGAAAAGGTTTGATTCAATAAATCGGGTATTTAAGCAAATTTAATCGGGTGATTCATGTCATTTTTTAATTGGATATTTAAATATTAATAAAAAGTATTAAAAATCATATTTGATGAATTCAAGCATATTATATAATGTATAAAAGAATATAAAATAAAAATTCATTGACTAGCTTCAATAAATATGATATGAATCTAAATAATTTTAATATGTAATTTATGTATTTAACCTAAAAAATTAAAGACCATTAAGATATAAAAACATGGCAAATGTAGTATTTTCTATACAACCATAAATTTAATATAAAATACTCATTTATCTCTTTAATTTTATGTTCAACTAAGAAAATAAAGAACTATATGTTTCAGTTAATATATGTTTAAGTTAATAAAGAACTATATGTAATTTTATCTTTCAGTTTTTTATTGAATACAATAATGAAGAAGTTAATATATGTTTAATTTTATCATATTTTTGCACAAAACATTAAAAGAAAAAACTCAATTGTTAGATGTGACGCCCCCAATTCCCCACGCCCGAACACGGGAAAATCGAGACGTCCGGATGGTGACAACCCGGGTCACCATCCCATCGACGGGTGCCAAGTGTGTGCAAAGGCAACAAGTGTGCACAAGAAAAACGCAGCGGATAACGAAAGTCATATAACTAAGTACCAGAATTTTTTTCTTAACATAATACAGGCTGTTTAAAACATACCTAAATAAAATATTACAAAAACCACAAATACAGTTTTAAACAAATATAAAACATATCATCAGCAACCCGGCGGAGCCGCATCCTCGGGCTCAGCCTCCTCCTCCTCATCCTCATCACCTGCACCAAAAGCTACGGAACCACGAATGGTACCGCAGGTAAGTAAAACCCAAACACTACCAGATAAAAACACATAAAACTCAAACAAGATGCATGAAACATGCCCAATGCACAAAGCCCATAAAACCTAAGTTTTCCACACACGCCAAAAACCCATTTGTCCCAAAAGCATATCCTTTCTGAAAAACACGTCAAAGGTCACATTTGGCCGCCAAAAGTCCATTTGGCCCAATATCTCGCCAGAAGTCCATCTGGCTCACGCCAAAAGTCCCATTTGGCCTCATAAACCATTATCCAATTTTAACCGTATACGCCATGACCTCCCCTAGGGGTCATCCGCACACCCTGGCTCCAGTGTCACACCGCAGAGTACCACCACGCATGTGACACCTAACGAGCGATGCCTAGTTCCGCGCCTCCCGCGCGTGCGTAGCCAAGCATCCTCTAGCCCTCGCCAGCGAAGGGCCACGGAGTCGGTGAGTAGGGCGATGCCCGGTTCCATGCCCGGCACGTTCGTAGCCAAGCATCCCCTAGCCCCGCTCCCGTCATCTCTCTCGACGACTCAGGGGACATCACTCAGTTTATTCCGCTCCCGAGTGACCAGAGGAGCTCCACCGAGATAATAACCCATCCCGGCTTGGGCTCGTGATACACACGCACCCGTAAAACCACTCACGCCAATACACAGGCTTTTCACACAAAACCCACAAACACACGTGCATGCACCATGTAATGCCATAACAATGCATAATAAAATAATCCAATAATATAAAACAAATAAACAGGCAACTCCGTCCTCCATCCATCCGACCCCCGAAACTCCTCGGACTCAGTCCGGAACCAACAACCAACAACAAATATTTATTGAATGAGCAATATATATTTAAATCTGAAAGTAGGGTTTGGAAAATACTTACAGCGCTATATGGTATTTTTAGAAAGCTTGCGGCGTTGCAAACGGCGGAAGAAAAGCAACGTAACAGTGTATTTTACACTGTGTCCGTGGGTAATAAATTACCCACTTTTGAACGGGGACAAACTAGAGCTTAGGATTGATAGGGAATGGTCTAGGGATGATTGTGAAGCTATTGGAAGTGGTGGTTGGCCGTGGGTGGCGGCGAAAACGCCGAAAATAGGCCGGAAAACTCAAATCGGAAAGCAAGCTCGTAGGAGCTGTTCCGGTGGTCGTTGGAGGCCGGAAATAGGTGGGTTAGGACGGCAAGGAGTCGGTGATGAAGTGGTGAAGAAATGGTGGCCGGAGGTGGAGCGACGGCGGCGGATCGAGCCAACAACCGTGGGGAAAGAAATGGCTCTAGGTGGCTAACGGCTGGCCGGATGGGGGAGATATTTGGTGGGAAGGTGCGCCGGAGGGAGGGGGTTTGAACAAGACCGGCGGCGAGCCAAACGGTGGCCGGACGGCAGCGGTCTGGGCTGAAGAAGATTCCAGCGACAGGGATGAAAACAGAGCAGGTGCAGCGACTTCCGGCGGCTCTCGAAAGCAAACGGCTGGTCCGATGGCTCTGAAAATTGGTGGGGATGATCTATGGTGGAAGGGGAAGAGAATGGTGGTGACGGTGCATCAAACGGTGGCCGGACGGCGGAGAACCGGCCGGTCAAAGGGGCGGCGACGAAATGAGAGAAAATGGGCTGATGAGCGTACGCGGGAGAGGAGGAAGAAGAAAGAAGAAGAAAAAAAGAAAAAGAAAGAAAAAGAAGGAAAAGGAAAAAGAAAAAGGAAAAAGAGAAAAGAAAAAGAAAAGATGAGGGAAAAGAAATGAGGTCCAATCCTCACTCCGGAAACCAAAACTGATCCGCCGAAAACGATTTTAAAAACCGTAAAACGACTAAATAAAACAAACACAACATCAAATAAATTAAAAACCAATTTAAAACACATTAATTTAAAATGAATAAACTAATATATTAATTAAATTAAAAACAACCCTTCAGTGAAAATACACGTAAAAACGGGGTGTCACATTAGACAACTTAAGAATAAATATAATTTTCATATCCAAAAAAAGAAAAGAATAAATATAATTTTGAATCGATTGAAATCGGGTCAAATCGGTCAATTAAAGTGGTTCAATGAGTGATTTAAAATGTTCACTAAAATTGGTTCAGTCTAATTGAATCGGCTGAATTAGCCTAAATCGAATCTTTTTTTAAAAAATTTGGTTTGAAAAAACACATCAATGATTAATATTAAAGGTGAAAATATTATCTCAATGGCATCCTCAGCACCCATTTCACAACCAATCCACACGGTAGCTAATCTCCTCCATAGATGGAAAATCTAAATAATGATCCAACACTTCAAATCTATCAAGAAATCCATATTTGCACTGAGTTTGGAGACATTTTAACAATGGACGGGATAGAGATTTCTGGAAAGACAGCTTTGGCAGCATAGAGTGCTCTTATGGTTCAATAAGGCAAGCTCTAGTACTCTAGCTGGTGTGGTCCCTGGATTGCTACCTTCAAACATCAGCTGGAAGTTATGGTAAAGGCATTGCTAGGCAAGGATGGAGGAATGACTTAATTACACATCGTACGTATGCTCCAGGATTTACTGATTCCATCTCCAGAGTGAAGAGTGGGAGGTGACAGGTCAATGCTCCATAAACTTGGCCTCTGTTTCAAGACCTGTAGCAAATCTCAGATTCAGATTCTGATTATGAAGTGGCAGAAGCCTTTGGATGGTTGGTTTAAGCTGAATGTCGATTATAATTGATTTGGAAGCTAGGATTAGGCAGAGGTGTTGTTAGAGATGTTTATAGCAGATTTTTGGTTTCTCGACTTATTATGGTCAGGGCTGAGGTCAGAGCTGTATTTTATGGTTTGGCCCTATGTGCTGCTACGAATTGGCGGACTGTGAGGTTGGAATCTGACTATAAAATTGTGGTGGAATTGTTGCTTGGCGAAAGTAGAGTTAACTAGGAGGTACTTGATATTTAGGATGATGTTCTGGAGCTTGTTTCTAAACTACATGTCACTTTTCATCATATTTTTCAAGATGTGAGTGGTATTCAAATTTCTTTACAAAGGAGGTGTACAATCTGCAGTGGCTTGCTTGTTTAAAGGACTTTCTATAGTCAGGGCTGGTTAAGAATGGAAAGGGCTGAACATTTTTGTTTTTTGTTTTTGTTTTTTTTTTTTTTTTTTCTTTTTGAGAAAAAGGATAAAGAGGGAGCAGCTAGAGAAGGTTTTATCAATAAAAATATGGAGTCACGTCCTCTTTTGTCCAAAAAAAAAAAAAAAGTGGAAGATACAAACATCTATTGCAGCCAAACCTCTATTGTAAAAGGCCAAGAGTGTTACCGACTTACCATTTTTTTTTTTTTTAAAGTAGGCTTGTATTAATATCTATGAAACCATAGTTTGAATACAAGATGGAATGTTTACAAAAGTAGTGGTACGACCACTAATGCTAAGAGCATCCTTGCTTAAGGCATGAGCAATTACATTGATTGCTCTAACAATATGCCTTGTTGACCATAGTTAAAAGTGTTGAGAATGTCTCTGGTGTCTGCTGTGATCAAGCCTGTATAATTAAGATCATCTGACTTTGATTTTAGGCCACCACCAATAAGGAGTCTCCTTCCAGAATTATGTCTTGATAACCTAGTGACTTGCAAAAGGTAACTGCTTGGAGGGCTGCAAATGCTTCTGCCATATAAGGATCAGGGAACAAGTCTTGTTTCATCCAAAGGGTTGCTAGCACTTTACTCTTCCAATCACGGAGGATGACTCCCACACCCACCTTGCATGAGACTTTGTCCACTTAAGCATCCTAATTAACTTTGATTTTGCCTTGAGGAGGAGCCTCCCAATGTGAATTGTTCTGTTGACTTGGTGGCTTGGTTTTTTTACTCACAAGAAGCTGTTGTAGGTCTTCTACCAATTGTTGAGATTGTTTGACTACAGAGGAGGGGTGAGTAAGGTGACCTTGAAGACTACATCGTTTCTTCTTTTCCAAAGATTCCATGCAGTAATGGCAAAAGTGAGTAACTCTTCTGTCTCCTTTGTGACCTCTAAGCTTTCTAACTTCTCTGGAAATGGAGGAGAAGGTGTGCTACCTTTTGAAATTTCCTATTACTCAGTGCCCAAACATCCTTTGCTGAGGGGCAATCCCACCGGGTGTGTTCAATGGTCTCTGTTGAGTGTAGACAGATGGGGCAAGCTGAGTCTTCTGTCACCTTTCTTCTCTTTAAGTTGACTCGAGTGGGTAGGGCATTTAGACAAGCTCTCCAAAGGAATGTTTTAGTGGCATTGGGGAGGTTTAAGTTCCATAATCTGGTCCATGGAGCTTGATGTGTTTTGAGGTTAGAGGATTGACCTCTAGCTTGGTCTTCCAATTCATTCAGAAGATGGTAGGCTGACTTGACAGTAAACTGGCCTGATGAGGTGCATCTCCAAAAAATCCTATCGGGCTTGGATAGGGGACTAACTGGGATTTTCAGAATTAACTCAACCTCTTCCTTGGTAAACATGGAGGTAACCAAGTCCCTTTTCCATTCGTATGTGTACTCATCGATGAGAAAGGATACTTTGGTATTTTCATGTATGAATCTAATTGAGTCCTGAGGCTTGTAAGTGGTTGGTTTGGGGAGCCATTTGTCCTTCCATATCTCGGTTGTCTCTCCATCTCCAATTCTCCATATCATCCCTTCTAATAATAAAGGTCTTGCTGCAAGAAAGCTTTGCCACACAAAAGAGGTATTCTGTCCCATTTTTGCTGTGAGGAACTTGTTATTGGGGTAGTATTTTTCCTTGAGCACTTGGGCCACTAGAGAGTTAGGATTAGAGACTAGCTTCCATTCTTGCTTGGCTAGAAGGGCAAGGTTGAAATTTGAGAAATCTCTAAGGCCAAGACCCCCTTTGCATTTGGCTTTCTTCATCTGGTTCCAGCCCACCCAGTGGATTTTGGACTCCTGGTTCTGCTGTCCCCACCATAAATTCCTTACCAATTTGTTAAGTTCATGAACTAACTGTTTGGGAAGCTTGAAAATACCCATACTATAAGCTGGAATGGCCTGAATGATGGCTTTAATTAGTACCTCTTTGCCAACTTGGGAGAGGAATTTATTCTTCCAGTTGGAAATTTTTGCCTGCACTTTATCAATTATACCCTTGAAGGAGTGGTTCCTGGATCTTCCAATTAAGGCAGGGAGTCCTAGATACTTTTCATATGCATTTGTGCCCCTTATCCCTACAATGCTGGTGATGATATCTTTGGTGTCCTCTCTGGTATTTGAGCTGAAAAATATGGAGGTTTTCTCCTTATTTAATCTTTGGCTAGATGCAGCTTCATAAGTTTCCAATAAGTGATATAAGTTACTCCATTCTATGGAATTGGCTTTGCAAAAGAGGATACTGTCGTCTGCAAAAAATAAATGGTTAATGGAGAGCTTATTTTCCTGATTGGCAGACCTATTATAGCCTTGGATTTCTCAGCTTGATTCAGCATGCAACTCAAAGCTTCAGAACACATTATGAACAGGTAGGGGGATAGAGGGTCCCCTTGTCTGATGCCTCTTGTTGGGAAGAAGTTGTCTTGTACTTCACCATTGATGAGAATGGAGTATGAGACTGTCTCTACACATTTCATTAACAGATTGACCCAATGATGCTCAAAACCAAGTTTTTTCAAAACTGCTCTCAGGAAAGGCCATTCAATCCTATCATAGGCCTTGCTCATGTCGAGCTTAAGTGCCATCTAACCATCTTTTCCTTTTATTTTGGTCTTCATTGTGTGGAGGGCCTCAAAGGACACTATGATGTTGTCTGTTATCTGTCTGTCAGGGACAAAAGCTGTCTGTGTAGGGGAAATAAGTGCAGGTAAGACAAGCTTGAGTTTGTTGGCTATAGTCTTTGCAATGATTTTATAAAAAACATTGCATAGACTGATTGGTCTGAAATCTATCACCTGCGAGGGGTTTGATTTCTTGGGAATAAGTGCAATGTAGGTCTCATTAACCGCATTGGACCATTTGCCTCCATTCAGAGCAGAGAGAGTTGCTTGTGTGATTCTTGGCCCCACTGTCGACCAATAGTCTTGGAAAAAGGCTGCTGGAAATCCATCTGGTCCAGGGGATCCCAATGGATTCATACTAAACATGGCCTCCCTAACCTCAATTTCTGTGAAAGCTTGGCCTAGAGTTTCTATCATTTCTATTGTGAGTTTGCAGGGTAGTGTTTTCAGGCATTCTGTTATTCTATTGGGGTTGGATGAGGTAAAAATGTTTTGGAAATGGTGTTGGATCTCGCAGCTAATTCCTTCCTTGCTAGTAATCTCCTGACTTGTCTCATTGAGGATCTTGGTGATAGAATTATGCTTTTTCCTCTGGTTGGCACATTTATGAAAAAATGAGGTGTTTCTGTCCCCTTCCCTGAGCCAGTTTTGTTTGGCTCTTTGCTCCATTTTGTATTTTCCTCATCTAGTAACTGGTCCACTGCCCTCTGAAGATCTCTAATTTTAGCATAATGTTGACCTTCATTCTGTTCTTTTAGGTGGTTGAGCATGTTCACCTTTGACTGTAGGAGTTCCTGGTCTATCTTATGCAGTTCTTTGCTCCATTGTTGTAGGCCTGACTTGCAATTCCTTAAGCTTTGCAGGGTATTACCAATAGTATCAGGAGTTTCTTTGAGATTTTCCCATGATCTTTTGATTAGAGCCTCACATCCTTCTTTTTTACTCCATTTGGCTTCATATCTAAAAATTCTTTTTTTTCCTTAGCCTGCTGAGCTTGTTATGCATGGTTATGAATAATGGATTGTGGTCTAATGAGTAAGTTGCTAGGTGATGAACAGAGTGGTCTTCGAACATGTCAATCCAGGATGAATTCCCAAGCACTCTGTCAAGTCTTTCCTTGGTGAATAGACTGCCCTCTCTATTGTTTGCCCATGTATATCTATCCCCCTCATAACCAAGGTCACTGAGGTCACAGTGTTCTAAGGTTTTCCTGAAATCTATGATTTGTTTGTAAGGTCTTATGGCTACACCATATTTTTCATCTATGCTGGTTATCTCATTAAAATCTCCAAAGCATATACATGGGACTTGTGGTGCTGGTTTTAGAGCTTTTAGGATTTGCCATGTTTCATTTCTCTTTGTAATATTAGGGTGCCCATAAAAACCCGTTAGAAGGCATGATTTATCAGTGTTTGGCAGTTTAACATAAACTGAAATGTGCCAATTAGTATAGGTGTCCACTTTCACCTCAATATTTGAATTCCATAAGAGGGCTAGACCACCACTTTTTCCTATACTCTTCACTGTAAAACAGTTATCAAAACCCAGTTTCACTCGGGTTGTTTCCATCTTCTCACTTGAGCACTTGGTTTCAATTAGAAAAACCAAGTGTGGGGACTTTGTCTTCACCAGTTGGAGAAGCTCATGAATTGTCCGGAGGTTTCCAAGCCCCCGGCAATTCCAGCTTATGCAATTCATTGGGCTGGGTAGGGCTGCTAAAGAGCCACCACCTCTGGTTCTTGTGTTGGACTCATTGCAGGATCTATCATGGTTTTTTGCTTCTCGAGGCTCCTGTTATTGGACTTGGTTTCTATACCAAATGCTAGTCTTTTGAATTTAGTGGATTGGGTATGCACACGCTGAGAGTGGGTTATGTCAGCTAGAGTGGGAGTTTGTTCCCTAGCTTTCCTTTTCCATTTGGTGCTTGCTCTAGTGCCAATAGATTTGACTCGGTGTTCACTGTTCTGATGTGGGGAGTCTGAGTTGTTTGACTTGAAAGCAGGATTGGGGTCTATTGGTGAACTAAGGTCAACACACATATCACTATCTTGTAAGGAGAAAGGTAAGGCTTGGCCAGTAGTGCATACCTGTGTCAGTGGACCTGAGGAGTAAGGCAGGAGCCTTTTCCTTGGAAAATCAGTTGTTTCATGTTGTGGGGGTCCCTCATGTGAACTAGTTGGACAGCGGGCCTGATCATCTAACTTGTTTCGTGTTTGGTTGTTCTGACTTGTTGGGGTATGGCCTATGGCTTGCTTCTGACAGCCAATTGTTGTGTTCTGACTTGTAGCTTCATCCTCAATTGCTATGTTGGACCATCCCGAGTTCTCCTTCTGGGCCCCTGCTGCATCTGGTTGCACCGGAGATGATGTGTCTTGTGATGCATGTTCCAGTGAGCCACCATACCTCTTCACTGCGAGAACCTGGAAGGGGGCATGTGATGCTCGCATCTACTGCCCATACTGGTCTTGGGACTGCATGGATGGGTTAAAACTTGAGCATTTCCCATTTGTGTGTTTCAATTGCCCACATTTGAAGCAGAAGTTAGGGAGGCGTTCATACTTAAAATAAAACCAACATTGTTTGCCCCTTACGTTGATCATCTTCCCTCGAGGGAGGGGTTTGTTGATGGATACATCCACCCTAATTTTGAGATAACTTCCCCACCCGCAACCTTGGTCATCTGTTTCCACTTTGTGTACCTTCCCGATAACTGAACTTATTTTTTCACCTTGTTCTACGTTCATGCCGGCAAAAGGTATGTTATGAAATTGCACCCAGAAGGGTTCTGTTGTGAAAAGAATCTCGTTAGGAGATAGGTTACCTTCGAAATTCTTGATGCAGATGAGATGGCGGTCGAAAGACCATGGTCTTCCCTGGAGCACCTTTCTTTTGTCTGAAAGGAGTTGGAATTCTATAAGGAACTTGTTGAAACCTATCTCTTTAAACGTGATCCATCCTTCCAGATTCCACACCTTTGCCTTGGTGGACTTGAATGCTTCGCGGTTTACATTTCTTTCGTTCAGGTTGAGAGCGAAAATACAGTGGCTGCCTCTGTGTTTGGTGGATTGAACAGCTTCCTCTGGTAGCACCAATTCTTGTTGCTCATATTCTTCCGTCAGTTTCAAAGAATTCCATTTTGTAGCTAACTCATCGGCCATTATAGAAAACAACAAACCAACTCTATGAACTTTCGTTCAAAAGACAAAAGCTTTGTCTGGAGACAAAGCAGGAAACCTCAACCTTTCGGAGAGGACAATGTCGCTTGACCTACCGACTTACCATCTGAAGATTACACAAACTGTTGGCCAATAGTGAATTTTTTTTTTATAAGTAAATATAATATATTAATCAAAGAACAGGTAGAGGCCTGGTACAATGTATAGATGTCCTAGCTAAGTAGGAGCAATGGAAATAAGCTGGCCAACAGTGAATGTTAACAATTCTACGAGCTAAATTTACATCCCTGAGATGCACAACACAAACTTAGAGAAGATAAAAAGATTATGGTTGTCCCTTTATTTTGTCCAGTTACTGGCTTCTTCTATTCAATGGAAATATATATATATATAAATAAGTTACTTAGTTGGTAATTAAAAAAAGGCAATAAAGAAACATTACAACAACCAACCAAATGGACTAAACAGACCAAGTTAACAACCCTAAGAGCATCCACATTGGCTTCATCAAAGCCATCTTCAAAATTTGATGAAAAGTACAAGTTTTCCTTAAATCTAAAATCTTCATATCCATAATCTCACATTGGATTAGCCATTGGATTCATTAAAATAATAATATAATATTATTTTTTAATAATAATATAATTTTTTTTTCAAATTTTGCAATTAAACTAACTATATGTACATTAATAATTTAATTTGATATTTAAATTATTGATTTCCAACTAATTTTTTTCCTCAACCTAATTACCAACAAACACATTTTGCCAACCCTTCTTCTACCTAACAATCAAATATATAATAATTTAAGGAACCAACAAACACATATACAATTTGTTCATCCAACAATTATATTATGCCAATATTTTATCTAACCAATATTCATATCTACAATGTTTGAAACTAACAAACACTTCCACAAACCACCCTTCTTCTCTACCTAAACTTTACATCTGTAATTCTATCTTTGGTCAAACACATTCATTCCACTATGCACAATACCCAACATTCATATCGATCAACGTATTCGATCGATCTTCTATTTTTGCTGTGTTGGCCAAAGGTCGTGCTCCTCCATGTAACTATACTATCAATGGTTATGAATACACAATGGGATATTATCTTGCTGATAGTATATATCCTTTGTGGGCAACATTAGTAAAAACAATTCCTGCTCCACATGGAAAAAAGAAAAAACATTTTGCTGCTTGCCAGGAGTCTACAAGGAAAGATGTGGAACGTGCGTTCGGAGTACTCCAAGCTAGATTTGCAATTGTGCGTGGACCTGCAAGGTATTTCCAACCTAAACTAAGTTAAAAACAAGCCTGTTACATTGATTTGAGCCTCTAAATCTAACTTTTGTAATCTAACTATTTAAACCATGTTGCAGCAACAGGATATACTGAGTATTACTTTGATGCACAATCTGGAAAAGTAGGCAGGTGAAGTTTCTCAATCTAAAGTATTCCTTTCTTTACAACATTATTATTTTACTATATTGATCTCATTTATGATGTTTTTTAGGCACGTGGAGCATTGGAATGTTCCCAAGATGACTTTACTTAAGCAAATTTTGAGGCCTAGCCGAGGGTTATGGCGTAAAAGAATAGGCGCTTAAGTAAACCTAGTGCTTGAGGTATATAGAGTGATAAAATGAACCTTATGGCTGATCAGGTTTCGATGAGACACTCCAAGAGATGGTATAGGTGACAATATACAGCTGGAAAAAATTAAATTGGAAAGAATAGGCTTCCAAGAGAAATTTAAAAATTAATTAATCTTGCAATTCAAAACTTGCAATGTCTGAATAGTGCAGAGTATGCCCCTTATACCAGCTTCCAAATATAATTTTCTTTAAGGGCATCAGGAACATGATGAACATTGACACTTATGATACACATGATGAAGATTGATACTTATAATTCTCTTATGCTAGACATGATGAACATTGATACTTTAGGAATTATAGCACTAGAGGAACTGCACAGGAGGTTGGTTTCTCAAGGCAAAGAAGTAAGGAATCAACCTGTACTTCAAGCCTTTCTCATGTTAACTACAATATATGTGATTTTTGAGCTTTTAAATTAAACATTTACTTGTTCTCTTCTAGTTAGCTCTAGCAAACCCAAGGATGAAAGTGATTCACAGGCTGAAGGTGGCTAAATTTGTAAAAAAAGTTCGAAGAGGATGGAAGGTAGGCCTATCAACTCAGGATAAATAGATGACTACAATTGAAAAAAAAAAACAGAACGAAGATACAAAAATAGTATAAAAAACAGAACACAAAAATAGATGACTGCAATTGAAAGCCAAACAGAACAAAGACACAAACACCTTCCAAGAAGGGTCATGTTAAACGTGCCTAGATGGAGCACTATCCATGATGCATTTGCAAGGGAAAAAAGGAAATGAAAAATGTTGTGTTTCTATCATGTAGGGGCTCAGTTTCCATCTCTGACTTCATGAACACTGCTCCATGAACACAAAGTCACAGACTATGAAAACCAAAAACTTATGTTCACAGAATTAAGATGAAACATAGAATGTTCACAGGAATTCCAACCACAACCATGAACACTGGGATTGCTTGGAACACAAATAGATGCAAAATAGCAATATACCAACCAAAGAAACGAGTCCATATAAAAGTCAGCATATAAATTATCTCACACAACCACTAAAATCTACAAATAGGGCAACAATACATTACGGATCCAAAAACTACAATACCAGAGTCAGTGTGGTTGCTTGAGCCAAAGGCAAGACTGAGTGCACCATAGAAAATCAGCAAAAAAATCACAAAATAAATTAAACCAAAGTCAGTCCTCTGCTCAAAGAGTTCCATAAATTTTTCCTAGCCAAGAATCGAGAGCAAAAGCCCCAATCGGGGCTGACCATAAATCCTTCACTGAAATGAAACTAGGGTTACAGGAGAAAAAAAAAAAACCAACGAACCTGAAATCTTTGCCAACGCGTGAATCTGATTTGAGCCTTTTGTAAACAAAAGCCAAGAATGATTCTGCGTGAAGAATTGAAGGAATGAACAACGGGTACAGAGCTTGAAAACGATAGAAAGAGAGAAAGGGGGAGAGAAAACATACGGGTTGCCTTTGGAGAAGAAGCTCGCGTGGAAATCCGAGGTCCACACACCAGTGTTCTCTAATGAAATCGGTTCTGCGTGAAGAATCCGAGAGTGTTGTTTCGGTGGATTGCGAAAAATGAAAAAGAGAGAAAGGGGGACAGAAAACGCGTGGAGGAAAAATGAGAGAGGGAAAATAAAAGAACAGCGGTTGGGAATTAAAATGTAGTAAAATAATCGGTTGATGAGTGTATAGTAGCCCTTCAAATTTGAAGGAAAACGTAGAAACCCTGTAGCTCAAAACTCCCCATTGTTTCATTTGTCGAGACCAATGCAGCTCTAATTTACACATATTCATCATTTTATGCATTTGGCTTGGCTTTTGATGAAGCCAATGCATGCCAATGCTCTAAGCCCTCAACTTGAACACTTCCAGTAAACAATAGCAGAGATCGCTTGGAGCAGCAAGAACACAAGTTTTCAGTTTGCTTTGATCCACCAGCCCCATTATTAACAAGGCTCACCTTGTTGACAGAAAATTCAGCTTTGTACCTATTTGAGTTCAAGACCTTCCTGCTAACATTGTTGTATATTTCTCGAATAACAATCTCAAAAGCTTTCTTAACATTTGTTGAATCCAAGGCAGATGTCTCCATGAAGAACAATCATTCTTCTTCTGCCAGGGTTCTGCCTTCCTCAATGCTCACAGCCCTGATATTCTCCAAATCACATTTTTTCCCCACCAACATCCTTGCCACAATTGTTTCTGAATGAGCTGCACAATTGTTTCAGTCAAACTTAGAACTCCATTCAATCAAATAAAAGAGCCTGCCATAATTTTAGAACGTATAAGAAATGCTTCTTCCTTTGATAAGTAAATCAATGAATATAATACTAAACACAGTAAGGAAAATAGATGTGCAAGTTGGACATTCGAGCGATGAGAATAATGATGAATTTTGGGATTACATGCAGAGGAAAAAAATATGGATGATGGAAAATTAGTATTTTCATCTTTCACTATTTCCAAATAATTTTCTGACCTAGAAGTTCACTGTACAAAAGAAGTTAAGAGATTGTGAGAGAGATTTTCAATGTAACCCAATTGTCATAACTTGAGGGAAGAGAGAGAGAGAGAGAGAGAGAGAGAGAGATGATATCACAAATGATAAATTGAAATTTGCTTCATCTAACAATAAGTTCAAAGGTACCCCAAAAACAATTAGTTTAGAGTTAGAAATCCTATATGACATATTCATATTAAAAAAACATACCATAGAATGGACTGGTTGCTAATTGAGAGTAAGAAACATATATGGCTACATTAGGAACAAGCCAAAGATCTGACTAAATCAGATTTTTTAATTGGACGGATTTTGGTGTATGGATTGGACTGGAACAACTAGACAGTTTTGCACTTTTATCTTAGCATGCTCATCATGAACTGGACTGAAACTTGATAAACAATAGTTCTAACAAAGATTGGCATTTGACTTATGGAGACAAGTCATAAAGTATGTTTAACAGAGAAGTAAGCTTAAAAGGTCCTTTTTAAGATGATTGTTTCCCATTAAACTGATAAGTAAGCAAAAATTCACTTGTTTTGTGTAAGTACTTTATCCTCAAAGGCTAAAATCTTTGTTACTGGCTATAGTTGCTATATGTCACCATAATATGCCATGCAGGGCAAGTTTTCAAAGCAAGATGTCTACAGATTGAGTAGGATATATGATCTGAATCTCATATTTATCTTTTTAGTTTGTTTTGGATACTGTCTTACTTGGGTTCTAAACCACCAAATAGAAAAAATTTATCTGCAAATTTCTATACATGATTTGAATGCAGATTTGGGAATTATGGGTTGGGAATAATTCTGCTTGGTTCATGTTTTCTTACTTGTTTGTAAATCCACATTCTTTTATTGGATATGATAATTGTGTTGATAAAACCTACCAATGATGCATGTTGTAATTTTTTTGCATCATTGGTATGCCTCATTACTTATCAAAAAATTCTTATGAATATAATTTTTTTGCATCATAGGTATGCCTCATTAATAGCATGTCCACTGTTAAATAGAGGGGCGCCCACGTGGGGCAGACCCCTCCTCTCCTCTGTATAACGCATGGCTTTAAGCCATGCGTTACTACCATTTATTTGGCAGTTTAAGGCTAGCCTTAAAAGGCCAGCCGTGTAGGGTGGGCTATATATAGCCCCCCTCATTTGGTTCTTGGGAACCATCTGAATGGAAGAAAAACTCTCTCTTTTTGTTCTCTCTTGAAATAGTATTTAGGTTGTGGATTCGTTAAGTGTTACTCTAGTTTTATAAATACGTAGTACACTTTACCACTAAGAGGAAATACTTGAGATTTGTCGATCTGGAGAAACTTGTGGAGCAACTTTATAAGCTAAGCTTGAGGTATTTTCTGCTATGCTTTCTAACATTGGTATCAGAGCTTTTAATAGTTGCTTCCAGTTTATTTTTTATTTGCATATGCATGTAAACTATAAATGTGCCATTTTATTTTTTACATGGAGCAGCAAGAAACAACCATGTATAGCTTTACTCACCATGGAGGCAGAATACATAGTTTGTTTTGCAGCAGTTCAAGAAGCTGTTTGGTTACGGAGGTTCCTCAAGCATTTAGACATTGGCACAGATTCTTCAGATCCAGTAACAATATTCTGCGATAGCATGGCTGCTCTCGCATATGCTAAGGACTCTAAGTACCATGGCAGAACCAAACACATAGATATCATATATCACTAAATCAGAGACATGGTAGCGCAAAAGGAAGTGGTTCTGAAATACCTCTCTACAAGTCGCATGGTTGTTGATCCCTTAACGAAGCCCATAGCAAGAGATGTCTTTGAGGCTCATGTTAGGAATCTAGGACTACGTAGACTGTAAATGTATTTTGTGTTTCAAATGACATTGAGATGTAACATTTCCTTTGGGATATTAATACAATATGATTCAGTTATTGTCTTTATCGTATTTTTTTTTCTAATACACACACAAGATATGTTAACAGGCTTAGATCAGCTCACTTACACAAGCGATCACCTTTAGCGCTTGAGAAGCGAGTAGAGATGAGACATTGTGTTCTTAGATACTTGCCCAAATGGATAAGTTAGTTGACACAAAGATATGTCGTTTTAGTGGGAGCTAAGATGAGGTTCAATGAGAGGACTATGCATGGGTTACCCCACAACCTATGTAGCCTGTGGTTAGCCAAATGTGAGATCTTCTTTGATGCCTTGGAGGCGAGCAAATGGAGAAACTCGGGTTAGACGCTTAAGGAGCGGCTAGACTAAGATCTGTACTGTGTTGATATAGACATATGCTCTTTGAGAAAGATAAATCCACCGTAGCATGTGTTTCATACTACATGTGCTTATTCGACCAAATGAGTAAGTGAGTAAATGGTTTCCCTCTTTCTCACTGTGTGAGTCTCATTTTTTTTTAAGTGTCCTTTACTTTTAACTATATCATGAGATGGAGGTTGTGATGTCTGCTAATTTGGCATGTTGTCTATGGCCATGATTAATACGGTCTAAAGAGGTATTGCTGTGAAAGTGGTTCGACCAAAGTTGAATGATATGAGTGCAAAGGGAAGATTCTTCGATATCTCATTTTTCGATAGTGTTTGCTGACGTCAAACTATGACGCTACATACTAGTAGCGACTAAGGTTGTGAACATATTGAAATGATTTGGAGGTAGTCAAGCATTGTTCTGAGTTTTCTGAACTCAAGAGGGTTCGAAAATGCTTGATTTGATGCGATCGAATGAGTCTAGGACATAACCAGACACTTTAGGGTTGTTACTATGCTAGTCTTCTCTGGGAGAGATTTAGTGTGTGTACTCCCACCTTTCTACATATGTGCTTGGTGGTCACACGGCCTATTTACTTGTATGAATAAGATTGAGAACATTAGAGAGATGCTGACTTGGGGTCATGCGCACTGTGTGCGAGTGGGAGATGTTAAATGGAGGGGCGCCCACGTGGGGCAGACCCCTCCTCTCCTCTGTATAACACATGGCTTTAAGCCATGCGTTACTTGCTTATAACGCATGGCTTAAAGGCCATGCGTTACTACCATTTATTTGGTAGTTTAAGGCTAGCCTTTAAGGCCAGCTGTGTAGGGTGGGCTATATATAGCCCCCCTCATTTGGTTCTTGGGAACCATCTGAATGGAAGAAAAACTCTCTCTTTTTGTTCTTTCTTGAAATAATATTTAGGCTGTGGATTTGTTAAGTGTTACTCTAGTTTTATAACTACGTAGTACACTTTACCACTAAGAGGAAACGCTTGAGATTTGTCGATCTGGAGAAACTTGTAGAGCAACTTTATAAGCTGACATTGAGGTATTTTCCGCTGTGCTTCCTAACATCTACAATACCAACAAAATAGTTTATTCAAATCCAAACATCAGCAAAAGTTTAGTTAGTTTAGGTTTAGAGGAAACACATTATTGATACTCCTATGTTGATAAGCCATGATAGGATGAGAACACTTCAGTCAATATTGGCACCCAATCTGCTTAAAAGCTTTTTGGGTCTTCAGTATGGCAAAGGGAAAATAATAATAATAGAATCTTAGGAGTATTATTTCGGCATTTATTAGAACAAACAGAGTTGCTAGAAATCTTTTGCCATTCAAATTCAGATGACTCGAGATAACAAATAAACAAGCAATTAACCTCCACAAATAAAGAAAGAGATAGCATCTTACATTAGGCCAGCGAACTGTAATGAACTCCACAATGTCATAGGATATGTCCCCTTGAACATCAATCTGCTCCTTCTCAGTAGGCCCCTGAAAAATGTTAATGATATCAGAACCATTTTCCCCATAACAAAGATTCATAGTTAGAGCCAAAACTTATTGTACCTTAACAATAGAAGCTCCTTTGGCAAACTTTTCCCAAGCTTCTTAATTTGAAGCATCACTAAGTGCTTCATGATAAAAATAGAATTGAAAACACCATGAAACATATAAATGCTCCAAAATTAACCCAACCACAGCCAGATGACATCACAATTACGTGAATGACCCAACTAATGTCACATCTAATGAGAAGAGAAGTATAGACTCACATAGAAATAGCCTGCAGTGTCACATCTAGCTTAACGCCTGTATTTTCATGCTTTGTTTTCGAGAAACTAGTACTTGCTGTGGAGTCTCTGATGCTATTCTTTCTCATGCTGAAATTGTAATTAAAAATTAGCAGCTGTAGTTTAATTTATTGACATTGTTATATCAGTCTTGTTTGCTAGTTAAAGGTCTCCTTGCTTATTGCGACCTGAATGAGTATACTTGGTTGTTGCAGCGTGATATTTCCCTTTATAGCTTGAATGTTTATCTGGGATGGCTGGTTGGCTACATTAGTCTGAAGAAATGACTGGTATCTGGGATAGTTGGTTGGCTACTTAAATGATCTATACAGTATGCTTGATGCTTGATTATTTGCTTTATTGGTTGTTTATACGAACATAGCCAATGCACCTCTGCATATTTAAACATTTTTTATGCTTACTGGCTATCTACTCTGTATATATAAGGGAGCAAACTCGTTATCATGATGATTAGGGGTGTCCAACCGGATTTCGGACCGGGTATCCGGGTATACCCGGACCGGAATCCGGATTCAAAATTCGGACCGGGTTCCGGACCGGATATAGCCGGGTTATAACCCGGTCCGAAACCCGGATTGATCCGGGTTTTTATAACCCGGAAATCCGGATTCCAGATAAAACCCGGTTTTTTTTTTTTTTTAAATTCAAATCATTCTGTTATTAATTTTTTATGTTGAAAAAATGTTTATAAACATATCCACTATTTTATTGCAACTTTTTCAAGAAATATTGTTGAATGCAATTTTTTTTTTTTTTTGCTATATAAAAGCTTATATTTTATATCATTTTGTCCATGATGATAAAAATATCAACTAATTATAGTTAACACATACATATAAGCTAACGCTTTAAACAACTAATTAACCTAAAAAGAAAAAAAAAATCCACTAAACATTACATTGTTTGAACTGATTTGCTTAAAATATTACAAAACACATACATTGTTTTAATTAAACTCCAATACACAACAACAAACAGGAACTAATTTGGTAAGAACATTCCTTGCACTTGTCTCTTTATGCATCGCCACCAAAGTGAAGAAAACAAAAGCCATGGGAAAAGAAAAACATCAAAGCCAGCAATTAAACAATGGAAAAATGGACGTAAAGGGATCCATCCAACCCTCACTGAAGCTCCTCGAGTGTTCTGAAGAACGATCTGGTCAATTCCATTCTTGTCTTTTGTAACTTCAACTGCTGCTCTCTGATTACTTTCTGCCCCAGAATGATTCATTTCAAAAACACAATAAGGACATCAATGGGAAGAAACAAGAAGACAGAACTCTCTCCAAAACAAAACCTGAAAGTAGAGCTTTCCCCCTTAATGCTTTCTTGGGACTCACCAATTTTCTTGTGAATTGAAACCAAAAACCCAACAACCAATTTAACTACCTTAATCTCTATTCACCGCTCAAAACCCACCGACGAATTATAAAGACCAAGAATATCTATGACCCTCAATACCCAATTTCAAACCAAACCAAATTCCATAAAGAAACAGAAAAACAACACAGGAGACAAAAACCCAATTCCTGAAACAGTGAGCCAGACGACCAAAAAATTAGTAGTGCTTGTAATGCAGCAGAGCAACAATGGAGTAGATAACCTATAGAAATTACTCAATATTTAATATATATCCCTAAATTGATAAATATATTGATAATTAATTATATATTGACATATATCATGTATATAGCAAAATATGAATTATGAAAAAATATTAAAAAAATATGAACTATTGTTATACCTCTTCAGTCCCTCTCACGATGAATTTCTAGATCACCCATTGAACTCAAAATTAACTTTATACCTCTGTCTCTAAGTTCCAAAAGACTCTAAAGCTTTTGAGATTAAAAAATAAAAAAACTCTTTGTGCTTTACTATCCTATTTCTATTAATAACCTAAAAAAACCGAATTTACCTCTTGAAGGTTCTTCTTAAGCCCCACACCAGTATGTAACATCTTTTCCAGCAGGTAGAATGCCTTCGGTTGATCTGCATTAGCAGCCTGCATAAAATACCTAAATGCTCTGAAATTAGACTACAACCAGATCTAAAACAACTTGAGTATACAAAACTGAGGACAAACAAACGAAACATTAGTGATGGGAGGAAACCCTAGAAGATTTTATTAAAGTAGAAGTAATATACTAGAAAGCCAAGTGCAGGTCAATATAGTGTGGAAGTCTAATAGATGATTCTTTTACATTTTCTGTTGTGTATAAAGAGGAAAGGCAATGCTAGGAACTTACTATTGCGAGGTGATTGTGGTTGAGCTAAGAACCATAATACTAAAATTGATGTTTTATGTCTAGGTTAATCTTATTAGGTCCATGTCTCCAATGCATAGAGCAGGTGGCCCATAACCAAGATTGGCAAGATTGGTAATAGAAATTCTAAGAACATATTTTCTAGTCACTCATGCAACTGCCCGAAGCTAGTGTGCTCCTTATAAAGAGAAAAACAATACATATACACAGAACATAGATACATTGATTGACAACAGGCAATAATTCTCCAGGGTAAACTAAACTGACTTATGGTACTATAATTTCGAGTTTAAACTTGTCAGCCCAAATAGGATCATAGAGAGACGTTTCAAAGCATCACACATAATAAATAACTCTGAGCTGATCCCTTATAAAAAAGAAAATCTAAATTAGTGGAATTTCTCAGGATCCCTAACCTTACCCACATAATGGAATTTATAGTGATTACTAGATTGAACTTTTCTATACACTTCTTGAAGCTAGAGGACTACTGTGAACAGAAGGATGGAATAGAGCATAGAACTGCCTGGCCCTGCCATGGACTTCGGTTTGCAAAGATAATCAACAGAAAAATACACATATCAATCAATGATGATTAACTATAACAAGTAACTCCAATATTAGTAGAACAAGTTGCAATAATCACGAAAAAGAGTTTCAGACCCCATGCCAGAGATAATGCAATTTCTTATACAGTATAAATACCAAATATCCATAAGAGATTACCAATTTCTATCATCTGGGTTTTGCTCAAATAACAGCTTATACATTATACCCATGTTTAACAAAGCAACAAAAAATACACAGATCTTTCAAAATAATAGAATATACATACCCGTATAAATTTGTTCAAAGGCATTGCTACCAGATCGAGATTGCGAGAGAGAGTTATCTAAGTGAGAGAGTTACCATTTTAGGCCAAACAAAGAGCAGGTCTTCGACGCTTAAAGAAAAAATAACAAAACTGAGAAAAATAACCCATGTTAAATAAAAAATGGCAGATCTAGGAAAACTACTAGGAAAACCATGTTTATAAATGCTCAAAAGGAGAGAGAAAGAGAGACGCTTACCTGGTTTTCAGATTGGGATCCCCAGATCTTCTCAGTCCTCCTCTCCCTTCTCAGATCAAATCGTCTCCCCTCCACATCTCGCAGATTCTCCATGCAAGAGCTTGCGGATGAGGCAATCTACTACGGGATCGAGTCGCACCTCAGGTCTGCCTCTAACGAAGGAGAAGATTCAAGGGCAGCGTTAAAGAAGAAAGCGTTTACACGAGAGAGAGAGAGAGAGAGAGAGAGAGAGAGAGAGAGAGAGAGAGAGAGAGAGAGAGAGAGAGAGAGAGAGAGAGAGAGAGAGAGAGAGAGAGAGAGAGAGAGAGAGAGAACCAAATCTAAAGAAGAAAGTGGCAGCAACTAGGGTTTTTACATGAGAGAGATGGAATGTGTGAAGTGAACATGGGTACGGGTTTAGAACTGCCGAAAAAGAAAATAATTAAATGAAAACCGGGTACCGGATTTTTAATCCGGTACCCGGTTTTTAAACCCGGATCCGGACCGGATAGATCCGGATTTTACAATCCGGACTCCGGCCCAGATTTAATCCGGACTGAAATCCGGAACCGGAATCCGGTTTTCCGGTAAAACCGGATTCCGGGCCGGGCCGGATTTTATCCGGCCCGTATGAACAGTCCTAATGATGATGATGTTAAGTTGGTCAGATTTTGGGCATCTTTGGTCAAAGTTGAAATTCTACTGTTATTTTATAGAATACTGATACATCTATAAAAAAATTATATAAAAATAATTTCACAAATTGATATTGCTTCGTCTGATCCGTTAGATCTACTTTATAATAAAAATAATTTTATAATCTAACAAATTATATCAAGTCACGTAAGTTTGAAAGTAATCCTTTGTAGGTAGAATACTTCCCTATTTTTTTATTGTCGACTTTTTTAGGCCATTTTTTGTCACAACAAATAATATTTTGGTCAACTATTTGTTACTTACGGCGAGAATAGTTCGGCGCAAATACTTATCTGCAAAGATAATTTAATTCCAACGAGATAAAATCATCGGAAAAGAGTACCATTTTGGCAGCAGCTTTATTCTAATGTACATAATTACTTTTTTGTTACTATTTAATATTTTATTATTATTTTTCACAACTATTTAGATATCATCTAACATCACCTTAATATCCAAACATAAATATATTTTTTTAGAGTTTTTATTATATATGGCAAAATATTTCTAGGCAAATTAGGGGTGGGTTCCAACTCCGACATAGTCAAAATACCCACCTCCGACCTCCAACTCTGACTGAGGTCGAAGGTCAAAATGTCCTCAGACCCTGACTCCGATTAGAGTTAGAGTTCAACATCGATTGGAGTTAGGAGCTCGGAGCTCCACTCAGAGTTGGAGTGGGCTTTGCCCTATTTAGGTTCGGTTTGGGCCCACAATCTAATATTGAAGGCCCAATATGAAATTAGCCCATGTTTAAAGATTTTTTTTTTATAAAAAAAATACAATAATAGAAAAAAAAATTAAAAAATCTAAAATAGGTAAAAAAAATAGATTAAAAAGCTAAAATTGAAATACAATGATTAAATCGTGTACAATGCAAAAGTAGGTGATTTAATGTATGCAAAGTGCAAACGATGAATTTAAATTTTCAACTACAAATCCGAAATAAAGTTAAGTTTACCGCACCAAAATATAAATATTAATCTGGATTTGATTTAAATAGCCCAGTCCTACATCAGTCCTGACAGTCCATACATTTAAGTTGATTACCTGATTGTGATCAATGATTTCCTACATGAAGTTTTATTAATAAGATGCACTATCTTTTCTTTAGCCATTATACTTATAAAAAAAAAAAAATCTTTTCTTTAGCTATTTAACTGTAGACTTCTAAACCATTAGCCAAGTGATAAAAAGACATAAATGAACACATTTACGATATGAACTCACCTTCACCTCTACCTCTGACGAGTTTTGCATGATAATTTTGAGTTTATCACCTATAAAGGGGTCAGGGGGTTCTCCATCCAACGGTACTTCTATCTCAGTCCTCCACAATTAGTTTAGGTTTCACAAATAAGTTACAAAATCATATAATTATAAATTAAATAATGCAAACATTAAATCATAAAGTTATCCAATTCAAGCCTATAGCTCTCAGCATCACGGTATCCACTCTAATGGAAGTTGAACTTAACCAGTTCTATATGCAAACGAGGGCCTCAACGGTGGTCGGAGACAATGTAACTCCGATAAGCATCTAAGACATGACCTTTGGTACTTAATGTAGACTCAGAGACAACCTTAGTGATAAGAATGACTAGTACATCCCTAGCCTAGCCATTCAGGAAATGACTGAAAACTTGCCAAAATTCACCTTTAACCAAGTTGATATCTGGAATGGATCACTAGGTGTTTTGACATTGTCCATAGAGTAATACTCAACCTTAGACTTACATTGCATAATATTTCTCGATGCACAATTCTGATGAAACCATTGTAGCATCAAAACTTTTGAACTTTGTGCATGTGTGTCATTCTAGGAAGATGTTGAGTCAGTCAGGCATGTGGATGGAGATCCATGTATTAGTCGTAAATGACAATAAAGTGGGATGTGACACATATGTAGTGCACATTATGTATAGAGGTCCACGTATCAGTCGTAAATGACATTGTTTCCCAAATGACTAACATAAGAGGGGCGAATTGTGTTGTATTTAATAACTAACAAATATAAACCAAATACACAATATAAAATATTACAAAATACGAAGCAGTAATAAATATAAAGAGTAAAGATAAGAGAGAATCAAATTCAGTATTTTAATGAGATTCAGCCCCATTGCATATATTCTTGCCTCAAGTTACCCCTTGAGAATTTTCAAATTAACTATTCAACCTCTTTCAGGTGGAGATAGAAACCTATTACAACTTTGAGCAGTGCTGCCACAAAGAATCTATGTAAAACACCCGCTACACTTACAGTCACCTTACACGTGGTGATTTAACTATTCCCTATGTAGAATACCTTATATACGCACAAGGGTTATACACATACTTTTACTGTTATAAGAGCTGATACTAGCTAGATTATTAGAAAACACTCCTTAATGAGTGAAATAAGAACAATACAGCGCAAACTATATCTCTCTCAAAATAAACAAGGGTTAAGGCTTAATACTTAGAGAAGAGAGATTAAAAGCTTTAAATGAATGTTATAAAACTTGCAATTGATGTGTATATACTCTTGTTGTGATTTTGAATATCTCAATTGAGGTATTTTTAGATATATAAGACTTTATTTTTAAATTTAAAAAGATTCACATGTAAAAAAAGAGCACTACTCGCTTTTCAAAACTTTCAAATAAAAGTTTCTCATTTTTGCAATTGTCAAAAACAACATTATTAACTTTTTAAAATTTTCAAATCAAATATTCTACTTTTCACATATGAAAAAAAAAAAAAGACATTAATTACTTTTCAAAATTTTCAAACAAAATCATATTCATTTTTCATATATAAAAAAGAGCATTAATCACTTTTCAAAAATTTTAAACATAATCTTTTAATTTTCGCATATGACAAAATGAGTATTATTTACTTTTCAAGTTTTTCAAACAAAATCTACTTTATGCATATGTCAAAAAGAGCATCAATCTTTTTTCAAAATTTTCTAACAAAACATGCACATGTGAAAGATGACAATCAATCATCTTTCAAAAATTTAAATTTCAAACTTTTAATTTTCAAACATATCATGCAAATGTGAAAAATGCAATTTGACGCTTTATGAGAAAAAAAAATTAATTTTGAGCCTTAATCCAATTTTGAGTATTTTAAGATATTTACATAATTATTCTAAGAGTTTTATTTATGAGTTTGTTCATTTTCTTACTCATGCTTGGTTCGTTGATGTGTGTGGCTTTATTGTATAAACAACTTGAGTTTAAGACTCATTTATGCTTGAATTTATTTGTTATCATCAAAATCAATATATAGATATATAATTATATGAATTTATTTCTTTCATCACTGTCTTCTCCTTAGCATGTCTCTTCAAACAATCGTGTATCACTATATACCATGAAGGCATGGGAAATCGTTGCTCTAAAGTATGCACGAATTTACAAAAGCCTGCCTTGTCAATACTAGTGGAAGGCATATCATCAATGATGATCATCTCCACAATAACATCCCTCAACATCTTCACATTGTATTAAAGAATTGAAAATTTCTTAATCTACGTGCCAATGTGTCATCAGTGGCTGTAGAAGTTTCGTAACTCAGCTTTATCTTATCAATTGCCACCAACTCTTTGTGTATCTTATGCTATTAGCAGCCCGTAAGATGTGTTATTAATACTGACGTGCCATGTTTCTTTGAATGAAAGCCACATAGTTGCCCGCAATAGTCTCATGATCACTGAGAACTTTGGTGAAATATTCCCATGTTCACGACCTTTTTTTACTAGGTTGTGCTGGTCGATCGGCCTCAACATTCATCAACTCCTCTTCCTCATTAAGTATATCAACATCTTCAAGATTTATTGGGACTCAACTACTTGCCAAGAGTTAGATGCTCTAGATGGGGGCCTACGACTCGAAGTACCTATCAGTGATGCTAATGGCGGTGCGTCATCCTCTAAGAATTGCAGCAATATGGTGTAGCATCCATAATTTGCTATGAAAATAATCTGAAATAATTACCAAATAGCTGTCATTTAACATGTTATGAAAATTATCTACACATTATAAATACATTAAAAAAGAAAAACATGTGTTTAGTCATGTTTGTAATTTTAAAAATAGATAAACTCAAAAACTGAACGTTCGCTCTAGCCACACTCAAGTGAACAATCTGTATGACATTCGCTCGAGCCATACTTGAGTGAAGGCTTGAGCGAACAATCTGTCTGATGTTCACTTGAGCCACAGTTGAGCGAATATCGAGCAAACATTGTTTGAATGGCACCATTTGATCTTTTTTTAGACAAATCCCATAATCTCATGAGAAAAATCCTAAAAATAGAAATCCCCCCATTAAAAAATTAAATCAACAACAAAAACTACAAAAATAACAAATTTCACAAACAACTTCAACAATTTTTGAACCCTAAACAATTCAATTAACAAATAATTAAAACGCAAATAACCAAATATAAAATGTAAGGCTTACAAGAAAGAATGGCAAATGAAGTTTCCTCTGGCGGCTATGTAGGTGACAGGGAGAAGAGTTGTGGTCGGAGAACCAAAGAGGAGATAAAGTCCCTATGGTTGAACGAAGGGGGTCCTGCATTTTGGAATAAAACAATGTCACTTTAGTTGACCAATTTTTTTTTTTTTTAAATAGTGTCGGAGTTCGGAGTTACTCCAATGCTGATTTTGAATGGAGACGGAGTGATAGAAGCATTTACCCACCTCTAAGGCCTCACTGTCTCATTAAAAATTGTCAAAAAACTTATTCCTAACTAGTTTTGTTATTTTTTCCTGCAATTTTGATGGCTTGAAAAAGCCTTGAACGTGGTAGTACGTACGTATAGTTTGCAAAGCTTCCTTGTGGTATTTATAAATCTTTTAACGGTAACTATCCAAGTCATTTTATTTCTATTGAATGTGATTCACCTTTTTCCTCGAAAGCGTAGAAGGAAATGATTAGATTCATCAAATTGCGTATTAAGCAAAGGGTGAGTTTGACGACTCATTAAGTAAAGAAAGAAAAAGAAAAAAAAGCAAAGACAATGCAGGGACCGAGAATGGTGCCCTGCATAGTACCATAAGTGTAAATATATTTATTTTATTTATTTTTATTTTTTTAAATATCTTTAAATATTTTAAAATATCCTTAACATTAAGTAAAAAAATGAAAATAAAACAAAAATAAAAATCAGAATCAGTCAATTTTTTCGGTCTAAGTAGCATTTTCCAATAATTGAGTATGTTTTATCCACTCCATAATTGAGGTTGGAGTGTTTTCAACCATTAAGTGAAAATTCACAAAGCCATTAAAAAATACTTAGTTAACCATTAACTGAAAAATAAAACCGATCGATAGGTTTTATAGATAAGAGTAGTGTTTTCCATTGAGTTTATAGTAGCCTCTTGGACGTTATAGCTAGGCTAGTAAGATTATCTCCATGGCATCCAAGACAATGACATTCTAAGTAGAGAAGTTGAGTGTTTTTGGATACTAAGTTACACAAATGGCACATCACATGCATCTTTTTCCATGTTAAATAAACAATGGTACACTTATTATTTTCTACCATTTATTTATTTCTATCTAGTGTATTTAAAGCTTTTATTTTTTTATTTATTTCTTTTTAAGTATTTTTTAACATCTTTAATCATGAAGAAAAAATTAAAAAAAAAAAATATACAATTTCATTAATAGTAACTTCCTTAACAAATAAGTAAAAAAATTATTATAAGATTAAAACAAATAAAGATAATAATAAATGAGTAGTAGAGGTAATAAGCTTATGATATCCGTAATTTTAAGTTGCGTCTTCCAAAGGAACTCTACACATACAGGTAGTAATGAATGTCACCCTTGCATCATAATTCTACAAGAAAAAATGACTTTTACACCAAATACGGGTCCTTCTCTCTCTCTCTCTGGAGGGAGAGTAAGGTTCTCCTTGCATCTGCAAGGGAGAATTGTCTCTTAGTGTGTGGGAGTCATAGTTTTTCATGTGCATCCGGAGGAAGAGGAACTGTCAAAGAGGTGGGAGAGACTGCATTTGTCTCTGGAGGAAAATAATGTGTTCCAAGTGCCTAAAGAAGGGGAGATAGATAGTCTCTCACATTGGAAGTACTGTATTATAGGGGGGATATTAGCGGAGAAGGGTGTAAGCAATAAAGCTTTTCGTGTAACAATGTCCCAAGTGTGGAGATTTGAGGGTTGGGTGCAATTCAAGGACCTTGGTAACCATAGATTCATGATTGCATTTCAACATGTGTCTAATAAGGAGAAAGTTCTTGGGGGTAGACTGTGGTTCTTTGATCGAAATATTCTGTCCCTTCAAGAAGTTGACGAGAAAATGCCTTTGAGTGCAGTTAAGTTTAACTTTGAACCTTTTTGGGTGTAGTTGCATGGTCTTCCTTGGGCTGCCATGACAGAGGAAGTTGGAACCCAACTTGGTGCATCAATTGGTGAAGTGATAAGAGTTGATGTAGATTCTGATGGAAGGGCTTGGGGTAAGTGCATGAGGGTGTGAGTGGCTGTGAATCTAAATAAACCTTTGTTAAGGAGGAAGTGGTTGATGTTGGATGACCATAAACATTGGATTTCATGCAAGTATGAGAGGCTTCAAAATATATGTTTCCAGTATGGTATTTTATCTTATAAAGGTCGCAACTATAGTAAACATAAGGGTGACCCTCCAGAAGATGATATGTCCCGAGAGCAATTTGGTCCTTGGATCCGGGCTCAGCCTATGAACTCTAACATCTTTGACATTCCCAAATATGGTGGTTCTAATGGTTCCAAACACCAGCAGGGGTGGCCAAGGAGGAGATGAGTGATGCAGTTTGAGTGGAAGCTAAAGATGGAAAGTGGTGCACTGGGGAGGATTCTCAAGCTTCAATCAAGGAGCCTCTACAAGGGAAGATTGCTATCTTGTCATGTAAGGAAAATGATGTTGGTAAGGAAGATACGGGAGCCTGTCCCAATGGTGGGAGTTTCCTTAAGGGGAGGGGATCGAATTTGAAAGTTCATGATTTGAAGTCAGAGACCCCAATCAGTGCAGAACATCATGAGAGTACAAAGATGGTAGTTACTTAAGGGGATTCTTCCGTTATGGAAGTAGAAGCAGTCTCAGTCTCTACTGATCACTTGCCTAAAAATGATATGTTCATTTTTAGTAAGGGTAATTTAGAGAAAGGCAGGAAGTCAGATGATGTAGATCTCAGTTTTTCTGGGAGTACTGTCAAGAGGAGGGGGGCCACATGGAAGAGGAGGGCAAGAGAGGTAATTTCTCAAGTGACTAAGGCAGACGGGGTGACTACTAGAAAGAGGGGTATAAGTGGTAAGAGTTATGATATGGAGTTGGCTTTGTCGAGTAAGAAAGCAAGGCTAGAGGATGTCATTACTAAAAACAGTTTTGATAATGATTTGGTGGAGGCTACCTTGCAGCCCCACCAACAGGCATGATAGGCCTTAGTTGGAACTGTAGGGGGCTTGGGAACCCCCGTACAGTTAGAGAACTTCACTTGCTAGTGAAAACTAAGTAGCCCAAGTTTGTTTTCTTAATAGAAACAAAGTGTGGAAGGAAAAAGGTGGAAGAGGTGAGGACTAGAGTGGGATTTGATTGTAGTATTGTGGTTGAAAGTAGGGGTTTGAGTGGGGGTTTAGCTTTTATGTGGCACAGTGAGGATAAGTTTATTCTTCAATCTTATTCTTAGAACCATATTTCTATGATTTTGTAGCAGGTGTATAGTGATGATAAAGTGTTGTTGACTTGTTTTTATGGTTTTCCAGATACAACTCTATAAGAGATAGTTGGAAGCTGTTAAGGTTATTGAAACCAAGTGATGAGATGGCATGGCTTTGTTATGGAGATTTCAATGAGCTCATGCATCACCATGAGAAACAAGGGAGAGCTAGGAGACCATATTAGCAGATGGAAGAGTTTAGAAGGAATGTGGATTACTGTGGCCTAAGTGACATGGGGTATGAAGGTAATAAGTTTACTTGGTGCAACAATAGAGAGGGGCCCTATTTTACCAAAGAGAGATTAGATCATGCCTTGGGTAATATGGAGTTGACTAGGAGATTTTCTAACTGCTGCATACAGGCTCTTGCTACGTATTCATTTGATCACAATCCTATTGTGATGCATCTAAGGAAGGGAGGTAGAAGGTATGTCAGTGAAGGGGGTGTTAGGGAGAGGATTTTCAGATATGAAACTTCTTGGAAACTACATGAGGAATGTTCTAAGATTGTTGCCAACTACTGGTCCCCTCAGGTGCTGCAAAGAGGGTCTCACTTATGGATGTCTCATAAATGTCTTGTAAATTGTAAAGAAGCTCTTGTGAAGTGGAGTAGAACCACCCTTAGACTACACAGAAAAGAAACTCAAGTAAAGATGCAACATCTGGCTAATCTACAAGAGTCCAATACAAGTACCAGTTATGAGATTATTAAGGAAGTACTATTGGAAATTTACAAGTTACTTGAAGAGGATAATGCTAAATGGAAGCAAAGGGCAAAGCAAACTTGGCTCAAAGATGGAGATAGAAACTTAAAGTACTTTCACAGGTGTGCTAACTAGAGGAGAAAAACTAATGAGATCACGAGCTTGACTAGAGATGATGGCAGTATAACTAGGGACATGGAGGAAATTTTTGAATGCTTTGGACAGTACGACCTATCTCTTTTCACTTCATGTAATCCAGTTGGGATTGAGGAGTGCCTTACCAGGTTGGACAGGAAAGTGGATATGGATATGAACAGAATGCTTGAAGCTAAGTACACTGCAGGGGAGGTGAAAGAAGCCTTATTCCACCTTTGGGCTCACCTGGACCCGATGGATTCCCTGTAGAATTCTACCAGTGCATTGGGATATTGTTGGTGATAAGGTCACTCAAGCTGTGTTAGAAGTTCTCAATTCAGATGGGGATATTAGCTATATTAATGATACATATATTGTGCTTATTCCCAAAGTGAAAGGTCCCAAAATTGTTCTAGACTTTAGACCCATCTCATTATGCAATGTATTATATAAGGTGGTGTCAAAGGTTCTAGCCAACAGATTGAAGAAGATCCTTCCTCAGATTATCTCCCCAACACAAAGTGCATTTGTTCCTGGGAGATTGATCCTTGATAATGTGATAGTAGCTTTTGAAGCCATGCATTCCATGCCCATAAAAGGAAGGAGCCAACAAGGTCACATGACAATTAAGCTAGACATGAGTAAGACATATGATCGTGTTGAATGGGGTTTCTTGAGAGCAGTTATGGTCAAAATGGGCTTTAATGAGAGCTAGATCAGGCTGGTGATGGGTTGTGTGTCATCTGTATCTTACTCAATTCTCCTTAATGGATCTTCCCAAGGCTTCTTCAAACTATCTAGAGGCATTAGACAAGGGGATCCACTATCCCCTTATCTTTTCCTTTTAGTGGTTGAAGTGCATAGTTACCTTCTCAATCATGCTAAAAGTGTAAAAAACATTCATGGTTATCCTATG
The DNA here is from genome assembly GCF_018687715.1 of Carya illinoinensis. Lineage (NCBI taxonomy): Eukaryota > Viridiplantae > Streptophyta > Magnoliopsida > Fagales > Juglandaceae > Carya > Carya illinoinensis. The sequence goes on along the minus strand of NC_056766.1, from coordinate 8,616,270 downwards.
GGCAGAGGCCAGGTTATCATTAATCACTTATTTTTAACAAATGACAGCTTACTTTTTGTAGAGCAAATGCAGAGGAATGGGCCACTATCAATACTTTGCTCAGTCTTTATGAGGGGGCCTCAAGGTAGAAGTTAAACAAAGATAAAACTGCAATATACTTCAGTGCCAATACTGGACAAGAAACTAGAGAATACATCTTGAGGATTGCGGGTACAAGAGCTACTACATGTTATGAAAAGTATCTTGGTTTACCTGCACTTGTGGGGAGATCAAGGCACAATACTTTTAAAAGCATCCGAGACAGAGTGAGGAGTAGGGTGAGTAATTGGAAGGCTAAGTTTCTCTCTCAGGCAGGAAAGGAGATTCTCCTCAAAGTGGTGATTCAAGCACTTCCTACCTATTGCATGGGAGTATTTAAATTGCCAAAGACTTTGTTGAAGGAAATTAATAGAGTGATGCATCATTACTGGTGGGGCCAATGGTATAAGGAGAGTAAAGTGCATTGGGTTTCTTGGAGTCAAATGGGAATGGCAAAGGAAGCAAGAGGAATGGATTTTAGAGAGTTTGAGAGTTTTAATTTAGCCTTGTTGGCTAAGCAAGGTTGGCGTGTACTTCAATTTCCTGAATCTTTGGCTTCCCAAGTTCTCAAGGCCAAATATTTCAGAAGTTCTAACTTTCTTCAGGCTAAGTTGGGAGCAAGACCATCATTCATTTGGAGGAGCTTTTTGGTTGCTAGAAGTCGCATTGTGAAAGGCTCCATGTGGAGAATTGGGAGTGGTAAGGAGACCAGAATCTGGAAGGATAGTTAGTTACCTCAACCTTCCACCTTCATGGTCTAAAGTTAAGGGTAGGATATAGATGAGGAGGCAAAGGTTGTTGAACTTATTCATGAGGACACCAAACAATGGGATAGAGAGAAGATTTTACATATGCTTGGTCCTGCAAATACTGCTATCATTCAGAGGATTCTTGTGAGCTCAACTGGTGCTAAAGACAAGCTTATGTGGTTAGGCACTAAGGATGGGGGATTTACAGTGAAAAGTGCATACCACCTACAGAAGGAACTAATTGCAGAATATAGGGGTCAGTCATCTCGTGGTGCTCAAAATTTTACAGACTGGACTTGCCATTGGAAATTTAAGATTCCCAATGCAGTTAAGGTTTTTGTGTGGAGAGCCCATTTAGAGTCCTTGCCAACCAAGTTAAATCTATTCAAGAAGAAGATTGTGTACTCTCCTCTATGTCCAATATGTTGTAGAGAAGAAGAGACAACTGCTCATGTTTTGTGGAATTGTGCTTCAGCCATGAATGTGTGGAGTCAAGGGCCAATCGTGTTTCAAAAAAGCTCTATGAGGGCAGGGAGGTTTATAGAGATCTTTGAATGTTTAAATGCCAATTGTGAGTTACAAACCATGGACTTATTTGCAATGACTACGAGGGGAATTTGGCAGAGAAGAAATAAGCTAGTGTTTGAAGGTTCCTTCTTGCATCCTACTTTAATAGCCTAGACTGCTGCTCACCAACTTGCAGATTTTAAGGCTGCTCAGATGGCTCCTAATTCAACTGCTCGAATGCATCCAAATCATGTTGTGACATGGATTCCACCTCCTGCTAGAGTAATTAAGATAAACTAGGATGCTGCTTTGTAGGAAGCTCATGACAGATTAGGAATTGGATTGGTAGCTCAAGATCATGAAGGTAATATTTTAGCTTCTAAAAGGGTGGCCAAGGCTAGTTGTGTAGTTCTCCTATTGGCTGAGGCAATAGGAGTCTTCCAAGCTGCCATTTTTGCTTCTGAACTGAACCTGGCATCAGTGATCTTTGAAGGTGACTCTCTTCAGATTGTCCAAGGCCTTAATCTTCACAAAGAGAGATGGGACAGTGTGGGACTGGTGCTGTCAGATACTAGACTTTTATTATCTCACTTTGAGCATTGGCATCAATGTTTTTAAAATCGTACCGTACCGGCCGGTACAGCCGGTATATTCCGTACCGGTACAGAAATTCTATAATTTCGTACCGATTCAAATATCGGCCGTACCGGCCGATATTTCGGCCTGTACCAGCCTATGTACCGGCCCGTACCAGCCGGTATTTTAGTTTCGTTTTTTTTTTTTTTTTTTTTCATTTTTTCAAACTACAAATTTATTTTTTTACCCCCAATTTAGACTAAACTATTTATAATTTATATAGATATATGTATTTATGTATAATTTATTTATATATAAATTATTATTTTGAAATATAATTAATATATATATATTTATATATATAATTTATTTATATATCGACTATCCCGAAACGGTACACGAAACGGTACCGGTACCGAAATATTTCGTTCCAGTGCCTTGACCGGTACGGCATCCGGTACGGTATTCAAAACATTGATTGGCATATTACTTTTGTTAAGGGAAGTGGCAATGAAAATGCCCACTGTCTTGCTAAGAAAGCCTTAGAGCTTTATGAGGAATCATCTGAAATGGTCATTAGACCCAATTTTAATGTGTTTCCTCTTATGTCTTTGAGATGAATAAAATAGTACATTTTCTTTTTTTTAAAAAAGTGACTTTTGCGCCTAAATTTATTACGGGGATTAAGATTTGGTTGCAAAATGTCACTTTTTTAGCTTTTTTTACTCTACCAGCATTTTCTTTCTCACGACTTATAAAATCGCCACAAATAAGAATTTTTGTGGCCACATATAAATCTGCTAGTAATTGAAGGGAAAAAACTCTTTGTGCCAACTATATTGCCGCGGAAACTTATAGCAGCGCTTTTCAACATTTTACGGCGTCAATAGACTGCCGTGAAAACATTTTTGTATCTGGCAACTCTTTGCGGCGAAAGTAGGGGTGTACAAGAAACCGAAGAACCGCCCGTGACCGACTCAGACCGGCCGCAACCGCCAAGGAACCGGTCGGCGGGCGGCAACGATTTAGAGAAACCGCCTATCGTCGGTTCGGTCGCGGTTTGAGGCCGGCTCAAACCGCTGAACCAGCCGATGTAATAACACTCTTTTTTTTTTTTTTAATTTTCTCAATATGAAAAGACGCCGTTCCACTTAAGTTTAAGTGGAACGGCGTCGTTTTACCCTAGGTGTTTGTCTCTCACACAGATTAAACGACGCCGTTTGTTATTAAACCAAACGGCATCGTTTTGTCTATAAGGTGAGAAAAAAAATTAGAACGGCGTCGTCTGGTATTAAACCAAACGGCGCTGTTTCGAAATTACACAGTCGTCGTCTTCCTTCTTCCCTGTTTCTGGGTTTCAGTAACCCTCTCTCTCTCTACTCTCTCAGATGAACGACGCTGCCGGAGGGGAACCGAGAACCGACCGTAAACCGCCAGAGAACTGCCGGAGTCAATACGGCCGGTTGCCCTCCCTCCCGTCGACCGGTTACGGTCGGTCCGTCCACCGTTTTCCCCCTCATCGGTCGGCGGCGGTTCTGCCCAAAAACCGCGCCGAAGGGGTCGGTTTTCACCCCTAGGCGAAAGGTCACGATTTCTTATTCTTCTCCCCCGTAGTTTCGTTGTCTTTTGTCGCATGTCTCTGTTCTCATTCTCTCCCTCCTCAAATCTCTCTCTCTCTCTCTCTCTCCCCCCCTAGGGCTCCGTCGCCGCAGCCACCGTTCGAATCCCAACGCCACTCGCACCATCGCAAAATCCCTTGCGCCGAACGCCTCTCTTTTGGTCCCGGAGCCCGAAGCCCGTGAGTTCAAAACCATAGCCTCAGCCGCCGCTCCCACCGTTCTCCTCCCTGTTCGCTGCTGCTATAGGGAGATCCTTTGCCCTCCCTCATTTTCCCCTGCCCCGGACACGCTCCTTAGCCCTCTCTCCCTCTCGGTGAGTCACTGCCGTGATCCCCCAGCTGCGCCAACCACCGCCAGCACCTTAACCGTCCACACAACCACCTCTCTCTCGGTTCATCCTCATTGTCTCTCTCTTTGATCCTTTGCCCCAGCAACACACGCACACACTACCTCTCGCTGCCCGAGACACCCACATTGCATTTTCTGTATTTTATATGTTTGTTGGAATGCTCAGGACAGTCATGGTTTGTTTTGAACTTCAAATTGTAGTTGATTAACTACTGTTATTTGGCTGCTACAGATGCGTATGCATGCATGCTGGATGGCATGGGTATTGATCATTTGTTCTATATTTTGGTATGGGTAGCATGTGTAGCTCACCTTTCTGGAACTCGTTCTCGAATACTGGTGGGTCATTTACACAACGTTGATTTTTTTTTAGTTTAATTGGTTAATAAGCCTTATGAGTTTAATAGTGGTTTTGTGTAATTGGAATACAGGTGGAGCTTTTCACAAGAGAAATTTCTTGCTGGTTGTTGCTACCAGGATGATGAGTCTGTGTAAGCTTTTATGAAGTTTTCACTTTTGGATAATTGTCGTGATGCTAAATCTGATGATCTGATTTAGTTGAACCTTTAACTAGGATCATTACAGTCTAAGTCCCAAGCTTTATTGGTATCACACTTACAGCTTTTCTTGAATAAGATTATTAACTTATTATACAAAACATAAATTCCCATAGTGCTGTAATGATTGTCTTTACTTTTACCTTGAGAGTTCTGTTTTCATTTATGAACTTGCTATGTTGTTGTGTGATGTTATGTTTTCATTTTTTCTCGTGTATTGATTTTGTATTGAATTAGAGATTTTTATTATCGTGGGATTACTGTGATTGGCTAGTAGTCTTGCGTTTCTTGACCTAGTGATTGTTGGGTTCGTAATGGTTTTTGCCATTTGGTTTTAGGGACATTGAAATTATTGTTATATTCAAGCATTCTATTTTTTTAATTTGTGTCTTCGTCTTTTATGAATAAATCAACAGTTCACTGCCCAATAATTTCAGTCTGGAGTAGGTGGGCACGTGCTTTTCTCAAGGCTTAGAACAATATTTTAATAACAAAATTATGCTCATAAATTTTATACTGCCCAATCATATGTAAGGTTTTTACACCAATCTGTTATAAAGCATATGATCGATGGTTAGAAGAGTTTTTCAAAATACTTGCTGAAATGCCTTGGAAGTCATTATTTATTGATGCTGGAAATACAGACATATACATGAAATTTGGTCGGAGATGTGGCTGCTTGTTTAAATTATCACCAAACCTGTAAAAAATATGGACTTGAAGCTAGAACCATGAAATCTCTCTAAGTCTCTGTTGAAGCAATCTTACCTTAATAAATGCTATTTTAGAGCTTTCATTGGCCATTTTTTCATGTTTTGTCAACGAGAAAATATTGGGAGCAGCCACTATTCACCACTACACACCACACATCCTATAAAAAATATTTATAAATCCCTTTGTCAACCAAGAACCTGATATTTTTCCCTTTTAACAAGTCTGGGACTAGTGTTGGTGGTGTCAAATGGTTTATAGTTTTTGGTCAGATCAAATTGTATGCCATGCATTCTACAGATAAAATCAATAAGACATATACAGATACCCTTTTCTATGTATCTGAGTGCATCTATAAAGAATTTGGTTCATAGATCCAGCAAGTTGAAAGCCATATCTTCAAGAGAATAGCCATTTGTTTTTGTTTATAGTTTCTCATTTGAATGACAGAATATTAGACTTGTAACATGGATTGGTTGTAATAAGTGTTGGGGCATGATTAGCAGCTCTTGGTTATAGTAAGTGTTGGTTAATAGCTCTTGATGGGAAGTGGAGGTTCACATTAGCAGCTACAGGATCTCACAAAGAAGTGGTTGGCAGACTAAAGCATCTTCCTTTCACAAAAGCATATTTCAAAAGAACCTTTTCAGATATCACAAAAGTATTTTCCTCTAACATCTTAAGTGGCCAACATGCAATTATGTCCTTTGTCTGATGGATGGAGATAACAAGGATCTCAGTTTCGTGCTGTGGCCACTGGTGGAACCTCGTCTAGCTGATAAATGGGTGCACTCAGGTGAGCCACTGCTTCTGTCTTCCATGAGTCTCCTCTTTCTACTATAAATGATATTGGGTTTTACTATAAATGCAGTTCTATTTTCACGACAACATAGCACTTGCCTCATTCCTGGAAGGTGAGATACCATGAGGTTGGTATCCTTCTGGAAGCCAACCATTTGTTCCTTTTGTTTAAGTTGTTATTACTAGATATATGATGTAGTGTTTCATATTTGGTCCTTCCAAGTGATCTGAGATTTGTGCCTTTGCTCCATTTCTCAAAAAATGTGTGTTTTGAAGATTTTCTTGTATTCTGATTTGGTTTTCATGTTACCTCTTATCATCATCTTTTACATTTGAAACTTGTGATGAATCATTTTAAGTTGATCTCTTGGCAGTGGCATTTGTGGAAGGCGTGTTTTTGGAGTTATTTGCAGAAGAGCCCTGAAGGCTCTCTGTTTGTATTTTGCTGCTGAAGCCTTGGTCTTTGTATTTGAGTTAGACTCTGTCTCAACAGCTTTAAACTCTGAGTTGGCACAACTTCTTGGTTAAGTTACACAACTTCTCCAAAATATGTATTTCAATGTACTTCGAGAACTCATAAATATGTTCAAGAATTTCTTCCATCTGGAATTTGAGATTTAATATATGGATTTTGATTCGCCATGTACTCCGATAAATCTACATTTTCTGATTATTCATTGTCAATTAGCCTCTTAATTATTAAAAGCTTGGAGTTTTACGTTCAGAACTCTTGGCTGCAAATATTGTTCAATTTGTATGATTCTACTAGTGTGTTGAATCTATAGCTGAAGCTTTTAGAACAAAAAATAAAATAAAAAATTGCATAATTGCCTTCCAGTATGTGAAAGTAATTTCTGGCCGGTAATGATTAATTGCGGCAACATTGTCCTTAGGAAAAGATTATTTTCGACATTTTGTTGCCTTTCATTTTCAACCGTATAGCAGGTTGTTAGGGAAGAACCACGTCGCCCATTAATTGTGGTCACCAGAAAAATGGTTGAAACAAGTGGCGATTGGATAAAAATTAAGAAACGAGCCAGTGACAATGAGAAAACACAAATGGCCGGCCTGTTGTTTGATATATTACTCTTTGTTTGCTTGAGAAAAACAAATGATTTCTAGGAATATTAAACCAAACGCGAGATTGTTATATTACATAGAATCCCATCATATTTCTAATTATTTCAAAATGTGAGTTTAGTCACATTCTCAAAAATCTAGATTTCTAAGAATGTAAATGCCAGAAAGAATGTTAGACTTTGCGAAGCAAACTGTACATAGCATGCTTGGATTCTGACGCAAATATTAGAATTTTTTAAGCAATGAATAAAGAAAGAGAATTGTTACAGACATAAAAAGATTATACAAAAACCAATCTACAAACTAACGTGGCTTCATATGATTCGTTAGATCTATTTTACATTAAAAGTAACTTTACAATCTAACATATTGCATTAAGTCATATCAATTTGTGAATTCACTTTTATGTAATCTCTTTGTGGCTAAAGTATTTCTCATAAAGAAAAATAGGGTCATAATGGCCGCTTCCAACACAGTCATTTAACATAAAGATGCGTGAAATATTATAACCAAACATCCGAAAACGTTTTTAGGATAATATACCTTAATTTCAAATGACAATTAGCATCGAATAAAAAAAAATCATTTTTATGGATTTTTTTTCTTTGATTTGTCGAAGCATATGGAGGAAAAAGAAACGAGTTGAAAGTGGAATGCTTCTGCCTAAATATAGTAAAGTGAAATGTAGCCAAACTATGGAAGTGTCTGCTCTTGTTTCCTCACTCCGAAGTAATTTACAACTGATTTCACTGAAACAATTCAAAATCATCTGCCCATTTGCATTAATCGATTCATTTTTCACACATCATTAGAAGACATCCCTAAAAGTGAAAACAATATTTCTTTCTATCCCCAAATGACCTCGAAAAGAGGACAAATAGAAGGGACCGATTAATACACGACAAGTTCTGATAAGATTGTCATTGCTACTTTTTCATGGTATACATGGTTTGTAAGAAAGAGAGGATTAATAGGATGATAGCAGCCAATGTTGAAAGAAAAGCCCAAGGACTATTGAAATAATTGTGCACAAGTATTGCACGCCATCTAGGCCATCTGCGTTGGCAGTATCCATTCACTTTGTTACATAGGCTTCCATAATAGAAAGTTTTGACATAAGTATTGTGGTAGAGCTTATTGAAGAACTGAACCGTTTCCTTTCGATTTGACCAGCTATGAATAATCCCACTCTCACAAAGTATGTCCACATCCTTGTTAGTGTTGATGAGGTTGTCTATAAGTATAGCATAGGAAGTCAACCATGCTTCACAGTCGGTGTAGCATTGCTCAAAAGCGATCAAATTTCGAAAAACTGTTTCTGTAGTCTCTTGAATTAGTAATGGAGGAATTTTGAGGACTCCATCATCAAATTCTATGTTCAATATATTTTCAGATGTAGCCTTCACAAATTTGATTCCAGCCTCCACGAGGCCTGTAGCAGAAGGCATAACTTCCCAATAATCTGAATTGTTTTCTTCCTCTATAGTTGATGAAACCAACCATTTTCTCAGTAGGTCGACAATGTGCTTGACATCTTTGAGAGGCAAGATTTGAGTAGGTGGTGTGGCTGAAAAAGCTGTCCCAAAAAATTGAATGGCAAGTTGAAGTAAAGACTCGTTGTGGGTTTGTTGTTTAGTCATGTTGAACAAGCGCTCGAGTACAATCCAAGGAACTTGGTTTTCTAGTAATATCAAGTCGTGGTATAGAAATTGAAGCATGCAAGATACGGAAAAAATAGGGTCTTCTTTTTCTCTAAGCGCCTCGTAAGCATCCTTGCGAAATAGCTCAATAATAAAGCAACCATCAATTAACAAAATTTTAACGAATTCTTCCGGAGTGTATTCAATCGATTCAGCATAATATTGACGAGCCTCTTTCTCTACTTCCTCGATGGATTTGATCAAATCTATTACCATTTTCTTACTTTCCCCTGAATTGTGTAATCGAGAAACAAGACATTGCAAGTATTGTAGTTTAATTTTCTCCACAGATTTTAGGTTTGGAAGGCTATGGTGAAGAGGGCCAAAAGAAAATGCATCAGGGATAAAAGCTTTTTCTTGTTGTCTGTAGAGTATATTGGGGATCTTGAAGATACAGCTCTTCTGTGGCACAAGCAAATCATGGGAGATCTTTTTTTCAATTGAACAGGCCAAATCTTCTATGTTGATTATAACACTATCTCCACTCACAGACATTTATACTGTCTAAAAGAAGAGAGATCAGAGAAGGAAAAGCAGCATGCCGATCAAAGTAGTCGACTTTGACTGACAAGAAATTCATCCAAAAGAAGAGTATTAGAAATAAAGAAGCTATATAAACAGCTTATGCTAGAACACAAAATGAAAGATAATAATAAAAATTAGATTTAATAGCACCCAATATATATATATGGCCGTTGACCATAAGAATAAGATGATCATGAATCTGATCAGAGCTCTCAACCTTTGTTCCCAGGAATTCATCCAAAGAAGAGTAATAGAAATAAAGTCTTGTTAGCTCATGCTAGCTAAACTTACGCTAGGACACATCAAAGATGATAAAGGATATCTCACCTTAGATTCGGGCCGTTGACCGCAAGAATAAGATGACCGTGAATCCGATCTCACCTCTCACCCAGCTTTGTTCCCAGGAGCCAGCTAGTCACGAGTCGAGGCCCGTTTTGAAGTACCGGAGCTAGATTTGGGTTTGCCAATCCTTTTTTCCTGTCGGCAAATATCATTGCTGCCTGCCCATGGAGATGCTGCGCAAGAAAATGCCGTCCACAAAGAAAATTCTAGAGAGTGAATAGTTAAATATGAAAGCAGCTTATATGGATGTGAATATTTTATTATTTTTATAGAAATTTATAAAAATTATCATCTTTTTTTATTATTTTGGACAAGGAATAGGTCAATTTTTTATTTAAAATATCTAATTAAAATCTGCTTTATCTAATACTTCAACAAATGAGTTTTCAAATAGTGCCGAGCAGCACGGCACGGCTCTCGAGAAGATGTGAATTTTTTTAATATTTTTAAATATTTTTTTTTAAATAATTATAATATTATTAAAAAATAGTTTTTAATCATTAAATAAAAAAATAAAAAAATTGTCAGGACCCAACATTTTGTAAGACTAACATTTCTGTTCCAAATATTAAGGATGTTCATCCGGATTCCAACCCGAAAATTAGATAGACCCAAATCGGAACCCGAATTTTAAATCTGGGCTGGAACCCGGACCGGGTTAGCCCGGGTTAGAAATGGGTCAGAACCCGAATAAATTCGGATTTTTCAAAACCCGGATTTCGGGTTCCAGATTAAACCCGGTTTTTTTTTTAAGCCCATATAAAAACCTAAATATATATCCAATATTCTCACACGTGGCTTTGATTTTTTTATAAAAAAAAAAAAGAATAAATTTGATTGTCTTTAGAGGTTGAAAAATATCAACTACTATATCAAAGTTCTACTTAATTTGCCTCTAATAAAAATGCATGTAAAACAAAAAAAATTCCAATATTCTTCTATGCAAAGTATGCGTGCATTACAATACAATCCATTGCATATTATATTATTTGTTATTTATACATTACATTACAAAATACTAAATTACAATATATGAATTACAAAACCAGTGATTTAATTTCCACACCAAATAGCAACTTCAAAGTGATTGACCTCAAAGTGATCCTGCAAAAAATAAAATAGAATGAAAATGACATAAATCTAAAAGCAACACATCCTACAAACTAATATAATGCTAGATACATACTGAATTTGCTAATAGAGTGATAATCAGAGTAATGATCAGAGTGATATTTTAAAATGGTAGGTCCTGCTTCATAAAGTGATGATCAGTGTGTGAAATAAATAAATAAAAGACAATGGAGATGAGTGTCTCACCAAGTGGGGTAGAAAAAACAATGGAAGCATTTTCAGCACTAAGAATTAAACATTATTCAGCACTGAGAAAAAACATTAAACATTTTAGACAATGAAAAATAATTAGAACATGAATAATTTTTTCAGAACAAAAGTGATGAGGTTCACCTTGTATGTAGCACATTCGGTATTACTTCTAGAGGCCAGTGTTGCCATGACCCTCTGCAACTCTTTCATATGGATGGCACCCCAAGGTGCAAGGTACTTCCGTGCATATGTTATAGCTCCCAACTTGTTTTCAACTCGCACCAACTCTATGAACTCTTGAAGTCTTAATTGGAACTCAAATTTGCTCTGCATCATTAGACATTAAAACCATTCATTAAGAAGAAAGCTGGCATAGCACGTTGTTTTGAATTCAAGTTCTCATAAAACATTGACATTTGTACATATCCAAATATCATCCAAATATCATCTTAAATCCAATAAAACCAACATCTTCAAATCAGTTATTGGTGTGTTGATTTCATCGAAGGTTACATCTTCAAGTCCCAACCACTTTTTTTATTTTTAATTTTTTTTACTTAACTATTAAGAAAATATATTTTAATGGTGTTGTTTTTTCATTTTTTTTAAATGTTTATAATGATTAAAAAAATACATAAAAAAAATGAAAAGTGAAATGTACATCTCCGACACTTTCTCGGGACACTCTTTGGTGACTATAGAAGTATTTTTTCTTTAGAAAAATGCTATATCTATCGAGGGTTGGGTCCGATATGGATCAAGACAACTTATATTTTAAAATTATTTATTATTAAATAATTGAAAAAGTATTTTTTAATGATGTTATATTTTTTTAATTTTTTTAAAATATTTGTAAAGATTAAAAAAATGTATAAAAAATAAAATAAAATGCACATATCGGGATATCGGGACACTTTGTTGGTGACTGTAGAAGTGCTTTTTTCCTCAACATTTTAGACATATCTGATATCTAAGTACTTTAATACCTGGGCCCGACTCAATTAAATATATGAGATGCGTTTGAGATTTGTAATGTAGTTTTATAATTTAATATATTATATAAAAAATATTTAATATATTATAGAAGCCACGTCTGAACATGCTTTTGTAAATAATAATACTATTTATTATTTCTATACACTATATATTATATTTATTTTAATTTTTTTTATTTTTCTATAATAAATATTTAGTATATAGATAATAAAATCTACTAGTCAATCCAGTACCTCTCAAGTCTCAATTTAGAACTCAGCTAACTTTTGGGTCCCTCTCTCTCTCTCTCTCTCTCTCTCGAAGAGGAAAGTAGGGTTTAGTACCCCTGGTCTTCTCGACACGGGGAACAGTCTCACTGGTTGTGAGGGCGGCGGCAGTTGACAGTTACAATGGTAGAAGACGATCTGACCAAGAGATGGGAGAGACTTCATCTGTCGAAGGAAGAGACATCAGTGTTCCAAGTTACAAAGCAGACTGATAAGGAAGGGAACTTTCGGGGAAAACTCTGCATCATTGGAAAGGTCTTATCGGAAAGGGGGGTTAACAACGAGGCCTTCAGGGTGACCATGGCTCAAATCTGGAGGCTACAAGGCTGGGTACGTTTCAAAGACCTAAATGAACAATGTTTCCTAATCGAGTTTCAACAAATCCAGGATAAAGAAAAAGTTCTAAGCGGTAGACCCTGGTTTTTCGATCGAAATCTTATAACAATACAAGAAGTAGATGAAAATGTATCTGTTAACGCAATGAAATTTCAGTATGAGCCATTTTGGGTACAATGCCATAACTTACCGTTGGCTACAATGACTGAAGGAGTGGGACAGGATTTTGGTTCATCCCTAGGACATGTGATAAGGGTAGATGCAGACTCTGATGGATCTGCCTGGGGTAGGTGTCTAAGAGTGAGAGTTGCACTGGACCTTACGAAGCCATTATTGAGGGGGAAATGGTTGGAGTTCGAAGGGGAGAAGATCTGGGTCTCTTTTAAGTATGAGCGACTCCAAAACCTATGCTTCCATTGTGGGATTCTTTCCCATAAAGGTAGAGCATGTTCAAGACCAAGGTATGACCTCAACCAAGAGAAACAACAACCAGTGCAGTTTGGGGCTTGGCTACGAGCTCAACCAATGAATACAAACCTATTTGATTTCAGAAAATATGGAGGAAAGGCCGAATACAATAACAAGAAGGCAGAACAAACCGAGGAGAGGCCCAGTAAACAGGAAACAAATCCTGGCATTTATAAATATGGGGAAACTGAGAAGGACACTGAAGAGACACCATTGAGAGAGGGGGAAACATATGAACAAAGTAACAGGGTAGTACAACCAACTGCCAAAGTCCCGGGGTTAATAGAGGAGGGACTCAATCCAGTACCCTCCCAGACTCAACCCCCAATTGGGAAAGAGGTTCCTGCAGAGACATCTTCCCATATGGAACTAGACCGAACCATCTCTGAGTTGAGAGACACAATGGCCAAAGCTAAGCCCAACCTCAGTGTTAGTAGCACTATAGCTATGGAAAGTGTAGTTAGAACCAGGGGAAGCAACAATTCGAAACCAGAAGATGGGAACACTAAAGTAGGCAGGTGGAAGAGGAAGGCTAGAAGAGAGACAAGACCTAGTATGATCTTGGGGGATATCACAAACTCAAGCCAAGTGGTAGGGACCAAGAAGAGAATCTGGAAAAGTAATACTGAGGGTAATATGTCTCCAAAAAGAATTAGGAACTGTGAGGTTAGCAGAGAAAGCCAACCTGAAAGGGCAAAGGCTGGACTCCAGCCCTGCCAAAACCAATGAGCATATTGGTATGGAATTACCGAGGGCTTGGGAACCCTCGGACAATTTGAATCCTTAGAAAGTTAACTAAGGACAAGTGCCCACACTTAGTGTTTCTGGTGGAAACTAAGTGCAACAGAACGCGGATGGAAGAAGTAAGATGTTCTCTGAAGTTTGATAGCTGTTTTGCAGTGGACAGTGTGGGAACAAGTGGGGGAATTGCTATGCTATGGAAAGAAGAGTGGAAAGTCAAAGTGACAAGCTATACCCGATGGCACATTAATGCTCATATATAGGGTGAGGGAGGCAATCCTAATTGGCTATTCACTGGGTTCTATGGCCACCCAAACACATTGAAGAGGAGAGGCAACTGGGAATTGCTCAGAATGCTTAAGCCAATCCCATCCATGCCCTGGCTGTGTGGAGGTGATTTTAATGAAATCCTTGATCAAAGTGAGAAAGAAGGGGGTGCAAGGAGGCCATACTCTCAAATAGAACTATTCAGGCAAGTAGTAGAACAGTGTGGAATTCGAGACATCCACTCTCAAGGACAGAAGTTTACCTAGTCTAATAACAGAAGGGGTGGGGGGTTCACAAAGGAGAAGATTGATAGGGTAATGGCTAACAAGGAGTGGAGTGACCTATTTAACCAGGCTCACTGCAACACTTTGGCAGCAGTCAAGTCAGATCACTCTCCCCTACATATCAACATGAAGCATATAGTGTATGGGAGGGGTGGAAAAAACAGGGTTTTTCGATATGAGGCAGCTTGGGAAATTAGGGAGGAATGTAGAGAGATAGTTAAAGAGGCCTGGAACAAAGGCCAAGAAGGGAACTCACATGTAGCTAGAATGAGGTGCAAGCTAAACCAGTGCAAGAGGGACTTGATAATGTGGAAACAAAAAACTACACAGCAAACACAAGGGGAATCAGCCCATCTCTTGTCCAGTATTAGTCAATTACAAGATATTGGGGATGGTTCACATTTGGACAAATTGCAGAACTTACAAAGAAAACTCGAAATTTCACTAGCTGAAACTGAGATGAGGTGGAAACAGCGTGCCAAACAGCACTGGCTGAGGAATGGAGACAAAAATACACATTTTTTCCATATGCAAGCAAACCAGAGAAGGAAAACCAACACCATCAAATCTGTTTCAGACAGTGCTGGGAATATAGCTCATGAGCAAGAAGATATTGGAGAAGTTTTCACAGGTTTCTTCTCCTCCCTTTTCACCTCTTCCTTGCCTGTTAATTCTGAAGCCTGTCTACATGCTTTACAAACAAAAATTACACCTGAGATGTCAGCTAGTCTATTGAAAAAGTTCACAGTTGAGGAGGTTAGGGAAGCTATTTTCCAGATGAATCCATTGGGTTCCCCTGGACCCGATGGATTCCCTGCTCAGTTCTATCAAAAACACTGGGAGGTGGTGGGTGAGGATGTTTGTAAATTTGTCCTCCAATCTATTAACCAGGGTTGCACACTTCAAGAGGTGAATGACACCTTTATAGCTCTGCTCCCCAAGGTTAAAAATCCTATAAAGGTGACTGAATTTCGACCCATAAGCCTCTGTAATGTCCTTTACAAGATAGTCTCAAAAACCTTGGCAAATAGGTTGAAGTGTATACTCCCTTCTCTCATATCTGTTAACCAAAGTGCCTTTGTCCCTGGTAGACTAATCTCAGATAACACTCTAGTAGCATATGAGGTTTTACATTCAATGCAGTCAAGGATGAAAGGGAGGAAAGGGTTCATGGCTCTCAAATTAGACATGAGCAAGGCCTACGATGATGTTGAGTGGGGATTTGTAGAAGCTGTGATGCAGAAAATTGGTTTTCCCCAGCAATGGGTCCAATTGATCCAAAGATGCCTTAACTCAGTCTCCTATTCAATTCTGGTTAATGGAGAGGCCCAAAAAAAATTCTACCCCTCTAGGGGAATTCGCCAAGGGGACCCCCTCTCCCCCTACATTTTCATACTTTGTGCTGAAGCTCTTTCTGCATTACTAAAACAAGCTGAAGATAGGGGAATATTAACAAGTGCACCACTGGGAAGAGGCCCAACAAAGGTGAATCATCTGTTTTTTGCAGACGATAGCCTCATTTTCTGTCAAGCTAAAACTGAGGAGTTGAGTAGACTGCTTTTGATACTGGAAACTTATGAACTGGCCTCAAGACAGGTACTAAACAAAGAAAAATCATCAGTATTCTTCAGCAAGAACACAAAACAAGAGGTTCAGAACCAGATTCTTCAACTGGTGGGTATCAAATCGAGTGGGACTTTTGAAAAGTATTTGGGACTACCTGTAATGGTGGGGAGGGCAAAGGTTGCAGCTTTTCACTCCCTCATTGATAGAACTTGGGCTCGGGTAGCTAATTGGAAGACCAAAAATCTATCCAATGCAGGAAAGGAAATTTTACTGAAGGCAGTACTCCAAGCCATTCCTACCTATGCAATGGGGATATTTCTCCTCCCAAATTCTATTACTAGGAAGCTGAATCAACTTCTAAGGAAATTCTGGTGGGGCTATAATGAAGACTCATTAAAGATTCACTGGATTTCCTAGGAACAACTAAGTTCTGGCAAGGATTTAGGGGGCCTGGGCTTCAGAGATTTTCAAAGCTTCAATCTGGCTATGCTGGCCAAACAAAACTGGAGAATGCTACAAGATCCTACCTCACTGGTGTCTAGAGTGTACAAGCAGAAGTACTTCTCAAAAGTGGGCTTATTGGAGTCAAGCTTGGGGTTGGGACCTTCATATGCCTAGAGAAGCATCCAAGCAGGTTTAACCATGTTAAAAAGAGGACTTCTGTGGCGAGTTGGTAATGGAACCAGCATCAACCTGTGGAAAGAAAAGTGGATCCCAAACCTACCTTCTCAGCAGATTTCATCCATAAGGGGCAATGATGTATGGTGTGAGATGGTTAGTGATTTAATAGAACCAAACCTGAAAATGTGGAGAGAAGACCTCTTGCAAGAAATGTTCTCAAACCAGGAAGTTGAGGCCATCAGAACCATTCCTATTAGCATAGGAGGGAGGGGGGACAAGCTGACTTGGCAGGCCTCTAACAATGGCCAGTACACAGTTAAAAGTGGTTATCACCTCCAGAGGAGTTTGATTTCTGAAGTAGAGGGTGAAGCTTCGAGGAAACATAGTGACAAGGGTGTGTGGAAAAAACTTTGGAAGATGAAGGTTGCCCCTGCAGTAAAGTTTTTTGTTTGGAGGGCATGCAGTGAAGCCCTTCCTACCTGTGCTAATCTAACAAGAAGGAAGATTCTAAAAGACCCTTTATGCCCAGTTTGTAAAACAGAACCTGAAACTTCAGGCCATGCTTTATGGGGGTGCTCAGCTGCAAAGGACGTGTGGAGCCAAGGATGCATCAAGGTTCAGAAGATGTCCCACCACAGCAACCTGTTTTTCAATGTATGGATTCTCCTAGTGCAACAGCTTGATCAAGCTGAGCTGGAAGAGGTGGCTGTGACCTTGAGGGGAATATGGACTAGAAGGAATGACTATATGCATGGTAAAGGTTTCAAACACCCCACGAGTATAACCCAAACAGCAAGGAGTGAAATTCTGTCCTTCCATGAGGCATCCTTGCCACAACCAACAGAGCAGTTTCAAAGACACCAGAGAGAAGCTAAGTGGCAGAAACCAGCAGCAGGACTCTATAAAGCCAACTGGGATGCGGCACTGAGAAAGGAGTCAAAGAGAATGGGGCTGGGAGTAATCATTCGAGATCATAATGGCAAAGTCATGGGCACACTCAGGGCAACTCGGGAAGCCACAGAAACCCCTTTTGAGGCTGAAGCACAGGGCCTATTATTAGCAGTAATCTTCTGTAGGGAGCTTGGGCTGAGAAATTTAGTACTGGAAGGAGACTCAAAGCAGGTTATTGATGTGCTTCACACGGAGGGATCCAATTGGAGTAAAGGGGGACTGATGGTAGAGGATGCAAGACATATTTTGAATACTTGGAGTCAGTGGTCGGGAGTGCATGCATGTAGAGAGGCGAACATGGCAGCACATGAGTTAGCTAAATCAGCTCTCGGTTTCTCTGTAGATCTATATGATATTGAAGAATGCCCCTCGTGCATTCAGTCAATTGTAGCTACTGAGATGTTATGAACTTGGTTTATTAATGAAATCAGATTTCTCCTTTCAAAAAAAAAAAAAGTCTCAATTTAGAATTTTCAATTGGGACTAAGAGCTTGAGCCTTTGTGGCTCTGATAGCATGAGATCCAACCTCCTTAAAAAAAAATTCTGGATTCGATCCCCTCCTCATATATCTCTCAATATCAAAAAAAAAAAAAAAAAAAAAAAAAAAAAAAAAAAAAGAATTTTCAATTGGGGTCGGTCACCTACCGCGGTTTTTAAAAATTTCAATCACGTGCACACGCACTTGAAAATTTCAACGAGTGCTTGAAAGGAAACCATAGACCTGGTATCATTTATGGAAGGGATTAGCAATCCCTAGAGACAGACAATTGATCGATCAAAGCTTTTGCAGGAGAATAGAAGAAGAATGAAAAGAAGGTAGCATATAGCTCACATGTTCGTGGTTCGGCCTCAGATCCAGTTAAAGGAGGAAGCAGGGAGGCCGGTTTAGATTAGAGATAAAAATAAGATGATATAGTTTTTGATAAAAGATAAAAGTTAAAAAAAAAAATTATTATTATTGTTTTAAAATTAAAAAAAAAAATTGAATTAATATTTAAAAAAGTTAAATTATTTATTAAACAATTCCGAAAACCTCTATACCCATGCGTTGGTATCTGAGTTGCTAGCCGACAAGAAAAGGCTTTTTTTTATTATTATTATTAAACGCTAAAGCCACACATGGTTTTTTCTGATTGGAATTTTGTTATTTATATAATAATTAAAAAAGTGATTTTTTAATAATGTTGTAAATTTATTTTCTTAAAAATATTTAAAATTATTAAAAAAATACATGAAAAAAAAGTCAAAAAAATAATAAAAAAAAGTTTTTGCACTATCAGGATCTCCTTGTGTGTGGATATAGAGCCCCTCTTTCTTTTTTACCATTAAAGAAGAATCCAAACATCTGAAAATCTCTATCCATAGTTTGAAGTGGAAGAGATAAACGAAGAGCGAGGGTCCTGTATCATTATATATAGAGCATTTAATGTAAGTTTATAGAGTTTATTTCATTTATCTATGAACTCTTGCTTAATAATCCCTAAGAGCAAAGGAACACTACCAGTTATTAATTGGTCTGCAGGTTTCAAGGATTCGCTTCAGGATCAGACTGAAAATGATATTTCTATCAGCCATGAAGAAACAATTGGACATGAAAGAGATGAGTTGGAAGAGACAGATCTTGAATCGGAAAACATATGGCTACGGTTCTGGTGTAAACTAACAGCATATTGCCACTCGCTCATGGAAATCTAGCGTAAACTAACATGTCGCCCTAGACGTTCTCATCAAGGTGCTAATTTATGTTCGGACCGTAAGACAATTATGACATTAATCTCGTCGTAATTTGAAACTAGCACATGAAATTAGGCCAGCAATACATGAAGCTCAAGACAGTACGTAGATTGAGGAACAGTAGTCACTAGATTCTGGTTAATGAATGAGAACTATCAATCCTAACAGCACATCAGCAATAAATATTTTTGCCGATTCCTATGTAAGTTCTAGTCAGCATTTGGAAGGCTGGTGTTTTATGGAAAAGTTTTTCGACAAATTATGTTATAAGAAAGCCAATGATTTTTTGGTACTTTTTTTATGTTGTGACTTGAGAATATTGTAGTAAATGTAACTTTTTATGATAGAAGCACTGTTAATGCATTAACTTATACTTCCATAATAACTTTTTATAAGACTAAATTTTTAGGCAGAATAATGTTTTATAGAAAATTTTATCAACAAATTATTTAATGAGAAAACACACGACTTTCCAGTGTTTGGTTTTGACACGACAGTATTTCATTTTTTTTTTTTAAATGAAACAAACTTCATTAATATGATTCAACAATAACAATCTTGTCTGAAATAACAGCAGGGAGGACCTCAGGAGGTACCTCCTCTACCCAAATACATTCAGAGCCTAAAGATAAAGTTAGTTTTGCAGTTTCATGCGCTGCTTTGTTGCTACTTCTACCCGAGAACGATACTAACCACCCTGGCTGGGCTTTCAATACAGATTTGATGTCCTCTATAACTTGTCCATCCCATGAAGAGTCTTGTGCATTTGAATTGATTGCATCCACTACCATCTTCGCATCTCCTTCCAGTTGCACCTGTCTAATGCCTAGTTCTCTCCACAAACGAATAGCACGTAGCATGGCCCAGCTCTCAGCTATATAAGCAGTCCTTGTTACTTGATAGGGAGAGGCCAGCACCACATGTACCTCACCATTACAGTCCCTTACTACAATGCCGATCCCCATCCTTCCCATTTTTCTATCCATGGCTGCATCAACATTTACTTTCATATAATCCATTCTAGGGGGTCTCCACAGGGTTCTCACTACTGCTGTTAGGCTGGCTTGACACTCTCTCGGCTTTTCCTGAGCCAGCTTGGTTGCTTCTACATCCTGCAATGCCAACTGAAAGATGACAGAAGGGCTTTTGAACTTTCCTTCGAATACAGCTTCATTTCTCCTTTTCTATAGGCCATAGAGCACCTCAGTTACTATATGAAGCTTCCCTTCTTCAAGCTTGGATTGAAAGTCAAACCATAGTGTTCTGAAGTCAGCATAGTTCCTTTTCCATTTTTTGACTAGACTGCAATCCTCTCCCCATACATCTACTGAAGCAGGACAGTCCCATTACTTTTTATTGTTTGGTGAGTATTTTTTTATGAGTCATTCTACTTGTTATATATAATTTCTATACCACATATTATACTTGTTTTTTTATTTTTTATTTTTATTTTATTCTTGATTAACTAAAGAAAGTTTTCTATCCATCATCTATATATATACTACATATTTGATAAAGGAAATAATTGAAAAAAATTAAAAAAAAAAATCTATGATGTGTGGTAAATAGATGATGAATATAATTCTTCTTATGATAGATGCACTATTCATGATATAATTTAAATAATTAAATTTATTTATTTCAATCTGCTTAAATTTTTTGAATAAGTGTATGGTCTTGATCAGTTTAAATCATGACACTATACTACTTCTCATTTAATTAAAAAATTCTGCCTCACTTATTAAGTGACATTTATTTGTCTCATGCATGCCACTACAACAAATTCAACTATTTGCCACCATTTTTTTCCCCACACATGAAAAATTGCCGCTAATACATATGTATTCTCACAAAATTATTGTCTCCAAAAATACACACCGAAATTGTCAATAAAAATATCCAATATCGGCAACAAATAATCACCGAAAATATTTTGCGTCACAATAAGTCTAAATCTGCTGCAATGTGTTTGTTCTAACGACATACAGTCGTCACTGAAGGGAGAAACCTTTTCATAACAAACTGAATTCTATTGTGACAAGCAAGTGTTGTCATTATATCTGAGTTATATAAATAGCCCCAAGTTAGCGCCCGCGGGACCTTTTCCCTCTCTTCGCGTCAGTCGACCCTTCATCTTTCCACATTGATACCAATTTTTGGGCGAAACCCACAACCCTACCTCCAAAAATTTCTGCTGTAATTATCAAATCTTGTAAATCCATTTGCTGCCGGAATCAAGGAATTGATGAACCAGCAACTAGTGAAGGTCGTCGACGGTGACGATACAATCCTTTCATTGTGATTGATCATCCATGCTTCGATTCGCTGGGCATTCGGGAGATTTTCTGGACCCTAGCTGTATCTGCTAGGTCATCCCCTTCCCTTCACTGATCCCTACCAAAATTCTGTGTATGTTTCGGCTCCCTTTACTGTGAGCTAAATGGAGAAAAAATACAGATTCTAACGGTCAGGTAAACTAGCTTGAGTTTTTTGGTTTTTTGCCCTCCCTGTTATTGCATATTTCTCTGTTTGTGAGGCTTTAATTTGTTGAGATTTAAGATGAAGGGATAAAGCTGTTTTTGATTGGTAGATTTATATCTACAAATCATGCGGTGTGGCATTTTATATAGTTTAGAAATTTATATAATCCCAATAGTCTGGGACACGACAGATGCCATAAGCCTGAAAGAAATTGGTGTTTTGATATTAATTATTTTGTGAGTTCTTGTCATTGTATCTCTGATTATTGCTTGAAATGGTAAAGGTCGATCCATTTACCAGCTATTCTTCACGGTTCTATTACTTGTCTCTGTTTTTCTCTCCTTCTTCACCGGCATGCCGTCTCTTTTAAGCTATTCTCTTTTTCCTGTTGGCTTAAGACTAAAGTTGTCCTACAATTTACATATTTTATCGCTATCTAAAATCGAAGACCCTCTGTATATCCTCTTCTTCTTCTTGCTGCCTTTACTGAGATCTATTTGAATCTTTAATCGTAGTGGTATTTGCTGTGGGTTTTTCCTTTTTGTGTCATAAATTACAATTCTAGTTTGGGAGATTAAAAGTGGATAGAATATATTTTTGACCACTGTTTTTTGGCTAACAGTTCTCCAATATGTATGCATTAACTATGTATTTAACTGTCCATGCCAGTTATAATATTTTGATGTACAGTGTTTCCAGCTATCAAACCTCATGAGTTTCCCATGGGAATTGGTGGCAGAGTAGCGTGCAAGTGTTCGGCGTCGATCTATCAGGAGGCCATTTCAGCCACATATTTTTGCTTGCTTCGGCGCTTGCCTCCATGACCGACGATCTGAGCAAGAATTTTTTATAACATCCTAGTGTTATCGGATATTCTGAATGCCCTTTTATCAATTGCTGAAATCATGGTTATAACTATCTTCAGCTGCAAGTTTGACGTTTCATACTAACGCTAGTTTATTAATTATCATTTTGATGATGAACTTAGTACTTCTATTTTCCTGAATTAGTGTGACTGATATGGTTGGTAAGCTGGGTTTATGGTCATACTCTTTTACAGCTTCGTAAAATTTTTTTGAAGCTGAATATTATATTTTTCAGTGTCATTTTCACAATGAGGCCAACCTATAGTTTGTATTAAGCTAGTCCTTCAATTAAACATTATTAGTTTTCCTCATTTGACCATTTTGTCACCATTTTGATGTGCCTTTCATCTGCTTATATGTCTGGATTCGTGTGATGGTTGCCTATTGGCAATTTAGGCAGTGTCATATTGTTACATTATGTTTTGGATCATTCCATATAGTTCTTTCTGTTTAATGGCCTCAGCTATAACCCGCATATGTGGATTTGACTCTCCTTCACACTGTAGCATTAAATTGGAACTGATTAACACACTTTTGGTCCCATTTTCCATTTACATGTTTTGTTCTCTCATGCATGCTTCTGTTGTTTGACTTCTAAACCAGAGAAATACTTGAGATTGGCCAATGATTGAGTGTTGCTGTTATATGTTAATGCAACTTCCAGTTGTTGACACCCCTGTTATTTCTTATAATTAAATTACAAAATTCATTACTTCCATGTTAGTTCAGTTTTATATATTACGCTAATGCATTTGTGGAGCCTAACCTGTTCTGAAATTGTGTATGCACAAGAATCTACACACTATGTCGAGTTGCCCTTTTTGACTACTTTAAGTGCATGCTATTTATTACATGCATACCTATTCTTTTCATTTATTTTTCTGTTTGCCATTTTGCTTTTCCTTCATTTATTAGACTTCTAATCTTGCATAATCTCTTAGCCTACCCACTGAAAGTATGAGTTAAAGAAACTAATGCTGTCTAGGTTTTAGACCCACAATGTCACTCATTTTCTAGATATTGGCTAGGAGTTCTGTGCAGTTAACTACTAATTTGACACGAAGTTATTTATTAACTTTTTATAGAGCAGTCTATTTGTAACATATTTGTTAAATTGTTTGCAATAATATGCATGCAAGTTGTCCTCATTTTATTATTATTTAGACTTTAAGATAGGTAGTCCAATGGAGAGCCTTACTAGCTAGAAGTCCATGTTCTATATAGATTTGTTAACAATCCACTTTCTAATTTATCTGTTTATCATCATCTACCAAATTGGTTTCCTCAACTTTCACTTCACATGTGGTGTACTGGAAATTTGCCTTCGAAGACATTCAAGTCTTATCAACTTGAATTAGTCCCTCCACACTTGTTTGTTCATCTCTCCCATAAAAACTTTATGAACTCTTATGACACTTGGCTTCCAGTATACAATAGTGAAAGATATCAACTCTTTATGGTGTTTCCAGCTACTGGATGTGGTTTCCTTGCATGATGAATATTTAATATGTAAATATTTTTTTGGGCTTTTTCCATGTTCTGTGTCGAATTTGCTGGTGCCAAGGGGGGGCTAAACCCTTTGTCTTTTTTTCTAGGCTTCCACGGCTGGCTGAGGCAATCCTGAATGTCTTCACGTCATCAATTATTTATGATAGCCTTGGTGTAAGTTCTCTGATGTTATTATAATACAAGTTGTGAAGAGTCTGCTTGAAAATATATAGTTATGTGAGTTCCCACTACTATATATCACAACAAGGGTTTTTGAGGTTTAACTTGGGTAGATGACATAGGCCATTGTATGAAAATGGCCTCTCACATTTGATTTGACTAGGTTATATAATATAGGTTTGCATGCATTAGGATTCAGGATTTGAGTTAACAGAGAAAATTGGGAGCTTTTCCTTCAATGTAGCCAAGTTAAACTGGCTTTATAACTATATGTGATTGTATTAATGTGTTTGGCAACTTTGGCTGATGTGTAATTTATAGCTTGGTATAGCTGCTGCAATACCAACAATGGCACCCAGTGGCTGTATGGTGCATCCCGAAACATGTCCTGGGTATGAATCTTCATGGAGTTGTGGTTTTGCTGTTGTTTATCCAAGTGGTTGTATGTTTGCTGTGATAACTGACACAAAATTCCTTATAATACTATGTTTTCCATTAACTTTTTCACATATCTCCCAACAAAGGTTAACATGTGCACCACACCTTAGGAGCTAATGCTACCAAATATATTAGGGTTGGACACTCGGTATACATGTGTTTGGGTGCATAATCGTGCAAAGGGCTATATTCTCCTTCCCTCACAACTCTGTGATTTTTTTTCCCCTTCCCTCTGCAATGTTTATTTTCTTAACGTACATCATGGCTGAAAGTTGTTTTACAATTTTAAATTTGTCAGGCAACTAATGGTATCCGGTCTAGAACATCAGTAATTGAATTTCTCTAGGTATATCAGGATTATTGACCACGCCTGTTTTACCAATTACCAAGAAATCCATGGATAAATCTTGGATGCATATTCAAGATAGATTGCGGAGCCATGAGTATGCCGATGGAGTTAATCATTTTTTATCCATGGCTCAATCCAATGCGCCTGCCAGTGATGCAATTCGCTGTCCTTGCCGGATATGTCGTAATAATTTTTTCCAACCATTTGATGTTGTGAGGGATCATTTGTTCTTGTGAGGGATTGATATAAGTTATACTCAATGGATCTTTCATGGAGAAGATGATCCTTTTCACGCCAACCGGTCTGATGATGAGGACTATGGAGATGATTTTGGTGAGTACATCGATGATGTCGATGAGATGTTAGATGACATCCGGGTGGGATCCTTCATGGATAGTCCTCACGGTTTAAATGCTGGTGGCATTGACAATGCTAATGCAGAACCCAACATTGGGACTTCAAGACACCATACTTTTGAACAGTATGTAAAGGATGCACGACGTCCACTCTATCCATCGTGCACAAATTACTCAAAGCTATCATTTATGGTGAAGTTGCTTCACATTAAGAGTATTGGTGGTTGGAACGTGAAGTCATTTAACATGGTGCTGAAGCTATTGAAATTTGCCTTCCCGACTGCTCTCTTGCCTGAAGACTATAATGAGGCACGTCAGCTAGAGCGTGGGTTGGGATTTAGTTACACCAAAATCCACGTATGCCCAAATGACTGTATCTTGTTCTGGAAAGAATACGAGGACAAAGATGAGTGTCCTAAATGCAAGTCATCTAGGTGGGTCTCAATGACAAGTAAACACCGGGTACCTCAGAAAGTGATGCGTTATTTTCCATTGAAGCCTAGGTTGCAATGCCTTTATATGTCGAAAAAGACAGCACAAGGGATGCGATGGCATAAAGAAGGTCGTATTGATGATTCGAGCTATATGAGGCATCCAGCTGATTCCAAAGTTTGGAAAGATTTTGACAGGAAACATGATTGGTTTGCCAAAGATGCTCGTAATGTTCGTCTTGGACTTGCGAGTGACGGTTTTAACCCGTTCAATAACATGAGCAAGCCTTATAGTATATGGCCAGTCATACTTCTGCCTTACAACTTGCCACCTTGGTCTTGTATGAAAGACCCATACTTTCTATTGACATGTTTGATACCTGGTCCTAAGTCACGAGGAAATGATATCGATGTCTTCCTTCGGCCTTTAGTTGATGAATTGATATCATTAT
The DNA here is from genome assembly GCF_018687715.1 of Carya illinoinensis. NCBI lineage: Eukaryota > Viridiplantae > Streptophyta > Magnoliopsida > Fagales > Juglandaceae > Carya > Carya illinoinensis. The sequence continues at coordinate 8,590,082 of NC_056766.1, read as the reverse complement.
GGGAGGCTGGTATTGAGACATATGATGCATATGGTGCCGATGTTTTCCAATTACATGCATCTCTACTCTGGACAATAAATGACTTTCCAGCATACGCCAATCTTTCTGGGTGGAGCACGAAGGGGAAGTTGGCATGTCCTGTGTGCAATGTAGATACTGATTCTATGTGGTTGGACTATGGGCGTAAATATTGTTATATGAGCCACCATCGCTGGTTGGACCTGGACCACCGTTGGAGAAAGAATAAACGTGCTTTCAATGGTGCCAACGAGTTTCGGCGTCAGCCAGGAAAACCTAAGGCCCAAGAAATACTTGAATCATTACGCGAGGTCTCCAATGTGCAATTTGGAAAATGTGGACGGAAGAGGAAATGGGCCCCACAAGAATTAAACTGGACAAAGAAAAGCATCTTCTTCGATCTCCCATACTGGAAAGACGTGCAATTGAGGCATAACCTAGACGTAATGCATATTGAGAAAAACATATGTGATAGCGTATTGGGCACCTTGCTGAGTATTGATGGAAAGAGTAAGGACACTGCAAATGCACGCAGGGATTTGGAGCGTCTTGGACTGAGGAAGGAATTACACTTACGTCCGAATGGTGATCGAACCCGAATGAGTCTTGCATGTTATACACTAAACCATAATGAGAGAATATCTTTTTGTGAGTGGGTGTCACAAGTTAGTTTTCCAGATGGCTTCGCCTCTAATATTGCTCGGTGTGTGAATATTCATGAAGGCAAAATTACCGGAATGAAAAGTCATGACTGCCACATTTTTCTCCAACGGTTGCTTCCGGTCGTGATTGGTGGTTATCTACGACCCGACATCCGACTAGCATTGACCGAGTTATGTACATTTTTCAAGGAATTGTGTGCTCGAACATTAACTTATGAATCATTGCATCGCCTTCAAACAGATATTTCTATAATCCTATGTAAACTTGACATGATCTTCCCACCTGCATTTTTTGATATTATGGTGCACCTCGCAATTCATTTACCAGACGAGGCATTACTTGTCGGACCAGTGCAATATAGGTGGATGTATCCGTTTGAGAGATACCTGGGGAAGTTCAAGCGATATGTCCGGAACAAAGCCCGCCCTGAGGGTTCAATTGCTGAAGCATATGTTCACGTTGAGTGTTTAACGTTTTGCTCAATGTATCTTAACGACATTGAGACCAAATATCAACGGGTTGAATGAAACTCGGACATCCCAGATCAGCTTAATGATGAATTGTTTTCTGTATTCTCACAAAAGGTCCGTCCGCTCGGGGAGGCCAACATTCACATGCTAGCCGAGAAGTTATTTTCAAGAGCCCACTGGTATGTTCTCAATAACTATGGCGAGATCGAGCATTACCTCGAGTAAGTGGATAAAATTTTGATTCTAGGCCAGAGAATTGATTGGTTACAGATTACAACGTCAACTAATAGTTATATATTTTGCAGGGAGCATTATAACATGATTAGTAGGGAAACCACAACCAACACTGCGCGCAGGCACCAAGCTCAATTCCCAGGGTGGTTCAAGCAACACGTACGTATTTCTCTTCCTTCATAAAACCTCCTCAATACGTATCCCGGGTTAGATGTGTCATGCCATTTGAACCCGACATATGAGTTTGCTTTAACCTCTTGTAAAAATTTACATTTTCAGAACTTAGTGGAAAAAATTGTTTTTTAACTAAGTTAAATAACAAACCCATTGTATAATTGTTCAAGGAATACTATAATTTGATTGATTTTGTCTATTGATTGGAATATAGATTCGAGAGAAGCGTTCGATTGATCCAGCCAGTGTACGAGACAAAATATATGCACTTGCATGTGGTCCCGACAAGTGGGTTGCGTCGTACGCTTGTTGCATAATGAATGGAATTAGATTTCAGACAAAGGATTGAGAGAGGCACCGACGAACTCAAAATAGCGGTTTGGTTATCCGTGGTGAACATCAGTCACAACCCGTTGACTTCTATGAGCTTTTGAAAGATATTATAGAATTAAGATATATGGGTTGGCGTAAGGTCTATTTATTTCAATGTGATTGGTGGGATGTTGGTGATAAGCGAAGAGGGATTCGCGTTGGCGACCATCTAACGAGCCTGAACACGTCTAGAACATGGTATAAAGATGAACCTTTTGCGCTTGCCTGCCAAGCCCAGCAGGTGTTTTACTTAAAAGATATTAGTGTGGCGGGTAGTTGGTATGTGGTCCATAAGATAACAAATAGGAATGTATACAACATTCCTTTAGTGTCATCGGTTGAGGATGCGGATGTTGGTGCAGAGTCTGGTGACGACGACGCTTTCGAGGAAGATGAACACATCCCGACAAACTACCCACCAGCCCAATATAGTGATCCAGACTTGATGAATCCATTGAACAGGGTAGATGAAGAACCAATACTCATTGACCCTTCCACCATATTAGAACATCAACCATCTGATTTACCCGACCACGATGCATACCTCGATGATGATGGCGTTGATGATGAGCTCGGAATCGACGATGCCGATGATAATATTGACAGAAGCGATAAAGACACTAATGCATTTACCAATGATGCAACCTCAGATAATGAATATGGTATGCCGTAACAAATAATGTTATGATTTGATTTTCTCACAATGCATGGTCTCCATACATATTTATTTATTACGGTTTATTTGTTATATACAGTAGTAATGTTTATTAAAAGATCAATGGGAGTTTATTTTTACCAATGCAGGTATACAAGCAATCACGTACGCAACGTTTTAAATTAGATTCTGTCTTTTTTTTAAACAGCCTTAAGTTTTGCATGCAAACAAACCTATACTCACAACCCCCACAAAAGTACAATGAACATCAACCAACTAGAGTTTCCCGTATAACTAAAACCAAAGCCAACTAATGAATCCCATGTGCTTCCCATCTTCATATTACCTTGTCTGTTGAACATCAATTGCATGACTTTAATGTACATACATGCATGGTCTCATTATATGGGTGTATTGTGAGGATCGTGAGTGTTGACTGTCTAAAATGGCCTTCTGCAGAATGATAAGTTATGTGGCATGTCAAGCTGTGCCAACTGTAATCAACAACCATTGCGGACGAAGCAACGACATTATCTACCAATTTTGTTACCATCTGTCCTGGTGTAAATTCTACGTTTCGGGCATAGTAGAATATATTAGGGGTATTCTATAATGAAGGGTGGTGATCATCAGTATCGACCAGAAGGTTTGGCCTTTCCATCATTTTGGTAAGAAATCCCAAGTATGCATCTTTAACATAGTAGGTTTGTCAGTAATGAGTGCAATAAAATCATTAACAACATGGTGCCTTGGTTGATAATACTAACTTAAAACTGATAGTCTCCAGCGGAATTCTTGTTATTTTCTTAGTCATTGTATCGGTTAAATAAATGAATATGATATGTCTAAAGCCAGTATCTTGCTTAAATGCTTTGATCATTTAGCTATGTTAGGAATATATTAATGTGTCATTGCTAGGTTCATTGTTACCAATAACACTAGGGTTGAAATGCGTTTATAATTAAATGCATTCCGGTGGAAATTACAAGTAATATGGAAGTTTCAGGGTAACGTATTTTTACCATTATATTGGGTTGCTGGGTTTAATGAAAACAGAGCAGTAATTTATAATGGAGTGTTTGCTATTGATTGATTATTTATTTATGACTTAATCTGTATGATACCCAGGAACAAAGAAAAAGATGCAACGTCCTGCCAACTTTCACATATAATCCTATGGATATCTGGAGCTGCACACAAACCCCTTCCAACAACTGATGCAGTTGTTGGAAAGGCAATAAAGGTACTAAGTACTCTCTGTAATTTTCGTAAGGAGTGACCCTTCAACAATTGTTCACTTGTCATTTATTTTTTGGCCTTTTTCAATGATCGATCTGCTCAATGATGGCGTGCATATTTTGTTAGAAGGTGACACGTGAACTCAATACTGCATGGGACAAAACTTTCAGGTGAAGTATTTAATCAAACACAACACTTGATAGAACAAGGAAAGTTGAGTACTGATGGAGAATTTATAGCCAACATTGTAGAATAGATAATCCTACTTGCTTCTTTGTCAAGTGTAGATCTTGTTCTTGAGTTGTGTAGAATCATGTTATCGGAGGCTAATGTTGTGATCTGCTGCCTCCTATGTCTAATGACGCATGATATTTAATGTCCAAGTTATTTGATGTGATTCTAAAAAGTTGAAGATGGAATGACAGGTATCAAGAAAATTTGCCAAAACTGAAAGTCATAACACCACAATCAGGTTGTCCCATTGTCCAGCTCCCTGCATGTGCTGTAATGATAAAAAATACAGCATAAGAGGTATACATGCAGTCTGTCGAACGTCCATACCAATCCTCCAAAAACTATGGTGTAATGCACTGCTATTAGGTATTTCTTATCAATCCAATAAACTCAATCCAAGTAAATGGGATAAATGAAATTGTGGACACATTAATTGGATAATTTTATATATGGCCGTGATATATTAGACTGTAATTCAGAATAGCATATTCTGCCACCTGGGCAGCATAACACCTCCAAGTAATCTGATTTACATGAAGCATACAAAGTAACAAGCACATGGTTCTAAGCTACCCGGCTTAAGCACAAAAAATTGACTACTCATATCACTTATTCACCTCATTATTTTCCATTGAGAAGAAATGTTATGATATTATCAAACTTATGTGGCAGCTTGACAATATCAATGCCTAAATTGTCCAATGAATAAAAGATTGATTTATTACCTATGTGTTGTTGCAATGCCTATCGAGGGGGGTATATAGATGGACAAATCAATGCCAAAATTGGCAAAATTAATGATATCTTATTTTTTATTCTATATGAATGGTGCAGCTTTGTAAAAGCTATTCTTAAAATTTAATGCATTTGAGGAAGTTTCAGGTTTGGAACGATATCCAGTTAAGATTCTAGAGGGTCATACTATGCTGGTTATACAATTGCATTGGAATAAGCTAACACCTGTACTCAAAGTTGACACATATCTGAACTTTAAGCTGACACCTGTATTGAGAAATAATCAGCCACTTGTACATAATTATTGCAAGCCTGTAATTTAATAGGAAAAATTTGAACCTGCCACTTGTAATACAGCTGACACCTGTATTACTATATCAACAATAATATGCCACTTGCCATATAGGGATTTACTTGCTGTAAGATTATAACAAATATTCTGATACTAAGTTAAACCTATGTAGAACTATGGGCAAAAAAATAGCTAACTAAACCATAAGTAAATGTTGACCAAGGAAATGAAGAAGTCTTGCATGAAATCAGCGAGGGACTTCCAAGTTCTTTGATGTTATATAGGTTAAAGGCACATAACATCAGAAGCATTTAAAAATATATGACAAAAAAAGTGGGCGGGAACAGACCAAAAAAGAGGCGGGGTGCACTAGGTTTTCTGTTGTCAACTCATAGGCCTTATCTCCTGGTGTCTGCTGCCAACACCTAGGAGCCCGTACCCTATTGATTCAAAAAGCTATTTTTCATAACTTGTTGGCTTAGATTGCTCACATAACAGAGAAGGGCGCCAGTTGTTTCTGAGAGAGGAGAAAAACCCAGAGACAAAGCAGCCTACAAAGTCTGATAGTTGAGATTTTGACAAAATCAGACTGCAGAAGGTTTCGGACACAGCAGATGATCATCCAAGCAGAGAGAGGAGCAGATTCTCCTACCTTCATCCACGAAGACCTTGGGTTAACTCTCTCTTATCTCCTCTTATTTGCCTCACAGTTTTTCTCACTTGTGCATCATATCTCAAAGCACATGTTCTGGGGATGTAAACCTTACTGTAATATATATGTGTGTGCAAAGAGGCAATAAAAGTTTTGCCTATAAGTAATGCATGCAACTGCCAGAAGGGTACTTACAGATTGATATATTTGTCCTTAGATGTGTAAGGAAGAAGCATTCCAGTAAAATATTAAAGGCATGCTATTGTTTCCCCCTGTTGTCACCCCTAGACACCTAAACTGTTGTCTGTTGGTTGATACTCCCTTTTTTAGTGAGACAAATGGGAGTAATGCATGCTTGAATACTCTATATGTAAAAGAGATCAACATTTTTGTCACATTTATATATTTGCAAAGTATGCAGAGGGGTTTTATTGTTTCCAGGAGACCAATTTCTAAACATATATGTATTGTAACCACATATATGTAAAGCTAAGATTACTAACCACATTTTTCCTATTCTTATATACGGACTGGAAAAAGACATTAATTAAATACAAGTTTGTTTTGCAGTTTGTAGTATTCACAAATAGACTGCAGTCACTCTCATATATCTATCTAAGTGAAACAGACAAAAAGTCAAATGATACCAATTTCTAGCTTCTTGCACTAGGGTTATACATGTGTGAAACTACAATTAGCAAATCAATATTGTCATATTGATTTTTCATGCAGCCATATGTAGACTGAATTGTGGGTTTGGTGTATGAGTTTGTAGCTCTCCACGTAAGCCACATAAATGACAATATCATTTATCTGTTTTCAAGATTTTTACCAAGTACACTGGGTAGGTAGAAATGCATGCAGCTACAGATCTTCAAGCACTTTAGTTTCAATATTGACTTCAGAAATTGTAATTATGGTACAAGGGGAGTAATTTACACTAGGGGTTGAAAATTTATTTTTGGGGCATTTGCACAAGGTAATTTGTGGCTGTTTGTAGCTTAGGGGTTGTGCTATCAATCTCATGTTGATATCTACGTTTGTGAGTGGGATCACCGATGGGGACTAGGGTAGAATGCTTATTACTCTAGGCTAATAATAGTTTCAATTTTATCAACACATATCTGTAATTGGTTTCAGATTAGTAACTTTTTCCCATTCAAGCAATATATAGGCAGTATGTTCGTTTATTTTTTATTGTGGAAGTTTAACATGTCCTCTGTGTGTGTGCATTAGTAGGATTGACATTTAAAAAAATAAGGTCATGGTAAGATGGGTAAGAGGAAGGCTCCCTGGCCGATATGGACGTGGGGGCCACGTATCCCGACTTCATCATGGGCCACCACTGCTGCGTGATACAACACAAGATGACGTGGTTGGTGATTCCACTCAACCTCCAAATGTGGCTGTAGAGGAGGCCAGGGATGAAGCAAATCCAGATAGTAGGAATGTAACTAATGCACGTAAGTTGAAAAAACATTATTCCTTAAACAGTTTGTACTGTTTGTTTTACTTAAGATATCTATTAGCTTTCAACTGGTGTTGAGTTAATGTTATTGGTGGATAGAAGGAACTGATGCACCTTCCCGGAAACGTGGTTGAGGACCAGCAAAAGACACATTGTTTGAGAGAGTCAGAAAATTTGGTTAGATACCCCTGAATATTAAGGATGGACAAAGAGGTCCATCGTGCGAAAATTACAACTTATTTTCTGGACGGGTGACCACGATCGTGAGACTTCATGCTAACATGATCCATGCAAGCTAGAAAGCTGTGCCAAAAGAGGAGAAAGAAGAGCTAATCGACCATGTTAAGGTAAGACAATGCAAGAGTGTAGGTAATGTCACATATGTACTGTTTTGTTGTAAATATTAATATACATCCTACCAGCTCTTAGTGTCAAGCCTTATAGTTGTTAGTGAAGGTGGCATTGACTGTTTGGTGGTTATCGTAAGCTAATTTTAAATTGGATTGGACACAAAGTTCGCATCGTGAGTGTGTGAGAAACGCAGTCGCCAGGAAATATAATGCATTTCACTACTTATTGCGAAAGCAATACATAAGGTATGGGTCGATAGAAGCAGCACTTTTTGGCGGGACATCGTGGGTGGAGAAGCCGGTATGGGAACATCTATGTCGGATGTGGCCAAGTGAAGAATTCAAGGTATATCCTCATTGTCATACTAGTTACAACGCAATAGAAAGTGATTTAGCAAATAGGAAATCTGCATTATATATTAATAATTTTCTAGAATGACACAACATCAATTGAATTGGTTATTGGTTGCTAGTGTAGTACTATAAATACTTAGCAAGATGTTAGGCTGGAACTCCCTTTCTGTCATGCTTGCATACTGGTTGGGTTACATGATTGAAAATGGATGAGTGTGTTAAACATACACTCATTTCACAAAATTTTGTCTCAATAATGTAATTTAGCATGATAGAGAGATAATCAGACGAGGAGTTTACACTAAATATGTATTGCTAATGAGTTACAACTTGCATAACCTCTTAAAACAAAGTAGAATATCTAGGAGAGTCTGCTCCTAGTCATCTGTCATTGCCATGCCCTCTGCTGTCAATGACAGATTGGATTTGTAGCATTTTGTTGGCAAAAATTAGAGGTAAATCTTGTTCAACAATGACACGTGGTGCTGCATGGTTTATTAATTGGATAATACAAACCAGTATTTTGTGTTAAACAGAGAAAACTGTTAAGAATTAATGACATAAGGCATGTAGAAATTCATAACAAATACGTTTCATTTGTTACATAATTAAAATATTGAGTGTTGACAGTATTGTGCATGGTTAAGATAGATACAATAGGGTGTTACAGGTTACACCCATAGGGCAGAAAATTTGCAGGTTAAAGCCCAGATTAGTAGTTATAAATACTTAGCAATATATTAGTAGAGGAAAAAATAACCCAGTGAATTTTCCATTTAAAACAAGTTGCTATATAATATTTTAATTATATAGATCTTAATACTTTAACCCTCAATATTATACAGAAAATGTCAAAGAGAAACCAAAGAAATAGGCAGAAACAAAATGTGAAGCATATAGGAGGGAGAAAGCCATTCGTATGAATATTTGAGGAAATGGTTAGTCTAGTTGATTTTTCTGATTCAACTAACACCATATATGCTTTCTTGGCTAAAAATATAGGCATTTCTTACAAATGTGTTGATGGTTGCAGAATGAATAAGACCCGAACTTGATACAGTTTTACAAAGAAGTGCATTGGTCAAGAAAGATGGGCTGTTTTATAACTGGCCTAGCAGAATAGAATTACGTAAGTCAAATTTTGTTCCTGTTGAGTCCAGTCTGTTAAGGTTAGTCCCCCTGTTTGCATGCATTAATGGTGTTTTCCTATCCCTATCAATGGATGTAGAAACTAATACTTGAGCGATTGGATGAGACTGAGGTGAATACAGAAAACAACAATGAGAAGTGCAATGCAGCATTCAAGGAGGTTTTAGGATATAAAGCAGGTTATGCAACAGGACTTGGACACTCAGTTATACCTGAAGCTTCAATAGCATTGCGCAAGAATAGGGACTATGTTAGGATTGTTGAAGAGAATGAAAGGAACAAGAATGAAGCAAATGTGTACAAGAGCCAGCTAGAGGTACTAAAAGATGAGTTGCATACTTTCAAGAATCTATTTAAAGACTACCAGAGTATGATGAACAATCGTGTAGCTGACCTGGAATGCAATCGAAGAGAGTCTCATCAGGAGACTCACATGGATGCCTAGGCATCCTTATATATATATATATATATATATATATATCTTTTTGGTTGCCCAGCTGACTGATTTTTGGGAAGTCCGAGGTGAAGTTACAAGTAAGGTTAACATGAAGGAGCTGAAACTTTTGGTCCTTTTTGCTGTGCACCTATATGGATGTGGTGGCAACTCTACTTTGTGTATAAATTAACAGTCAGCATAGTATGGGTTGACAAAGTGCCAACAGGCTGCCATGCAGATCAGAAAACAATACTTGAGTAAGGTATGCAATTTCCACACTCTAGTTCATGTTAATATTGATGATTGAGTCACATATTCAAACATCTTCCCCCCCCCCCCCCCCTCCTCCATGGATTTTGCACAAGAATGGACAAATTGAGTAAATTTGGATATCCACTCTAATCTGTCAATGGTTTTGCCATGTAAATAGTTTGAATGATTGGATAAAAAGACATTTGTAATTGGTGGCTGAGATTACAAATGTCTAGTGATGGGATAGAGTAGTTAGTAACTATCAAAATTTATGTGTAAAGGTCTTTTATCAGCCCTGCTATTTAGGAAGGAAATGATAGGACAAAATGTAGGATTTCCCTAATGCTTTTTTTTAAAATATGTGCTGTTTGGGTTTGGTTTTCCTGACACTCATGAGTATAGTTCTTTAGATTAAAATATTTGTATCTCTAAAAATACTAGCAAGTGGTGGTTATATGGTGGAGATTGTTGCATGATGTTATAGGCTAGGTTCATCTGAAATTGACCAATATTGTCAGTATACAATAATTTATCAGCTGTGCTAGGTTGGAAGTAACTCAATTTTTCTGTTTCGGATTATGATGACTCTAACCCAAAATATATGTGCAGGGAGTCTGAAGCCTGGCAGCAAGATGACCAAAATTGATGCTGAATTGTTCAAACGATGACACAATGAGGGGCCAACCTTGCCATCTATGTGGTCTGATGGAGGTGTGTTAATTTTGAGTGAAGATCCCCACAGATACTTTCACCAGGGAACAGATTAGAAACCATGAAATATATATCATTGATATGTAGTAGTTCTGTTTGGGGACATAGAAATGGGACTCATATAGTTATGTATATTGGTTGGGCATGTTAGCTTGAACAGAATCCTTTAATTTCTAGTTTATGTTGGCTGGATATGTTCTAACTAACCAGGGTGCATTTGGATGAAAATTGTATGTCTAATGGAGAACTAAGTGATATATCAAATAGATGATTAGCAATTTCTGGCCCTGGTTTGGGAGCTTTGCCATGGGAATGTATTTGTTTATGGTGTAATGATTTATCCTTTATATTTTGGAAAGGTACTGCAGCTAAGGGGGGAATCATGCATACATATTTGTTCTGTGTCGGGTGCAAAATGTGGGAAGTTTTGGTTTTATAGTGCTGGGCTGGATATGGATGGCTTACATCATTTGTAAAAGTTTGATCTGTGGATTGCAACATGGATAGGATTCAATAAAAATATCTTATATATTTGAGCAAGAAATATTGATGTAATAAAATTCTGGTTATTGAGGTCTGAATTGTATATAATATTTATAAATTACCAACAGATGTATGGAATTGTAGTGTGGTAGTGGGAAAATGGTAAGGTATAGGAAAGGAGGTTGAACTGCTAAGTTGCTAGGCCCGCAAGGTAAATGGTTGTATGTATTTATGTACATGGACAGGTCTTGTGGAAAATGAGGATTATTGGCAACAATGCATCATCAGGACCCTTCAATATTGGCCAATAAAATGTACGTAGTCCTATTCGGAATATTTATATACATGTAAATGCAATTTGCCTACATTGAGCTATAGCAAAGAAAATAATGGCCAATACTTATAGTTTTGGCAACGCTGAATTGCCGAACAATGTTGGTCTTCATAAAATAGGTTCCCGGCGATAAGGCAATTTACATGAGCCAAAGTCACTGCTAAGCCGTATTTACCAGAAGACAACGTTGCGGATAGTAACGTATTACAAGGATTTGTAGTTGTCCGAAAAGCCAATTGAAGTCAGCCTTCCCTTGTATAACATCATGGCAATAAACTTGTTGTCAGTAATACAAGTTGCCAATACTAACGTATTTCAAGGAATTGTCGTTGTCCGAAAAGCCAATTGAAGTCAAACATCCATTGTATAACCTCATGGCAATAAACTTATTGTTAGTCATCCAAGTTGCCAAACTTGTATTTTTTTTGCGACATAAGTTCCCAGAAGACATCTATTTCCTACAACATATATTTGTGGTAAGTAATCAATAGCCAAGTTATGAATTTATGAGATAGCATATTAGTGGCAAGGTTGCATTCCAGGAATTGAGTTTGCTGTTCGAGATTGGGAGTTAGGTTTGCCGTATTACTGACAAACTAAATGACTTATAGCAACAGCATAAATTGCCAAGATATGTAAGTATTTTCGTCAAAACTTAAGATAGCCGAAAGTAGTAGTTAAATTGGCAATTTATTATCTGCAAAAATGTGGCGGTATTTTTCTGTGGCTTTATATTCATTTGCTGCAAATTAAACTGAATTTGCTGCAAAAACTTTTGGCGGCAATTGTATGTATTTGTTGTAGTGATGACAATGAGTATTAATATATAATTTAAATTATTAAATTTACCTCTTCATTGTAAATAATGACACTATAATAGTTTTTAATTTATCAATCAAACAAACATTAACAAACGTGATTTCCCTCAAGATTAACTACGGTACTGCTCATACTTCATTGAGATTTTCTAGTTCCTTAATTTGCACATTAATGAAAGAAAAATCCGAAACTCAATTAGATATATAAAAAGGAAAATTCAATTTCGAGAGAGAAATTACCTAAATATAGGAAATAATGAACATAGGAAATGAAATATAGCAAAATCCATATATTTTTTATACTGAAATATAGCAAAATCCATATATTTTTTATACTTTCAATATATTTTTATATACAATAATGTTATATAATTCAGTCCTATACACATGTACAAAAAATAAAAATATGTAAGCCAAATAAAAATTAAAAATAAAATCAAAACATAAAAAAATTGAATAAAAAATATTTCCAATTTAAAATTTTTTTAGAAGAAAATGAAATAGAGGTGTTTTAAATGATGAACAATTTAAAATATTTGCTTACATGTTGAAAATTAAAGCAAGAGAGAGAGAGAGAGAGAGTAAATGAAATATAAATAATAATAAAATATTTACATGATGATGAATGGTACCCATTAGCCACTACATATAGCGGATTACTGTAAAAAATCATATTTTACTGTTTTACAACCATCGTCGCGGCCATAGGGATCAGATTATGTCTTTATAAATAAATTGTTGTTTTATTTTAGATACAATAATTATTTATTCGTAGCGATCGATGTTGAGTTTAACAACATATACATAATCAAGTCCATTTTGTTACAATCCAAACAAAGTTCAGTATGTCGTTGCATGCGGATAATATATTTATTTGAGAGTCTTGATCAGTCTGAATGAGAAATAACGTGCCCAATTATTTCCAAAGCCAGTACTCGCTCTTCCATTTCCAGAAGGAGAAAAAAGTTCATTCTCTGATCTTCCATGTCTTTTACTTCATCTTCCAACTAGAGTTCACCTCCCCACTTTGTCGATCCGCATGTAAAAAGCTTATACTGCCCCACCACCAACGAATCCTCAATTGTGTTATGTCGCCTGTTGGGTATAAAGTCATCAACCATGAATTAAGCCCAGGATAAGGTCAAGAATCTCTGGCAAGTTGACTCAAACACATAAAAAGAAAGAGTTTCATAAGGCAAGTAAAATTCAATCACTCTAAGAAAGGAATTAATGAGACCTCTATAAAGAGAGGGAATCTCTTCAAATTTAGACAGATTTTTACCAGGCACAAGACACCTCAAATCTCATCTCCCAGGAGCAAGCCATCTTCTTCTACCTTTTCTAATTTCGTCCTTTGTATTGAGAGATATGTGAGATCATGAGAGACTGTAAAATCGATATCATAGTGGATTTTGCTCCCAAACAACCAATAGACGTAGGCTTTTATGTCGAACCATGTAAATCTTTGTGTCTCTCCCTTTATTTATATTTCATGCATTTATTTATTATTTATTCTCATGGATTTACAGTTGAGCACCACATCGACACCAAAACTGCTATCGTGGACTATTCGACTATTTCATCATGGCCTGAATCTCCTCCATGGGCCAGGGAGGACTCTTTCCCATCTTTTTAGCCTTGTGCAAATTTACGCATTACCAATTGGCACCGTTTGTGGGCTCAATATATTCTCTGTATCAAAAATAAGAGAAGGATGATTCCTTGACTTATTAGATCATCTACAAAGAAGCAGATAAGTTTTCTAGCTTTTCACCCTTTATTTTTATTTCATTAATATTGTTTCTGTAAAAAAAAAAAGGAAAAAGTGAGAGAACCACTTTTGAATGCATGGCACTGTGCACTTTTTTTTAGATAGAATGACACAGCACACTTAAGTGCACTACATGTAACACATACATCCACTGTGTATGCCATGTACAGTGGCATAATGGGTGCAAGTAGTTGTATACTTAGGAGGCTCTTGGGTGGCAGGTAAGCTGCCGGCTGCCCTTCACAAATGGCTTCGTCTGTGTTTGAAGTCCAAACACTCCAATGGACGTTTGGACAGAGTCGAGAGAGGTTGTTCAACCTAGTTCTTGCGTGCAATATCTTAGGACCAACGAAGACCATCCTGCCAACCAACCGTGAGTAGGTGAGGCTACCACCGGCCACCACCAGATACACCAGTGTTTTCTACCACCAGCACGATGAGCACCACCAATGAAAGCTCCAGATTGAAAGAGGACTGGTGCACCCAACTTGTACCCAACTACTTCACATACATGAGCACTGCCACCGAAGGTCCTTAAACCAGGCTTCCGTGGGCTAGCAGGGCCACCACCAACAACCACTTGAACCGACAACTCTTTTTTTTTTTTTTTGCTGCAGGGTGATCCCTAACCATGGAGGCTTTGTTCGCTACCGGTCCTTGCCAACATCACATTTACTTGCCACAAGAGTTCCTCTCCATGACCGAATGAAGCCACCAGTGACCGAATTCTACTATCACCATGAAACTCCTTGACCCAGAGATCAGCGGAGAGCATGCAATGTATCTACTCTAGTGGCAGGCACACCACGGGTGCTAGAAGCTAGCAGGTATACCACCTGCCAGCTGTATTCTTGCAGGCAGCTATATAGCGGCATGGGCACCCACAAGCTGCCAATGAGAAGCCACAGAGACTGCCATCGATCATTCTTGTTGTAATGCCCCAGTCCCAGATGAGTCTGAGAGTTACTTCTTCTCACTTAAAATCGTATCTCACATTACAAATATAAACTTCAATTTCTCAATTACACACAGCTCACATTGTTTTAAACCAAATATTCCCAAAATAATATAAGTTCAAAACACCTTATGATTTGGCTTATAACTCAAAGGGAAAAATTGGAATATCATAAAATAAATCTTCTCATCTATCTGCGTAAGAAGCTTTGCATAAAATGTAAAAGCCACCTTAGTTTGTAAAGGATAAACGTTCACTAGAGAGAGACCCAAGGCCATGTGATAGAGACTCACTATGAGAGTAGCTTCGAAGCGACGACATGGTGGCTGGGGGCGGTAGCATTAATGCACTGTGGGAGGGAGAGAGAAAGTGATGAGAGAGAGAGAGAGAGAGGGACGAAGAAGGAGGTAGTGGGGGAGGGTTGGGTGTGGCTTACCAAGAGCAAAGCGGCAGCTTTGGGTGGCATGAAATGCCCAAAGACACTTTTTGTGCTGGTGGTGACGGTGTGGAGAGGGCCTGGTGACGTGTGGTGCTTCCCGAGATGTAGTGGAGGTTGGGTCATGTTGTAGAACTACCTTGTTTTGGGTGTAGCAAAGCAGAGCGCTACTGTTGGTAGTTTCAGTGGCTGGGTCATAATGATGTAAGACCTCTTTGAGTGCACGTTGAGATGGCTTGTTTGGTTACTTCATGGACGTGGAGGGTAGTAGTGCAATCTATGGGTTGTTCTCATGTGTGTGGGTACCTGTAGTTTATGGAATGGAGTCAAGGTGGTTGTTGGTTATATGTGGGGCTAGTGGCTTTTGTTATGCAGGGAAGCTCTTGGCACGTGGGGTGGTCTCTGCTCAGGCTGTTGCTGCGAGTTGGAGGCTAGGTGGTAGGGGCTGTTGGTGCGTGCGTGCATGCAAGGGCTACGCTATGGATCAGTTGGGGATGTGTACAATGGTTACCGTTTGGTGAAGGTGGTTGGGCACAACTTGGTTGTGAATGTGGGGTTAAGGAAAAAGGATGGACTACTGCGACAACCCTAGCTTGGGAAAGATGATCTAGGTGCAAAGAGCTTATGTGCATGAAAGTGTGTAACATGTATATAATATATTGGTTATTGAAAACCATAGTGAAAGAGGAGACGTGCATGACACGGAGTCCGATACTTGGTTCCCATGGGCTTGGGCTTTTTGGACCCATTTCTAAATAAAAAGATTTCACCTGATTAAATGATTTTAACCTAATTATAAACCCCAATAAGAATCCATACTTTGCCACAATAAATTTTGGGCCTACAACTTACCCCAAAATTACTCATTAAATACCAAGTGGACTTTTCATATATATTAACCCAAAAGAAAAATTTTATAGAACCTGCAATTAGCTAAAGCTTGGTGCTGGGCCCAGGAGTTACACCTGTCGTCGATGGGCTTCCATAGAGGCTAGGAACGGTGCCAAAAAGCTAGGCATTCCCATGGTCCTCACCACCCCCGTGGTGGGCAATGACCTCACCTAAAGTAACACGACCATTGGCAGTCAGTGACACCCCCACCAAGCTCTCCACCCACCTTTATTGAATAACGGTACCTCGCCACACCCTATCAGAAGGCACGCCACTGTTCCTCATCCATGAAGGCCTTGCCCTCTTGAGACCTTCCTCTCCCACGAAGACAACACAGTAGCTCCATGACATGCAACAAGTGGCAGACAGTCCCTCGAGAAGCTGACACGTCGTCCAATTCGCCATTTCCTATGGAGGGCAATAGCTAGAAGCATGTCACCCTACTCACCAACATGGAGAGTAACGGGCAAGAGACTTCGTTGAGCAATAAATAGGCTTGCCCTAGCTGGCCACCTTTGCGACGAGCAACGAGCCCATGTCAAGTGTGAGGGTGGCAGTTTGCAAGGCATCAACCGGTCGACCTGGTCATGGACATCCACCTCACAAGGAGCAAGGTTGTGAGTTTCACAAAAGTCGCATGGGCAATGCAATGTACACCAATGCCGCCAGTCTTGCCCATGGTTCCTTTCCACCTTAGTGGCTCAGCCCTCATTGAGCGCAATGAACACATTACCTAGAAGACATGGCGCTTGCAAGCTCCATAGCGAGCAACGATAATCCACAGCCCCAAAATGAATTTTTTAGGGTAAATCATGAGGGCACTTGCAAGCTCCATAGCGAGCAACGATAATCCACAGCCCCAAAATGAATTTTTTAGGGTAAATCATGAGGGCACTTGCAAGCTCCATACCATTGTTGGAACATTGTGAAGGCAGATGTGCTGGATGCTGTTTGTGAATTTTTTAGGGCAAAGTCCTTTCCTCGATTTTATTTGGCCTCCTCTTTGGTGCTTATTTCTAAAGTTGATAATCCTTCAACATTTGATAAGTTCCACCCAATTAATTTTTGCTCCATTATTTACAAAGTTTTCACTAAGATACTAGTTCAAAGACTCACCCCTATTTTCTCTAGACTAATTTTAAGTAGCTTTCCTCCCTTGAAGAAGCATTTTTGATAAGCTTGATTTAGGAAATGGTCCACTCTATGAATTCTAAGAGAAGAAATGGTAATGTCTTCATGAAGGTGGATGTAGCAAAAGTCTATGATAGTGTTGAATGGGACTTCTTATTGCATGTGATGGAAGCCTTCGGTTTTTCTCTACAAGTAGGTGAGTTGATTCGAAAAACCTATTCTTGTTTGATGGCACCCTCTAGATGTTGGTCATATCAAATTAAATTCTGACGTGAGTTGTATTGGAAATCCTGGTGTTATGGGAGCTGGTGGAGTATTTTGTGATCATCATGGTAAATTTATGGCCACTTGCTCTTATTATTTTGGTGATGCCATGATGGTACAAATAATAATGCTAAACTATTAGGCTTGTTATATGGATTGCGGATTGCAAAAAATATGGGATTTTTTCATCTTGATGTTGAGATGGATTTGATGTTGATTATAAAATGGTTGATCGATAAAAGATGCTCCGTATGGTACTTGGAATATTTTTGGGATGATATTCAAAATTTGTTGGGAGGAATGAATGTGAATTTTATTCATGTTTATCGGGAAGGAAATTTTTCGGCGGATTATCTTGCAAAATTAGGCGCGAAAAACTTGTTGGCTCATTGGGAGACGTACGAGGATATTCCGAAGTTTCTAAGAGGATTTTTGAAAACTGAAAAACTTGGACTCCCTCAACTCCGTATATAGTTTGGTTTATGTATAGGTGTTGTTTTGAGTTTTTGAAGGTTTTTATTATATTGTTTTCTAATAAGTTGGTTGTTATTATAACCACGGTTTCCCTCTGCCACAAGTGAGGATTTATTAATGAATTTTGCTATGTACAAGCAAAATTGCATACTAATCTACGTACCAATATTGATTCGTTCATATTCAAAATTTAAATTAGCACTGTTTTCAATAAAATATATTTTTTGACCAATCACATTAGATTGGTGTACATATTAGTACGCAGTTGTGCTTGCAACTAGATTTTTCCTTTATTAATAAAGTGCTGGAGGTACTGCCCTCCTTTTGGCCAAAAAATAAAGAATCACTTTTCACTTTCGTTGAGCGATAGCATAATTGAGAGTCATATGATGATTAATTCTATTACATACAAATCACAATTAACTCAATACTTGTTGTGGAACTCAATACAGGTTAAAAAAATGAAAATACTTGTGATTTTTTATAATATTTAACGTGATGATGGGTTGAGTATGCCATTGTAATATTATATATACTAATATGTATACTTTCTTAGCAGCTAACCTAATATATCCATCATATAATATATGTATATATATATATAAATTAATGTCGTGTTTCGCAGTCTGAGCAACTTTATGGAGGCTCAACTCGCACTTGCAGTTGTGGAGAAATAGGAGTTTTGGGGAGGTGGGGGACACCTCTGATGCTTAAGTTAATATATGCTTCTCTGTGTGAGAATTATAAGAGCTTGAGTATGAAAAGTGTCTTAGAGCCTTCCCCTCGCTGAGGGAGTGGATATATATACCTAGTTGGAATGATAGCTGGAAAGGGGATCGAGGCTTCGCTCCATACTGAGTTTGTGTCTCCTTGCCAGTTTCCTACTGTGCAACAAACCTACAAGACTTGATCGTGGCGACCACTAACAACCTAGGGGGCACGTCATGGCGTGCCCACCCCTGGACTTCCTTAAATGCGGCGTGACGTGCCCGTCTCCGTGTTTAATTAAATGCGGCATGGACTTGGTCAGGTGTGCCCGCTTCTAAGGTTTGTTTAGCCTCCGAGGTTTAGGTACATGAGTTGTCCTTGACCTTGCATGTTGGGGTTGTTGGCGAGTAATGGTGTCAAACAATCTGCCTTCCAACTTCCGACCAGTGCGTGTTGCCAAGCAGCTTCTTCTCCCGAGCTTCTTGGGCTGACTGGGCATATTATATTTATGATATATACAAAAATACATTAGTTATAATTATAACATAAATATTGATGCACGACAATGCCAATTGAGAAGAAACTAGAGAGAAAAGATAGGTAAGAAGTCAAAAAATAGGTAATTGAGCTAGAAGAGGAATTTAAGCCAGGAGAAGATCATGAGAAATAGAAAAAGATCAAGAGAGGAGAAAAACACTCGAAAAAGAATTAGGAAAGAAAGAGAAAAAGAGGAAGTAGGACTAATTAATTCATAATCTTTATTTATCTCCTACTTCCATTAGAATAAGACAAACTGCCTATTACCCAAAATTGTCTCTTTGGGGCCAATCCCCTTTCCCTCTCTCTCCATTTCTCATCATCTTTCCTTTGGTTATTTTCCTGCACGATTTATTATTTTTTCATGGAAAATGCTTCAAACCGGACGTGGTGTTATTTTGCATTTTACACACTCCAATAGAAATTAAACGTGTAGGGGATATATGTATTTTACGATAAGTGTGAGTTGAGGGTAGTGTGTCCGTCTCTCTGTTACTCTGCCCCACCCCCCACCCCCGAGCTCTCCTCTCTCCTTTCTTGGCCTTTTCCCTTTCTCTCTTCTCTCTTCTCCCTCTCCTCTCCCTTTCAATCAATCTCTCGCTCTCTCTCATCTCTATCACCACCCATTTGGAGTACCTTGTGGATCAATGCATTATGGTTTTCATCAAAAGAGTATCTACCTAACCAATGTTTTGACAGACTTTTGGCTAGCTTAGTCAATCAATTCTCGGGCTAGTATTTTGAAGGGAATGTGAGCAAGTATGCGCCCTTCTTTTCCTTTTCTTCTTTGTCATCGTCTTTATATTAAAGGACGCCAATAGATCTCTAGAACGAAAAGGGAAGTGAGATGTTGAAGCCCTCTTTTGAGTTGCACTTGAGATTATGGCAATCCTTTGTTTGTAAGCGTTGAAGAGAGGTGACAAGTTGAAGCCCCTCTTCTAGCATGCTCTCAAGCTTTGGGTCGTAATAGATCTTCGGAGGAGAGAAAGAGGGAGGGGGACGAGATTCAGGCTTTCGAAGGAGAGAGAGAGAGAGAGAGAGAGAGAGAGAGAGAGAGAGAGAGAGAGAGAGGGAGAGGGAGAAGAGGGCTGAAAAGAGATCAGGATTGGGGGAAGTGGAGGAACTTACTCGTGGGGTTTGAGTGTTGCTCTAGATTAGGTGTTTGTAAAAAAGGCCTTTAGAGGAAAATGGAAATATAGGCCGAACGAGGTCCATACCACATAGCCTAACAAAAATTATCAACAATTACAAGCCCTTTATTGGTTCAAATCCCTGAACACGGGGTGTCGAGAAGAAGCTAGAAACGATGAGCCAGAGAAATTAGTAGTACAAGTATGTATGTATCCTTTTCCTCTCTTAAGAAAATGTCTTTCAGATTGTAGGAGATAAAATAGAGAAGGTTGGCAAGAATGTAAAGGTCTCTAATGATTCAGTGGGACTTGTGAATAATTTGGGATTGGTAGAGGACTAATAAATCTAATTAATTAGAACTGTCGAGGGCTTGAAAACCTTAAGACAGTCCAAGACCTTTGCATAATGGCAAAGGTAAAGAAACCCAATGAGTTGTTTTATATAGAAATACTTTGCAAGTCCTCTAAATTGGAAGGCTTGAGAAGGATATCAGGATTCGATAATTGTTTTGTAAGTTATCCAGTGGGAAGAGTGTGGGAATTGCCATGCTATGAAAGGCAGAGGTTTAATTGGAAGTCTTTAATCATTCAGCAAGGCATATCAATGCTTGGATTAATGATGATAAGTTGAAATCTAAGTGGCTTCTTTGTGGGTTTTATGGCCATCCAGAAGTGTGTAAAAGAAAAGAATCATGGGATCTATTCAAGAGACTAGTCCTAATGGTGTATGGTTGGTGATTTTAATGAAATTCTATTTCATTTTGGGAAGGAAGGGGGAAGAGCAAGATCACAAACTCAAATGGAATTGTTTAGAATAGCTCTTGAAGAAAATGATTTGTTTGATTTGAGTTATGTAGGTGATATATATATATACTAGGACATGATCAACGTGCAAAACACGTTTGTCTAATTGAGTGAAATGATTATTTTTAAGAAAATAATATATCTTTATTTTCAATTAACAACATAGTAAATGATTATATCAAATTCCGTTAAAGTATACAGTAAAGATCTCATTTAACAAAATAGACTAATCATTTCAAACAACTTTTAATTTCTTATTATCATTGTTACTGAATTTAGTTGTAGTAGAATAATAGTTAATAATATAACTTAAAATAAAACTATTATTTATGCAAATACAAATATTGAGGTTTAGGACAAGGCCTACAACCGAATAAAACTAACTTAAAATAAGTCCAATAAAAAGAAAGCTCACGTGAGTCCGATTCCAACATAAAATAACTTATTAATTTTGTAAAAACTTAAGCTCATCAAAGAAATCAGACGAATTTATCTTTCGAAGGCTTTCTAGAGAGAGAAACTCCCCCATCTCTCTAGAACCTCAAAAAGAAAATCTCCCCGGAGGGAGGTGGGAGCTTCGGCTCCTTCCTCCCTCCCACCCGCTCCTTTCCTTGTTCTGTTAGTTATTTCTCTTTTGTTTTTCCAGTTCCTCGTTAGTTTAGATCTGGTGTGGCTAATAAGGTGGGAGGGTCTCTGGTCTTCAGGGCTGTGGAGCTGTGGCGGAAGCTGTTAGGGGTTGAGGTCCAGATGATTTGTTTTTGAATCACCTCTCTGTTCTCCTTTCGAGAGAGAGAGAACTCCCCCCTTCTCTCTTGACAGCATATCGGAAATCTCTTCTAGAGGGAGGTGGGAGCCTCGGCTCCTCCCTCCCTCCCCTCTCGGTGGCTTAGTTTCTTGCTCTCTTACGGAACCGCCCAAGGCGAAATCTTTCGCAACCTCATAACAGAGGCACGATGGTTCTGCCAAAGGTGGAGGATCTGGACAGGGGTGAAAGGCAAGCCATCCTTTTTTGACGGCACAAGGCCGACGGTGAAGGTCTATGGTGAGGTGAGGCGGGGCTACGGCAGGGCTGCTCGTCGGCAAGAAGCGATCTGCTCTGTGTTAACAGAGGATTGATGGTACGAGCAGAGGTCCTGGATCACGACGGCTGGCCTTCCTTCTCTCTGGTTTCGGCAGTCGATCGGTGTGCTTGGAGCCGTGTGGTCGGCATGGCTGATCGGTGCTGCACAGCATCTGGTACGAAAGAAGAAGGGGGGCGGCGGAGGCAAGAGGCTTGATACTCTATTTCGAAACAGAGTGATGGGCTTCGTAAACGGTGGGGCTGCTGGTTTCTCTATCTGTTTCTGGCCGACGGTTTTGAGGGGCTAATCTAGGCATTGTGGGTTTTCCCGTGCCGTGTGGTGGTGATCGGCAACAGCAGCTCACGCTGCACAGGAACGGAGAAGGAAGAAGGGGCGGCGGGAGTTAACGAAGAAACCCTAGTCCGATTTGGGCGCCTCTTCGGTTTGGGCCCCCACGGGGATGTTGGGCCGTTGGTCTTGGGCTGGGTTTTCTGTTTTGCACAGCCCTTTACTGTTTTGGTTTTGTTGCTCTGTTTTTGTTTTTATTTTGTTTTAGCTATTATAAATAATATATTGACTGGTGTCCCACTCCTTTTTATAAGGAATGTGGGTTTTGTCCTACTCCTTTGTTGGAGGAATGTAGGTGTTGGTACTCTTCCTCTTAGGAGGAGAGAGTGTGGTTGTACTCCTCCTCCTTGGGAGGATGGAGCGTGGGTGTACCTCTCTTCTTCGGAAGAGAGGTCGTTTGTCTCTGTTTTAACAGAGAGCTTTCTCCTTTGACTGTTGTCAAGAGAGAAGGTGTAGAAGTTTTAGACAATGTCCGTCACAAAGAAATTTGTTGACGGGAAGCTCCTGAGCAGATGCGTTAGTTGGCTTATGGTCTGGTTTTTCAGTTTGTTAAGTCACAGTTGTAACTTCGTTTATGAATATTTGCAGTGAAGCATTTTCTATCAAAAAAAAAAAAATCAAAGAAATCAGACCTACGTAAACCATTCGTTCAGAAACAATTCAGCCACATCTTAAATACTAAGGGGTATTTATGTAATAATAGCAAAATAATCATTCATTAAATTCTACAAGGGAGCTACACGTCAAATGGTCAAATGTCTTAAGTACCTTTTGGTAAAACAAGATCCTTCATTAAATTCTATAAGGGAGCTATACATCAAATAGTTTATAGTCTTAAGGCCTTTTGGTAAAACAAGACTTAACCGACTTAATGGACAAAAAGTTATTATTCATAATTAGATAGTCATTTATTATAATAGAATAGATATATGAAATATGGATATGCAAATTTCACAAAAATTATAAAATTACTTTTATCTTAAAAAGGAAATTTAAAGTGCCAGGTTTATCATGCCAATTTATTAGTATTATTTTATAATATCTAAGAAAATGATAATATGACTATTAAATATGCCTACCAAATGTGTCTACTTATATATATATATATTTTTTTTTCTTAATAGTTTAGAAAGTGACTATAAGGGAATTTATATATTTATATATATTTTTTCTTAATAGTTAAGGATGTTTAAAAAATAATTAAAAAATAAAAAATATTCATTTATATTAATATACATATTTGATGTGCACATTTAATACTCCCCAACATTGTCCTAATAGATACATTGTTCTAATATCTATTAGTCACTCCGGTACCTCTCAAGCAACTTTTCAAATTTTAATATAAAATTAATATTAAAATAATATATTTTAATAATATTTTATTCAATTTTCAACTTTAATCTTAATTAATTTTATTTCTTCTCATCTCACCTTATCTGCTAAAACAAGCGAGACCTAAATTGCATGAGAGGTACTAGAGTAACTAGTAGATATTATAAAGTAATATTAATAAATAGAAAATTCTATGCACTATACTACTATCACACGTGCATCCTATTAAGTAAAATGTGACACATTTATCATTATTGAATGGTCATTTATTGTATATTTATTTATCATCAAATGGTAATAAATACACCACATCATATATAGTATGATATAAGTAACAAGATAATGATGTGGTATATAGTATTACTCTTAATAAATATAATATAATAATATATATTACCTGCATAACTCAAATCAAACAAATTATTTTCTTCGAGAGTTATTTTGAATAATTTCATCCGAATTTGTGATCTCTCTCTTCCCCTACTCAAAATGAAATAGAATTTCATTAAAACCTTACCTCACGCTGTGTGATTAGTATCTTTGTGTTCATCATGTGAACCACCGCATTTATACAATGAGCGAAGTGACAGCTTACACAAGACACGAGTCATTAGAATTTTCAATAAGTGATTGGAATTTTCAAATCCGCGTTATGTGGAATTTTCAAAATCCGCGTTAAGTGATTGGAATTTTCAACTAACGCGCTTTTTGAAATGTGCAATTGCTTTTTGAAAGTTCCAATAAATTGCACAATGACTTACGTTCTGCCGTCAACGGCTGCTTGAAAGGAAACCATAGACCTGGGAATCATTTTATCGAAGGGATTAGCTATCCCTAAAGGCAGAGACAACTGCCCAAAGTTTTTGCAAGAAATAGCAGAAAAATGAAAAGAAAGGCAGCAGAGTTAGAGACCGAGGCAGCAGAAATAGGATTATTGGCTTCGGGAGGAAACGGGACATCCCAACAAGTCAACACCCCTACCATCACCACAACTACTACAGATGTTTGTGGTTCGACCCCAGATCCCGTTAAAGGAGGAGGTAAGGGAAGACTAAAAGCATTCATATCATCTTAATTGGAATGAACGACTATATATTCATATGCCATCCGATCCATTAAAGGAATTTACCTTGATATATATTATGTTAGCAATCGTTATCATGGAAACTAATCCAAGCAGTCCTGTGTGGATACTGATCCCGATCAGGAATAAAACTATGCTTTACCTGAAAACATTCTGCTATATATGTACATGCATGTAAGAAAATGCTTATTTGCTGGATGGTTTTGGAGGCTCTCTCTTTTGGATCATTTTGATTGAAATGTGCAGGTGTTGATTTTTGTGATTCTATGGCAGAAAAGGAACTTGGCAGTCAAAATGATGTGGAGTTTAATCTTGAAGATGAGGAGGCTCTTAAGAGCAAAGGAACACCACCAGCTAGTAATTGGTCTGCAAGTTCCAAGGATTCGCTTCAGGATCAGACTGATCAAAGTGATACCTATATCAGCAATTATGACGAAACAAGTGGACATGAAGGAGATGAGCCGAAAAAGGCAGATCTTGTAATGGAAAACAATAGGGTACCGGCCTTGCATAAACGGAAAATAAGTCAACGTCAATCAAAAGATAAACGTCGTCGTTCTCATGAACACAAAGGTACTAATTTACATTCAGAATGTAAGACAGTTAGCAAACAAGTAATTTTCTTATAGTGATAATCTTTCGGCTGTAAATTCAATATTTAATGGGATGAATTATATCTCGATGATATTAAATAGGAGCAATATCATGAATTACAATACCTAAACTATAAAATTGATTCATTTTTGAGAATTAAATAGTATATAACATAAGAAGATCTTTTATATATACCCAATTCCAATTAATTATTATATATATACTAGCTTTTACCTAAATCATGTATTAACTTTTTATGCAAGCATTATTAATGCATTAACTTATAATACTTCTATAATAGCTTTTTATAAACTAAATTTTTATGAAGACCAATGTTTTATGGAAAATCTTATATATCTTATGAGAAAACAAATGACTTTCTAGCTAGTATTTGGTTTCCACATGAGATCAGTATTTTAATATTTTTTAATTGTTTGGTGCGTATACTTTTATACATAGAGATGTCACTTCTTATATGTGATACATGCACTATTAATGCGTGATCAACTTAAATAAAACTTTTTATAAACTAAATATGTTTAGATACAAAATTAATCAGTTTACGTGGTTTGTCTTTAAAGTCAAATTGCTCTTTAATTGCGCGCTCTTTGTGCATTTTAATTGAATATTTTACTCTATATGTTTTTAAGATTGATGCATTTAGTCATTCGGCTAGAAATTAAACTATTAATTACTATGATGATATAACATGTCATGCCGCATTATAATGTCATAAGTTATGAAACAAAAATTCTTGAAACTGCCTACAAGATCGACTGGATTGGATATTTTGGATTGATTTAGGGCTCATTTGGATGGTAAACTCAGCTCAGTACGCGTGCACTTCATTTTTAAACTCCATTCAACATCCAAACATACATGTAACTCAGTTAAGTTGAGTGCATTTAAACTATAACTTCTGTGGGCCCCACAACTTGACAAAAAGCAAACAAAAGGCTCCATTCCCGTTGGATCATTTTGATTGAAATGTGCAGGTGTTGATTTTTGTGATTCTATGGCAGAAAAGGAACTTGGCATTCAAAATGATGGGGAGTTTAATCTTGGAGATGAGGAGGCTCTTAAGAGCAAAGGAACCCCACTAGCGATTAATTTGTCTGCAGGTTCCAAGGATTCGCTTCACGATCAGACTGATCAAAATTATACTTATATCAGTAACTACGACGAAACAAGAGGACATAAAAGAGATGAGTTGAACGAGGCAGATCTTGGAATGGAAAACAAAAGGGTACAGCGGAGATCGCTCCCTGAAAAGATGTCTGCTTTCTTGGACGAGTTCCCTGGAAAGTGCGCTCGTCTCCAAAGTTTTGAAAGCCGTTCCGGAGACTATTCCGGTCGAGTCATTTTAGCGGAATATTTCGATACCGGTACGTTTCGGTATACCGTTTCGGAATTAATTATATATTATATATAAATATTTATATGTATATATAAACTAACAATTAATAAAATAAATACATATATATGTAAGTGTGTGATATGTATATGTGTATATATATAGAAGAATTAAAGATTTATAAAATGAATATATATTGAAAAAAATCATAAACTTGAGTTAAGACACAAAAATAAAGGAAAAAAATTAAAGAATAGACAGATTATTAAAAGTAACAATACTTCTAGTGCACGGAAAGAGGTATTTGAATTCTAAAAGTATAATTTTATTCATTATTTTTCAACTTATTTACAAGAGAGTTTTTTTTTTTTTTTTTTGGGACTGGAATTACTATTCCGGCCGGAATACTGGAATTCTGGTACCGATTTTGACCGAAACGGCTGGAATTTGACCGGAACGGCCGGAATTTGACCCGGAACGGAATAGACACCTATCCGGTTCTGGTCACTGTTCCGGCACGAAAAATTCCGGTCATTCCGGCCGGAACGGAACGGTTTTTAAAACCTTGCTCGTCTCTACTTCAAAGGTACTAATTTACATTCAGAATGCAAGACAATTAGCACATTCTCGTCGTAATTTGAAATGAACAACTTCATAATTTTGTAACTTACAACTGATCACATGCTCTATTATTGAAGTAGTTCGATAATTTAATTTTGGTGATAATTATGCCTTTTATAAAAGCAGTATATATGCCTTAACTTATACTTCTAGAATAGCTTTTTATAAACTAAATTTTTATGAAGACTAATGTTTTATGGAAAATCTTATATATCAACGAATTATTTTATGAGAAAACAAATGACTTTCTAGTATTTGGTTTTGACATGAGATCAGTATTTTAATACTTTTTAATTGTTTGGTGCGTATACTTTTATACATAGAGATGTCACTTCTTATATGATAGATGCACTATTAATGCGTGATCAACTTAAGTAAAACTTTTTATAAACTAAATATTTTTGGATACAATTTCCTACCAAAATGCATGAGTTCATTCTCATCACAAATAATTCATCATCATTACTCATTTTTCTTATAGTAGGAATATTGTTAATTGAATTTTATTCTTGGATTCACGGTTATACATTATATATGTTCATAAATCTCATTACTATACGACCTATATATTCGTCTGTTATTTATTAACTTACGCCTTGATTGGCCTTGACATTTGCTTTTGTTTTTATTTTCTTTTAGATTCTTGATTTAGACATGTCTAGTAGATACTTATCATTTTTATAAATGAATTGAAATAAGCAAAGACACATCCCAAATTGGGAATTGGTCCGCCGTTCTTCAAACAGTACTTTTACTAGTCGGAGACCTAACTTAGGTAACACATTTATTTTTCTTGGGAAGAAAATTTTTGTCAAATTCCCATAATGAATATGAGTGTCTCTTGGGGATTGGATGGTGATGGAGGTAGCATAAGGGTGCAGGTTATTGAGAGTAGAAAATCAAATCAAACTGCAAGGCATTTGGTTTCCATCCAGCTATGGTTTAGTTGTAGTTGGTTTTTCGGTTTTTGGTTTGGTTATTGTAACCAATTTTGTCCACCATTAAGGCTGCATTGAAATGGTTATTTTGAGGTGTTAAACAAAATAATGACCTTGACAAAAGGTACAAAAAACTAGGGCTAGGGGTTGTTTAGTCCAATACACACAAGAGTACACAGGTGTGCCGACTAGTGTGGGTTTAGGAGTTTAAGATGTCATTACCCTTAATGACATGTGTGGAGATTTATCTAAGGTTATAATATGATTTAAGAATGACGCAATTGAACAAGTAAATTTCATATCAAAATGGGTAAAAAGATTAAAAAGAAAATTAAACTCAAAACATGGTTTAAAAATCTCTAATCATGGATAAGTTGATTAATGTCCTCAACTCAAATTAGAAGCTTAATTAGAGACAATTGGGAGTCCTGAGGGGTATGGGGTACTACTTGGGCTTGCGAGAAACCAATAATATGGTGTAAATGAGTTTCAAATAAAAGTGTGAAAATGCAATATAAGGCTTTGGGTCTTGTTAGAATTAAAAACACCATGAGTAGGAGTTTCGTGAACTATAGGCTTTGGGTGTTGGTTGATGGGAGGCCTTGATTCTAGATTTAAGAGGTCATGAGAGGACTTAAGATCCACAAAGATGGGTTTGAAAGGCATAGGCATGCCTTATCATAAAGAATAATTCTTCTTGCAGGCCGATTAAGTGGACTGCAATACAGTCATAATGAAACGAGTCGTTTCATTTTAATGAAACACTGCGTTTCATTTCATTTACACGGGAGGAGACCAAGTGCAAAAGACATCCGATGGTTTGAAAGTAAAGGTTGCGAAACGAGTCCGAAGCAACATACGAAGGAATACCCAAGTCTTTCACCCCCAGATACCCAAGTCCCCCCGTAGCCAAATCATCGGCAGAAGCTATTGACTCAAAACCCAGCAGACCCAGTCCGATACCCAGCAGCTTCGGCACCGTCACGGCTCCCCATCTCCATCGCAGCTTCCAATCGGTGCTGTAACGTATTCCGAAACTATACTCAGAGCTGACGAATTATAATACCCAGAGCTGCTATTAATCCGGAAGTGACAGTGCATGCCTGAAGCACAGTACTTCTGGAAGGAATTATTGAAGAACTCTGTGCAGCTGAATTTTCGGAAGAGGAAACCATGCTGTCAACTTGAACACTTGTGGGAGTGTTATCTGCTTCACTTTTTGGTGGTTGTACATCTCTTCTTGATTTCCTCACCGAATTCCGACTAGCAAAAGCCCTTGTGTTTAGTCTAAAACCCTGCAAAAAATAACTATGTTGGTTTAAGACATAGAAAATGAAAATCTAGTATTTTCTCTAATTTTAGAGATCACATTACAGAATGAGAATCTCACGTTGAACAATTTAGCAGGTAGAACCTTTTGCACACCAAAAAGATGAAGGAGCTCCCCACCTGAGAACATGTAATCACATTTGACAATCATGAGATATAATTTCTACGGGAGAAATCAAAGCAGCCAAATTCTACTTGATAATCACACGAAAAATAACATACAGATAACTGTTGCTTTGAAAAAAAAAAAAAAAAAAAAAGATAACTGTTACTTTGTCTAAAAAGAAATATATGCTCGCAATATGTTAGCAGGTGAATGAACCAACCATTGAAGGTAGAACTTCGACAAGATAAAAGGGTTGTAGAGACGTGCTTTGTTGTGCCTCTCCAACAGTTTATAGTGAGCAAAGTCATCAAAGATAACTGCTCCAAATTCCAAACTTGAGAACTTGAATATCTGTCCATGTTCCAGCTAGTACTTCAATTACAAGGAGAAAATAAATGGGTGGAGAAACTAAAAAGAAACTGGAAATCAGAAAAACCGAACCTGTTTTGGGTTCCGCTTGGAAAGTGCGCCTAAGAAATGGCTGATGAATGGGCAACATCTACAAGAAATGAAAACCAGACGAGTCCGAAATAAATCCTGCAAGTCCTCTTCGGTAGGAAAAATTACCGTTAACTTCGTCAGCAGCCGATGGTCGATGGTGGAGGTCGGTCTGTCGATGGTGGGTGGAGGGTGGTCGTCAATGGTGGAGGAGAGGGCCGTTTAAATCGGGGGCAGCAGCAGCACGGTAGAGGGAAAAGAGTCAACCGGATTCAAGGGGAAAAGACCCAGGGCTTTGCTTCGTATTTAGGTTGAAGGAAGGGTATTTTAGTCAATTAACATTTTAAGTTGGGGATGATTTAGTCATTTTATATACTAGGACTGCAATACAATCCCCTTAAGGGAACTGTATATAGAACGACCCTATCATAAATAGACTATGGGTCAAAATTAACACCAAGTTAGGCCCAAAAGGCTTTATGCCTTCTTCACACTTGGGCCAAATCTTTCTAATGCTATTCCACAAAGACTTACTCTTATAAGGCTTGATTCAAGGCTTCTAGGTCTTAGCCCATAACATTCTAAGAGTTTAAGGACCTTAAGTGTAGCACTAATAAACTTGCTTACTAAACTACCTATACTTAGCCCTTAAGCTTAACCACTAATGACACTAAGTGCTATAGTTTAATTGGTAAAACAAATCCAACTAACTCCCTTAATAAATAATAGTAATAATAATAATAATAAATCTTATGCTAAAAAATAATATAAAGCCCAAAAATATAATATAGTATTATAAGCTCATTTTAAGGGAGATTACGAGTTAATCCTAATATGTAATTAGATGGGGTGTTACACGGTGTTGGCCTATAGACACATAGACATATGGAAGACTAACACAATAGTCGACTAAGACAGACAGAGACAGAGAAAATACAAACTTTTCATTTTGGAGAAGCAATAGGAAATGATAAAGTTTACGGCAGCGGGTGGGGAAGACACCGAACAAATAACAAAGATTGAAATATTTTTCGGAGTTTGAGGCAAGTTTTTGTGGAATAATTCTTACTCCGAATTTAAATTCTGATTTTTTTGACTTCATCGGATTTAGAGTTGGAATCAGAATGGCGTCAGCCGGAATCGAGGTATTTTTCAAATGAACAAATGCATAAAACTCAACTAAATGCATACTATTAAAAGAAGATATTATCTATATTCATATATTATTAAGCTTATAATTTTCCTTCTTTGTCATTTGTTTTCAGGTTAGAGAAACATAAAATATAGGAAATGAATATAAAAAAGTTCCTTGTTTCTTTGTTATTTTTCAGTTTAGATAATTCTAAGAATTGAAAAAATTCAAATAATTTATTATACTAAATTATTGAATCTTTTATTATATTAAAAATTTCAAATCCGCTAAGATACTTTATCACTTATGATGGATGTATCACGGTAAAACTGTATAATTTCCTTCTTCCAATCTTTCCCGCAACTAATTATTATTATTGTTGTTGTTGTTCTTTCATCAGCTAAAAAAATAAGCCTTGACAGCAGTTTTTGAGAACCTAGCCCAGGTACCACATTCTTTCTACTTACCTAAATTATGTTTGAATGACAATCTAAGATAATATATGAATAGTAACAAATAGTAGCCAAAATGTAATAAACAATTTACGAATAATAATGAATTATTTATAAATAGTAATAAATAGTCATACTTCACATACCAAACAAAACCTTAATTCTTTTTCAAAGAATGCAGTAGCAGCTTTTTGGCAACACTCTGCATTCATACTAATTATGACCGAATTTTTATGAAGACTAATGTTTTATGGAAAATCTTATATAACAACGAATTATTTTACTAGAAAACAAATGACTTTCTAGTATTTGGTTTCGACGTGAGATCAGTATTTTAATCCTTTTTAATTTTTTGGTGCGTATACTTTTATACATAGAGATGTCACTTCTTATATGATAGATGCACTATTAATGCGTGATCAACTTAAATAAAACTTTTTATAAACTAAATATGTTTAGATACAATTTCCTACCTTCATTCTCATCACAAATAACTCGTCATTATTACTCATTTTTCTTATAGTAAAAATATTGTTAATTGAATTTTATTATTGGATTCATGGTTATACATTATATATCATGTCCATAAATCTCATTAATATATGACCTATATATTCGTCTGTCATGTATTTACTTATGTCTTGATTGGCCTTGACATTTGCTTTTGTTTTTATTTTCTTTTGGATTTTTAATTTAGACTGTCCATTTTATATTTTTCAAAACCAATTATGCTCCGATTATCGCTTAAACTGATACTCTTGTTTTATCAGTTTTCAATCCGGTTCAGTCCGATTTTCTAATTTTAATGTACTATATTATATATTATATAATATATTGTGGTATATAATATTATAGTGATAATATATTGTAATATATTATAATATCTATTATAATTGTATTATAGACTATAGTGATATATTATAGTATATTATAATATATAGTGATATAATATTATAATAATAATAAAATTATAATAATAGTATTATTATAATGCGTGCAATATCAAACTATAATGGTTCTTCAATCCAATCTTTTCTACTTTTCTTTATTATTATTATTATTATTATTATTGTTATTGTTATTATAATCTATTACAAACTCTTTTTTTTTTTTTTTCCAGAAAGAAGAGACAGGAGCTCGTCTCGGATGCCTAACCCAGGTACCACATTCTCACAACTATTTTATTTCATTAAAAAAATAAGGACGCTATGATTCTGATACTTGGCATGGGTTCATTTTGTTTAAACAAACTTCTCATCATGTACTCCCCTCCTCAATATCTTTTCTTTCGTCGGCCGCGCTAGCTTCAATTTTGCTGATAAAATAAGTGCACAGCAAATTAGTAATAGGGAGACGATGCATATACAAATATATTTTTTAAAATGTTTACACAAGCTCCTTAATAAAATATATATTCCTTTTAGTTCAAATATATTAGAATCGAATATTGAATTTAAAATAAATTAATATTTTATTAAATAGTTTTATAAGAAAATTGTTGATATCATTTTTCATAACCATAATTTAATGTTACTTCAACCAATCTTTGCCGCTTTTCCTATTATTCTGATGAAATGAAATGCCTTTATTTTTACGGAAAATTAAAAGTAGTTCTAAACGAATATTTTTCTTTTATTCATGGCTAGCTCTATTATGTACTTTGATAAATCTCATCATCATCATGTTTTGTCATCAGCATTAATTGATATCAATTTCTATTCACAGTATCTTTATTATAACTTACATTACCATGCATATATATACAGGAATAAAGCGGCCACCTGTTACTGTTATTCAGACACCGCCGCCACCACCGCCACCAACAGTATAGAGAGAGAGAGTACGCATTTGGGGATTGTAATCGGGGGTATTGTATGAATTTGTTGTTTTTACAATAAACTTATATAGATATTAGCTTCTATTTGGTGAGTGTAATGCAGACCATTTGAAGACTTGAGCATTAATAATATGATCTCATATTTGTATTTTATTTTAATTTATGTTTGGCTTACGTATTGTTATTTTGGGTATAGGACCGAATTATTTCATATTATATATAAGGAGATATTGCAAATATTAAAATATATGGGAACATTGCAAATTTATTTGTAGTTAAAAGAAATATTTCACATGAATAATTAAGATGAAGTGGTAGGATTAAAACCCTAGACCCCACCCCACATTTTCTCCTCCTCTCTCTCTCTCTTCCCTCCAGCTAGCAGCCTCTCCCCGTGGGTTTCTCTTTCCCCATGCCTCCCCATATCGTGAGCCCAGTCGTAGCAAGCCAAGGCCATTGTCGTCTACCACTCTCGATGCCACCGTGCGCAGCCCACTGGGCCCAGCCTCATTGGCCTCAATGCCATCGTCTCCCACACCTACCACCCACATACGGTGGCAAGCCCCTTCCTTTTTGTGGATCGATCTCTCTCTCTCTCTCTCTCTCTCTCTCTCTCTCTCTCTCTCTCTCTCTCTCTCTCTCTCTCTCTCTCTCTCTCTCTCTCTCTCTCTCTCTCTCTCTCTCGAATCTGGCTAGATCTGTGTGCCTCCATTGTACACTGTCACCCACAACCACCCAGCACCACTGCAAAGTCACCCTCGTGCTCCACCTCCTCCCCTGCCAAGATCCATGTGCCTCCATTGTACACTGTCACCCACAACCACCCAGCACCATTGCGAGGTCACCCTCGTGCTCCACCTCCTCCCCTGCCAAGGCCAACTTGAAACAACCCATGTTTTTCTCCCCCTCCCCATCGAAGCACCACCACAAGCACACCCACAACTTTCCTCTCTACAATGTACACGGCCAAAGATGCCCCTATTCCTAGTCAAGAACTGCCAACAGCAAGTAATGAGCAACCTAACCCCTTCTCACAGCAAGTAATAATTATAGCCCTTTAAATTTTGGTATAATCCCTGTTCTCTTATTTTTCCTAAATTACTATGTTTATGTGTTTGGATGTGTTGTGTGGTGCACTATTGAATGGTGTTGTGAATATACGGTGTTGGGATCTGTTGAAGTGATAGGGCTATTATGTTACGTGGGGTGTAGTGTTGTGGCTATGAGAAGTGCGAAGTGACGGTATGTTGTGCCTTATGATGTGGTTTGTAATGTGATTTTGTGTCATGAACTGATGGGGTTAAGTGTAAAGTTGTGCTAGGATTGTGATATGACTATGTGTGTAATGTGAAGTTGTGAATTATGTAAGTTCCAGGATTAGAGCACTAGCATTGGAATCATCAAATTCATCTTTAAAATTTAATGAAAAGTACAAATTTTTCATAAATTTAAAATCTTCCTATCTATAATTCTACATTATCTTAGCCATTACATTTATGAAAATGATAATATAATATTATTTTTTTAATAATAATATTTTTAATTTTTTTTCATATTTTATAATTACACTAACCATATGTACATTAATAATTTAATTTGGCACTTAAATAATTGATTCCTAACTAATTTAGAATAAAATAAAATAAGATCATTGCCTATTAAAATTAGAATAAAATATTAGTTTGAAGGTGGAATAGTAGACCTTCAAATTTGAAGGAAGAGCAACAAATATTGTAGTCCAAATCTTCCCAAAGACCCATTTGTTGAATCCAATGAGGCGCATTTTAAGTAAATTCATCAAAATTTGAAGATGCATTGGCTATTAATGATGCCAATACTAGTGCTCTTGGATGTGTGGTTGTGCCGTGGTGTTAGACTCCATGGATTGAGGGAGACCATGGTTGATATTGTGAAGCTAGGTGTTGATGGTTTTGTAGAGCTGATCTGTATTTGATATGGACAGAACTAGGTATATTGATGGTATTGGTTGTTATGTGGGGAGTTTGATTGGATCTGGGATTGGGTGTGTGGGTGCAATTGCTTGATATGGTTATTAATGCTGTGAACTAAAGAAGTGATAGTTGTGCTTATGGTAATTGGAGTGGGATGATGTGAGATAGTAATAATTATTGAAGTGATAAATGGTTATAGTTTGGTGGAGTTATGATTGAAACTTATAGAGATTTGTAAATACGTGGTGTAGATGTATAAATGGTATAGGCGGATTTTATATATTGGGTGTATTGGTTTGGATAGCAAGTGAGAGGATGGCATGTATTTGGGAGAGTGCGTCCTTTGAGGATATTATGTATTGATCTTAGCTGATAGTACATGTATGCTTGGGTCGGTTTGTGATATGCATTTAGATGTGAGGAAATGAATTGAGACTTAGGATTTATGTTGGATTGAATTATGTACGAGGGAATGATGTTATTTAAAAACTCGTGTTGTGACTTCAGTTGGGTTGTACGGTGAATAGGGACTAAGTGTTGACTCATAAATAATGGTTGTAGATATAAGTGAAGCATGGAAGCTCACTTTATTAGTCAGAAGATGAGTTGGGATTTCTGGATTCGTAGTCAAAGCTTAAGATTTATGAAAATGGTTGTATTTCAAGGATTAGATGATGACACGTGTAAGTGAAGCGAATGGATATTTGGAATACCTAGAGGTGTACGTTTGTACAAATAAGGATGTCGTAAAGAAGTATGCGAGTAAATGGTTAAAGTAATTTAATTGGACAATGACTAGTCTAAGTGGACGAAGTCAAAGTAAAGGGCCAATTAGATGTTGAGGCCATTGGAAGAGAACAAGTTAAGAGTTAGGAATAGTTTTATTATACAAGTTTTACGGTTAGTGTTATTTTAAATAGAGAAGAAATAATGTAAGGTTATGAATGTATATAGGTTGACATCTAACACGCACATGAATAGACTGGACTGAATGTGCTTAGCATGGAGTCCAGATAAGTATTACGTTCATGTTTTTTTAGAATTTTTTAAAAGTGTGAAAATGAAAATAAATGCTTGAAGAAATGTTTTATGAAAATATTCTTTTAAAAAATGAAAATAAAGGAAAAGTTTTCTTAGAAAGAAAATGTTTTATGAAGCTATGCTAAGGTATAAGGTTTAAAGTATACATATGTACTAGCCTTTTTTGGCAGCCCCTTTTTGCTCACCCCAAGAATAGTTGTATCCATGTTGTTGAACCCAAGGTTTCAA
Organism: Carya illinoinensis; assembly: GCF_018687715.1. Taxonomy (NCBI): domain Eukaryota; kingdom Viridiplantae; phylum Streptophyta; class Magnoliopsida; order Fagales; family Juglandaceae; genus Carya; species Carya illinoinensis. Next base: position 8,553,038 of record NC_056766.1, on the reverse strand, counting down.
GTTTCATGTGATTATAAATCTACACATGGATTTTGATGATAACAAATGAATTCAAAGAATAAAAGAGTTTCAAGTTCAAGTTGTTCACACAATGGAATCAAGCACATCAAAGAACCAAGCATGAGCAAGAAGGAAACAAGTTCACATTAAAGTCATAGAGTAATGTTGTAAATCTCTTAAAATTCGAAATTAGGATTAATGCTCAAAATTAATATTTTATCATAAAGCATTAAAATACATTTTCCACATGTGCATGAATATTTTTGAAAATTAAATTTGAAAATTTTGAAAGATGATTGATTGTCATCTTTTGCATGTGCATGCCTTAATTAAAGGGTTGAACTTTGAAAATATTAAAGATGATTGATTGTCATCTTTCACATGTGCATGTTTTATTTGAATATTTTTAAAAGTGATTGATGCTTTTTTAGACTTATACAAAAGGTAGATGATTTTGTTTGAAAAATTTAAAAAGTAAAGTGTGCTCCTTTTGTCATATACAAAAAGTAAAAGATTAGGTTTGAATTTTTTGAAAAGGAAAGTGTGCTCATTTTGTCATATGCCAAAAGTAAAAGATTAGGTTTGATTTTTTTTGAAAAGGTGAATGATGTTGTCTTTGACAATTGAAAAAGAAGAATCTTTTATTTGAATTTTTTGAAAAAGTGAATGATATTGTCTTTGACATGTGAATCTTTTTAAATTTGAATATGAAGTCTCATATGCCTATAAATAGATCATTTGAGAGCTTCACATTCACAACATCCAGAGCATACAACATTCATTCAAAGTTTTCATTCTCTCTTCTATAAGCATTGAGCCTTAATCCTTGTTCATTTTGAGAGATATAGTTTGTGCTGTATTGTTCTTATTTCACTCATTGAGGAGTGTTTTCTGATAACCTACCCACTATCAGCTTTTGTATCAGAAAAAGGTTGTGTATAACCCTTGTGCGTGTAGAAAGTATTCTATACGGGGAATAGTTGAATCACCACTTGTAAGGTGATTGCAAGTGTAGAGGGTGTTCTACACGGATCCTTTGTAGCAGTGTTGTTCAAAGGTGTAATAGGTTTCTATCTCCACCCGAAGGAGGTTGAATAGTGAATTTGGGAATCCTCAAGGGGTAGCTTGAGGCGAGGACGTAGGCAGTGGGGTTGAACCTCTTTAACATACTGAGTTTGCTTCTCTCTTACCCTTACTCTTTATATTTATTGTTATTTCATATTTTGTTTATTTTTATATTATATATTTGATTTATAATTGTTATTTTTTTAATACAACTCAATTCACCCCCCCTCTTGTGTTAGTCATTTGGGAAACACATGTGATTGAATGCTATACGTAGTATGTATTGTATGTATGTTTCATGAAATGAACGATGAAACTTTATGTTTAAGTCATGAAAAATAGGTTTTATCAAATGAGCTGATGCACCTAAGGAATGAAATGAAAGAGTGAAAGGAAAGGAAGGGACTAAAATGAACAAATGTTTTAACATATGAATGTACATAATGACCAAGACTAATGAATAATGGTACCAAAGGACTGAGCAGATTGCAATACCGAGTAAGTAGTACTGGTAGTGCACCAAATGATGTCTCCTGACTTAGGGATTCTCAACCCGAGGCCATAGGCAAAATCATGTATAAAAGACTGCTAACCCCAACACATTGGCATAATTGTATGTACTAGCCAAAGGAAAGTGATAAGGTTAATTGAATGCATAAATGTTTTAGTTTTATGAAGAAAAGTACAAGGTGAGACATGTTTTAAGAAATGAAAATCCCATTTTTAAAAGAAAAACTTCACTTTGTACTTAATGTTTTAAAGAAAAGAAAATGTTTTATGTAGAGTATGTATGTGAGTGACAATACATGAATGAAAACTTATATTTTTATATTTTCACGGTATGAAGTAGTACTTATTGGCTATTCGACTTATTTTGTTTTCATGTGTGCCTCACCCAAGAATGAAATGGGGACGAAGCTTCAGAATAGACATAGTCTAAGGAAAATGTGACGAAATCTTAGGTTTTTTTGCATTTTATGAAAAACCATTTTCGTAAAAAGGACTTTACATTTTTAATAAATTATGTTTGCTGCAAAAGTCTCCCTTAGCTTTGTAAACGAAAATTTTAAGTCCTATTTGTAGAGTCTTTTATATCTTGGGAAGGGAAAAAAAAAGTTTTAAAAAGTTAGTAATTCCCGTTTTATTTTCTAAAATTATTTTTCTAAAAGTTCCACTACAAAGACACATACGTTACAATAATATAAATAGATTAATAATAGTTTAATATATGTAAACATCATAGTAATACTATCATACATAATCAAGTATAGAAATAAGTTTATTTTAATAAATATATAGAAATAAGTTAGAAACTAGTATTTAAATAAGTCTATTATAATAGCTAAAGGCCTGTGGCCTGATTGGCATAACCCTCAAGCCTCCAAAATAGAGGTCTTGAGTTCAAAACTGTCCTCCCCAAATTATTAACAAAGAAAAGAAAAGAAAAGTCTAGTATAATAAGTTAATAACACATATACTATTTTACTAAAATATAATAACATATAATTAGACACTAGAAAGTTTAGTATATAATAACTTGTAATTAAACACTAAAAATAATATGTAATACAATAGTATGATAACATGTAATTAGATACTATAGTATAAGTTTTGTATAAAAATAAATTAAATATTAGTATAGATGTAAATTAGTAGCAAATTATTTAGTTTTAATTTTTAATTTTTTGTAAAAATTAAAATTTGAAAGCCCATATATATATATATGTATATTTAAATGGTCTAAATATGAAGCTTAAAAGAAATCCAAAACGGAAAGCTTAAATTTGACTCCATTTCAACAGGTTGGAGCCGAAGTGAGAGTCGAATGAGAACCTACATAAGTCAGAGTTAGAATCGGGGTTCGAATTTCTCTCTTCACTCTACGTCTCTCACTCATCTCTCAACTACCCCACCACCCCATGTCTTTCCCTCCAATTTGTTTCATGTTGCGTCACCATGCCGCTCATCTCTGTCGGGCTTTGTTAGCGTAAAGTTCCTCTCTCTCTCTCTCTCTCTCTCTCTCTCTCTCCATTGTAAATAATGACAGTACTATAATAGTTGTACTTGCATAAGAACAAGTTAGGATAAAATGGGTAGTGGTCAAGAGTTAAGACCCGTTAGAAGATTATTTAATTTATCAATCAAACAAACAACAAACTGTTGTAAACCATGTTGAATTGTATGACCACATTTATATAGTCTTCAAATGCATAGTGCATAGTACTAGCATAGTGAGTTGGCCGACATATGCATAGTGTATAGTACTAGCATAGTGCTAACATAGTGAGCTAGCATAGTCCCCCTTTGTACGCCTATATATATCGTTAAATTCTTTAAGAAAGATATAAGTTTGATAACAGATCAATAAGAGAATCTCCTCTCTCGTTCTCTCTCAATCTCTTGAAACTCTCTCTTTCTTTTTATTTAGTTTATAACACGTTATCAGCACGGGTTGTCTCTCTCAGCATAAGATCTCCGGCCTCTCCAAGGCCAAACGGGAAAATAACGATGCCTGTTAGCTCTGATACGAGTCCGATCAGAACTATTATAGTGCTCATGATGGAGAATCGGTCCTTCGACCACATGCTGGGTTGGATGAAGAAGCTCAACCCCCAAATCAATGGCGTGGACAGCTCTGTGCATGATTCATATGGTCCCAATTCTCCCCCAAAGATTAGATTGTTCTCATGGATCGCTCTCCGGCCCTCTCATCACCATCGCCGGTCCCCAGCCGGATGAAGGCCTCGGAAAGCTCTGAAAGCACTCTGCTTTCTCTTTTCGATTTGGATCCAGCAAGGAATCGGAGAGAGGAAATCTCAAAGATCTCAGCCTTGGAATCACTCGGAAACCGAAACCCAAAGAAAATCCAGAAAGATCTCTTCCGGCGGCAACCACTAAAGATTTATTAACAAAATTGGAGATTAATTCAACTGAGGCTTTTAGACAGAACTTCGTGGCTCCTTCAAATGCGCAACCCATGGAGTTTCTTCCACCATAGACTTTCAAGCCGACAAGGAAAGGGAGATCGTGGCTTTAGCTAGCAAGGGAAGCTCCAGTACTTCCAGCGGCTTTGTTTCTGCTTCCGGCACGGACAAAGTTAATTCAGGAAGATCTATGGCTCATAAATCAACTGTACCTGTATGGGCCTTGCAGTTGCAGAAGGGGCGCTTCCTACCTTAAGCTTCGGAAGGGCGATTGTTTTTTTATAGGCACTGTTTTCGTCGATCTATGGTGGCTGTGAGTTGCAGGAAGCCTCTTGGTGCCGATTAACAGTTGTAGAGATAAGGAGATTTTTCATTTGACTAGTTCCAGGACAGTCTTTCCTGGTTTAGAGATGGATGGATAATCCACGCGCTGTGCTTCAGCCCCAATAGATGCTGGACCTTTGTCAGTTCCTCTGTAATTTACATCTCGGTAAGCACGTCAACTTTAATTTACTGTCCTAGACTAAAACCTTTGACTCAGAATTTTCTGCTTATCTTCCCTCCACCTTTATCTTATATATTTAATTATATGACTAATCATCAATCTTTCTACTAATTCAATGTTACGTGTAAACATAATACGTTTTAGGCTATAGTTTTTGGACTTTCATAGCATACTTTGTGGAAAAGTTGCAGGAGTAGGTATGAACTTTTGACTTGGAAATTCTTCTTTATAATTAGGCCTACAATAGGGTGCAGTTATTGAAAGTTGAAAACTTATCGGCATCCTTATATGAGGATGCGGATGTTCTTAATACTGCTTATAAATGTTTATGGTTATAAATTAATTTGTATTGTATTGAAACTAGCGGGAAGTTGTCACAAAGATTCTAATAATTTTGAAGTTAGTAATCGTCAACTTTAAGTAAGTTTTTAATATAGTATTTACAATTGCTGAGGTAAATATTAATGATTATATTCATTATTATTACTTGATAAATTCTATGTTTATTCACATAGTTTATATACAAGTTTTATTTATTTATACTTGTTATGAATTATTGATGATAAAATTCATCTTGGAATGAGAATGGAGCATCTCTGAAGGATTGTCCTAAATCAATAACAGCTTTTGAGTATCTCATAGTTTAAATGAGTGATACTTGTACCAAAAGCTCATTATGATTTATGCACCTGAAGTTGCATAATTGAAATTGTGTAAATGAGTGATACGTAAAGCTCATTATGATTTATGCACCTGAAGTTACATAATTGAAATTGTGGAAAGAATATATATTTGAATGAACGTCTCGAATGTGCTCCTGAAATAGCAATATCGAGTATGCTTCTGAAGTAGCAATATGAAATGTAAACGTTCACAATATATTCTAAATTTATATCTAGTCTTTCAGTAACTGAGCAAAATAATGAGCTTTTGATAAGAATCATTAATCACGTCTTATTAGATCTACATCATTCTCTGAAGTGAATGATAATGAATTTATATCATTCTATTCCCTGAAGTGAAAAGAATTATGCGTTTCATTCAAAGAAACTAAGAGATTGGACGTGATAATGAATATCTTTTCGGGCCAGAAGCTCGTATTGAAAAAGCTGTAAGCTTTTTCTTTGAAATGATATTATACAAATTATTGAATCAAATATTATGATGCATCAAAAGGTGATATGATTCAAAATATTTGTATCTTTTCATGGTTATCTTGATCATCCAAAATTAATTACGATAAGTCGAATGATTTTCTTATGGACGTCCATAAAAGAACCAGAAGATTCTTTTATTATAAATTTTTACCACCAGAAGTGGAAAGAAAAATTTACTTGAAGCAAATAAGATGAAATTATTCGATGTTATCTTGATTATCATATGTGAACCAGAAGTTCAGATGATAATTAAATTTTGGATACAATAAGATAAAAATGTCTCATATTCTAGCTGCTAAAATCCCAGCGAGGATTGAAGTCTCTGTAGGACAATTAAGAAATTCAGCAGTCTAAAGACATGTATAAAGGCATGTGAGACTTATCGATACAAAAGATAGAGTATCTCAAAAGAGAAAAGCACAAATAATTTGGTACTCCTAAAGAGGTCATTCCCACAAAACAAGTAATAAAGTCCATCCAAATTCTCTGTATAAAATTCTCCTATATAAACTCTTGAAGAGTGCCTCCTGAAGAGGTTTTTCATGAAAATGTCTTCCCTTGAAGAGGGACAGGTACCTGAAAATAACGAAATCTCGTTACATTTCATGAATAATGGAGAAATTATGGATAGAAATAAAATTGTTGTCGACAATGTATTTCCATATGAGATGGCAATTGACATTACCAGAAGTAATGATGAAAGTGAATCAAGAATCGTCGAAGAATACGACGTAAAATATTGGCCAAATTTGAAAGAAACAATTCCTGCAAAATTGATTCACTAGTAAAATATGATGCATCGGGACTTATAGTCCAAACACCTAAAGAGGTGATGCTTGTTGAATGTCAGTGGGTATTTATGGAAAGGAAATAAAAATGTGATAAATAAATCACGAGTCAGTTTCTCAATTCCTGCAGAATTGATATCACTAAGTAAAATATGATAAATATGGACTTGAAGTCCAAACACCTAAAGAGGTGATTTTTGTTAAATATCAGTGGATATTTATATACATGATATAAAAAAGCCTGAAACTTTTAATATGAAAATATGATATAGAAATTACAAGTTAATTTCTCGAAGAAACAATATTGATATGATTTTAAAGTGGTTGAAATCATATTGAGATTTTTATTAGCTTGAAAGTTACCGAGAGTTTGGATATGCATGATTAACTGCATATTTATATGGATCATTGGATCATGATATATATGAAAATCCCTGAAGGATAGAAAATGTCTGAAACTTTTAATATGAATACATCTGGAAATATGTATTCTATCAAGTTTCAAAGATCCTTATATGATCTAAAGCAATCCAAACGCAAATGAAAACAAGCTATTATTGCAGTTTATATATATGATTTAAATGTCATTGAGGCTCCAGAAGAGCTCATGAAACTGCACATATTTGAAATATAAATCTGAAACCCTTGCGGCTTTAAGGGGAAGATGGATGATGTTATTAGTCATGAAATACCATCTTTTAATACAATTAATATTTCAGATTCATATTATGGGTTTGATATGAAGTGTGCATTATTAAAGAAGAAATAAAAGGGAGCACACAGAACATTTACTAAAAGATAGAAACACAAATATGAATATTTGTGAAATATTATTTTATTATCTTGAAGCAAGAATTACAAAAATTTGAGACACTTTGCCTCATTCTTCAAACGCTCTTGTTCTTCAAGAATCTGCATGGCATCCCTATCTAAAGGGGTGGGCAATCGAAAAGAAGATTTAAGCAAGGATTTTAAATTCCTATTCTCTTTCTTTATTGATTCTATCTTCATGTTGGACTCCAGAAGAAGTCGCTGAAATATAACAATATTCTCGTGGAGATTGTCAACTCCACAAGTTCTGGATTGCAGTCGCTGAGAAAATGCGACAATGGATGATGAGTATCGGGTACCGAGACTCACAAGCTCATAGATAGCTTCATTATCTGACCTACGAGTCAGATCATTATATTGCATGATAGCACCTGTGGTAGAAGCAGGAACAGCTGATGAACGAGGTGCAGAATACCTCATATATTGACCCTGAGAAGATTGCTGAGCCATTACAGAGAGAGATTGCAGGATAAGAATGCAGAAAGAGATTGCAGAGTAAAAATGCAGTATGATTACAGAAAAGTGAAGAAGATGAGATGCGAATGAAGATGAGCTGAATATCTCTTTTATAGAGAAAATTATGATGCAGCATCTCTCGTGAAGCAAGAGAAAAGAGATGGAATATATCTTCATAGTTCTGCGGCGTCTGACAGCACGCCTGACAGCTGCGGTGCCTGACAGCACGCCTGACACCTACAGAAGAGTTGAAAATCTGCGATGCTTGTCTGATCTTAAAAGGCTGGCCACCGTTTTTATTAAAAAATGAGGTTAGCGGTTTAATGTTGATGAATTCTCCACTAACTGTGTTATTTACAAGAACTCCAGAAGAGTACAACTCCAGAAGAGTAGTGATGAGCAAAAAGATCCAGTTGTGATTATTTTATCAACATGGATCAAGTCCACAGTTAGTTGGATGTATAGATGCGAGTTATCTTTCAGATACACACAAGAAGATCATTGCAATTCATGAGAAGAAAGTTGAAATTGATATCAAGAAAGTACGGTCAAGTAAAAATCTGGAAGATTTATTCACTAAAGCACTACCAACTGCAACGTTTAAGAAGATTATGCAGAACATTGGAATACGGAGGTTTGAAGATCTGTTATCATGCACTTTTCAGGGGAAGTAATGTCTTGAAGACTTGTGCTGATTGTACTCTTTTTCCTTCGCTAAGGTTTTATCCCACTGGGTTTTCCTTTGCAAGGTTTTAATGAGGCAATCCTAAAGCATTCGGCGATACACATGAATACTGTACTCTTTTTCCTTCGCCATTGGTTTTTTCCCACAGGGTTTTTCCTTGGCAAGGTTTTAACAAGACATATTCTTTAAATATGGTCATCCAAAGGGGAAGTGTTGTAAACCATGTTGAATTGTATGACCACATTTATCTAGTCGTCAAATGCATAGTGTATAGTACTAGCATAGTGAGTTGGCCGACATATGCATAGTGCATAGTGCTAGCATAGTGCTAACATAATGAGCTAGCATAGTCCCCCTTTGTACGCCTATATATATCGTTGAATTCTTTAAGAAAGATATAAGTTTGATAACAGATCAATAAGAGAATCTCCTCTCTCGTTCTCTCTCAATCTCTTGAAACTCTCTCTCTCTCTTTATTTAGTTTATAACACAAACGTAATTGCCCTCAAAATTAATTACAGTGCTCATACTTCATTAAGTCCTTATTTAAGAACACAAAATATCTTATCTCATTTAATCACGTCTCAAAACTTATTTTTTAAATATCACTCAAATACAAATATTTTTCAATTACTTAATCATTATAGCATTCTTAAACTTCCAAACAAAATACAAAAAATAATATAATTATTTCAAATTCCAAAATAAAAATTATATTAAAAATTCCTATTTCATTAATTTTTTTATTCATTTTTTTATTTTCTTTCTCAAAAATCCAATAAAATATTTTAACTCAAACTATTTCACGATTATTCACAAACCATTTCACTATTATTAACAAAATTCTAATTTTATCTCCTTCAAACATCCCATTAGGTTTCCTAGTTCCTTTGCACAATGAAAGAAAAATGCGAAACACAATTGGACATATAAAAAGGAAAATTCAATTTGGAGAGAGAAATTACAGGATATAAAATTTCCTAGAACTCAATTAATCCAGGTATTTTTTTAATCGACAGTGGCATAAAACTCAATTAAGTGCATACTTTTAAAAGGGGATATTATTTTTTATATTCATGTAATATTAAGTTTATAATTTTTCCTTTTTTGTCATGTATTTTCAGGTTAGAGAAACATAAAATATAGGAAATGAATATAAAAATAAGTTCCTTGTTTCTGTCTTGGTTTTATCGTTTATATAAATCTAAGATATAAGATAAATTATTTGAAATCTTTTATTATGTGAAATTACAAAAATATCCTTGGAGAACCCAACAATAATATTAATAATAAAGTTATAATAATGGTATTATTATAATTCAGTATCAAATTATAATAGTTCATCAATCCAATCTTTTTCACTTATTATTATTATTATTATTGTTATTATTGATATTATTATCTATTACAGATGAACTCAAAGTTACACCTTTTAGGACCATAGCCAGTACACATGATGCAGGTGGGTATGCTCCTAAAAGGTGTCAAGTTGAAAAATATAAAGATAAGATCATTCGGCCTTCTCAGATGTCGGGTTTGACACCTAACCCAAGTACCACATTCTCAGTACTATTTTATTTCTTTATTTTTTCAACGATTAAAAAAAAATGAGGAAGGGTTTCTTTTTTTTTGGGCAATACTCCACATTTATCATATTAATTATGAGTTTGCATGCATTACATTGTAAATAAGGACGCTATGATGATCCTGGTACTTGGCAATGTTGGCATGGTTCATTTTGTTTAAACAAGCTTCTCATCTTGTACTCCCCTTCTCCATATCCTTTCTTTTGTGAGTGTTTTAGTTTTGCTGATAAAATTAAGTATACAGTGAATTAGTGATAGAGAGATGATGCATATACAAATATATATATATATATTTTTTTAAATGCTTACACAAGCTAGCTCCTTAAGAAAATATATATTCCTTTTTTTTTAAAATGTATATATAGCCGTTCATTCCAATTAAGATGGTATGAAGGCTTTTAGTCTTCCCTTAACTCCTTTAATGGGATCTGAGGTTGAACCGCAAACATCTGTAGTAGTTGTGGTGATGGTAGGGGTGTCGACTTGTTGGGATGGCTCGTTTCCTCCCGAAGCCAATAATCCTATTTCTAATGCGTCAGTCTCTACCTCTGCTGCATTTCTTATCATTTTTCTGCTATTTTCTTGCAAAAGCTTTGGTCAGTTGTCTGTGCCTTTAGGGATGTATAGCTAATTCCTCCAATAAATGATTCCCAAGTCTCTGGTTTCCTTTCAAGCATTCGTTGATGGCAAAACGAGCATTCGAGTTCTACTTGCGTTATCTGTTATATATTGAGATGAGATAAAATAAAATTTTTTTAAAATAAAATAAAATATTATTATAATATAATTTTTTAATATTAATTTTATTTTAGAATAAAAATAAATAAATTATTTATTATATTTTATGTAAAAATTTATGAAAGTTATAATAATTAGATAAGATAAAATGAGATAATTTAGTATTTGATAACCAAATAAATTCTCAAAATCTCTCAATTTTAAGAAATAAACTTAAATTTTTTGACAAAACTACATTTCCATTCTATTTTTTATTTAAAGAAAATGTTTAGAATATCAATAGTATTTCCATATTTAGAAAATTACTATTCCTCTTGTAAGGATTCGTTTGAATTTAGAGATGATATGAAATAATTTTAAATAAAAGTTAAAAATTGAATAAAATATTATTTTTTAATATTATTATTATTTTAAAATTTTAAAAAATTGAATTATTTATTATATTTTGTGTGACAATTTAAAAAATTTATAATAATAATGTAACGTCTGTCCTTGTGGTGTGACCTTTAGCAAATGATTTTAAGAAAAGAGACGGTATTACAGTTTATTTTGAATTTTTTTTTTCAGTTCATGCCAGGATACAAAAAACTCTACGTTTATAAAATGAAACTTATTTCTTAATTTAAAAGATTACAACGAAAAATATTAAATTTTATAATTAAAGTCATTCATACAAAATGTCATGCTTAAGTTTCCGTGCTCTTCCCTTTAGACTGTATCAGTCCTGATGCAGTATACTTATCGTATCCTTGGGAGGACACACATAAAATTAAAATAAGTCAATAACTAATAAATATTATTTTATACAGTTAAAATATAATCACATAAATTTTTAGTAATGAGTTTTTCTATACTTAAGCCTCTACAGTATCCAACATCGCACTCTGCCGATATGGTGTTTTTTTTTTTCTCCTCTACAGTAAAACACACACGTTGTACTAAAAAGTATCCCCAAATCAAACCCTATTCGAATTTCACGGAAGAGAATCTCTCCCTCCAACTTCGCCTCGCCCCTCCCGCTAGGTTCTTGCCGCTCGTCTACCATGCATCTGCCGTCTTCCGTACCAAAAACCCACCACCCTTGAAGAGGTCGGTCTCAGGCTATCTGCTTTCTGCTATCTCTGTGAGCTATTTGCCATATCTGGTAACATTTTCTTTTCTTTTTCATTCAAAATTTGTCCCCATTTCGATTCACTCCTTTTATTTATCATTCCTCTTGCTCTTTATATTTCATAAACTTGAGATTAGGTGTTGGTTGTTGTTGATGGCGGTTCTTTCTGTGTCGATTGTTGTTGTCATTGTTGCCGCTAGTCTGCTTTGTGCTTGGAAATTATGTTTTAGTGATGGCAATGTTAAGGTTCCTTTTAATTCCCAGAAATGTAAGAGATATAGCTTGCAGGTTTATATCGAATGACAGCAGGAAATTGATGAAAATACCTCAAATGTTCATACGCTTTGGGGTATTCGAGGTCCCCAATTCCTCCATGAAAACTACACAGAAAACAGGTAAAAAGCTCCAAGAACGAATCCTCCTCATTCCGGCGTGATACTTAACAAACTCCTCCCAGGAAATTACAAGCAAGTCCCTGGTTACCAGGTTCCAGATATAGTGCCCAAAGCCCACCGTTTTGTCTAACGGTTTATTACAATTAAACCCTCCCCATACTATAAGCTACGTCGTTTCCCTTAATAACTAAGTGATGTCGTATTGGCTCCTAAAGCCTGCTGGAGCTGCGTCGTTTTGGTGCATCTGCTGAAGACACACTTAAGCCGAAGCCTCTTCACTTCACGAACTGACTCTGCTGTCTCATTTCTCCCGAAACCTAACTCTTCCATCTTCATCTTCTAGGTCTCTTCTTTGCAGCATCATAACAGGCAACCTGTCTGATGATAGTTGGGAATTGTGAAATTTGGGAATTTTTTTGTTTGTTTATGCTTTTAAGATAAGGATTATTTAAGTTTCAATAGTTTATTTGAATTTCTTTTTAGTAAGTAAAATCTACCAATTTGAACGAGTTTATGCCAATTTTTGTGAATTAAATTACTTGTAGTCATCAGCCTCCTCTGAGCATATAAATATTTCGGGCCGCCTTCTATTAAATGGGTTCTCCATTGTTTATTTCCTTTCATATTTGTAACTTCTTGTGAGTGACAACCTCGTGGTAGTTACTGGAGTTGGTTACAAGTTAATCTATTGGGGGAAAAACATCTGGCTTGAATTATGCCTTTGAGTTTTAGCTTGTCAGAAAGAGCTCTTTTGTTTCCATGGCATGGAGGCTTGGTTGTAACTGGCCGACATTTGAATCATAGAAAATTGATTTTTCTGATTGAAGGAAAATGCCTTCTTTTAGTGCTTCGGATTGTTAAAAAAAAATGCTTATTTTCTTGTTAAAATAGCTTATGATAATTATGTTTGGAGCTCTAAAGATTTTTTAGCAAAAACTTTTTAACAAATGCTTTGCTCAAGGAAGAATGACTTGTCTGGGCTGTCACTAGCAAAGAATTTGGACATATTCTATTCAATTTATGTTATATCTATCTAATAAGTGCCATTTAAATAATTCAACTCGTTAATGTGCCTTCTGGTCATCAACCAAACTATTGGAATACGGATGCCAATTTTAGCAAGTTATATGTAGTAGTAAATATGTTTTGATGATGAATCATGGTTGCCGTAATTATGTTTTGATGTGCGCGTCTTTGTAACTAATAAATTTTGAATGAGTGAAACTAATTTACATTGTAAATGAGTCCATGGATGTCCATGTTTGACGCATAGGGAAGTTTTTTTTTGCGATATATTGTTCTGTATATGGGGTCTTTTTGGTTTTTGGCACTATCTCACATAAAAAATTGCACTCTCAAAAGTTTGTATCCCCTAAATGGAAAAGAAATGCCAAATCAATGTCCAGGAGTAGAAGAATATGCAATCAAAATGACCATCTCGTTCCAGGTTCATATCTTTACAAACCGACATCTACCAACTTGATAGCACTTCAGGATTAGAAGCTGTCAAATACAAAAGCACATCCACATCTATCAACCTGATACCTATATAAAATCACACTCACATCTATTAAAATGAACTCATAAATATTTTTTACAGCCCATGAAGCAAATGTAAAGTTCAAACCACACACTACATGGGAAAACCAATAAATATTTTTTTACAGTCCATGAAGTATTTTTACAGAAATTAATAGTTCCATATCCCTGAATGCTTCACTCTGCTCTTGGTTGCTGTACTTGTAAGTTCACCAACACTTGTACCGTAATCTATAGGGTTAAGATATTGCAATTAGCAAAATTGGATGACCAAATAAATCTACTACTAATTTAAATGAACAACTTTATACATTTTAAGTACATTTTTAAGGATACATACCAATGATAACAAAACCAAAATCCCCAACTATAGCTCCGGCTGTGTTCCATCCACCCCAAGTTGCATCTATGAATATCTGGGTTGATGAATTCTCCATCATGTATACATTGTAGTAACTAGAATAAGGAACTCAAAACTCTTATTCTGCATTTTAATAAGATTACTGCATGCCAACAGGAACTAAACCCACCACCAAAATCAGAAAAAGCATTATGCCACGGACTCCAAGGTAATTCTACATGCATCCACTATATAATTATAACACTACTAACAGCTCAAATCTGCAAAAAGACTATTATTCTAACAAGTTAAGGACAATAGTAAATACATTGATGGAGATTTCTGCACATTATGTGTATATATATATATCCATTTGAATTTGTAAAGCAAATCACAGACTATATCAATTTGCTGAAATATAACCCATACACACAAATATAACATATTGAACTCATGAAATGATCGACCTAATGAACATTACATATGCTGACAACGGAAAATTAAATAGTTTTAGATCAACCAAATTATTTAAAACCTAGAAATAGAAAGACCACAAAGAACTAAACTAATGGCTGCTTGATGATAGAAAATAAAAAAACACAAGTCAAATTCAAGAAAACCAGACTAAATGAAAAAACAACCAATAAATCGAATCTAACAAAAAGAAAAAAGAAACTAAGAACTGTTACAAAACCAAACCAGGAAATATATTATGAAGTTACCTTCACCGCCGTACTTCATTGTAGACCAGCACTACTCATCACTCCCTGCATTAAAGCATGAATTTTGCCATGAGTACATAAACACATGCATGAATTCAATTATACTAATAAATATGGATTTATGCGTATATATATATACACACGCGCACACACACACACACATGCACGTATATATATATTGGAATATTATTTTCCTTGTACCAGTGTATTAACAGAGCAGGGAGTCTTTCTCCGATTGCCTTTGTAAAGGCAAGGCAGAGGATCTGAAATTGGAAAAGAGGAAAAAAATAGAAATTTTTAAGAAAATAACTGATAGAGATATGTTGAAAGGCAGAGAATCAGATGATGAAGGAAATGTTTAAGTAGATCTTGGCAGATTTTGAAGACAGTTCATATATGACTGAAGAGGAATGAGAAAATATCTAGAGAGAGGACACTATGCTAAACTTTTTTTAAGTGAGATTTTTATTCTGAAAGTTTTTATCTAGGCATTGGGTTGTGGAGTAGAAAACAGATCACCTTTCCCGATAGACTCAGAAATTATAGAAATCATAAGCACAACCCCAACTCAGAAATCATAAAATCGTGCAATAATAGCCTAAAAATAAAAACCCACCTCAGAAATCATAGAAATCATAAGCACAATCCCAACTCAAAAATCATAAAATTTGTGCACTAATCTAGATCTAGGGTTATGGTTGGTGATCATACAGAACAACGGCAGAGGAGAAGCAAACTGTAACAAGTGAGGTTGGAAATCTAGGATTCTTCTTCAGTTGGCACAGAGGAGAAGCATTGAGGGAAGCACAACTGGGTACTCAAAGGGGAGAGAGATTTCTCATATGGGATCTGCAACTGGGTACTCATGGGGGAGAGCAAGATTTGAGATGAGAGAAGATGAAACATCCATCATGGGGGAGAAGAGGGATTCAGAGGGAGGGAGAGTCATGGACAAATGGGGGAAGAGGGATTTGGTGAGGCGAGAGAAGGCACGAGAGGGATTCCGATTCAAGAGGGAGGGAGAGGCACGACCAGACCAGACTCAAGTTAGACCGGGTTTGCCACATCACATTCGTGTGGTGTGTGATCTGCAAACCGGCTCAGGACTAGATTTCCTCTTTCAATCATACAATCATCACTCCATACATACCATACATAGACATTCATTTGTTTAAAACGTTACGAGGTGGAGTTTTTCTTTAAAGAGTTTTCTTTCGTAAAAGAGTTCCCCACGCCTCATTGCTTTCATTTCTTAAAGAGTCTTATCATGCATACATTCTTTCTTATCACTTTCATTGGCCGTTACATACTGCTACGCCTCGTGTGTTGGGGTTATAGGCCTTTTGCACCCTGATTCCGCCCGTGGTCAAGGGTTTGGAATCCTTTTCCGTCAGGGTGTAGCACTGGGTGCACTACCAGTACTACTTATCAGGCATTTTAATCTGCCCAGTCCATTCCTTCGGTTCTGTTATCTGTTCAGTCTAGTTATAGTCATTACGTATTTTCATATATGAAACATTTAGTCATTTTAGTCCTTTTTTAGTTTTTTCAATCCTTCAGTCAATTCATTCACAAAAGTCATTTAAAAGCATGAGCTTAAAAGTCATCTTTAATGGCATCCTTAAAACTTCAATTCATGGTATCGTTTAAAACATCAGTTCATAGGGACATTTTAAATACTTTCTTCGCGTCGTTTAAAGCATAAGCCGAGTCCTCTCATTTCGTTTCATGAAAATACGTACAATACTTACTACTTACAGTCATTCATTCACATGCATACATTTAGTACTTTGGAGTGCATAAAAGGGGCTGCCAAGAAGGACTGTTACATACTTATACCTGAAAGCTTATACTTAGCATTCTTTCATAAAGCATATTTTGTGTTATTTCGTAATATATCCTAAAGGAAAAACATTTCATTTTCATTTTCTTTGCTTTAAAAAACTGTAAAAGAGTATGAATATAATACTTACTTGGACTCAATGCCATACTCATTTCATGCAGTCCATTCATGTGCGTATCATATGGTAACCTACATGAATATACATAACCTTAACGTTATTCTCTATCTAGTACATAAGCAACTATACTAAAAATAGAATTATGCTTCCCTATGAACACTCCATCTATCCTGTATCCTTACGGATCCCTTACTATGTTAAAACCTTAGGATTAAGACACTAATATCTTCGTTTTATCCTCCTATTAACCACACGTCGACACATGACTCAGACTGACTAAGTTACGCATCCCAATCCTAGACGACATATTCGTCACCACCTTCATGCATCCTAGCTTACACTAAACCCTCATGCCCATCCATACACATCACACGGCTTTAAGCCAACTTTGAGTCTTAAACATCGTGTAACCATATTGAGGACATATTACCTATTATATATGGTAAATTCGTCCTGTACACGTATCTCACCAGATGCATGTGCACTTTACCCTCATATCACCTAAGATCAACATATAATCCTTTGATCACTTGTTTGTATGAACAAGCACTATACTCCGATACCAACTTACTTGTAAACCCGATAGGTAGGACTCTTTCTACGTCCCGGCCCTTTACAAGTTTATCCAAACACTTAACACGGCAGGACTCCATCCCAATACACTTTACATCACATCACGTAGCTCGAGGCTAATCCTGAGCTTCATCGTGACACCCGTCACTATGATAGGGTCACAACACGACTTCTTCGGGATACTGTTCAACATTCCCCGACACTACACCACATGCTCTACGCTCATTGACTACGCCATCTAACCTTCGTGCATCACGACTTCACTACGCGGAGTACATTCCATGTGAACTCCTTTCCATCCACTATGACATCCATCACAACAACGCACGCCATATGGTGCATCGCTACACAACATGGAGTACGCACCATGTGTACTCCCTTCACACTACGCTACATTACGACTACGACACATACTTCATACCATAGTCCACAACAATACGAAGCATACTACACAATTATGTTCAACACTTCACTACACAGCTACACTTCACATCACACTACACAACGAACTCCACAATATTAACTGCACAGTCCACAACATAACATCTAACATAAATAACGCGGGATAGAGGGTTATACTATCGTTGGGATTAACTCGTGCGTTACTTGCTGTCCGGTACAGCCAGCGGCGTCGGAAGCCACTAGCTTAGGTGGTAGCTGTTGAGGTCATGACTTTAGAACAGGGTTACCTCAGGGATTGGACCTAGGGTTTTGGTTACTAGTTTCGGGCTAAGTGACGGTGCCGACATGGTTAGGGGTTCATGGGTGGCGGCTAACACTGCGTACGGTGGCAGTTGGCCACGTACAGTGGCTATCCACGACATATGGTGGCTGTCCACCACATAGAGTGGCAGTTTGGGCTTAGGGATGAGCTAGGGTCTGCCAAGTGAGGTTCGTGGTGGCCTCGAAATGGTGGTGCCAAGGTGGCATGCAGTGGTTGCATGGTGGTTTTTGGAGGAGGTTCGGGCCGTGGGTCTCACGGTATAGAAATTGAGAGGGAGGCTTGGCTAGCAAGGAGGAGCCATGGTGGTCAGGGGAGGTCGTGGGTGGCAGTTGGCGGCTTGAGACTGGGAGAAGCTCGTGCTTAAAACCCATTTTGGGTTGGGTGGAGCCGCGTGTAGGGGAAACTGTCGTGGGGCTTGGGTACGGGCTATAGGTGCTCGCCGGCAAGGAGTGAAGCTGCCAGAGTAAGGTGGTGGCCCGAGGCTAACTCACGGCAGCGCTAGGAGCCACGCATGGTGAAGCCATGGGTGAAGAGAGGAAAAGGGAGAGAGAAAGAGAGAGGCTCGTGGGTGGTTCTAGTGGCTGGGGTCAGTCGTTTGTGGGGGGAGAAGGTCGCAGGCATCATTGGCCGCGCACAGCGGTGCAAGGAGGAGAAATGGATTTTGAAACCCATTTTAGTTGGGTTGCTGTAGGAGGAGAGGGAGGGCAGTGCGAAGTTCACTGGTGGTGGAGAGGTACTCGCTGGTGTGAGAGGAAGCTACTGGCCGTGGAGGTGAGGCTGGATGGCGCACGCCGCCGCTGGGCTGGGCTGGAGGAGATTTGGCAGGGGGAGAGAAGCCTTTCGTTGGGCTTGGAGAGAGGGAGAGGGAAAGAAGAAACGAGGGAAAAAACTGGAGCTTGGGTATTTAATCCCGGCCTTTCGTTTTGGGATCTACAAAATGATCTAACGGTAAATTTAAATATTGATTTGAGAATGTGTAGATATTAATTTAATTGAAAACACTAAGAGGAGTCAAGATAGAATATTATTTTATAAACTAAAGTTCATAAAATAATATTGCTCAATCATTAATTAAAATGATGAAATCTTGTTAATTACTTGAAGAGAATAAAATTATTTCAATTAATTTAGAGTTTTCAACATAATTTAAATCTCAATATGTTTTTAAATGATTAAAATCATTTAATTAAAATGATTTTCTACAATTATAATTTTTTTGCAGCTCTTCAAAAATATTATAATTGTCTTATTTAAAATTAAGTTTAGTCCAATAATACTGAAAATATCTCTTATAAATATTTTTAGAACATTTAAAATATTCAAAGGCTTTCAAACACTGAACTTACTTTAGAAATCACTTAATATCTTTTAAAACACGCCATTGAGGTTCAACACGCATAACAAGACTCATGACCGTCTTATTCTTATGGTCAATGACCTGAATCTAAGGCTAGATATATATATCCTTCATCTCCTCATCGGTTTTTTGTGGCTATATTTGGTGCTACTGAATCTAATTTCTATTATCATCTTTGATTTTGTGTCCTAACATAAGCTGTTTATTAGCTTCTTTATTTCTAATACTCTTTTTTGGATGAATTTCTTGTCAGTGATTATCGACTTTAATCCTCTTATTTTTCTTTCTCTTATTTTTGATGACATAAGAAATGTCTGTGAGTGGAGGGAGTGTCATAATCAACATAGAAGGCTTGGCCAATTCAATTGAAGAAATTATGTCTCATAATTCATTTGTGCCCCATAAGAGTTGTATTTTCAAAATTTTGAATATACTCTACATGTAAAATGAAAAAACATTTATTCTTGGTGCATTTTCTTTCGGCCCTCTTCATCATGGCTATCCAAACTTGAAAGCTGCTGAAAAAATTAAACTACAATACTTGCAATGTCTTATTTCTCGATTACACACTTTAGAGACAAGTAAGAAAATGTTGATAGATTTGATGTAATCCATTGAAGAAGTGAAAAACGAGGCTCGTCAGTATCGTGCCGAACCTATTGAATACACTCAAGAAGAATTTGTTAAAATTTTATTAATTGATGGTTGCTTTATTATTGAGCTGTTTCGTAAGGATGTTTACGAGGAGCTTAGATAAAAAGAAGACTTTATTTTTGCCATGTTATGCATGCTTCAATTCCTCCACTACGACTTGATATTACTACAACAAATTCCTTGGATTGTACTTGAATGCTTGTTCAACAAGACCAAACAAGAAACCCACAGTGAATCCTTACTTCAACTTGCCATTCATTTTTTTGGGACAACTTTCTCAGCCACATCACCTACCAACGTCTTGCCTCTAGAAGACATCAAGTGCATTGTTGACTTGTTGAGAAAATTATTGGTTTCATCAATTAAAGGGGAAGAAAACAACTAAGAATATTAGGAGGTCATGCCTTCTGCTACTAGCCTTGTGAAGGCTAGAATCAAATTCATGAAAGGTACATCTGAAAGCATATTGGACATGGAATTCATTGATGAGGACCTTAAAATTCCTCCATTACTAATGTAAGAGACTACATAAACGACTTTTCCAAATCTGATTACTTTTGAACAATGTTATACCGACTGTGAAGCTCATTTGACTTCCTATGCCATATTCATAGACAACCTCATCAACACTACCAAGAATGTGGATATACATTATAATAGTGAGATTATTCATAGCTGGTCAAATCGAAGGGAAGTGATTCAATGCTTCAATAAGCTCTACCACAATACCTATATCAAAACTTTCTATTTCGGAAGCTTTTGCAAGAAAGTGAATAGATTCTGTCAATGTAGATGGCCTAGATGGCATGCAGTGCTTGTGCGCAATAATTTCAACACTCCTTGAGCTATTCTTTCAACATTGGCCTCTACCATCCTATTGATCCTCTCTTTCCTACAAATCTTGTATACAATGAAAAACTAGCAATATTACTATATTATCAGAAATTGTTGTCACTACAAAAAAGAAAAAAAAAGTATTTGTAAAAGAGGATGTAATTTGAATACGTCATGTTATGCATGCTTCTATAATTAACGTCTTTAATCATGTTGAATGATTTATTTGGACAAGAATTATCATAACTTGTAAAACCAGAACATATAATTATAAATATAGAACTTTAAAACACAAGATAGAAATGGTTAATCTGAGCATTTGTGATGACACTATTTTTATTGCCACTAGTGCTACATATACTTCCCCTACACGTACTGTCCATGCCTTCCCATTGAGCTGCTTCTGGCCCTTATGATCGGTTGGCAACTCTAGCATATCGCTATAGTTCTGGTTATACTTTTGTTGAGTGAGTGTAGAACCTGTTTTCCCTGCTTCTATTTCTTGGTCCAGCTTTGTAAAGAAGTTGCAGCTCTCTTCGTATACTTGGTCTCCTTCTCACTGAAGCTGCATTGCAAGTGTAACATGCTAGTTTTTGTGCTGATTGTTAACCTTGCCATGCAACCCAGGGTGTAAAACCATGTATATGTTTTCCCATGCGAGGACTCCATCTCCAGGTTCTCCTAACTACATTTCTTTCAAACCTTTCGGCATGGGTTTTACATGCGCTCTTCAATCTCCTACAAATGTGAACTGGTAGGAATTATTTGAGGTTGAAAATATTTACATGGGTTTGGGAGTTATTTTAAAAATCATAGAAGTTTGTCAAATGATAAGTACTTGGCAGAATACTGTTAGTTTATAAAAAAACTTAAAGAACACAGATGTGCCAACACACATACAGATGCATGCATAGGCTTATTATTTTAGAGAGTCTCTAAGATATATTTATGCTTTGAACGTGTTTTGGTAAAAAAAAAAATCTTAAAAAAATAAATGTTAATCTACATAAGACCCTTGAATATTATGGGTTTTAAGATTTCATAAACCCATAATAATACACTTTATAACAAGCTAATCTAGAAGTTAAAATCTTTACAAATTGATGATCCATTTAACCAAGTAGCATTTGTTTTTTGCTGCTGTTTTACAAACATGCCATCCTATACACAAGATACCATTGGTTTAGAGAGATCTAAATTTGCAAGTAGAAAGCATGTGAACTCTATGCCCAATATTTATGCTTAATTTGGGCTGTACTATCACATGTGTGAACATATACATAGATAATATGGAAGACCAAGAGAATGAGGAAGATAGATAATGGTAAAAAAGGTATAACTTCTGATTTAGGCCATATATTGCACAGTATTTTTGGCAATGCAAGTGTTGATCGTTAGAATTCATAAACTATTTGTAATGGTCAATCTTACATTGGATGCAATATTGTCAAACAATCGGTCCAATAATATTATCTGCTTAACAGATGATGATATATGTATAGGATATGTATGATGCATATACATAGAGTTCACATGCTTACTACTTGCACATTTCAATCACTCTCTAAACCGATAATAGTATCTTGTGTATAAGATAACATGTTTGTAAAATGACAGCAAAAAGGAAATGCTACTTGATTAAATGGATTATCAATCTGCAAAGGTTTTAACTTCTAGACTACCTTGTTATAAAGTGTATTATTATGGCTTTATGATGAAATCTTAAATCCCATAATATTCAGGGGTGTTATGTAGATTAACATTTATTTTCCTAAGAATTGTTTTTCTCAAAACACGGTCAAAGCATAAATATATCTTAGAAATTCTAAGATAATAAGCCTATGCATGCATTTGCATGTGTGTTGGCACGTCTGTGTTCTATAAGTTTTTTATTTTTTTTTTATTTTTTTATTTTTTTATAAACGAATAGTATTCTGCCAAGTACTTATCAGTTGGTAGACTTATATGATTTTTGAAATAACTCCTAACCCATGTAAATATTCCTAACTTCAAATAAATCCTATCAGTTCACATCTGCATGTAAAACCCAAGCCAAAAGGTTTGAAAAAATGTAGCCAGGAGAACCTGAAGGAGTTCTCGCATGGGAAAACATGTACTTGGGTTGCGTGGCAGAGGTCAACAACCAGCCCCAAAACCAGCCTGTTACACTTGCAATGTAGCTTTAGTGAGAGGGAGCCCAAGTATATGAAGAGAGTTGCAACTTCTTTACCAAGCTGGACCAAGAAACCAAGGAAATTTTTCATAGCATTAGGTAACTGCAGTTTCCAAAGCTTGGACCAAAAGTCTAGTGATATGTTGTTGTTCGAGGTCTACCCCTCTCTTCCTTCCAGAATATCTCCTTGAAGGTGGTAAGCACTCTTGACAGAGAACTTACCATCTACAGTGCATCTCCAAATTAACTTATTTGGATTATTACAAGGGCTTATAGGAATTTTACAAATGATATTTGATTCAGCCTCAGAAAGTAGATTATGAATCAAGGGATAGTTCCAATGCTTTGTATTTGTATCTATAAGTTCCTTCACCAAAGTTGTTTCCTCCAAAATCCTTATAGAGGATTGAATCTTGAATGTAGTTGGCTTGGGGATCCACTTGTCATGCCATAACTGAGTTGATTCTCCATTACCAATCTTTCAAATCAAACCCTCCTTACCAATGTGTTGGGCTGCCATGAAGCTTTTCCACATAAAAGAAGCATTTCTTCTAATTTTAGCATTTAAGAAATTAGTACTAGATAAATACTTGTCCTTCAAAACCCTTGCTGCCAAAGACTGTGGACACTGGATCAACCTCCACCCCTGCTCAGCTAAGAGGGCCAAATTAAAATTCTCAAAGTCTCGAAAACCCAAACCTCCTGCATTTTTAGCCTTTCCCAACTTCTCCCTTTTCATCCAATGAATCTTTGATTGATCACCCACCTGGCCCCACCAAAACTTCTGCATTATGCTATTGATCTCCTTGAGGATAGTCTTTGGAATCTTAAAAACTCCAATGTTGTAACTGGGAATAGCCTGATTGGTCGCCTTGAGCAAAATCTCATTTCCAGCTTGTGACAACAATTTAACCTTCCAATTATTAATTCTCTTTCTGATACTGTTCAAGATGGAATTGAAAGGTTTAGATTTGTTCTTCCTAACATAAGAAGGTTACCTCAGATAATTCTCATAAGATTTTAGAAGCTTGGATCCCTGAAGTGGAGAGGATAATGTCCCTAACTACTTGATTGGTGTTGCTACTGAAAAAAATTGAAGATTTATCCAAATTAAGCCTCTAACCAGATGCAAGTTCATAAGATTCTAGTAGTCTGAAAAGCTTGCTTCGCTTATTATAGAAGCATGCATAGCATGACGTATTCAAATTACATCTTCCATCACCAATACTCTTTTATTTTTATTTTTTGTAGTGACAACAACTTTTGATTAGATAGTAATATTGCTAGTTTTTCATTGTACACAAAGCTTGTAAGAAAGAGAATATCAATAAGATGGTAGCGGCCAATGTTGAAAGAATAGCCCAAAGAGTGTTGAAATTATTGCGCACAAGCACTGTACGCCATCTAGGCCATATGTGTTGACAGTATCTATTCACTTTCTTGCAAAACTTCCATAATAGAAAGTTTTTACATAGGTATTGTAGTAGAGCTTATTGAAGCACTGAATCACATTTCTTCGATTTGACCAGCTATGAATAATCTCACTGTTACAAAGTATGTCCACGTCCTTAGTAGTGTTGATAAGGTTGTCTATGAGTATGGCATAGGAAGTCAAATGAGCTTCACAGTCGACATAACATTGCTCAAAAGTGATCAGATTTCGAAAAGTTGTTTTTGTAATCTCTTGGATTAGTAATGGAGGAATTTTGAGGTCTCCATCAATGAATTCTACGTCCAATTTGCTTTCAAATGTACCATTCACGAATTTGATTTCAACCTCCAGAAGGCCCGTAGCAGAAGGCATAACCTCCCAATAATCTGAGTTGTTTTCTTCCTCTTTAGTTGATGAAACTAACCATTTTCTCAGTAGGTCGACAATGTACTTGACGCCTTTGAGATGCAAGATTTTGATAAGTGGGGTGGCTAAGAAAGCTGTCCCAAAAAATTGAATGGCAAGTTGAAGTAAAGACTCATTGTGGGTTTGTTGTTTGGTCATGTTGAACAAGCGCTAAAGTACAATCCAAGGAACTTGGTTTTCTAGTAATATTATGTCGTGGTAGAGGAATTGAAGCATGTAGGACATGACAAAAGTAGAATCTTCTTTTTCTCTAAGCTTCTCATAAGCATCCTCGTGAAATAGCTCAATAATGAAGCAATCATTAATTAACGAAGTTTTAACAAATTCTTCTGGAGTGTATTTAATTGGTTCAGTATAATACTGACGAGCCTCTCTCTCCACTTCTTCAACGGATTTGATCAAATCTATCACAATTTTCTTCCTTATCTCTGAAGTGCATAATCAAGAAATAAAGCATTGCAAGTATTGTAGTTTAATTTTTTCAGCGGCTTTTAAGTTTGGATGGCCATAATGAAGAGGGCCGAAAGAAAATGCATTAGGGATAAATGTTTTTTCATTTTTACTGTAGAGTATATTGGAAATTTTGAAGATACAACTCTTCTATGGCACAAATGAATTATGAGACATCGTTTTTTTAACTAAATTGGCCAAGCCTTCTATGTTGATTATGACACTCCCTCCACTCACGTACATTTCTTATGTCGTAAAAAAGAATAGAACAAAAAATAGAGGATTAAAGTCGACAATCACTGAAAAGAAATCCATCCAAAAAAAAGTATTAGAAATGAAGAAGCTATATAAACAACTTACGCTAAGACATAAAATTAAAGATGATAATAGAAATTAGATTCAGTAGCAACCAATATATATATGGTCGTTGACTATAGGAATAAGATGATTATGAAGCTGATCAGACCTCTGAACTTTTGTTCCCAGGAATTCATCCAAAGAAGAGTATTAGAAATAAAGTCTTGATCTTAGCCCATGCTAGTTAAACTTACGCTAGGATAGATCAAAGATGATAAAGGATATCTTACCTTAGATTCAAGTCGTTGACCGTAAGAATAAGAAGATCGTGAATCCGATCTAATCTCTAACCCTTTGTTCCCAGGAACTAGCTAGTCACGAGTTGGGGCCTGTTTTGAATTACCGGAGCTAGATTTGGGTTTGCCATTTCTTTTTTCCTGTTAGCCATATCATTGTTGCTTGCCTATGGAAATGATGTGCATAAGATGCTACCAACAGAAAATTGCCAAGAGTTATTGAGAATGGTTCTAGTGACCTAACATGTATTCAATATTCAACAAAAGGTATGGTGCCATCTGTTCGGACCCGAGGACGAATGGTTTGTGATGTGGCTCTGGTGATTATCGGATGATGAGGGATAGAGGTTGAGGTGGTCGAAGAGATAGGATTGGAGGGAGGTGCCGATTGAGAACTAGGATTAGGGTTTGGAGAGTGTGAGGAAGATAAAGGTGTCAGTTGGGAGAAAGGGATAGTGTTAGGGTTTTGAGAGGTAGAGGGACCTTGAGATGGATGTGTTGGGCTTAAAGAGTTGTTGGGTCTGGGCTGAGATGCAGTAGGGCTGTGAGGGATGAGTTGGGTTGTGCTATATAGGTGGGCTGCACGAGTGTTGGAGTGCTGGGAGAAGTTGTAGCGGAAATGAGTTGTTCGGGACGAGACAAGTTACGTTGAAGATGGGATTTCAGGTTGGTGTAAGTCTGAATGGGTTTGAGGAAGGAAGGTTTAATGTGTTTCATAAAAAATAACATCTCGGGAGATATAAGTGCAGCCCGTAGGCAAATGAATGCAACGATAGCCATTATGGTCCGGGCTATAACCCATGAAAACACAATGTTGCGAACGAAAATCCATTTTGTGGCAAATTGAAAGGCCGAAGATTGGGCCAACAAGCTACACCAAACACATAACAAATGGTAGTTAGGGATTTTTTTTTAAGAGGATTTCAAAGGGAGACTTATCACCAAGAATTGATGTGGGCATTCTATTTATTAAATATACAGATGTCTGAAAGGCCTCAGACCAGTATTTATGTAGAGCCGAAGCATGAACAAGTAAAAAGAGCTTAGTTTCGACTATATGTCAATGACGTCGTTCAACCGTGCCATTTTGGGCATGAGAGTAAAGGCAAGTAAGACGGTAAGAAATCCCATAAGAAGTAAGAATCTTATTAAGAGGATGAAATTCGCCTCCCTAATCGGATTGGACCGAAATAACATTAGTGGAAAAAGTATTGGAAACATAACGTAAGAAAGCAACAAAAATAGTGGAAACATTAGACTTTGTTTGAAGAGGAAATAACCAAATGTATTTAGAAAAGTCATCTACAATGGAAAAGTAAAAACGACAACCGTTTGAGGAGAGCATAGGGGCAGGTCCCCAAACGACTAAAAAAAAAGTTGAAAAGGTTTATGAGACCTAGAGGGAGATGGTGAATGGGGTAAAGCATGAGTTTTAGCTTGTGAACAAGCTGAACAAGTGGTGGTGACTGACTTATTCACTACGGGAAGTTGAAAATGCCAAAGAGTCAAGATTGTGATCCGGGAAGACGGGTGGCCAAGGTGGGCGTGCCAGTGTTGAGTGGAAGTACGTTCACCAAGAAGAGCACAAGGTGTTGATATGGATGGTGGTGATGAAGTGGTGGTGGGCATGGGAAGGACATAAAGACCGTCCTTAACGAGTCCTTGAAGTAGCACCTCCTTGGTTTGTAAATCCTTCACAAGAAAACAAGAAGAATAAAACTCAAAACATATAGGATTATCAATGCAAAATTGATGAACATAAAGCAAATTTTTTGTAATTAAAGGAACATGAAAAAGTTGGTTAAGAAGTTATTTGTCGGAAGGGGTGATGAAGTGAGCCGAGCCAGTGTTTTGTATAGGAAGAGTTGTGCCATCTCCAACGCTAACTTGCTCAGAACCCTGATAAGGCATAGGTTCTAAGTTGAGATTCGCAAAGTCTGAGGTGAAATGATTCGTAGTAGCCGTATCGAGAAACCAATAATTTGAGGGAGATCTGGGAGAAGGTAGGGAAGTGAAGTTGGCTGTGAAAGAGGAAGGTGTTGGTAGGACTGATTGAGAGACGACCATAACAGGTAACAGCCATATGACCCGTGTTATGACAGATTTGATAAGTGGGCTTGTTTGAATCGGGATGAGGCCTTGTTGAGTAGGTTGGGCTGAAGGAGGGCCTAAGCCTCTACCACGTCTTCCCCCATGGGAATAAGAGTTTCTGGCTCTTTGAGTTGTACCAGGAGCCATGGGAGCTCGAGAAGTCACATTTGCAAAGATGAGGCTAACTAAAAGGAGAGATTGGTTCTGGTGAACTAAGCAAGCTTCATGGTTTAGTAGGTAGCCAAAGATTTGGTGGGAGATAAGAGGCTCTGGCCGAGTGGTGATTGAGGTGATAACATATTCATAGTTAGTCCCTAATCCGGCTAGGAGGTAAACAATAAACTGAGATTGAGATAGAGACTCTCCAATGGCACTTAGAGAGGTCGAGAGAGACTGAGCTTTATGATAGTATTCTGTAATCGATTCAGAACCCTTTTTCAAATAGCTAGTTGAAAGTGGGTTGATTGAGCTGCATAAATGTTCTCAAGAGCTGACCATATAGCATGCAAGGTACGACATCGAAGAACTTGGGCAAGCACCATAGTTGAGAGGGAGGTGTTTAGGGCAGAGACTATTAGTTGGTCTTGAAGCACCCATCGAGTATGTTTGGGATTCACAGAGCCATTAATAGTGGCAGGAGGAGGGGGAGAAGAACCATTCTTTTTTTTCAGAAGAGTTGATGTCCTACTAGAAATGATACTATCTACACTTTCCATAGAGGATAATTATCACTGGAAAGCTTGATAGTAATGGAGTGATTGGTAGTTGTAATAATGGCGGTATTGGGAGAGGAGATATTAGAGATAGAGGAGTTAGTGTTTGTGTTGGTTTTAGAAGATGCCATGGAAGATGAGCAAGAACTGAAAACAGGACACAGGAAGACCCAAGGCATTGGCCTTTATCGGGCTATGACATCATATTGAGAATGGTTCTAGTGACCCAACATGTATTCGACAAAAGGTCTAAATGAGAGCAAGATTCAATCTCTATATTTCTGTGTAAAAATGATTTCCCTCGTTACATTCTTTCAAGACCAGTGTACAGTATTTATAGAACAATTTCCAGACAAGTATTACAATGAGAATTAGCCACGTCATTATTCTGTTTGAGGATTTTACTCCTTGAATATTTCCTCCAGCTGGGGAAGAGTGCTTGCAGGAATGATATTGGGCAGAGTACTTCCTACAGCTCAGATGTTGGTCTTGTTTGTTCTTCATGGTGCGTACTGGATGTATTTTGTCTTATGCAAGGTTGTTGATTTATTTGTTGATTACCACAGTTTTCTACCTTAACAAGCGTGAATAGTTAAATTTGAAAACTTATTTGAATGTGAATTTTTAATTATTTTTATACATATTTGTGAAAGTTGTTATATTTTTTTATTTCTTTTTTGGACACAGGAATAGGTCAATTTTTTTTTTTTTTTATTGAAAATATCTAATTAAAATCTGTTTTATCTAACATTTCAACAAATGAGTTTTCAAATATACCCTGTATATATAAATACACACACACACACACACACACATATATATATATCTATATCCGTTAATCTGTTTTTTATATCATTCAAGTATAATTTTGAGTAATGATAAAGAGAGAGAAGAAGATCTAGCATCAAGTGTGAGAAGATAAATACCAACAAGGATTTATTATTGTCCATGCATTTCATATTTCCATACAACAATGAATCAATTTAAGTGTTATTGCCTTACGGAGGAGACAACATTTTCCTTAACATTTGAGACATATCTAGACTACTTCCCAGTATCTGGGCCCGCCTCAATTAAATATATGAGATGTGTTTGAGATTTGCAAAGTAGTTTTATAATTTAATGTATTATATAAAAAATATTTAATATGTTAGATAAGCCACTTTCAGAATATCTATTCTACTTATCATTCTCACACACCACATATCATATTTATTTTTTTCTATTTTTCTTTTAATAAATATATGGTGCATGGATGATCAGTAGAACAATTTAATTAGTTTAATAGGAATAAAATAAAATAAATAAAAATAAAAATAATAAAATAATAATAAAAAAAAATAATATTAAAATATATAAAATGTGTGGTGTGAAGTTGTGAGTAGCATCACTCGTTTGTAAATCAACTATTTTTCTATATATAGTTTGGCTAACAAACTATAAACTTGCAAAAGTTCTATATTTGAAAAGAAATTTATAAACAAAGAAGTTTAATTTACAGTTTAACATATATAGGCAGGCATGTTTGTACACCATGAAAAAAGAAAGAGATCTTTAATTTAATGTGTTTTCTTCAGTATTTTTAAACTTTTATTGGAATAAAAATAACTTTAATACTTGATTTATATATCTTTAAAAAAGAACTCGAGAAGTGAAAAGAAAATTGAAAACATATCAATATAAAAAAAATTCTCAATCAAATATCGATATTCTACCATTATTAATTGTATTACATTCTATTGTAAAATTATTTTTATCTTAAAAAGATTTAAGTTTATAGATTTTAATCATAAAATCTACTAGTCAATCCACTACTTCTTAAGTCTCAACGAATTTAAGTTTATCGATTTTTATCGTCGGTCTTCCTCCTACTAACCCCTTTTTTGTGCTGTCCCTCTATTTTTTGTGTTTTTTATTCATTTTCCTCTGTTTTGACTTGAGTGAGGTGTTGAGCCGCTAGATCGGACGTAATATGGGGCAAAAAGCTGGTTGAGAGTGGCTGATAATGCTATGGCCGGCCTGCACAATGGAGGCTGTTGTCCATGCGAGAGCTGGGTGCTCGTGCTGTCTGGGCTCGTTTGGGTTTTAACGATAAGTTCTCCATATTTGTATTCTTTTATTTCGAGAACTTTTATTCAATAATATTTCGGGATACTAATCAGCTTTAAGGTTATTTTGCGAGGGAAGATCAATTAAATCCAAAACCCAATTATTATACTTGTCTACACCTATGATATAAGGCCCACTCAAACGATCATCTCACATGTGGTAAAGCCTTCTATATTTTTGTAGACACAAAGAAGTATTTTATTCTTCTATATTTTTTCATTCATTCTTGTAGTCCCTCTCCTTATAATAATATTTCCTCGCTCCGTTAAAATCTCAGTGATCATCTCTTAATTAGTCACTTATTTTTTGCTTATCAACTACACAATTTCAATTTTGATAGAACCAACCTAAAAATGAAAGATTGATCAATGAGAAGTCCAACAAGATAGGCATGCAACTAAGAGGAGAGGTGAATAAATTCTGGAATTGAAAATACCGCAGTTTCATCAACAAATCATTATTAACACCTTAAAAATGTAAAACATGATACTAGGTTGTGCTACTGATTAAGATACTAGGCACATTATTTCTTGTTTCAGAAGCTTGTAATTATTCGTCTCTTCAATTGTTTTCAACCATGCCACTTACAACTCCATGAATGTGATCATTTATAATCATCCAGTGCATAAAAGTGAGGCCTTGGTGACATAAACAAATGCAATAGGCCTCGTTCAGTTAAGAGTGACGCTTAAGTTGGCACATTATTGGTTTTTCTTTTGCCACAATGAATAATAAAGATTGATTACTGTGGTTTTTTGCTTGTTTCATTTGTAAGGACTTGTGACTCAAAGTCGTCGCAAATAATCTATTATAAAAATTTTTAAAAAAATACTAGTGAAACGTTTCACTAGTATTCCAAACCATCAAGCAAAGTATCATTATCCTTATGATATCTTTTTATAGTATCATCAATGTGGATTAACTTCTTTAAAGAAGTTGAAGAAGTTAATCCACATGAAACAGATTTACTAACATATAAACATAATCTTAAACCAAGACTTTCTATAAGCAACTACCTAAGTTTTAAACTCCAACTACCTAAGACATCCTGTAAGCAATAAATTAAAACCAAGATTACAAAGCATCTGGATTAATAACCATTGCCATTTTCTATGAGAAAACAAGTGCCAAAGCATAAGCATTTAAAGAGGTTGTTATCTACCATACAGACAACATGCATGCCCGATGGAGTCAGATAAATACATAAGATTGAGAAATTACCTGGTGAATACTCATTTCATCAAGGTGAATCTGTGCATATGCTTTATCTTTTGCCAAAGCAGTGATATCACTATGAAAATACAAAGCACCTCTTGATATGGTTAAAAAATATGGATCATTCAATAATAGCTGTGTAGAAAACTGGGAGAGAGAGAGCCAATTACCTTCGTGAATACATATCCAGCAATGAGCCATTATCATCCACTATTGATATCGAAATAACTCCAGCTGCAAAGGGAAGGTGTATTATAATTGAAATAGTATAATACAAGGCCAATGTTAATAAACATAGAGCAATGAGATGAGATCAAAATCACGACACAGCAAGTTCAGGTTTACATAGAGACTTTATGGCTGAGATAAATATGCCAATTCTTACAAGATAAAATGGAAATGGTCACACACGTTCAACGGACAAAGGTTTTGTTCTCGTATTGTTTGTGTTTCCAGAAAGAAAAGAAAAAGGACAATTGAGGAGCATCCAGCAGACAAATATGCACAGCACTGCAGTCCACACAAAAAGAAAACCTGAAACCTAGGAGAACAAAGGGCAGATAAATAAATAATACTATATACAATGTCAGTCTAACAATTAAGGCATGCATCTTTTGATGACCTCACCTTGTCTATGCAATTCTTGAACCCGTTGTTTGGCTCGAGTGAATGTATCCTGAAGCTAATACATCATAGAAATCATTAGGACTCAAAACAATATTGCAAAGATAGGAACATGGAATCTGGTGTAACAGAGTACTGGGTTAAAGAGATAAAAAACATGGCAGTCCTTTAAATCAAAAGTTGCTAGAGTACTGGTTTCAATGTTTATTAACATGTATCAAGAAAATTACCGCTTAGCAGAATTGCAAATGTATAGTGTGATCAACACACATTTTCTCAAAGAAAGCAGTATACAATTCACACTTCACAATGAATAAGACTTTTACCTTGCAAATTGCAGTATTCAGCACTTAAAATTGGCATATATACTACCATAGTAACACTAGCATGTTGATCTTTTTTTGTTTATGGTATATATATATTTTATACATATATATATATATATACATATATACACATGAGTACAAAGAAGACGATGAAGTAGTAGTTCATTACCATTCCATCCTCCAATTGCAGTTTAAGATGCCCATTTGTCGTTTTTATCCGCACGAGATATCATGCTACTTCAAAAGAAGAAAAACATTTCCTTAAGAATTGAGGTAACAATTAAGGCAAGTTGTAAAAACAGCAGACCTGAATATGGTCTTCTGAAAATCTATGTTTACTTACAGAAGCATGAGCAAAAGACTCAAAGATATTAATAATACATGTAAAATTCTGAAATAATTAGCATTTTGTAACCCACATGTCCATGTACTGCAGTTCCTACATATCTCATTTGCCAATTTGATCCAGTTTCTTGAGGTTGCATGCATGCAACCGTACACTTTGGCTCAAATTTAGGGGTATCCATACTAAAACAAAATTCTTAGTTCAGATATTCTTAGAAAGCCTTATATCTTGGCTACATTAATAATCCTTTCCATCATGCAGCCTTTAATAAATCCTCATGATTGTCAAAGAAGATCATCACCATCAATGATGCTACCAGGTTAATTTCTGAGTTCTTTTCCCTTCCTCCAAACTACCAGAGATTACTACCCTCCTCAGCGTGCATTTATTTGATTAGATGTGAATTAAATATTTCACAACAGCTAGAGCTAGCACAATCCCAAAATCTATGGAGAAGGAAATTATATTAAAATTTGAAATTTAGCAGCAATACAGTATTGGTTTATGTCTGAGAAAACTAATTTTGGGCCAACATTTTTATTTGGCAAATGCATGCAGTAGCTTCCCATGTTCATTAGTATCCGCTTCATGTACTTGTTATAGATTAGAATTACTTTCATAGAAGATGTAAAAATAGTATATTTTCAAAGGTTTTCTTTGAGAAAATTTTTATAGCTTAGACAAAAGTTTGTAGCCAAACTACCCTCTTTTGCTACGTAAATCATGGGGCACCACAAATGACAAATGATGATACTTTCACTACCTCCCGAGGAGGTTGAGCAACCCTATATTAACTAAAATCGGATAAAACTCACTTTCATGAACTCTCAGATGTATATCACCCCAAACAACATTCGATAAAGCTCCCAAAACCCCAAATCAATTCTAAATCAGTGTCTAAAAACTGATCCAAACCCATCCTTGAACACCAAAAGGTCCCTAATGTAGATAAAGCACTGCAATTCATAACAGATTCACGCCGGTAGCTGGAGGTGGTGCGGCCAGTGAGGGCGCAGCGGCACTGGGAACCCGAGAGAGAAAGGACTTCGAGGGTGAAGAGAGAGGGAGATCTGCGGGAGAGAGAGAGAAGCCGCCAGAGAGGGGCTTGGTTGGGTTGGTCGGCGACGATGGAGGTGGATGGTGACAGTGGGTCAACGGCGGAGTGCAGTGGCAACTACATGGAGGCATGAAGAGTAGAGATCAATGGAGAGAAGCAAAACGACAGTGGGGGGAAGAGAGAGGGGAGAGGGAAAAAGTGAGTATAAGGCGTTTTGGCACCGAGCGATTAAAATTAAGTTTTTACGATTAAATTTACATTCCTAAAAATGGTCTTTTTGAGTTTTTGATTATTGCGACGGTTTTTTCATCTTAACAAGTAAAAAATTTCGGGAAGAAACCAATTTGAATATTGCAGCGAATTATAGTAGTTGTAAAAAGTAAAAAATCAATATAAAAGACCAATTTCAAACTTTGATGTAAAAACTTGAGGACGACATCAAAATTGCCAAAAATAAAGGTTTTTTACAGCAATTTTATTTTCATCAAATATAAAATCAAATATAAAATTGCCGAAAAAATACATTTTTCTTTTAGTGATCTTTATTCTTCTAGGAAATCGATAGCATTGTTAAATAAATATTATTCTTTCATTCATATATATATGGCTATATTATATTAATGTAAGTTGATAAATCTCATCATGTTTTGTTATCAGCATTTGAAATCAATTTCTATTCACATTGTCTTCATTATGTACATTACCATGCATCTATATACAGGAATACTGCGATCAGTACAGCTTGATGGAACTATTGTTCAACAACCGCCACCACAAACATTCAAGAATCAATCACAAGTTTAAAACTTTTGGCATCTACAGATAGTGCTGCCATGGCATCCACAACTCGTTTTCATCGAAAATAGTCTTTTTGGTTACAAAATATTGGTCACAAATACCTGTTTTTCTTTTAGAATTGATATATTCTCTTGGGGATTTAGTTATTGTATAAATAAAAGAACCCCCAAGCAGATCAGATTATGTCTTTATAAATAAATTGTTGTTTTATTTTAGATACAAGAATTATTTATTCGGAGCAATGTTGAGTTTAACAAAATACAACAATCAAGTCCATTTTGTTACAATCCAAACAGAGTTTGGTACAATGCATGCAGATAATATATTTATTTGAGAGTCTTTATCAGTCTGAATGAGAAATAAATTGCCCAATTATTTCCAAAAGCAGTACTCGCTCTTCCATTTCCAGAAGGAGAAAGAAGTTCACCCTCTCTTTCATGTTTTTTAACTTCATCTCCCAACTAGAATTCACCTCCCCACTTTGTCCGCATGTAAAAAGTTGTTACTACCGCACCACCAACAAATCCTCAATTGT
The DNA here is from genome assembly GCF_018687715.1 of Carya illinoinensis. NCBI lineage: Eukaryota > Viridiplantae > Streptophyta > Magnoliopsida > Fagales > Juglandaceae > Carya > Carya illinoinensis. The sequence continues at coordinate 8,517,205 of NC_056766.1, read as the reverse complement.
GTTATGTTGCTGGCCTGTTGTGTTATGTCGTTTTTAGCCCTTCCCGCACAGCCAAACTCCTCCGCGCATGGCTTCAAGCCATGAGGTCTTGGCATCCCAGCATCGCCGTGGCACCACCATCTTCTCACCACCTCATCGACAACCTCCCAGCTACCTAACCCACCATTCCTTAGCCCCGATTCGCCACCATTGAAGCCCCTCAAGCTCCATCTCCGATTTAAACTTTTTCGCTTCCAACCGCCACCCACGGCCAACGACTACCACTACTAACTTCACCAATACCTCTAAGGCCTTCCCTAGCTAGCCAAGTCTTCGTTTGTCCCCGTTCAAAATTTAGCATTTTGAGACCCACAGCCAAAGTTTGAAAAACACTGTTACGTTGTTGTGCCGCCATTTTTTGTACCTCATTGATCATTCGAAAATTATATTTTAGTACTGTAAATATTTTTCCAAAGAACTTTTGAGATTTAAATATATTTTTGCACTAACAAATGTACTACAATCTTATTGGTTGTGTCTGACATTGAGTCCGAGGAGTATGGGGGTCGGTTGGATGGAAGGATGGGTTGTTTATTTAATTGAATTATGCTTGCGTGCATTTACGTTGTGTTTGGCATTTATTGCATTATTTCATGCATGCTGATGTGTTGTAAATGAAAATTGGATTTTCATGTGAGAGATGATTTTTTGGTATGTTTGACATGAATGGATTGAACAGTTTGAAAGAGAGGAAAAAGGGGACTATAGGGATGGTGGTAAGCAGGGACGGTGGTAGAGTCCCACCTATGGTGCACGCGGTAAAGATGGTGGTAAGCAGGGATGGTGGGAGTCACGCCTGCGATTCCCACCTACAGTGCTCTGATAGGTAGTCTTGGTGTGGAAAAGAGCTGTACGAATGGTGGTAGTCCTGCCTGTGATTCCCACCTACGGTACACACGGTAGGGATGATGGTAGAGTCCTACCTGCGATTCTCGCCTACAGTATCCGATAAATGTTTATGTTGGGTCATTTTTCGAGAAAATGGCGGTTTATGTTTTAAAGGATACAAGCACCATTTTCTGGGAAAATGGTTGGCTTATGTTTGGGCCCTTTTTTGGAAAAATGGCGGATATTATTCATGGCGTGTTTTGGGTCAAATGAGATTTTTGGTGTACATTGGAAAATAATCATTTTTGAAAAATATTAGGGTTTTGGGTCACATTCGTGTTTCGTCATGTGCATGCATGTTGATTGGATGCATTAATGTATTTTTATCTCTTGGTTTGTTTGGGTGATTACTTACTGAGATTCACAATCTCATGGTATTCGACACCCTGAGGTTCCGTTTTATAGAACCGTAGACTTTGATACAGATGAGGACGTTGAGCCTGAGACTTTAGCTCTGCCTGAAGAGTGACCTAGGGTTGCTCTCGTGTACCGAGATTTATTTTTCACACTCGTTATGTATTTTGCCCTTGTATTATATTTTTTGGGATAACTGTATAACTCTTTTTGTACTACTTTCATTTTGGTAAATTTGTATTTAAAATTCTGGTACTTAGATGACTAACTTTTAATTTATCTGCTGTGTTTTTGTTGTACACTTTCTGCATGTACACACATTTGACACTTATCATTGGGATGCATGACCCGTGTTGTCATCATCTCGACATCACGATTCTCATATTTCCGTACTTGGGAGTCGGGGTGTCACTGTTGAGCAACACATAGGCTTGCCTAGCTTGCCACCTCCACAGTGGGAAATAAGTCCATGGCAAGTGTGAGGGTGGCAGTTTGCAGGGCATCAACCGGTCGGCCATGTCATGGACATCCATCTCATGAGGAGCAAGGTTGTGAGCACCACGAAAGTTGCATGGGCAATGCAATGTACACCAATGCTTCTAGTCTTGCCCATGGTTCCTGTTGCCCAGATGACTAACACAAGAGGGGGGGGTGAATTGAGTTGTATTAAAAAAATAACACTTATAAATCAAATATATAATATAAAATATAAACAAAATATGAAATAACAATAAATATAAAGAGTAAGGGTAAGAGAGAAGCAAACTCAGTATGTTAACGAGGTTCGGCCCCACTGCCTACGTCCTCGCCTCAAGCTACCTCTTGAGAATTCCCGAATTCACTATTCAATCTCATTCAGGTGGAGATAGAGACCTATTACACCTTTGAACAACACCACTGCAAAGGATTCGTGTAGAACACCCTCTACACTTGCAATCACTTTACACGTGGTGATTCAACTATTCCCCGTGTAGAATACTTTCTACATGCACAAGGGTTATATACACCCTTTTTCTAGGGGTGGGCAGCGGGGCCCCGTTACCTGCTACCCCGCCCCGTTCGGCCCGCCCCCGCATAGGGCAGGGTGGGTCATCCACACCGTCAGGGCCGGGGCGGGGCCCCCCGGCCCGGAAAGGATAACCCCATGCGAGGCGGGGGACGGGGACGGACCCTCCCCGGTCCGTTTTTCCCCCGCCCCGCCCCGCATCATATATAATATATATTATATATTATTAATTATATATATATGTTTAAGTATAACTTAAGTGAAACGGCGCCGTTTTGGCAATGACAAAACGGCGCCGTTTCACTTAAGTGGCACCCCTTACCCGTAACACCCCCCCCCCCCCCCCCCCCCCGCCGGGTTCGAAACCCAGAAACTTCTTCAAACCCTTCTCTCGACTCCCTCCCCTCCCCTCCCCTCCGAGCCAAAGTCGCCGTGCCGCACGCTGTCCCTCCTCCCTCTGCCATGCACGCCGTCCCTCCTCCCTCTGCCACGCCGGACGCATGCCGGACGCACACCGGACGCACGGTATTATTTTCTTAATTTTTCTCCGTTAAATTATATATATATTTTTATTTTTGAGTTTTGATCGGAGATTGGAGGAAGGATGGGGTTGAATCGGAGATGGAGGATGAGATTTGTGGATTGTGTGCTGTGGATTCGTTGATTTGTCAAATTGTGTGATTGTTTCAGATTTCAAGCATTTTTTTCACTTCGGATTGCCCATTTTTGTTGTAAATTTCATTGAAATCCTAACCCCTAAATTGATTTAGGGGTTTCATGATTGACACCCCTAAATCGATTTAGGGGTTAGGGTTTCGGATTGGGACCCTAAATTAAATTAGGGTTCCAATCCGAAACCCTAATTTTTTTTAGGGGTTTCAATGATTGAAACCCCTAAATCATATTATGGACCCTAATTTTGATTTAGGGGTTTCAACCTAAATCAATTTAGGGTTTCGGATTGGGGTTCCAATCCCCAATCCGAAACCCTAATTTTTTTTAGGGGTTTCAATGATTGAAACCCCTAAATCAATTTAGGGACCCTAATTTTGATTTAGGGGTTTCAACCTAAATCAATTTAGGGTTTCGGATTGGGGTTCCAATCCCCAATCCGAAACCCTAATTTTTTTTTATGGGTTTCATGAATTGAAACCCTTAAAAAAAAACCCTAAACTTGTTTGAGATAATAATCATATACATATATATATTTATATACATATATATAAATTTATGGAGTTGTGAAACTTGTTTGAGATAGTAATCATCATGGACTTTTTGGCTATATCAAGGTTTTTGGCATCTTTCTTGTCATTGGCTAGGGTTTTTGCTCTTGAAAGTATGAAATGGGATTTTTGGCAAATTTGCACTTTTTGATCTTTTTTATTTTTCATGTTTTTTAAACATCTTTCAAGATTTTAAAAATTTAAAAAATATACCAATATACTAATATTAATGTCAGTAACTATTAAGAAAATAATTTTATAAAATTAAATATATGAAAAGTAAAAATGAGAGAACAAAACTATGAAGCATATTATCATTTTTTTTTTGTTTTATTTAAAAGTTTTAAATAATTATAACTATTAGATAATTAAAATTCAAAAAAACTCAATTTGAAAATAGTATAAAATCAAATATGGCCTTCATGAATGTCTTTTTTTATTCAATCATTTAAGTACATATCATTTAATTGAATGATATCATTGGGTGATTTTTGACAATGATATATTTTGGGTGATTAAAATTATGATAATTTTTTTTATTCAATCATTTAAGTACATATTCAATCATTTAAGTACATGTCATTTTGCCTATTAAAAAATGTCTATTAAAGTGGCCTATTAAAATAATGCCTATTAAAAATATGAAGCATCTCTCTTCGACTCTGATTGTGTGTAGTTTTTATGTATGTAGTTTTTAATAATGCCTATTAAAAGTTATGTATATAGTTTTTGCTGATTGTGTTGGATTGCACTTTGAATTTTTTTTTTTTGTTGGAAAATCAGGAATGTCTTCGGATTTCAGTGATAGCTCGCCTTCCCCAGCCAACACCCCTACCCCAGAAACTAACCCTACTCCTACCCCTATAACGAGTACACCTTGCCCTGCTCCGAAGCCCACACAGGGCAAGAAACCTGTATCTATAGTTTGGCAACACTTTACCAAACTAGAGGGTGGGGACCCCAACAACCCACAAGCTAAATGTAATCACTGTGGGAAAATGTATGGATGTCACTATAGGAAACATGGTACATCCCAGCGGAAGGTCCATCTAGAGGAACAATGCAAGAAGAGTCCAATTTTAAAATCCTTAGTAGAGAAGGACCAATCTAGACTAGATTTTAAAATGACTGATGGGAGTAGTGGGGCCGGGGGGCCAACATTGAAGGGGTATACGAAGTATAACCCCGATGAGTGTAGAAGGAAGTTAGCTCGTATGATTATCATGGACGAGCTGCCTTTTCAGTTTGTGGAGGGTAAAGGGTTCCAAGAATTTGTCCAAGAGTTGGAACCCAGATTTGTACTTCCTTCTCGTCACACCATGGCAAAGGATATTAAGAAGATGTACCTTCGTGATAAAGATGTTTTGAGGGGGCCAACTCGCGGGTTTGGTAGTTTGCCTCACTACCGATACTTGGACTTCTATCCAAAATATGAATTACATGTCGTTGACTGTGCATTTTGTTGATGCTGATTGGGTTCTGCACAAAAAGATTATTAAATTTTGTCAAATAACTGATCATAAGGGTGAAGGCATTGGAGGCCGCAATAAAGGAGTGGGGGTTGGAAAAGGTTTTGTCTGTGTCAGTTGATAATGCGTCGTCTAATGATGTCGCATTGGGATATCTAAAGAATTATCTTAAAGATGCAAATAAGACATTCTTGGGTGGTGAATACTTGCATGTTAGATGTGCTGCACATATTTTGAATTTAATTGTGACTGAGGGGTTGAAAGATGTTGATGACTCGGTTGCACGAGTTAGAATGGCTGTGAAATGGGTGAGGTCTTCTCCTTCTAGATTGGAGAAATTCAAAGTTGCTGCAAAGGCTGCGGGCATAACATCGAAGAAGGGTCTTTGTACTGATGTTCCTACCAGATGGAACTCAACCTTCTTGATGTTGGAGGCAGCCCAGGAATATAAGGCAGCCTTTCAATTATTGGGTGATGAAGACATCCAATATGTCAAATACTTTGATGAGCACGGGGGATCACGAAAGCCTAATGATGATGATTGGGTGGTAGTTTCTACTTTCGTTGATTTTCTTGGATTATTTTATGATGTCACGTTGTGTGACGCCCCCAAATCCCCACGCCCGAACACGGGGAAATTGAGACGTCCGGATGGTGACAACCCGGGTCACCATCCCATCGACGGGTGCCAAGTGTGCAAAGGCAACAAATGTGCAAAAGGAAATGCAGCGGATAACGAAAGTCATAATTAAGTACCAGAATTTTTCTTAACGTAATACAAGCTGTTTAAAACGTACGTAGATAAAATATTACAAAACACAAATACAGTTTTAAACAAATATAAAAGATAGCATCAGCAACCCGGCGGAGCCGCATCCCTGGGCTCAGCCTCCTCCTCTTCGTCCTCTATCTCTGCACCAAAAGCTACGGAACCACGAATGGTACCGCAGGTAAGTAAAACCCAACACTACCAGATAAAAACACATAAAACTCAAACAAGATGCATGAACCATGCCTAATGCACAAAGCCCATAAAACCCAAGTTTTCCACACACGCCAAAATCCATTTGGCCCAAAAACATATCCTTTCTGAAAAACACGCCAAAAGTCACATTTGGCCGCCAAAAGTCCATTTGGCCCAATATCTCGCTAGAAGTCCATCCGACCCAATATCTCGCCAGAAGTCCATCTGGCCCACGCCAAAAGTCCCATTTGGCCTCACAAACCATTATCCAATTTTAACCGTATGCACCATGACCTCCCCTAGGGGTCATCCGCACACCCTGGCTCCAGTGTCACACCGTAGAGTACCACCACGCATGTGACACCTAACGAGCGATGCCCAGTTCCGCGCCTCCTGCGCGTGCGTAGCCAAGCATCCTCTAGCCCTCGCCAGCGAAGGGCCACGGAGTCGGTGAGTAGGGCGATGCCCGGTTCCACGCCCGGCGCGTTCGTAGCCAAGCATCCCCTAGCCCCGCTCCCGTCATCTCTCTCGAAAACTCAGGGGACATTACTCAGTTTATTCCGCTCCCGAGTGACCAGAGGAGCTCCACCGAGATAATAACCCATCCCGGCTTGGGCTCGTGATACACACGCACCCGCAACACACTTACGCCAAAACACAGACTTTTCACATAAATCCACAAACACTCGTGCATGCACCATGTAATGCCATAACAATGCATAATAAAATAATCAAACAACATAAAACAAATAAACAGGCAACTCCGTCCTCCATCCATCCGACCCCCGAAACTCCTCGGACTCAGTCCGGAATCAATAACCAACAACAGTAAATAAATGAATGAGCAATATATATTAAAATCTGAAAATAGGGTTTGGAAAATACTTACAGCGCTATACGGCAATTTTAGAAAACAAGCGGCGTTGCAAACGGCGGAAAAACAGCAACGTCACAGTGAAAATTCACTGTGGTCGTGGGTTTGAAAAACCCACTTTTGAACGGGGATAAACTAGGACACGAGATTGATAGGGAATAGTCTAGGGATGGTTGTGAAGCTATTGGAAGTGGTGGTTGGCCGTGGGTGGCAGCGGAATGGCCGGAAATGGCCGGATTACCCAAAACGGAAACCAAGCTCGTAGGAGTTGTTCCGGTGGTTGTTAGAGGCCGGAAATGGGTGGGTTAGGACGGCAAGGAGTCGGTGATGAAGTGGTGAAGAAATGGTGGCCGGAGGTGGAGCGACGGCGGCGGATCGGAGCAAAATCCGTGCGCCCTTCTTGGAGCTTTTCCGGCCAAACGGCCGGCCGGTTGGGGGTGGGTTTTGGAGGGGTGGTGCACCGGAGGGAGAGGAAGAGAATGGGACCGGTGGGAGGCCGAACGGTGGCCGGACGGCGGCGGTAGGGGCTGGGGAAGGTGACGCCGGCGTGAGGGAGAGGGAGGAGAGAGAGAGCACGGGGGGGTCCGGATCGGGGAGAGAGAAGAGGGAAAAGAAAAAAGAAAAAAAAAAAAAAGAAAAAAAGAAAAAGAAGGAAAAAAGGAAAAGAAGGGAAAAAGAAAAAGAAAAAAGAGAAAAAGGAAAAAAAAAGATGTGAAAAGAGATGAGGTCCAGTCCTCACTCCGGGAAAACGAAACAAACCGCCAAAAGATTAAAACCAGAAAACAACTTAAAGAAATAAAACACAACCTCAAATAAATTAAATTAAATTAAAAACCAATATAAAACACAACAATTTAAAATAAATAAACCAATATTAATTAAATTAAAAACAACCATTCAGTGAAAATACACGTAAAAGCGGGTCATCACACGTTGAATATATCTGGTTCTTTGTACCCTACATCCCATGCGTTTTGTCAACAAATATGTAGGGTAAAAGAAGAATTAGAAGATATGCGTAGGGGTTCCAATGAAAGGATGAGGGGGATGGCAGTGACCATGATGCTAAAATATGACAAGTATTGGGGAGATTTGACTAGAATGAATATTTTCTTATATGTGGCTGTTATTCTTGATCCCCGTTTGAAAGTTTCAGGCTTGTTATATGGGTTGGGACTTGTTCACGATCAGGTATAGACTGACATTATTGGTGAATTGGCCCGAGATACCCTGAAAAAATTGTATGACGAGTTTATGGCAATTAAGGGTGGTATTACATCGAAGACACATACACCGACCCCAACTCCTTCCACAGACACCGTGACCGGGCCTCCTACAAAGAAGCACAGAATGTCGTGAACTAAGACCCTCGCACAGAATCCTACACTAGTCCAGAAATCTACGGAGGTCGTTTCTGGACTAGACAACTATTTGTCAGCGGATATGGTCCAAGATGATGATGATCATTTCGATATATTAGGATGGTGGAAGAATGCCTCAAAGAAATATCCCATCATTTCTGAGATTGCCCGCTGTATTTTGGCCATCCCTATTAGCACCGTTGCCTCAGAGTTAGCCTTTAGTACCGGAGGTCGTATATTGGATCCTTTCCGTAGTTCATTGTCTCCTACAACTGTAGAGGCATTGATATGCACACAGAGTTGGATGATAGGAAAGGATATTCATGTTCCGGATATTTTAGATTTTAAGGAGACCGATGAGGGTGGTGATCAGTCTGGATTTGGACCACCTGGTAATTATTTTTTATTTTATTATTTTAATTTTTTTTATATTCATTTCCATTTCATCGTTATTAATTTTAATATTAATTTTTGTAGTAACACATGAGACGTCTAGCACCTCTGCAACATAAAAATGTGCTCAAGCCCGGGCCGCTCCAACTGTCACACCCCTTGACTCAAAGGCAAGCCACAGCTGACAAACCTCTTTAGAATGATCAATTTTTATTGATTTGTAAAAATTTTGTATTCAATAATTTGTAATGTTGATACAATGTCATTTTGACACTTTTATGTTTGTAATTTTGTAATTGTTTAGCCTTTCAATTTTGTAATAGCTTAGTTATTATTATTAGCTTATTACGTATTAGACTCTTAGACATAACACTTTTTTTTTTTCTTTTAATCTGGGTTTTAAATTTTTTTTCCTTTTTTACTTATAATTTTATGGGCTGAAAAATCAAAATGGCCTACAAGGTATTTTTGGGCCGAAAAATCAAAATGGCCTACAAGGTATTTTTGGGCCAAAAATACATACTTGTGGGCCATTTTGGCCCATTGCTGAGATTTCTGGGCCCAAAACTTGACGGCTTGCCCCCCACACCCATACCCCGTCATGCGGGATGGGGTACCCCGCCCCCGCACACCGAAGGCGGGGGACGGGGGGGGGGGGCCTACCCCGCACCGTATGGTGCGGGTAGCACCCCTACCTTTTTCTGATACAAGAGCTGATAGTGGGTAGGTTATCAGAAAACACTCCTCAATGAGTGAAATAAGAATAATACAGCGCAAACTATATCTCTCAAAATGAACAAGAATTAAGGCTCAATGCTTAGAGAAGAGAGAATGAAAGTTTTGAATGAATGTTGTATGCTCTGGATATTGTAAATGTGAAGCTCTCGAATGATCTATTTATAGGCATATGAGACTTCATATTCAAATTTAAAAGGTTCACATGTCAAAGACAACATCATTCACTTTTTCAAAAAATTCAAATAAAAGGTTCTTCCTTTTCAATTGTCAAAGACAACATCATTCATTTTTCAAAAACTTCAAACCTAATCTTTTACTTTTGGCATATGACAAAAGGAGCACACTTTCCTTTTTCAAAAATTCAAACCTAATCTTTTACTTTTTGCATATGACAAAAGGAGCATACTTTACTTTTCAAATTTTTCAAACAAAATCATCTACCTTTTGTATAAGTCTAAAAACGCATCAATCACTTTTGAAAATATTCAAATAAAACATGCACATGTGAAAGATGACAATCAATCATCTTTAATATTTTCAAAGTTCAACCCTTTAATCAAGGTATGCACATGTGAAAGATGACAATCAATCATCTTTCAAAATTTTCAAATTTAATTTTCAAAATATTCATGCACATGTGGAAAATGTATTTTAATGCTTTATGATAAAATATTAATTTTTGAGCCTTAATCCTAATTTCGAATTTTTAGAGATTTACATATTACTCTATGACTTTAATGTGAACTTGTTCCCTTCTTGCTCATGCTTGGTTCCTTGATGTGCTTAACTCCATTGTGTGGACAACTTGAGCTTGAGACTCCTTCATTCTTTGAATTCATTTGTTATCATCAAAATCCATGTGTAGATATATAATTACACAAAGCTTGAAACCTTATGTTCAACAGTTCCTCGCCACCTCAATGGCTCAACCCTCATGAAGTGCAACGAACACATTGCCGAGAAGACATGGCGTTTGCAAGCTCCATAGCGAGCAATGATCTCACCATGAGCTCATTGGGCGAGCAACGGCCACAAGCCCTCTCCAACCCATCACTTCCTGTGGCGGGCAATGACCATACATCTCCCGACTTACCATTTTCTATGGCAGGCAAAAACCAGCTCGCCCAAACTACCACCTCCATGGCAGGTAACAAGCTTGCCATTATGAACTTTTGCAACCACATGTAAGAGTGGCAATGTGGCGACCATCAAGTGATCACCTAGACCTCATGAGAAGCAAGGCCATCTCAGTGGAGCTCTTTGGGGCACCCAGGAGCTTGTGAAACCAAGTAACATTCCCTAGCTTGTTGCTGGGTGACAATGGGCTTGGGCGAGACAGTAACACTCTCGAGTCGACTCTATTGCCTCTCTATCGACAAAGGCTAGAGATGGTTGGTGACGTAAGCGCCAGGCGCGGAGCGGGTGTTGCTTGTTACAAAGCCACACACAAGATCGTTACCCATGGTATGATGAAGGGAGCCAGAGCGTACAAATAGTCCATAAGGGAGACTATGGTGCATACCTTAATCAAATAGATGTTTTCAAAATTAAAAATGTGATTTTCGAGTGCTAAGTGTCTTGCATGATATATGGGTACAAACTTGAGTTTGATAAATTGCAAACGTCATAATTCTTTGTAATTTCGTATTTGCATAATTTATATTTTCCACCTGCATGTATTTTGGATGTTAGACTTGGTTTTACTTACTGAGATTTTGTAAATCTCATTGTGGCTTCCCCATCTGTGGTTCCACTCTACAGAAGCTTAGATTTTGATGCAGATGGTACGAATATGGAGGTCTCGCTTTGCCTGAGGAGTGAAGATTGGGGCCTTTTTCCCATTTATTATTAAATGTATTTTTTTCCTTTTACTATAATGGGATGACTGTAATAATTTTCTTGTTTATGGTTGAAGATTTGGAACTTATGGATTATTTGGAATGCGATGTTTAATTTATTTTGGTACTATTAGATTTTAATGAGTACCATTTTATTGCACATGATTTTATTGCATGCACGCACACACTTTATTGTTACAATGAGCTAAGGGTGTATGACCCAAGTAGCCAACATCTCGGCATCAAAATTTCTGCCAAAACACAAGCGAGGGTTGGGAGCGCAACATTTTTTGTACTTGAGAGTGCATTTAGGTCCAAGAAGTATAGGAAATCTAGATATCATGATATTTCTAGATTATTTTATGATCAAACAACATACCATTTCATTAAAAGTATAAAAAATTTCCTTTGAATTTTAAATTTTATATCATTTTCATCCATTTTAAATAGAATTGCAAAAAGAGAGAAATGGTTGGAAGGGTATCACGTAATACTTATCTTTGCGGAGGATTTAGTTCAAGATTAAAATATGTGTTAACGTCTTGTTTCCTAGGCCTGGGCAAGGTTCTAGCAACTCAGACCGAGATCTTCACTTGCAAACAAAAAGAAGGAGCTGGGCTCGATGTTGTCTGAGAAGCCTCCGATGCCTAAGTTAGTCTCTTTGTGCGTATTGTGATAGCTTGAGTATTCAGAGTTCAAAGAGAGTTCATTGCACCTGGGATGCTGCTTTTATACGAAGCTCTTGGGGGAAGGGGGGGGGGCACCTTATGTTCCTCGTGTCAGGGTTAAGCCATCCTGCCCACATCTATGTTGATCTAGGCATTTAATGTGGCATGGCTCCATAGATGGCACATTTAATGCGGCGTAGCTTCCTGGGCAAGTCTTGGAGGTGGGTAAGCGGCGTAGTCACTTCTGGTTCCCTTCCATCAGAGAATGGAGGGTCATTCGTATCTTTCGTTTATATGTTTGCATAAGTTCCTTAATGTTAGGCATAACAGGGGATGTTAGAGTTGGCATATCCCATCTGTCCCCTACGTTTGGTTTCCCATGCTGGACACCTTTCTTCCTCTGATGTGATCTTGGGGGCTAGACCTTTTGGTGATTTTGGGGCCTTAGAAGAGTGGGACCAGAATGGGCGTGGAACCCAATGTTGGGCCCTAGGCCCCATTAGGATGGGTTGGATGGGAAATACCGCTCTCAATAAGCAACACGGAATTCCAGGAACAATATTTTTATTTTGAAGTGGGATTTTGTTTGAGCCCAAATGCCCGTGAATGAAATCATCAGATGTCAACAGCACAACGTGTAAATGCAAAGAGGAATGGTTGTCAAATTGGGCAAATGGCCGCTCAGATGACTCTTTGTCGGATGGTTTAGGGTCCTCTTACTGCAGGTAGGTACTATCCCTGTTGGATTTATATTTTAGGATGCAAATTGGACATGAAAATGAAGACCAAGCTCACGAGCTACCTTTAGAGAATGTTCTTCTAAAAATAATGTGATTTTTATAACAAGCATCAAGATCAAAAGATTAGTTAAATTAACATTTCTGCACTGTTCAAGTTTCAAGCATAGTTAACTTACCTAGTGATTAGGAGATGGCAATAGATTTAGTGAGATTGCTATGCAATGGTGATCAATACCAGAGGAGTTTTGGCAAAAGAATATCATATTACAAAATAAATTTTAAAGGCTACAAAAATATCAAATCTAAAACTTAAATTAATGGGAGCAACAAGTGAGATACACGCACACTTACAGCAATATGAGTTGCCAAACTGATCATATGGGCCAGGAGCAGCTCAATGGGAAGGCATAGACAATATGTCTAGGGGGAGTATATGTAGCTCTAGTGGCAATAAATACATAAAAAATAGTGTCATCACAAATGCTCAGATTAACCATTTCTATCATATGTTTTAAAGTTCTATATAATTTATAATTATATGATCTAGTTTTACAAGTTATGATAATTCTTGTCCAAATAAATCAATCAACATAATTAAAGACGTTTACTATAGAAGCATGCATAACATGACGTATTCAAATTACATCCTCTATCACAAATACTTTTTTTTTTCTTTTTTCTATTTTGTAGTGACAACAACTTCTAATAAGATAGTAATATTGCTAGTTTTTCATTGTATACAAGGTTTGTAAGAAAGAGAGGATCAATAAGATGGTAGCAGCCAATGTTAAAATAATAGCCCAATGAGTGTTGAAATTGTTGCGCACAAGCACTGCACGCCATCTTGGCCATCTGCGTTGACAATATCTATTCACTTTCTTGCAAATGCTTCCGTAATAGAAAGTTTTGACATAGGTATCATGGTAGAGCTTATTGAAGTATTGAATTGCATCCCTTCAATTTGACCAGCTATGAATAATTTCTAAGTTGCAAAGTATGTCCACGTCCTTGGTAAGGTAGAATTCACTCTGAGACTATGGTTGGTCAAAGGGTAGGTTTGGCAGTTAAGAAGATATAAAATTCTCATCTCATCTTATTATTATAATTTTTTTTAAAATTTCACATAAAATATAATAAATAATTTAACTTTTTTAAATCTCAATTCAATTTTTTTAAATCTTAAAATAATAATATTATTAAAAAAATACTTTATTCAACTTTCAACTTTCATATAAAATTAAAAATTCTCATCTCATCATACAAACCTATCCAAAGTACATGTCATTGCTTGGCCTTGAACTTCACATGCAAGGTAAAGTGTTATATTTAACACAACACGACACTTCTCATTCTCGAGGTGTAAGACACTATCTAGCTCTCTACTGTTTTGACATCCTTCTATTCTGTATTTTGAATGATGAATATGCTATCCGATTCCTCCTCGTAAGAAAATAGCGAAATGTTCTGAGGTTAAATACTTTATATAGCTTATGGACAGACCGACAGACCTACGGCCACCAATACCTTAAATACCATTATATACCTTTTGCCTTAGAGAGCCTAATGAAACTAGCAAATTTGTGATGATTTGTGAGGAGAGTGCTCCCTGTTTTTTACTTTATAAGTAAATTTAATTTATTTCATTTTACAATAAATTAAATTCTTGTGAGCCCACATATTTGTATTCTGAACGTACAAATACAAAATCTCATATTTAGTATTTATTTTTGAACCAGAAGCTGCCCTCTAAATAAGATTTTTAAAGTTTCCAATGCGCAAGAGTGATTCAGAATTTTGGCAGAAAATTCACCATACAGTTCCCACTTCAATGTCATGCACATTTTTAAAAAATCCCCATAAATAGTTCCTCGAATCCACCATACAGTTCCTATTTCATTGTCATGTTTTGAAAATAAAAAGTTCACCATAGATGGTTCCTTAAATCCACAAAGACTATTAACATTCCATCTAAGCGCATGGAAGATTGCTTTTATGTGATGGCACAATTAAGTTAATTCAATTATTCGTTAAAGCGCCTACAACCTTAAAAAAGACACAGAAACTTGGGAACATCCTATTCAAGTAAACTCCCTTAACATGATAACATATAAATTTTTATCATTCCTTCCATGATCAGGAATGGGAGAGCAGGCGGGTAATTATACAATTCAATGGAATTATTCCAGCTCCTGCCTGTATACAGGCAGGTAGTTATTCCATTCATAGAATTATACCATTCAGTTACCTGCTTGTATACCTTGCAATTATCCATGTGCTACTTTCCAGCAAGCCAGTCATCCTATCACAGTGTGTGCATACATTTAAGGTAAGAGTAGTTCTACAGTTACCGAATTTTTGTCCCGAATATAAGGCATTTTTTTCATTCATTTTTTTATATTCTTTAATATTTTTTTAAAAATAAAAAAATTCACATCACTAAAAAATATTTATATACTTAATCACTAAATAAAAAAAAAAGAAAAAGAAAATAAAAGAAAGAAGCAATTCGGTAAACATTTTCAGTCCCGAATTTGAGACCTAAAGCATTTCTAATACCTCATATCCAATTTTTGACATTGAAGCCCATTTCATAAAATACAAAAAAAAAAAAAAATCATGAAAATGATCCCCGTAGCTAGCAATTCAAAGAAGATGTCCATCATTCTTCTCGCCATCAAAGTTCTTCCTTCAACCTTCGATGTAGATATTCCAAACGTTAGCTATGAGAAACCACTCCATCTGTACACAATATTAACACCTGATGAGTAACATGATCCCACCTTTACATAACCATGTTCTCTTGTGATTGTTAACTACAAAATGCCAAGCATCATTTACTACAAAATGCCAAGCATCATTTGCCTATCTTCATCCGTATCTCGTATATGTTATAGAGTTCAAATAGTTGAGAGATGAGGCTTTATAATAAATACATCCCACTAGTTTTCAACTTACTCTTATTAGAATACAAATCTTGAAGATGGACTCCACTTCCTACCACTTAATTAAGATAATCATAGAGTCTGGGGTACATTCATTTTCCTTTATCTACCACAATTTGCCAACAACATTTCATTCATCATTCCCAATTTAATAACATTTATTATTGATGGGAAACTAGTTAACCCATAGAAGAAGGTGTTCAACTATACAAGTTGGCATAATAGTTTCCTTACAACACAACAACTATTCACACTAGAATTTTCCCCACTGTTTTCCCCCACAATAATTCCTATTGTAAATTATTGATGAAAGACCAGGCTGTTTGTAATCTCTTCAGCCTAGGATGAACCAACAAAGTCCTACTTATCTTCTAGTACTAGCTGCCCAACCTTATGAAATAGAAGTTGAGCTTATGAATATTAGTATGCAATGAAGCGTGTCTTAGAACCTAAATTTAAGTTCTACTCATCTGATCCCTAATGTTATTGCTCTAAGACCATCATATCAATTGAGAAGTTCTGATACTCCCCTACAAAATTAAAAAATAATAAGTAGATTGCATGTAGTCGAAGAAACAATACCTTATGCACCGCAACAGCACCAGACTTCATAATTACAACTTTATTTTTACACTTACATGTCACTAGTTCTACCTGAGTCCTAGTAATACCATATCATGGCGCGCCATTTGTGAAGAACCATATGTACAAAGTAAGCTACTAGTATAGTATATCAAAACATTTCCTAGTTCATTTAAACAAGTTTATTCATACACATGGGTTGTGATACAGTTGGCAGAAAATACATTCATCAAACCACGACGAGTGCTCATGGATGGTTGATTTAAAATGAAGAAAATGAATTCATAAAAAAAAAACCCATTCACGATTATCAGGTCTACATGTAAAAAAAAGTATGAATTCACAAAACTACATATCGACTCATTCTTTACTACATATTGAATTTAAGCTTAAATGAAAATAAAAATTGGGAAATCAATAATATCATCACCATCATCTGTCTCCTCATCATGCAGATGATGCTTGGACTTGCTACCAGAGTTATCATCGTCATTTATATCCTCCATCCCCAATACATCATCAAGTGGGTCATCATCAATATATGCTTCTTCGTCAACTGGTTGGGACGAGTGTTGACATGATATGATTGATGGATCAACAAGAAAATGCTCTTCATCTACTCGATGCAATGGATCTAACATGCCAAATTCACTCTCGATAATATGAGGATATTTTACAACATTAGTGTGACCCTCATTGTCTGCTTCACCCCCACAGGTCTCGTCAAGGACATCCTCATCCTCAATAGTAGTCATTAAGCGAATGTTGTAAACATTCCTATTTGTAATCTTGTGTATGACTTGCGAGCTTCCCCCCAATGTCAGATCCGTTGGGTAAAACACTTGCCATGCTTGGCATGCTAAGGCGAAATGCTCATCTTTATAACATTGCCTAGCATTATTCACTAACGTTACGTGGTCCCTGACACGTATCCCCCTACTCTGGTCGCCAATGTCATACCAAGCACACCTAAACAAATATACCTTACGCCAACCCATGTAGAAATCAGCAAGGGATCATTGATATTCACCATGAACAACCACCCCATTGTTTTAGTGATGCCTTTCACTCTGTTTTGTATGAAACCGAACTCCATTCAATATGCATCCGGCATATGATGCGACCCCAAGGATCTGGACCATATGCTAATGCATATATGTCATCGGTGACCTCACTTGGACTAATTGCACTCAACTCTTGAATCTACCATACAGAAGGACAAAAGAAAACGTTTTACAAAGTCGTTAAATTAATGAAGGCATACATATGTATAGGGAAGGATTGGTATCTTACGCGTGATCTGAACCATGCTAAGAATTGACTCTAGTGCTTATTATCAATGTTATTCTGGTCCTCTTCTTTCATCTTGCTATAGTGTTCCCTGCATATATGTTCTAAACGTTATGCACAAACTAATAACATTATACAATTAAGGCAACACTATCCCCAACGGTCGTACCTCTTGTTAGAAAATAGATAAACTTGGATCATTCCCCGACTCAGCCGAAGGCACATGACCATTATTGTTGCGTTCCTCTCGATTATATCTAGTCTCAATATCATGAAGGTACATAAAACAAAATGTAAGGAACTCAAGATGAATAGATGCCTTTGCAATTGAGCCTTTAGGACGGGCTCTGTTGCAGGCGTACCATTTGAACTTCCCTAGGTACCTTTCAAAATGGGACATCCATCTGTATTGCATAGGTCCAGCCAGTAATGCCTCATCTGGCAAATGAATAGCAAGGTGCACTATGATATCAAAGAATGTATGAGGGAATATTATTTCTAGTTTATAGAGAATGATGGAGATATTAGCTTGTAGCCGAGGCAACACTGATAAGGTCAAAGTTTGTGAACATAATTATTTGAAGAATGAGCTTAAATCTATTAATGTTTGACGGACATTGTGTTGTAACAACCCATTAATCACAACTGGCAACAATGTTTCATAAAGATATGACAATCATGGCACTTCATTCCATTGATTTTTCTTTCACTAACATTGACACACTGGCCAATGTTTGAGGCAAAACTATCTGGGAATTTGATTGCTAACAACCATGCACAAAAATTCCTTTGCACATTTAAATTTAACATGTAACATACAAGATGCATAGAAATATGATCAGCATCATGTACAAGGTGCAATTCTTTCCTTATTCCAAGATTTTTCAAATCCCTTCGCGCATTGGTAGAGTCCTTAATTTTTCCTTCAATATTCAACATCGCTCCCAACATGTTATCACAGATGTTTTTTTTCAATATGCATGACATCCAAGTTATATGTGTCTCAATGCCAAGTCTAAACAGTAAGAAAGGTAAAAAAATATACTTTTTTTATTTTTTATTTTTTTGTCTAGTTAGTTGATTGGGCGTCCATTTCCTCTTTGATGAAGATTTGCCAAAGATCACCCCAAGTAATTGTTCTATCAAATCCTCTCTGGCAACCCTTGATGATTGGAGCCAGTGCTCCTCGTACCAATTGAAGTACTCTTTTTCCGTCTCCAATTGTGATTTGGCACCAACCACCGTCAATGACCTATATAGCAGTGTTTATGCCCATATACTAACCAATGAGAATCAGTTTTAGCTGTACATGTAAGACATGCCATCTTACCAATTGTGGTCCATCTAGAAAGATTGTTATATATAGGAAAGTCATTGATAGTCCAAAGTAACGCTGCATGCAATCTAAACATTTGTCCAGTGTATGCATCATATGTATGAATATCCTCTTCCTATAACTCCCATAACTCATCTACAAAAGGACGCAAAAACACATCCATATAATTTCCTAGTGCCTTTGTGCCAGGAATTAGTAACGACAACATGTTGTATGAATCTTTCATGCATGACCAATGGGGTAAGTTGTAAGGCACAAGTAATACCGGCCATATACTATACAGTTGCTCATGTTATTGAATAGGTTAAACCCATCACTCGCTAGACTAAGTCTAACGTGGCGAAGATCTTGAGAAAACCATCCATGTTTGTGATCAAAGTCTTTGCATACCTGATAATCTGCTGGATGGCTCATGCAGGTCGGATCGTCAACTCGTTCTTCTATATACCATCTCATTGCTTGGGCTGTCTCTTTGATAGAAATAGCCTCTACAAGCGTAGTTTCAGAGAGAAATATCGAAAAACTTTTTGGTGTATCTTCCGTTGGTTACTTGAGCTTGAAACCCCTAGATGCATTACATTTAGGGCATTGATCGTACTTAACATTCTCCTTCCAAAATAATGCACAATCATTTGGGCAAACATGAATCTTTCATAACTAAAGCCCAACCCACGCTCCAAGCAGTAAGCATCGTTATATAAGTCAGGGAAAAGAGTATCTGGAAATGCAGCTTGCAAAAGCTTGATAACCATGTAAAAGGACTTCATAGTCTAGCGACTAATTGTCTTGATGTGAAGTAACTTGACTATGAATGATAGTTTTGAGAACTTTGCACACGAAAGATAAAGTGGCCATCGTGTGTCGGCTACCAACTCCTCGAAATTAAGGTTTTTTGGAGGATTAGAATTGTCTATATCTTCATTTGCGTCTGCATCTACATTATCTCTAGATGAATTATCCATAAACGACCCCAACTAGATGTCTTCTAACATCTCGTCCACATCATCAATGTAGTCATCATACGCCGATGCATGATCTAGTTCTTCGTCAAAAAATGTAGAATCATGAAAAGAATCATCTTCCTTATGGAATCTCCATTTGGTATAAGTTGAATCAATTCCTATAATGAACAAATGATCTTCGACCAAACTAAGAGGGTAAAAAGCTCTATTTCGGCATCGCCTACATGGACACCTAATGAGGTCAGAACCAGGTGCATTGGCTTGAACCATGGCCATGAATTGTCTAACACCTTGACCACATTAGTTGGAACAAAATCTATTTTCGATATGCTTCCAAGCCTTATCCATCTACCATGCAGGGAGGGAAAAGGGTAGAAGTTAGTAAGGCTAATAACCCAAAAACAACAAAATCTATAAAAAAAAGGCATAAATGGATTATCTTACAACAGTACAATGATAGAGGTATGGATTATGGAGAAGGCCAGAATGGATAGCTTAAACCGTTTGTTTATGCAGCCATAAATTTGAGAATTGGGGGCATGATCTAGGACCAATTGGGGTTTCTATGAAAGGTGGAAAGATCTATAGGATTTTCATCAAAATATTTTTGCAAAAATCAAACTTTCTTGGGTGATGCTTCAAGCATTGAGTGTATTAAATAGGTTGTTGGAGATATACTTAGTTAGAGTTATTAAATAGCTTGTCTATGGGCTAAGGCTACTATAATGAATGGTTCTGATGTGTTGAAGTTGTTCTAGTGTGTTCAATCTATAATTCTCGCAACCTGTAGGCATTTCCTCATAAATAATTGTATATATAATACTTGGGCTAAGCGTACTTGGGTAATAAATACGCTACAACATTAGTAGGAAAAAAAATTAAAAAGTGCGTAGATGTACAGCCTGTTTTGGGTTGTATAATGTGAGCATTAGTACAACATGTACAAATTCTTGTTAGACTAGTTAAAACAGTGTTGTACAACCATAAAGGTAAATCCATATAGAAATTACTAATGTTGTTGGATTCAAAAGGAAGGAACGAAATGGGATAATCAATCTACTTCGATATGCATTTTGAAAGATGTTAAGAGTTAAGGAGGAAAATAACCTTGCGTAAGGAATCTGCTGATCTGAGTTAGATTACTTTATAAAAATAGACAAAGGTCCTCTGTTGACTCCTTCATTAAGCACCGAATGTATGGATGTCTTTTTAGTTTGTTGTTGCAATGGTGATGTTGTATGGTCTCCACACCTTATTGAATAAGGCCATATGAAATCATAAGAAAGTGTCCCACAAAATGAAGGTCCTATTCCAACCTCTATGTAGGCAAAAGGCTCCAAGTACAAGCCTATCAAAAAGAGACAGACTTTAAGAGACAGAGAGAGGGGGGGGGGGGGGGAGCATGATTAATGACCTTATAAAATTCATACAATTAAACCAAAAAACAACAATCTAAGAGAGATAAATTTACCCTACAAATTTTAAAGTTTACTGAAATCATAAACTTCATACAAATACTATTGCCAAAGAATGAAACCAATCCCCTCCCCCCTCGGCGAGAGGCGTGGCACCATACCCACCTCCATTTCTGTGTGCAATATCTTTTTCCTGAAAACAGGGCATTGCCATTAAGATACCTTGTACGTAATGGCAACTAACAAGGCACAAATATCCTAAAGACAGGATAATGCTAAGGTATACAAAAAGAGCAATATTTTCACGGCATGAAGTAGTACTTACTGAGTATTCGATTCATTTTATTTTTATGTGTGCCCCACCCAAGAATGAAATGAGGACAAAGTTTCAGGACATACATGATCCAAGGAAAATGCGACAAAAGCTTAGGCATTTTTGCATTTTATGAAAAACCATTTTTGTAAAAAGAACTTTACATTTTTAATAAATTATTTCCGCTACAAAACTCTCTCTTAGCTTTGTAAATGAAAATTTTAAATCCTAGCTGTAGAGTCTTTTATATCTTGGGAAGGAAAATAAAAAGTTTTAAAAAGTTAGTAATTTCCATCTTATTTTCTAAAATTATTTTTCTAAAAGTCCCACCACAATACAATAATATAAATAGACTAATGATAGTTTAGTATATGTAAATATCATAGTAATACTACCATACATAATCAAGTATAGAAATAAGTTTATTTAAAAAAAAAAAAGTATAGAAATAATTTAGTATTACCCCTCATTCGATCTCCCAACCCTAAGCCCAAACCGTCGTCCCTCTCTCCTCATTGGCCACCTCGTCACCACCCCGTTGTGCCCTTTCCCGTCCAGCATCATGGCAGTGAACCCTCTCTCTCTCTCTCTCTCTCTCTCTCAATTTGTCTATCTTTGCCACACATACACACATGACTTTTTCTATATCTACCTGAGACACCACCACTACCCAAGAGACCACCAAACCTTTAGCTAATGGGAAGCACAACGTGGAGCTCTAGACATCAGCGATCACCCAAAGGTTTTTTCCTACCGCACGGAGGTAAGTCTTTCTCCGAATCAAGCTTGAGGATAGTTGCTCATGGATTTGATAATTTTTGTTGTTGTTCATATCCTGGCCTCTATGGCATTGGAATCTGAGTGGGATTGTTGTTTGTACATAGTCCTCTTTGTTTCTCATTAATAACATTTTGACTTTGACATCTTACTTAAATCATTGTAGATTGTGTTCATATCCATGCCTTTGTTTCTCATTAAGAACATCTTAACCTCTATGTTTATTAAGTGATTGTAGATCGTGTCTTGCCCCGATGTTTGTGTGTAAGTGTTTCAATAAACAGGTTTCACGTGAGTGTGTATATCACAACACCAAATTGAGATGAAGCATTATCTTGGTGAAGCTTCTTTAGTTACTTAGAAATGCATAATAATGAGTGATGTCTCTTGAGTTGTTGCTGGGTAACAACTGGCTTGGTCAAGATGGTAATACTCTCAGGTCGATGGTGTTGCCACTTTGCTGGTGGAGGCTAAAAGATACTTGGCCACTAACATGCAAGACATGGAACTTGACTTCACTTGTAATGAAGTCACATGCACGGTCATTACCTATGGTATGGCGAATAGAGTCAGGGTGTGTGGATAATCCATTTAGGAGAGACCATGGTGCATACATTAAATAAATTGGATGTTTAAAAATTGAATTTTTAAGTCTATTTTCAAGTTGCTATGATAGCCTAGGGCCCTCGAGCGAGTGGTCGGTGTTTGTGTGTTTCTAGCATTGTCACTTAGTAAATATTTATGTGGATTTTTTTAGTATGTTGCTCTGAAACCTATAACTTGGTATGTATGATTTAATTTTCTTTGCATCTATAAATTGCATATATTCATTTCCATTTGACTTGCGTATTTGAGTTTGATCTTAGTTTCACTTTATGAGATTTTACGAAACTTCACTATGTTAGTTCCACTATGGTCTTGCTCCTCGGAACGTAGGTTTTGATCTAAAGAAATAGTTTGAGGTGGTTATGAGTGTGGAGATCTGACATCACCAGATAATTAAGGATTGGTGCTTTTTACCATTTTATTAAGTTGATGTGTTCGTTTTTATTAGAAAAGGCCGGATGATTGTAATATTCTTACTTACATTTTGGGGGCAAGTGGCGTATGGATATTAACATTGTGATGTGTTTAATTATTTCTAGCACTGTTAATTAGTTTAAATGACTATCATTTTGATTCTTCATTGTGAATTAACTTTACATGTTTATTGAGTATAATGTGAGCACACACTTTTTGATCACATTGTGCAAGGGGTGTATGACCCGAGTGGCCAACATCTTGGCATCACGGGCCTTGCCAAGTTGGGGGCTGAGGGTGCCACATATTAAGCAATTGGTGAGTTTGACAATTCAGTAAATAAAATAAAAAAAGATATTAAGCAATGGAGTGGGATCGAAAATATCTTTTATCCACTCCACAATTGAGTAATTTATAGTTGCCTCTTGGACGTTATAGGCCAGCAAGATTCTCTCCATAGCACACTGACATTCTAAGCATAGATGTTCAAAGTGTTCTAGGTACAAAGTTACACAACGGCACATCACATCTTTTCCATGTTAGAAAAAAGAATGTAACTCTGATCAGATTCGTTGTGATAGGTAGCACCTTCAGGCCATTTTCCATATCAGTAATCTTAAGCTGTCTTTGGATACGAGCCTTCCATAGGAACTCTACGCATACATGCAGTAATGAATGTCACTCTTTCATCATAAGAGAAGAGTAATACATAAATGATAAAACAATATAGATTTCCTTGTATCATATATCTGTAACACAAATAATGCATTTCTGCAACACAAAAAATATCACGTCTTGGCAAAAAAAGAAAGGAAAAAAAAAAAAAAAGATGAAGGAAAAGGGATACAATAAGCATCCAGGCTTATCACAGAAATGAAAAAAAAGAAAACAAAAACAAAAACAAAGTGCAGAAACAAATCAACAACAGACAATTTCACCGAGGACATATTTCTCGGCTCATTTGTGGCCGGCACCTCTTCTACTAGGTCCGGTATATGCCTCTGCCGTTAACGACGTGTTGACTGAAGTACTAGCAGGAGGAGGATGGAACATTAAAGGCCTGAAGCCCTCCACATCTGTGGAACATGAAACAAGGATGAGGAAAATAAAAACGAAGGTGGCATTGAGGGCAAAGAAGATGATCCGTTGAGGGTGTTTCATTGTTTAATTTGGTCCTTCAGAAATGTAGTCGTCGTTGCTTTCCCTGCTTGTTTTTCGGTTCAAAGGATGCGAGTCATGTATTGGAGCGAACTCCCTGTTTTACGTGTATTTATAGGCGAAGAGGCAACATTAATGGAGTAGCAAATGACCCTTAAAATTTTATAGTGGACGGAATTAAATGACGACTTTTGGACTCTTGTGCATATGTCTTCATCATTGCAAATGTTTTTATAATAATAGATTTCCAATGGAATTCGAATCAAGATTAAAATATGCAACATGGAATTCCAGAAACAATATTTTATATTCAAGTGGGATTTTGTCTGAGCCCAGATGCCCGTGAACGACATCAGATGTCAACAGCACAGCGTGAAAACGCTAAGACGAATGGTTGTCAAATTGGGCAAATTTCCGGCTCAGGTGGCTCTTTGCCGGATGGTTTAGGGTCCTCTTACTGTAGGCACGAACTATCCCTGCTGGATTTCTATTGTTGGATGCAAACTGGACATTGAAATTAATGAAAAGCCAAGCTCACGGGCTACCTTAAGAGAGAATTTTCTTCTAAAAATAATGTGATTTTTGTATCATGCACATGATCCGCAATGCATTATCATGTATATCATGAATATCCATCAACATTTCGGCCGCACTGTTCAAGTTTCAAGTAGCATATATAGTTAAATTAACTCGTGATCTGGAGATGGCAATAGATTTAACGAGATTGGTATGCACTGAACGAAACACTAAATTGCCTTCTTGGATATCATCCCAAATAGCATAGTATTGCCAAGGTGGACATGATTCATTAATTCGAAACCAATCAACCAGCATTGCAGAACCAGATCACCCAAAAAAGAAAAAAGAAAAAAACCCTGTAAAACTCATCAGTTGCAAACATTAATAAAGAAGACCTTGCTTTTGTCATGGTAAAGTTAATTTGTTTTGAAATTAATCGTCCTGTCGTATTGTATGGCATATTACCCAGTTAAAGTTTATAAAATATATGCATATATATATATATTGGTGCAACCATACTTATGTACCATAATATATATATGCATATATATATATTGGTGCAACCATACTTATGTTGTGGTCTACCATACGTAGTACCCATGTAATATATGAAGACAAATCAACTGAGAGAACATGGTATGGGAACAGTAATGTATATATGGTTGGCATTTTTGTCTTATATAGCTAAGAAAATTTTTTAATACTTTATTATTTTATATGCTGCGAAAATTATGAAAGCAAATCATCTTATGCTCGATCTGGGTATATTCTCCCCAAGTTGTAAGGTGGGTTGGAACTTGGTACGTACGCATGCAATCTTTGGTAAGAACTACGCAAAATCAAGCTGATTTCGACAAATGATAGCACTAAGATCTTTCAGCTTGAATTTTTTTCATGCGGCGGATATTGTGGCACAAATTATTCATCGTAAATGATCATCTCAATACGGATTGTGACCAAGTGATTTCAACAAAGTCAAAGTAGCTCCCGTGCTAGCTGCTGGTGTAGGAACGTACCATTTTTATTGGATTAAAAAACTACTTAAAACAGGTCAAGAAAAAGCCACTTGAAAACGGTTTTACCAACTAAAGTAAAATTATTCATGTTGAGATAGTCTATGAGTATCTTCTTCACGGTATTTGTGAAATCAAAAATTAAAATTAAAAAAAATAATAAAATAAAGAGAAGAAAAGACGGTAGATTTATTGCAAAACTGGAGTGAGAACAATTATAGGCAGTGCTTGGATGCTTACAGAGTATAAGAGAAACACGTACGCACACTTGTAGAAATATGAGTTGCCAAACGGCCAATCATATGGGCCAAGGAGCAGCTCAATGGGAAGGTAGGGAAAGAGGATTCGCTAAGGCATGGACAGCGGTAGTACTTGAGGTCGAGAGCTATAGATCTTTTCTCTAACGTTCTCTATGAATGAGAGGGACAGAAAATGGAGTATGAGGTGCAGAAAACAGATGGGAATCCTTGAGGATAAAATCAAATAGGGGTGGAAGGGAGGAGCTCGAGGCTCGAGCTCTCTCCCTCTACTCCAGATCATTGCCCTAACCCTAGAGGATGTAGAGGGGGCTAGAGAGACAAGAGTGATTCGATCCACATTGCATATGACTCCAATAAAAGCATGTTACCAGTTTAATTTAGGAAATCCATTGTATTGTACAAGAACCTGTAAGGATTAAGGAATTTTGTTATTGTGGGCAGCCTGGCCAAAAGTATATTTTCTTACATGCATTGATTGATTTTTGTTTTTTAATCGAAACCAAAGGGTTGTTTTTTTCTGGGTGAATTTAATAAGGAGGCATGGATTCGTTGATCATAATGTACATCATGTAGTAGGTAATTAAGCACGCAGACATGCATGCACCGATCGATCGGGTCAACTATATATATATATATAGGAGTAAAGTTACATGACGTCAGAGGTTTGAATTAAGTAACCCCTGCCATTTGCTAATATGTAAAGTTATGTAGACGAAAGACTTTAACTACCTTTTGTAACCCTATATGAGATCGATATTGCATATATATAGGATTGAGTACTGCAGTCTGCAGTGTGAAGATGATAGTATAATTTTGAATATGTGAGTTCATACTTTGGTTATGGATTATTACAGTCTAATTTACCATTGCAATAGATGTTCCAATTTACTGAAATAATGATTTTGCGTCAAGAAAAATGCTATTCATTAGTGAGTTTGGCTTACATATCCCTTTAAAAATTCACTGGATACATCCTGTTCGAAAAAATCACAAGCTTACACCTAGTTAAATACTTAATTTTAAGTTGACTATTCACTAGCTTACACTCAGTTAAATATTCAATTTTAAGTTGACTTTTCTGTCAATCTTCTAATTAATCTTGTTTATTTATTTTTATAAACATGTATATATTTAGTGAATTTTTAACAAGATGTAAGCCAAACTCATTCATAACCCTTTTAATCATTCTATTATCATTTATTGATGTACCATCAAATAATTATCATATTGTTGTCCAGATGACTAACACAAGAGGGGAGTGAATTGAGTTGTATTAAAAAAATAACAATTATAAATCAAATATATAATATAAAATATAAACAAAATATGAAATAACAATAAATATAAAGAGTAAGGGTAAGAGAGAAGCAAACTCAGTATGTTAACAAGACTCGGCCCCACTGCCTACGTCCTCGCCTCAAGCTACCCCTTGACGATTCCCAAATTCACTATTCAACCTCCTTCAGGTGGAGATAGAAACCTATTACACCTTTGAACTACATCGCTACAAAGGATCCGTGTAGAACACCCTCTACACTTGCAATCACCTTACACGTGGTGATTCAACTATTCGCCGTGTAAAATACTTTCTACACGCACAAGGATTATACACACCATTTTTCTGATACAAAAGCTGATAGTGGGTAGGTTATCAGAAAACACTCCTCAATGAGTGAAATAAGAACAATACAACGCAAACTTTATCTCTCAAAATGAACAATGATTAATGCTCAATGCTTAGAGAAGAGAGAATGAAAGCTTTAAATGAATGTTGTATGCTCTCTTGGTGTTGTTAATGTAAAGCCCTCAAATGATCTATTTATAAGCATATGAGACTTCATATTCAAATTTAAAAAGATTCACATGTCAAAGACAACATCATTTACTTTTTCAAAAAATTCAAATAAAAGGTTCTTCTTTTTCAATTGTCAAAGACAACATCATTCACTTTTTCAAAAAAATTAAACCTAATTATTTATTTTTGGCATATGACAAAATGAGCACATTTTCCTTTTCAAAAAATTCAAACATAATCTTTTACTTTTTGTATATGACAAAATGAGTACACTTTCCTTTTCAAAAAATTCAAATCTAATTTTTTACCTTTTACATATGACAAAATGAGCACACTTTACTTTTCAAATTTTTCAAACAAAATCATCTACCTTTTGTATAAGTCTAAAAAAGAATCAATCACTTTTAAAAATATTCAAATAAAACATGCACATGTGAAAGATGTCAATCAATCATTTTTAATATTTTCAAAGTTCAACCCTTTAATCAAGGCATGCACATGCAAAATGACAATCAATTATCTTTCAAAATTTTCAAATTTAATTTTCAAAAATATTCATGCACATGTGGAAAATGTATTTTAATGCTTTATGATAAAATATTAATTTTGAGCATTAATCCTAATTTTGAATTTTAAGAGATTTACAACATTACTCTATGACTTTAATGTGAACTTGTTTCCTTCTTGTTCATGCTTGGTTATTTGATGTGCTTGATTCCATTGTGTGAACAACTTGAGCTTGAAACTCCTTTATTCTTTGAATTCATTTGTTATCATCAAAATCCATGTGTAGATTTATAATCACATGAAACTTGAAACCTTGGGTTCAACAATCTCCCCGTTTTTGATGATGACAAATACTTAATAGAACTTGAAACCTGTATTAATACTTAAGCTCCCCTGAAAATATGCGTTAGTTTTTCAAGCAAAAGTATAAATATAATTCCAAGCATATATAACAAGTTTGGCAATTTAAACAATGTTAATGTTCTAGTCTAAAACTTCTCCCCCTTTTGGCATCATTAAAAAGGATCGGCAGCAAGTAAATGAACTGAAGAAAACAATGCGTTTAATAGTCACTGTAGATAGTTGAAAAATGAACCGTCTGTGACCCGACAAATGCTGCAAAGTCTCGAGGCCTAACTCTATGAATTTAGTGCGGTTGGAGATTTAAACAATCGCCTGATGTTGTTGACAAATATGATTGAAGGCTCTGAGTTGCTATTAAAAAAATGATCATTTTCATCTATCGGATGCCAAAAAAATAATCGCTTCTTGACTTGAGTTCTTTTTTTCCACAACGATAGAATGACTGAGCAATTCTCTTCCACTAATGTTTCAGATTTGAATCAGGAACCCTTGACGCATCAATCATCAATCTTCTCTCCTGAGGCCGACAATACCATGATAGGAGCAGAGAACCGTTTTTCTAGTAAGGCTGATTCTGAGATTATTGCAGAATCAAGAATGCTCAGTAGTCAATATGCTGCCTCTGTTACGATCATGTCTCGGAGGTTAATGGCGAGGGTGAGTGAGATTGATCATCTTAACATACAAATATCTGAATTACGACAGAAACTTGCTAATAAGGATAGTGAGAATAAAAGGCTAAAGCAAGAAAACCAAGAGTTGAAAAAATTTACAGATTGGTATGCTCATGATCTGCAACCACGAATAGAGGAGCTGAAACGAAAAAGGGTTCAGATACAAGGTCAACATCGGCAAATAATAGCAGAGGTTCATCGTTTACTAGAAAAATAGGGACAATCTACTGTTAATCTCGCTGGCTTAGTAAGAAAACTTTTGACAATGTGTGTCCAGCATATCTTGTATTTCTTTTGACTAAATAAGATTTGAAGAGACAATAGTTTGTCTTATTCTTTGTGCTATCTCTATAAAATCAATCCTGAAATTCATCCAATCCGCATCAAGTTTTCATCTCATCTCTATAACTCATCTGCATTCCTTCAACATTCTCGTTTTAAGCCTTCTATTCTTTTCTCAATAGCTCATTCTTCTAACATTTCTCTAGATCCATCCATGAGGCATTCTGCATCTCAACCTCCTGTTCTTTCTGCAGCTGCCATTGGTGCCATGTTGCAGCAAGAAAATAATAATCTGACTAATAAATCAGATTCTGATGCTATTTATGACTTGGTAAGTCTTGGGACTCGCTACTCTTCCTCTATTGTTGCTTTTTCTCAGCGGCTACAAGCCGAAAATCATGAAATTGAAAAGCTCAAAGAACAAATTGTTGTACTTCAACGAATTGTTCAAGAGTCTAACACAAGGGAATGAATCATTTAGCAGAAGAGTAAACAGTTGAAATCTTTATTAGATTCTTCATTCCGCTTGCCGGTTCCCATGGATAAGAATGACATGATATTGTATGAAGAGAATGAGCATCTCAAACATGAGGTTAAGAATCTCAAGTTTATGTAAAAGTATTTAAAAAATCTATCTCTATTTTTATTGACTATGGTCTATCTTTTAAGAGATATTCATAACATGCATCATACCTATTTCTCTTCTGATCATATATAATCTATCTTCTGGTAAGAGTTTTGTGAAAATATCTGCTAACTAATCGTGTGTGTTTGTGAACTCTAATATTATATCGCCTTTTTGCACATGATCTCGAAGAAAATGATACCGTATTTCAATATGCTTAGTTCTAAAATGTTGTATTGGGTTCTTTGAAAAATTTATACCACTTGTATTATCACATTTGATTGGAATGTGATTATACATGAGTTTAAAATCTTCAAGTTGTTGCTTCATGTAGAGAACTTGAGCACAACAACTACCCGCAGCAATATATTCTGCCTCAGCAGTAGATAGTGCAACAGAATTTTGTTTTTTACTAAATCAGGAAACTAGTGCATGACCTAAGAAATGACATGCTCTACTAGTACTTTTTCGATTTATTTTATAGCCAGCATAATCTGCATCTGTGTAACTGATTAGATCGAAAGATGTGTGCTTAGGGTACCATAATCCTAGATTAATTGTACCACTAAGATATCTAAAAATGCGCTTAATTGCAATTAAATGTGATTCTTTTGGAGATGATTGAAAGCGTGCACATAAGCACACACTAAACATAATATCTGGTCTACTGGCTGTTAAATATAATAAGCTACCAATCATACCTCGATATATCTTCGAATCAACTGGTTTACCGGATTCATCTTTATCAAGTTTAGTTGATGGGCTTATTGGTGTTCCAATTTCCTTAGCATTTTCCATCCCAGACTTCTTCAGTAATTCCTTAATATATTTTGATTGATTGATGAATGTCCCACTTTTTGCTTGCTTAATTTGCAATCCGAGAAAGAATGTAAGTTCTCCCATCATGCTCATCTCAAATTCTTCCTGCATAGTTTTAGCAAAAACTTGACACATATTTTCATTAATAGCACCGAATATTATATCATCAACATAAATCTAAATCAAAAGAATATCATCATTTTCATATTTAATGAAAAGAGTTGTGTCGATTTTTCCTCTTGAAAAACCTTTTTCAATCAAGAAACTACTGAATCTCTCGTACCAAGCTCTAGGAGCTTGTTTAAATCCATATAGTACTTTTGTGAGTTTGAAAACATGATTTGGGAAATATGATTTTTAAAACCTGGAGATTGCTCAACATATACCTCTTCATTTATAAAACCATTTAAGAAAGCACTTTTAACATCCATTTGAAAAAGTTTGAAATCTTTATAACAAGCATATGCAAGTAGTATTCGAATGGCTTCTAATCTTGCGACAGGTGCATATGTCTTATCATAATCGATTCCTTCTTCTTGATTAAAACCTTGGACTATAAGTCGAGGCTTATTTCTAGTAATGACTCCGGACTCATCTTTCTTGTTTCTAAAAATCCATTTGGTTCCAATAATAGTATGATTTTTGGGTTTAGGAACAAGTGTCCAAACATCATTTCTTTCAAATTGATTCAACTCTTCTTGTATAGCTAGAATCCAAGATTCATCAAGAAGTGCGTCATCAATATTTTTGGATTCAATTTGAGATAGAAAAGCAGTATGATTGCAAATATTTCTAAGAGATAATCGAGTACTTACACCTTGTGAAGGTTCTCCCAAAATTTGTTCCACTGGATGATCTTTCACAAATTTCTACTGTTTGGTTGCATCTTGTATTAAATTTTGATGATCTTTCCTGATGGCTCCATGTTGAATTTCCTCTATTGTTTTCTCTTTGTTGAGATTGAGACTTTTTGTGTTATTTATACCTCCTGTTTCTTCATCAATAAATTTCTTGGAGAGTGGAGAATTAGATTCATCAAATACTACATGCATAGATTCTTGTACAGTCAAAGTCTTTTTATTGAATACTCTATAAGCTTTACTATTAGTAGAATACCCGAGAAAGATACCTTCATCAGATTTTGCATCATACTTGCCTAAATTATCCCTGTCATTCAAAATAAAACATTTGCATCCAAATACATGAAAGTAACCAATGTTGGGCTTTTTCTCATTCCAAAACTCATAAGGGGTTTTATCTAACTTAGACCTTAGTATAACTCTATTTATAACATAACATGCAGTATTTACCGCTTCGGCCCAAAAATAACTAGGCAAGTTGTTCTCATTGAGCATTGTTCTTGCTATCTCTTGAAGAGATCTATTTTTCTTCTCTACTACCCCATTTTGTTGAGGAGTTCGAGGAGCAGAAAAATTATGCACAAAACCGTTTTTATCACAAAATGTTTCAATGTTTTTATTAACAAACTCTTTTCCCCTATCACTTCAGATACTTAAAATAGTATAACCCTTTTCATTTTGAATTCTCTTGCATAACTTGGTAAAGGTATTATGTGCCTCATCTTTATGAGCAAGAAAGATGACCCAAGTATATCTAGAGAAATCATCAACAATAACAAATGCATAATATTTTCCTCCTAGACTTGCAACTCTATTTAGTCCAAAAAGATCCATGTGTATCAGTTGCAATGGTCTAGTAGTGAAAATATGTTTCTTAGTTTTAAAAGAAGTTTTTGTTTGTTTACCAAATTGACATACATCACAAATTTTGTCTTTAAGAAAATTTGTTTTTGGTAAACCTCTCACAAGATCATTTTTTGAAAGTTTGGAAATAAGTTCCATATTGGCATGACCTAATTTTCTATGCCATAGCCAACTAGTTTCATTTTGAGCTGAAAAACAAATAGCATCTTGTGAGGTAATTTCTTCAAAATCGATTGTATAAACATTATTATTTCTAAAAGCAATAAAACAAATATTACAATTATGATCATTCAAAATAATGCATTTATCCATTTTGAAAATAACTGTAAATCCTTTATCATATAATTGACTTATGCTCAAAAGATTATGTTTTAAACCTTCAACAAGTAGAACATCTTCAATTATGAGAGAAGATTCATTACCAATTTTACCTATTCCCACGATCTTCCCTTTCGAGTTGTTTCCAAATGTTACGTGTCCTTCTTCTTTAGATCTAAGATCAAAGAACTTAGTCTTGTCTCCCGTCATGTGTCTTGAACATCCACTATCTAAAAATCACTTATTTTTGCTTGTAGATGACTTCATGCATACCTATAAAAACAATTAAAATAATTTTTCTTGGTACCCAAGTTCTTTGGGTCCTTTATTTATTAGTATTAGAAGAAACAAGATTTTTAGAACAAGTATGATAATTATGACCATTTCTATTACAAAAATTACAAATAGCATGTGACATATATGAAAAACTTGAATGATTATAATAATATCCTTTTTTGACAAAATTATTTTTATGAAAAGAATTTTGAATATTAGTCTTTGATGTAGAATGATTATCAAAGAAATTTTTATAAGGTTTGTATTTTTGTTTTGGCATATATCTCAAACCTGCCTTGTCAAAAACACATCTTTGACTACCAAGAAGTTTTTTAAAATTTATTTTTCCATTCGTAAAGTTTTCAACAATATTTTCTAAATCGGTTTTCTTCTTATTCAATTCAAGATTTTCATCTTTCAAAATGATACTTTCTTTTCTTAAAATTTCAATTTCGTTTGTTAAAGAAGAATTTTTCTTTTTCAAAACAGTATACTTGATACCCAATTTTTCAAATTCCTCATAAATCTCTTCTAAAACATTTTGCAATTCTTCATATGAAGGATTTTCAATATTATCAAGATTTGTTACCTCAATGTCATCTTTAGCCATAAGACAAAGATTTGTTGATTCTTCATTGCTTGCTTCACTATCTGAGCTACTTGAATCATCATCTCATGTAGCTTTGATTGCTTTCTTGCCCTTGTTTCGATCTTTCTTTAGCAGAGGACAATCTGGATTGATATGACCAGGTTTATTGCATTTATAACAACTTAAAGTGTCATTTTTACCTGAATCTTTCTTGAAAAACTTTTTGAAGGATTTCCTCGGAGGAGTTCTATTTTTCTTCAAGAACTTCTGAATTATTCTTGTTATCATCACAACTTCTTTATCTTTATCGTCATTTTCCTCATCTTCATCACTTTCACTTTCATGAGGAACAGCTTTAAGTGCTAAGCTCTTCTTTGGCTTTCCTTCTTCTTCTCCTCTTTTCAATGTGTACTCATGGGTGATAAGTGACCCGATGAGTTCATTGACTTCGAGCTTCTTGAGGTCTCTAGTTTCAAGAATCGCTGTAACTTTTGATTCCCAACGTTTTGGTAAAGAGTTGAGAATTTTTCTTACTATCTCCACCTTGGAATAAACTTTGCCAAGAGTTGTCAAGCTGTTTATGATATTAGTAAAATGAGTGTGCATACTAGAAATAGATTCATCATCATTCATATTAAACATTTCATATTCATGAGTAAGAATATAAATTTTTGATTCCTTGACTTGCGAAGTTCCTTCACAAGTTACTTCCAAGTTATCCCAAATTTCCTTTGCTGTAGCGTAATTCATTATTCTATTAAACTCATTTCCATTAAGAGCATTATATAATAAATTCATAGCAGTTAAATTTAAAGTATAAAGTTTATCGTCTTCACGATCAAACTCTTCTTCTTCCTTTTTGACCTTTACTCCATCAACCACTTTTGTTGGAATATAAGATCCATTTACAATACATTTCCAGATTTCTCTACCTTGAGTTTGAAGAAATATTCTCATTCTAACTTTCCAGAATGAGTAATTATCTCCACAAAAGAGTGGAGGCCGACTGCTAGATTGACCTTCACCAAATGAAACTGCAATGTTAGCCATAAGATCTTAATTCAAAAGATAGTTAATCTTATAATAGAGCTCTTAGCTCTGATACCAATTGTTGCCCAGATGACTAACACAAGAGGGGGGTGAATTGAGTTGTATTAAAAAAATAACAATTATAAATCAAATATATAATATAAAATATAAACAAAATATGAAATAACAATAAATATAAAGAGTAAGGGTAAGAGAGAAGCAAACTCAGTATGTTAACGAGGTTCGGCCCCACTGCCTACATCCTCGCCTCAAGCTACCCCTTGAAGATTCCCAAATTCACTATTCAACCTCCTTCAAGTGGAGATAGAAACCTATTACACCTTTGAACAACACCGCTACAAAGGATCCGTGTAGAACACCCTCTACACTTGCAATCACCTTACACGTGGTGATTCAACTATTCTCCGTGTAGAATACTTTCTACACGCACAAGGGTCATACACACCCTTTTTCTGATACAAAAGCTGATAGTGGGTAGGTTATCAGAAAACACTTCTCAATGAATGAAATAAGAACAATACAGCGTAAATTATATCTCTCAAAATGAACAAGGATTAATGCTCAATGCTTAGAGAAGAGAGAATGAAAGCTTTGAATGAATGTTGTATGCTCTCTTGGTGTTGTTAATGTGAAGCTCTTAAATAATCTATTTATAGGCATATGAGACTTCATATTCAAATTTAAAAAGATTCACATGTCAAAGACAACATCATTCACTTTTTCAAAAAATTTAAATAAAAGGTTCTTCTTTTTCAATTATCAAAGACAACATCATTCACTTTTTCAAAAAAATCAAACCTAATCTTTTACTTTTGGCATATGACAAAATGAGCACACTTTCCTTTTCAAAAAATTCAAACTTAATCTTTTACTTTTTGTATATGACAAAATGAGCACACTTTCCTTTTCAAAAAATTCAAACCTAATCTTTTACTTTTGGTATATGACAAAATGAGCACACTTTACTTTTCAAATTTTTCAAACAAAATCATCTATTTTTTATATAAGTCTAAAAAATCATCAATCACTTTTGAAAATATTCAAATAAAACATGCACATGTGAAAGATGACAATCAATCATCTTTAATATTTTCAAAGTTCAACCCTTTAATCAAGGCATGCACATGCAAAAGATGACAATCAATTATCTTTCAAAATTTTCAAATTTAATTTTCAAAAATATTCATGCACATGTGGAAAATGTATTTTAATGCTTTATGATAAAATATTAATTTTGAGCATTAATCCTAATTTCGAATTTTAAGAGATTTACAACATTATTCTATGACTTTAATGTGAACTTGTTTCCTTCTTGCTCATGCTTGGTTCTTTGATGTGCTTGATTCCATTGTGTGAACAACTTGAGCTTGAAACTCATTTATTCTTTGAATTCATTTGTTATCATCAAAATCTATGTGTAGATTTATAATCACATGAAACTTGAAACCTTGGGTTCAACACATATTATAAGTAAAAACATTATTTTGCTAATAATACAAGGCCATGTTAAGAAATTATAAAAAAGATTATGGTTAAAAGATTGCTGAATATCGTTTTCGTTAGGGTTAAATCTTAAGTTCCACATATGCCAAGCAACTATATATAAACAATTCGATCGCTGATGATAAAACATTCTCCAAGTTTGATCGATCCGGACATTTTATATTGAGGCACACAAGGGAAGACCAACGTCTGCTTTCTAATTTTAGCATGCAATTCAAATATATTTGGTCATGTGCTCCATATATAGTTGTCGTTGTTGCGCAATATTAACGAATACCAATAAATGGAAGTTGCAAACCTAATGTCAAATTGCCAATGATATCTAGGTTTGCAACTCAACAAGATAAATGATAGTTGCAGTCGTGAGTGTGCAAGCGTCGTGCAATTACTTTAAAAAAAGTGAATAAATACGAGACTCGCATGAAAAGAAATTAATTTTTTAATAATATACTACACTCTTTTCAAAGCGATTGTATAGCACTTGCACACTCTACGACTGTTGCAACAATATTAAAAAAAAAATAGTTCAAACATTCCTCCTAGTTCTTATATATTTGCATTAATAAAATTCAAAAACAAAGAAGTAAAAGATACAACAGGAAGAAAACAGCGCAGGAGTAGATTGAATAATTCTCTCTGTCCTTAATTCTCTGTATTTTGGGAAGCAAACTTTCTTTTTTCTCGAAAACCCATTTCCCCAATTGGGTCACCTTGCTTGCACCATATATAGTCAACGAATTTATAAGATAGGGAAGATGTTGCGTTCTTCATGTCAGATCTATTTTATTACCCATAAACATAATTGTTGGTAAAGAGATCAAGTATTATTATTAGATCTGCACATAAATCTTACATTTACATGATACTGATGTGGTTCAATATAATGAATTAGATATACTCTATATAAGTAAGTAAATTTCATGAATTTGATAATTATATTAAAATAGGTATAGTTTGGATAATGAGATGAGATAAAATAATTTTAGATGAAAGTTGAATATAATATTATTAAAATATTATTTTTTAATATTATTATTATTTTAAAATTTAAAAAGTTAAATTATTTATTATATTTTATATAAAAATATAAAAAAAATTATAATAATAAAATAAAATAAAACCTTTTGTATATCTAAACGGGACTAAGTTAGATATACTCTTGATCTCCATGTAAGATCAATCTACTTTTTGAGGAAAAATTTAAATCCCATGTATGTATAAAGGAAAAATATAATTATAAATATAATTGTATATTAATCTATATATTAACGTGATGTAATTAATTAAAAAATAAATTTTATTAAAAATAATATTAATTTAAATTTTAAATATAAATAAATTAATATTAATATATAAATTAATACACGACTATATTTATATATAACATAACTCGTGTGTAAAACGTCAATGCATTCTCACCATTGCCATCACTTACGCTTGAGTCTGCACATGATACGTACACTGTCGGTACTCAAAAGTAGATGCTTTTAGCATGCAGATAGGCTGTCGGTACACGTTTTGCTACGCAAACCGTGTGAAACGTCTATCCCCGGCATGACAGCGTGCCGGTCTATGACCATCCAAATTAGATCCGCTAGAATTAAGATTTTGTTGAAATATTTCTTTTAACTCTAAAGTCAGAAAACGTGGATTTTTTTTTTTTTTAAATGACAAGATCTCAAGTTTTATTAATCAATCCACTTTCGGTGAAAAAGGATTATGCACAATCAAAAACTATACTCTTATGGCAAAACTATATTCTTTCTATTAAAATATAAAATAAATAATAAAATTTATATTTTTTCTATTAATAAGTTTTAAAATAAGTGGTGATTTCATTTGATAGATCAAATCTTGAGTTTGAATCTCAATTCTATACTCTATATCATTTATATATATATAAATATTTCATGTGTTAAACTCACTTATTAAAAATGAGTTTGACCCACATTCACATCTTATATTAATCTAACTATAGCAATTGACAAAAGATTAGAATCTCATATTTGTCCATGGCATGGACATCGAGAAGGTGCTCGAAAATTTTAAAAAGAAAAATTCTATTTATAAGTCGGTGTAAAATACCTATTATTGCTGCTAATGTGACAAGATTTAATCTATAAAAAAAATTTATAAATTTAAATCTTACAAATCAAATTGTGTCCCAACAATAATATAGATACATAGTGTGTTCTCCACATAATAGAATGACCTGCTGAGAAATTGAACAGAAAACTTGGAGCACTAGATTTTGCAGTATTTATGATAGTTTGTGTGAACTTCTTGAACACCTTAAATGTTTAGTAAATACTGTAAAAACGCTGTTCACATCTGTTGTAATTTCCTTCATTTTAATCCTTAAGCCTTTAAAATTTTGGAATAAAGCTGGTGGTAAAATGTGCAAGTGTATTGAGCTTTCTTGCTTTATTAGTTTAGAATTTTTTTGGTTGATTTCGAGGTTCTTCCCTAGCTCGTGACTTCATGCTGTATGGAATATGCGCCGAAAAATATAGTTGTAAGTATAATTATGTACTAATTTGTATACTAATATGATGTGATTGGTCAAAAAGTAAATTTTATTGAAAACAATATTAATTTAAATTTTAAGTATGAATAAATCAATATTGATACACAGATTAGTGCGCGGCTGTGCTTGTATATAATAAAACTTTTTATATATTATAAAGTCAAATTCAAACAGCATGCATAAAGAATTTCAAAGCAAGTGCCCCTCGTATTCCTCACATTTTTAAAGACAAAAAACACGAAAAACCTAGTCAATTTAATCGTGTAAAGGTCCCACAACGCTCACCGTCCTCCGCAAGCAAACCCTTTGGGCAGTTTTGTGTATAAATACAGGCTAGGTATTTGCTAGCTATAGCAGTACAAAACCCAAAACCAGCTTGAGATCAAATCCCTTTCGAAAGTGAACCAAAAGATACAGAAAAGATTGAGATAGAGATGGCAGTGATCAAGAAGAGCTCAGCAACATCAATGAAGAGTCGTTTGTTCGTTCTGGGTATAACCATATTGGTTGTATCGGCACAGTTTCGTGTTGGCGAAAGCAGAGCCCTTCGGCCCACGAAGGGCAGTACTCCAATGGCGGCATGCGATCAACCGGCCGATGGAGCTGAGTCAGTTGGAATGGCTTCGTTTGTGGTTTCCGCTAACAACTCTAGCAGTAGAACTCATTCTCCACGGAGGAGCTTGGCCGCTAAAATATCGTCTGGACCCAGCGACAAAGGCCCTGGTCATTAATTACCCTTTGCGCATTGCAGCTGCTCACTTTTTATTCCTGTATTCGTTTCTTCATAGTCTTGTTGCACAAAGCCACAAAATGCAGTTACATTAAGTTCTTTTATCTGTTTAGGATTTTCTTACACACAGATAGCTAGTTTGTAATCCTAGTTGATAATTTCGAAATTTTCAGATACATTTATCGGGCTTAGTTTGTAAACACCAGGCATTACATCCTGCAAATTCTCTCTCTCTCTCTCTCTCTCTCTCTCTCTCTCTCTCTCTCTCTCTCTCTCACTTTTGAAGATCCATAACTATTCGATATAATTCAAACGATAAAGATTCATGATCAATATACTTCGGAAAGAGAACTTACAAAGTGACATGAAATGGTCCTTCTAGCTGCACAATGCATGAATTCTCCTAACTGTTCGATAATTCAACGACGTACAGACTCGATCGCTTCAGAAACAGGGACGATCGCATTGTGATCAACTTGTGAGTTAAGACTTTTTCTCTTTTCTTTGGTTTCCTTTTCCGAGCAAAGACAATAGATCTTACGCACAAATATACAAAATGTCAACCTAATCTTCTTCGAGTACGTTGAAGTCAAAAGAAAATCAGAATGTACAGACAGGGGGCAGATATTCCCCCCACATGTTTAGCGCTGACTTCGTGAACTGGTACCTAATTTTCTACGATCATGACCATCTTAATTCTGATAACGTAAGAATGTTGATTTTCTCTCTCGTGGCGTGTGATAATATATTATGTAACATTTCATATGGATTCAAGGTTGAATTTATAATCTAAATTCCATGTTCCAACCAGTTAGGACTTTCACACTACATGTGAGTGTTGATTAAAACGATGATGAAATAACGAATCAACTGATATCGGTTTAAGTTGTTACTAACTAAAGTTTTAAAAAAAGAGTTGTTACTAACGACAAGGAATAGTTAGTAAAAATAGTTCCGTTTCAATCTCTTTAAAATGAATGAGATTTTCGTGTCTCAATTTAAATTGATTTTGTTTGAATGTTAATTTTATTATAATTTTTATTATATTATTATATATTTCACAAAACAATAATTCATTCGTGTAAGAGTTGAAAAATATAAATTAAGATCTTTTATAATTCTCTTATCTAGACATTTTTTAAAAGTCGGAAAAAGATGAACTTGGGCTATAAATCCCTAAACATTAAACTGTGTTGGGTGAACTTCAGTATTAAATTCAATATAATTCACGTATTTGTCTATATTTTTAAGTAAAAATTCAAAAAATGAAGTATTGAATTTTTACTTAAATTAAAAAAATTATGTAAAAATTCACATCACAAATTGTCGGCCTAAATCAGAGACCTTTATATGTTATCCACTTGATCGGGTCCATATTTTTTGCAAAAATGGTACAAGAAATATAATTGTACGCGACGTGAATGATTATTTGTGATAATAATAAATTCATTTTGATGAAGAATTAGTTGATAAATTTATTTTGATTAAAAATTATTATTTTCTTAATAAATAGTTGATCATAAATAAACAACTTTCTTTTATTTAACTTATCATGATCACTACCACCTCTCCAAATAAAGAAACAAACAAACACAGGCAAACGTAAAAACTTTCTATGGGGAAGGGATGCAAGAAAAGAGAGAGAAAATTGTATTACTTGAGAACAGGCCTAAGAGACACCATTTTAGGTATTAGTACGTATATATCGAGCCATTTGAAAAATTATATCCTCTTATTTATTTATTTATGTGTCGTTTATGATAATTGTGTGGTTCTATTTCTTTTCTGACTTAGACCATATACCAACTACTGTTAAGACGTGCGTAACAAGT
Source organism: Carya illinoinensis (assembly GCF_018687715.1). NCBI lineage: Eukaryota > Viridiplantae > Streptophyta > Magnoliopsida > Fagales > Juglandaceae > Carya > Carya illinoinensis. The sequence goes on along the minus strand of NC_056766.1, from coordinate 8,475,449 downwards.
TAACTGTCTTGAAAAACCAGTACTTTCGTAGATGATCTGTGCTATGGAATAAATACTCACCAATCACCATGAATCATTCTGTCAAATTTAAACTACAGGAGGCGCAGGCAGCTAGCACAGCTAATGAATGAAATTCACGACTGTATGTAGGAGCCGAAATGTTTGGTGGCGATGTGGCAATCACAAAAGTTTAAATTCGATGTCAGAGGGCCCGAAATTAATTAGCAGCCCTTTGTTGGCAACTGTAGTGGTATGAATTAGTCAAGTCCAAGCCTCCAAAATCAATAGGAGATGGTGATGCGTGAAGGGTTTGGAATGTTGGAGATAGATAGAGTCAAAAAGTAAAAAATGTAGGTGATCTCCTCGGTCCTCCCCTTCCTTCCAACATGGAATTGAATATATTCCGTTGCTTGGACCAAAAGCTTATAGCAGGTGGCCTAAACCATATGAATGCTGAGTCATGCTCGGGGTGTAAAGTAAAAGGATGACTGAATGAGAGCACCGTTCCCCACCTACCTGCAAGCTGACGTCGTGGGAAAACAACCAAAGGAAAGCAGGCATAAGAAGTTCAGAACTGTCTTTTTCTCTGGTTTTTGTTTTTTTTTTTCAATAAAGGAAAGGTAATCGTGGACTAAGATTGAGGCCAATTCATTTGGAAACTGTTTTCTTTACTGGTAATATTATATTTTATTCTAAAACTTGTCATTAGTTTTATGTTTATCACTTAAATGAATAACTATTTAAAATGTGATAAATTAACCTATGTAATTAAGGATTAAATAACTTAAAATGAGGTACATAGTTTCTCTTAATTACTTGAATGCATGGTAGAAGCGAACGTAAGTCCTCAAGAGGGATCAGACCATAACCCAACCCCAGACAGGAATAAGAACTAAAGACGTCAACAGCATTCACCACCTACCTACAGGCTACAATATGATGTCATGCATTGAAGATGACCCAAAAAAGGAAAGCAAGAATGAGAACTTCTTTCTCTAATTTTGTGTTTTATTTGTAAGCAAAACAAGATAAAGAATAATTGTCAAAGATTGAGGCTACATGATCTAAAAACTAATTTTAGGAATAGTTCTTTGTTTTTTTGTTTTGTTTTTTTTTTTTTTTTTTTTATTCTGAAAATAGTTTGGATTCTCTGTTTTTTTTTTTAATCAATAAATAAGATTTTTATTGATCGTATGAATAGACAAAAGTCCAAGTCCATGGGTCATATACAAAAATCAACACCTGGAATTGATATTCTAGTGATACAAGAAATTCATGAGAGACTATGCCGTTAAAATCTATTACAATTGACCATTAGAATAAGGTGTTAAAAAAGAAGGTTCAAAGTTCATAAAATGATCGCTCTCAGTCTTTGAAGTTTCGCATGTTCCTCTCCCTCTAAAGACAACACCATAGGCATATTGGAATCATCTTCCAGATTGCGGCAATCTAAGGAGTGCCTTGGAGACCTCTCCATGAAGCTAAGAGGCCGTCGATTACCTTCTTCGCATCACCCAAGCTACACCCATCCTAGTAAAAAGTCATTCCACAAAGTCATGGAAATCTCATGATGTAATATTAGATGATTAACGGATTCTCCGCTCTTTTTACATGAACAACATCAATCCAATTTTATGATTTGTCATTTCCTTACATTGCCAATAGTGAGAATATTTCTCAAATAAGTCATCCATACAAAGAATGATGCCTTTAATAGAGCATTTGTCTTCCAAACACTCTTTCACAAGAATGGATTTATATTACGCTTAAAGATGGATTGGTAGAATGAGTGTACTGTGAACTTCCCTTTCGCCAAGGGTCGCCAAAAAAGTATGTCCTCACCCACCCCTTATATAAGAACATAATATATTAGATTGTAAAACTCAAAAACTGCTTCAAGTTCCCAATCATGGACAACTCTAAGAAATGTGATATTCTATTTGGGAGTGCCATTAGATTAATAGTCAAGGAGGTCCGCAATAGAGGCTTCCTTCATTCTTGCTATACCAAAAAAGTCTAGATAGGCTTTTTTAAATGCCACCACACCATATGTCATGCTAGAATTTGATTCGGGACTCGTCACCCATCTCAAGATGGGTAAAACTAGAAAATTCAGTCCATTCATGTTGGATGTGCTTCCAAAGCCCCACCCCATAGGATCCACTCAGCTAGTTCGAGCACCAACATCCCCATGCTCTACCATAGTTTAAGTCTAAAGGCGTTCTCCACAAAGCTCCATATTCTATGGGATATCTCCATAGCCATTTGTTCAACAACGCTTTATTAAAGAGCTGTAAATTTTGGATACCCAAACCTCCTTTGAGAATTGGAGAACAAACGATAGCCTAGTTTACTAGATGAAATTTGAACACATCACTCATCCCTCCTCATAGGAAATCTTGTAGTATTTTCTGTATGTGGTGAGCCACCTTTGGTGGAACAGAAATAAAGAGAGGAATAACTTGGTACGTTGGAGAAGATACTTTTGATAAGTGTAACTCTGGCACCTTTGGATGTGTACATCCACTTACAACTAGCAAGTTTCTGCTCCATCTTTTCTAGGACATCATTCCAAATGGTTATCAATTTGTAATGTGCACCCAACAAAAGGCAAAGGCATATGAAATATCTTGCATCCTAAGATAGAAGTCATATTTTTCACATTATGCACTTGCCCCACCAGAACTACTTCTGATATGCCCAAGTTCACTTTTAATCCAGAAATGACTTCTAAGCGTCGAAGGAAAGCCATCAATGCACGGATATGATCATGGATGGACTCACAAAATGACAAGGTATCGTTGGTAAATAAGAGATTAGAAATATTGACGGAGCTAGCATTCGCCTCCCCCACTGAAAATATGGATATAAACCACCCTCCATAACCCTGTCGATCATTGTGCTTAATGCTTCCATTATGAAAGTAAATAGTAATGGAGATAAGGGCTCCACTGTCTCAATCTCCATGAGCTCTGAAAGAAACCGCTTGTGCTATTAACCAAGACAAATAAGCGTATAGTAGAGATGCAATGTTTGATCTATGAGCACCATTTTTCTCCGAAACCACATCTCGAGCATATAGAGTAAGAAGCTCCAATCGTCTTTAGGAAATTTACATATCTAGTTTGTAAAAAATCCCTGACTCTCACGACTAGAGTCTATTTTCCAAACATTCGTTAGTAATAAGCACCTCATCAATTATTTGCCTCCCCTTCATAAAGATGTTTTGGAGCCTTAATATTAACTTTCTCCACCACTATGCTTAACTTGTTCGACAAGACGTTTGAGATGATTTTGTACATCCCACTCACCAAGCTAATGGGGCAATAATCTTTAACTTGAACCACCCATCATTTTTTTGGAATAAGAGTAATGAAAGTTGCATTGAGGCTTTTTGCGAGCCTTCCATTTTCATGGAATTCTTGAAAGAACCTATGATATCACCCTTGAACTCTTCCCAACAAGATTGAAAGAACACCATAGTGAAGTCATTCGAATCTATCCCCAGCCATGCTTTTCAACACTTTCTGAAGCTCCATTTCTTCGAAAGGCCTCTTGAGCCATCCTTTCACTTGCGAGTCGACAGTATCAAAGGTAAGTCCATCTAATATTTGATTGCCAAGAAAAATGTTCCAAAAGCAAATTCTCATAGTAGTTGAAAATGTAATCCTTGATCTCGGTTTGGTTAGAGATAGTCAATATCCTATCTACCATCAATTTATCAATGGCATTTTTCCCCTATGCAAGTTAGCCACCTGATGGAAGAACTTTGTATATTTATTCTCTTCCTTCAACCATAGGACTCTTGACTTTGGTCTCCATGATATCTCTTGACCCTCTCAAGTTCTATAGACACTAGAGTTTTGCGAGCCCTTTCCACTTTTTACATTTCCCTTAGTTCCATTAAGTTCTCCGGACCCTTAAGTTCTTCTAGTAGTTGTTTCTTTTGAGCTTTCACATTACCAAACACTTGTTTATTTTAGCTCCTTCAATTTACATGCCAGAATATGACTTGGAGTTCCTTGAAATTGATAAGAAGTCCACCATTATTGAACTCAATCAATAAAGCCCACGTTCTTGAATTTGAAGTACCTTGGACCTCCGTGTATTCCTCCATGATCAAGGAGGATGCGAAAATGGGTTTCCCAATCCAAGGAAACCAAGAGTCTATCCATCCTCGACCATGAAGGATGTTTATAGTTGCTTGGCCAAGTGAAGAAACCACCTGCAAGAGAGATATCTAATAGATCTTGGTCAGAAATGAAGTTAGAAAAGTCTACCTTTGCTAACCTGTAGTTGAAACCACTCGATCTTTTACTTGGAAAATGAGTGACATTAAAATCATCGCCAATACACCAAGCCATATTCTAGATGCTACAAAGCCCGACCAATTCATCCCATAATAGTCTTCTTGCTTAATCTATATTAGGTTCGTAGACAATTGCGAAGGCCCACTAGAATCCATCCCCATTATTCTTAAAAGAGCAAGCCATCATGAAATCTCCTACACCATCTACCACATTTTCCACCACCCATTTATCCCACATCATTAGAATGCCCTCAATGCTCCATTGGAGGGTAGATAATGACAACCCACCTGATTATCCCATAAACTCCTAATGATGCTTAAAGAGATAATTAATTTTTTTTTTCTTGTAGATATATAATGTCACCTTGCCACATTTGTAGTTAATTTCGAATTGTGAGATGCTTTTCCGTCTCATTCAGTCCCCTTACATTTTGGATTATTTTTTACTTCATTGCATGTTCAACCTCATTTCACTTGCCATTAACTGTCCAATTAAGTTGCTTGAGCTCTCTAGCTCTTTTCTTAGTTGAGTTGAGCTCACTATCTGGGCTAGCCTATCTTTATTCAACCTCAACAATTGCAAGTAAGGCAATAAATTGGTCTCCAAAACCATTACATACAATCCCAACACAGCATTGTATCTCCTTAACTTTATAGAGAAACCATTCCGAAGCCTAAGTTTCAATCAAGTGTACAAAGTTCAATAGGGTAGGTGCCTCCGGCCATAACCTCCATTACTGCCTAAAGGACTGGATAGCTCGAAACATGACCCCTACCAATACTCCCTCACACCCCCATCTGAATTGTACAAAACCATAGCACCCTTGGGAGATTCAACCCCTAAAATGGTCATTTCGTGGTCTCAACATGAGAGACCTTATCGAAGCCAAAGCCCGCCTACAATGGAAGTTTTGACCCACTCTAAGGAGATACAGGTAGGACTGCTCCCTCAAACCCCTCGATTTCGACATGATTTTCAAGCTCCAAGACAGTTACGGTGTCCTCAAGTGTTGCTAGCGTTGTTGCCACCACAAGGGTGTCTGGGATGTCATCTGCTAGATTGCCCACGTCCTTTGACCCACTATGAGGAGACAGGTGGGATCACATTATCTAGCTTCGAGACTTTCTTGAGTATCATCGACATTGTCGCCACATCAGTAGTGATCGGAATGTCATCCACCCGATTGCCCACATCTGTCGACCCAGTCTGTGCTATACCTATCCGACAATTCCTCGGTGCCAAATTGGTGGCTACTCAGTTTTGGAGGTTGGGATGACAAACGGGCTTGGCCTTTCTTGAGGACTAAATTTGTTTTTGGCCCCACCAATACTAAGTTACAGATAAAGCCAACTGGGTTGGGCACTTTCCTTTTAATTTATGGATGCTTCTTTCTCCCTTATACAGCCCACAATCCACAAATTCTTTAAGCTCAGGTCGTGATGTCGATTTATCCTCTAAATAAAGCTATCTATTGTTTCCCTTAAGTCGATTTTCTCCCTTTTAATGCTATATAAAGTCATATGCTCTGCACAATGACCACTGCTCCCTTGTTGTGTAAGTGTTATCGGTTGGCAATGTGTCTGATCAACATGTCTGGCACGCCTCTACAACAGAAACATCATGCCTCTGCAAAATGTCTAGATTGCCCTTCCTACCCTTCAACGACTGCCCATCTCTTCTTGGTACTTCCTCAACCTATAGTGCACGCGTCCACTTCTACTTCCCCCCCTCATTATCCCTAAAGAAGTAGAGGGAAAGGGCTAGAAAAAAATAAATAAATAAATTGCAATGGAACTTTGCAACGTGCATGAAAGCATGAGAACATCTAGAAAGAATTTATAGAAAGGGGCTAGAACCATCCAACAGAACACCCAAGAGATGGTACTCTATTTTGGATACGTGGTGCAGCCAAACAGAAATTATTAATATCGCAGTATATGTGCAACGATATCTGCAGAATTCTTGTTCATGGCTAAAAAATTACTTCGACTCGTAAGTAAAGTTTCGACTCAAGAGCCTATTATTTATGAGTTTTGCTACATACAGGCACAGTCACGCACTAATCTGTATACCAATACTGATTTATTCATATTTAAAATTTAAATTAACACTATTTTTAATAAAATCTACTTTTTAACTAATCACATCATATTGATGTATAAATTAATGCACAATTATACTTATAACTATATTTTTCCATTATTTATTGGGGCTAAGAAACTAACCTAAATTAGCCCAATAGATGGCAAATTCTTTTATAACCCAATAGATGGCAATAGAAGCAGGTCAGTGCCAAGGCCTACACAATGAAATTTAATATGAAGTTGCGTGACTTAAAAGGCAAACGAGCCGTCGAGCCGGCCATAGAGGTGTTTACAACTAGGCCTGGGCTCCGACTCCGACCGAGTCGGAGGAGTGCCTTCCGACATTCGACTCCGACTGGAATCGGAAGCAAAATTGAGCTCCGACTCCGACTCCGAACAGAGGTCGAAGTTTGATCGGAGTTCGGAATGCTGATCGGAACACCGATCAGAGCTTGGGCTGGGACTTCAACTTGAAATCTTCAAATAGTGCGTCGGACATGGCTCCTGCGCAGGGAGAGATTGAGAAAAATAGAGAGAATGGACACTGCACAAAGACGCAGAAACTCAGAAATAGTGTGTGGAACAATTGTTTTCAAAAAGCTTCCAAACTTCAAAAATGGTGCTGCACAAAGAAAAAAGCTATGTACAACCGGGTTGCATCCCCGTCACGACCTCGCATCCACGTGGAAAAAAAAAAACAACGTCGTTTCCCACTTTCTCGTTTCCCCACCTGCCTTTCCTTCTTTTCCCCATTTCCCTTACATTTCCAGAACTAATACTTCACCCATTCCATCTTTCACAGTCGAAATCAACCCCCCACCTTTCGAATCAGTATAAAGTGCTTTCCTTTCTTCATCAAATAGTAAATGCTTTTAATTAATTCGATAAATAATGCATTGAATCATGAAAACTACTGTTACCTACTTTACAAAATTGATACTTCTTTCTTCCTAGGCCAAAGATGACCTCTTTAACAGCTTTATTTCTGTCTGAAACACAGAGTGAGAATGAGAGAGCGATATGCCGAGAGTGACATTCTGAATTTTTGAAAGAAAAATGGTTCTTACAGTTACAAAGATATGGATGAAATAGAAAATGGCAAAATGTGATGACGAAGCAGACCACTCTCTCCCATGACGTCGCGGCTGCATATATCAAAGCAAACCACTCTCTCACCCACAAAGCCGAGACTCAGAGATCTGGAAGCTGGGATGGCGACAGCAACCATGGGACGGCTACCATACGCGGAATGAACGACAGTGACCAAAATGCTCAGATCTCCCTCTCTGGCTTCTTTCCACAAACAACTTCCTCAAAATTGATTTTCCCTCCTTCCGTGTATTCTATTTTGGTTTTCTTTTTTTTTTTTAATATTATCAACTGTATGCCACATCATCTGAGACCATGGTGGGGATGCAGGGACGGTTGTCCCTAGAAGAGTTGCTACACAAAATAGAGAGACGAGAGAGAGTTGGGGAACATTTGTTAAAAAAGCTACCAAAATTCACGTGGATGAGTCAGGACTACTCATGGCCCCATGGGTTTTACTTTTTAATATTTTATTAATTTTAATCTACATTTGTTCACGGACAACCTTTTAGTCTCCAATAATTTTACTTTATTGATTAAAATGGTGACGACCATTAGGCCAATGAAACATCATTTAGGTATATTGTAATATTAAATATATTAAGTATATCTATCGGAGTTCGGAGTTCGAAATTTGGAATAACTTTGAACTCCGACTCCGATTTCGAACTCCGAAAATATTTTTGGAACTACTCCGATTCCGATTTCGATTTCCGAACACTCCGACTCCGTCAGAGTCAAAATCGGAGCGGAGCTCAGACGAAATTGAAATAATCGGAGATTTGCACAGCCCTATTTACAACATGGATGACAGGGAAACTACAAGGTCCCCACACACCACAAGGTCCCCACACAGGTCACCACATACCACAAAGTCCCCTAGCTCTACGCAACGCACAATTTTACTCTTCATCATTTCTAGACGACACACTTATTTTAATTTTTTTAAAAAAATTAATTTTATTCTTACTAAATTAAATGAATTCTTATACTAATCATCTATACATCACACATTTAGCAAAAATAAAAAATTATGTACAGCGTATCAAAATGATGAGTAGAATTTTTCTTCCATTAAACATAAAAGACAATAAAAAACTGGTACCATCCATCTGGTAAATGGAGATGCGTTGAGCACCAGCCTGACAAATTCCCAACAAGGTCCTTTCGGCAAAACCATAAAACAAGATGTTGTTGCAACAATGTCATCCTGAAACTGATCTCAAGCTCAGTTTGCAAAGAGAGATAATATAGCCATGGCACAGTGACCCTAAAGATGTGTTCTGTCACGGTGACAGTCAAGGTGAAGGGTAGCCAGCAAGAAGCTAGAATTGAGATAAATTTAATCCTTTGCGACGAGTATGAGCATCAAAACAGAGAGCTAGTGCAATCATCCCATGCAAAATTTATGATGACATTGGCCTGAAGCATGTGAAACCTACAGTATTTACAGAACGAAATCAGCCGTATTCATCCCGGACGTACGAGCAGATATGGAGTGAGTAATGACATGCCTATACTGATCACATTCTATCCCAAGAACAATTCTAATAAGATCCTAACCCAAACAGGTGTTGTCCCTGCTCAAGTGTCACCAACGTATATGCACAAAACATGGCACTGCTGTAAATAGTGCATCAGGACATACATCCACCAAGCAGAAAACACATCTCTCTTCCCCGCTATAGACTCAAAGCAAAATCAACCTATCAAGGTCTCACACATGTCAACACCGACGACAAGCAGAAATTTGAACTGGGCAAGAAAGACTCATGCAAGATTAGCTCTAATGGTGCCACTGCAAATGGTGCATCAGGACATACATCCACTAACCAGAAAACACATCTCTTTTCCCCGCTATTGACTCGAAGCAAAATCAACCTATCAAGGCACAGAGACGCATATCATCACCAACGAAAAGCAGAAATTTGAACTGGGCATGAAAGACTCATGCAAGATTAGCTAATGTCATTGTGATGGCAAGCTAGATTTGAGATGAAACTTTTCATAAGAATATAATTTACACATAGCCACATCGATGTTACAGATCCATGAAAGAGTAACGCAGCAACACAAGAAAAGGTTCTTTGATTTGTGAGGAACATCAGCTAAATTAACAAAAATATGCACGACTCCAAAAGTATGCACTAACGTTCAGTATAACTGCTTTTGGCACCAGATTTAAACAATGTTATGATGCAGGGTATCAGTTATGATCATGCTAAAATGAATAATCAACACTAGTGAAACATCATACAATTATATACTAAAATTTGCAACAATTTCACGTCCAAGCAAAGATCTAATACAAGACTAACTTCTGTATTACACATACAAAAGGTATTTGCACAAATAAAATAGAAAACTGTAATTAAGAGGCCAGGGAATAAATAAACAAACACGTCATACAAACGTAAATACATGCAATATAATTGTGCAAGTTGATACCATCCAGAATTTTAACCAAAGATATGTAATGCATGCATAAATCCATGCTCATATAAAAATAACATAAATTTCTTAAAAGTTCACAAACAATAGTGTTATAAAGGAGCAACAAAAATTCCATATATACACACCTACAGCAAGAACAGGACAGATGAACTTATGCAATTAAATCAGTAGTCATCTATAAATATACAAATTAGGACTGCATATTTATACTGAAACCTAAAGCTTATCATAAAAAATTTAAACTAACGTGAGAAACTCATGAATAAGCTAAGATAAAATAAATAGCACCAGTGGCTGGGAAATGATACTACCAAAACCATAGTCCGTGTGGGAAAAATCAAACAACTTACAGGATAAGAATTGAAAAATCACAGAAATGGTGCAAATACATTTTTATCACATGGTTAACCAATCAGCCTGCCCTTGGCACAGAAGTAGTACCATGAAAAATGGAAATCAGATGCATGCCATTTGTTCCTGAACAGGGCTGCAAACTCAAAGGTAGGGAGAAAAGCACAGGCAGCTGGAATTTCCCACACACAGCTCCAATACACAATTATTGTCGCAAAACCTCTACCTAACGTATATGGATGAGACAAGAAAATTATTTGGAAGGACTGTATTTAGAGATTCAAATACATTTTTATCACATGGTGCACCAATCAGCCTGCCCTTGGCACAGAAAGTAGTACCATGAAAAATGGGAATCAGATGCATGCCATTTGTTCCTGAACAGGGCTGCAAACTCAAAGGTAGGAGAAAAGCACAGGCAGCTGGTATTTCCCACACAGATCTCCAATACACAATTATTGTCGCAAAACCTCTGCCTAACGTATATGGATGAGACAAGAAAATTATTGGAAAGGACTGAATTTACAGATTCATTACATGATATATCATTTCATATCCTCCAAGAATATAGCTCTCATACCTAACCAAAAAAAAAAAAAACAAAAAACACTTACAAAAAACCAAAACAAAAACAAAAACAAAACAGAGGGAAAAAAAAAAATGCTCGATTAAAAAGATCATTAATTTCCAATCAGATACCTCAAACTCTACGTAGAGATTTGGTAAGACAATGGCTAAAACCTATTATTATTTACTTCAAAGAAAAGCAACGAAATTGAACCGCATTACTATTATCGAAAAAGGGTAATCATCATCAGATAAGCATTAAAATCCAGAAACAGTACAAACAGATCTAATGTGGCACATGCACTATCCAAAATAACAGCAACCCCCACAAGATATAAGCCCTAAATCCTAGACATAGATCAAGATTCATTCTCAGCGGGCTTCTCTTCACTGGCATTGGAGGTGGCGGGCACCACGGACGGAATCGAAGTCTGCAGCGCAGTGTCGGCGGTAGATCCCGAAGTGCCACGGTTCTTGACGGTCTCGAGCATACGGCGGCTGATCTCCCTGGAGTACACCTGAAGGATCTCGATGCCATCGTCATCTGCGGAAGCGGAGCCGGATGCGGAGGAAAACGACTCGTCCTCGATGATGCGGGCGGCGGCGTCGGCCTCGTCGTGGGGCAGGGTGCCGTAGCGCTTCGAGAGAACGGAGACAGTGGACAGCGTCTCGATCAGGCGGTTCACCACGGCCTCCCGGGTACGCTCAGTGGGGGGCCAAATGCTGAATGTGAGGCTGTTGTTCCTCGGCTTCTTGCTGGGTTCTTGGTGGGGCTTTTCCTGCGGTTGAGCCTCCATCTCCGCCGCTGGCGGGGTTGATGCGGGGGTGATCTCTGAGTCGGACATTACTGGATTTTAGCTAAGTGGAATTGAAATCAACGGAAAGAATTTGAATCGGGCGAACAGAGCTTATTCGAAATAAAGAACTTTCGAGAGACAGAAAAGAGAGAGAGATTGGGCGGAGCCGTGTGCTGATGGGCTACAGTAAAGGTTAATAAGGATTCTCGAGACTTCTCCGAATCCAAACATACAGACAGGTAAAAGTCAATCTAATGGATTTATTATTATTGAATACTCTTGTATTAAAAAATTAATTTTTTTTTTTTAAACCAATCTTATATTTATCTATTTTTTTATTTAAATATGTAAATTTTTTTTAATTATAAATATGAATTCTCATATTTTTTTATAAATTTTATCAAAATGAATCTTTGCAAATAAATATTGTTCAATTTTCATTCAATAACTATAAATATTTTGAATTCCTTTTTTATTTATCTCTATCCTTAATTGAATTCAAAAAACATTTCATTTTATTTTATCTTATTTAATCATTATAATTTTTTTAAATTCTTACAAAAATTATAATAAATAATTCAACTTTTTCAAATCACAATTTAACTTTTTTAAATTTTAAAATAATAATAATATTAAAAAATAATATATTAATAATATTTTATTTAATTTTCACTTTTATATAAAACCATTTTATCTCATTTTACTATCCAAATAAGCCCTTAGACCCTATAAATTAACTTGGGCTGTGTTTGGCAGTTGGACTAACTTTTCACACTGGTTCTTAATTATTAAGAAACAGTTCAGTTATTTACAAACTATTCACTATTATTTATAAACTATTTCACAACAACTCAAGATAATTTGAAATATATTTAACATCCAACCATATCCTTAATATTAATATTTGTAAAAGTTATATTTGAACCGGAATGAAGACATCAATAGAGCTATTGATGTGGTATTGTTTATCAACTATTGATCAACTACGTTTCTAAAAATTTTAGTATATTATATAAGTTTTATGAGCATTATCAGCATTTCTGTTCTTATTTTCTCTCCTTAGCTATCTTTTTTTTTCCTATGCAAGCTCAATATATTATAATTAAGGAATACATAAATACATGAGTAGAGAATAGGGGACCTGATAAACACTATTTCTTAACTAGAGGAGAACTATATAAAAAGAAAAAAAAAAAAGGACAATGGAAACAAATAAATGTTTCATACCCTTCTCTACTAAGAGGGAGCCGCATAAAGTGATGATTTTTATACAATCCGAAACTAGGATTGTAGTTCCATGACCGTAGACCATAGTGATGTAGTGATTGCATTTTGTCTTGAAGTGGCTATTAGGGAAATCTATTGTCTCCTCATCTTCATGATTCTATGGGGCCAAATACAACAACTCGTATAATAAAAAGTTAGATAAAAAATTCGAACTTCATCTCATTATACGTCATCGTAAAAATCCACACTCTCCCAAAGAAGCACATGTGATTCTTGCACTAGGGGCCAAAAGTAAAAAAATGTGAAGCTCATGAATTGTGGTGGAGAGAGACCACCAAGTAAGGGTATACAAAAACCGTGAAGAGTGACCGTAATCGCCTCAGACTGGCCACAGGAGCATGGAAGCGGCTGAAACGAGGGAAGAACTAGTTGGATGGCAGTAGAAAAATGTCAAATTGCTATTAGCCAGTTCAATCCCAGTTTAAGGCTAGACCGAACCCCTGAACCGACCGATTACATATTATATTTATATATATATATATATTAGTTCAAGCGATGCCGATAACATATTAAGTGAAACAATGTAATTTTATATGTATTAGTTAGAAAAAAAAATTAAGAATGAAATGACGTTATTTGGTTTAATGCACCAAACAATGTCGTTTCACTTTAGGTTTAATCCCCATTCATTCTCTTCTTCTTCTTCTCTAGTTCTCTCTCTTGCTCATCTTGTTACGCAGCACAATAGTGGGCTAGTGGCTTCTCTCTCTCTCTCTCTCTCTCATCATGACGGTGTTTCCCACCATTTGCGTCGCCAAAAGGACACCAACAATCGGTTCAGATCATACTAAAATCGAGGTCGTTGGTTTCCTTCCCTTTAACCGGCTGGTTTTGGCCGATTCTATCCCTCTATAGTTGTTATCAGTGCGGTTTCGATCTAAAATCGAAACTGCACAGAACCTATCAATTTTCACCCCTACTGCCAAGAGATCAAAGAGGATCAAAGAGGAAGTGGTGATCATCAAATGCTAACGGTTCGAATATTTTACTAAATTCTTTAGATATAAGAACATCCTAATAAAATTTAAAAAAAGTAATAAGGGAAATAATAAGGAAATCATTAACTTACAGGCAAAAATGGATAGATTACAATTTTGACCAAATTCAATAGACTTCAAAATCTGTGATTGTGCATGGGACCCACACGCCTGTCTCCTTGAAGCCACAAAAGTCAAATGATCTAATGGTGGTGAATCTGTTGGTCCAGCTTATGGTGAGAAAGCTCCTGAAATAGTGGCGTGTGAGTCCCACGTGCGGTTGATGGTGGCGCATGAGGCCCACACTCGATGATAATTATGAAACTATCACTTGTCTTCAAACGATTGGTCTGTGAGCCTTCTTGTATCAGGTGTCTCTTAGATGTTATTGAAAAGTTGTAAATTTGCCTTTTTTGACATTGGAGGAAACAAAATAATTAAGAACGTGGAACTTATTGTATAGACAAAGTAGGTAGATGGAAAAATAGATGCTAAAGCTTCCCCCTCCTCTTAGTCTCTGTAAAAAAAATCTAATATGGACTTTGAAGACTTTTCTGCTAGAGAGAGAGAGAGAGAGAGAGGAAGAAGGTTATCATTCTCAAAATCTCCCTAGCTATCTATTTGTTTATTGGTATCCAATTTGAATGTGATAGATCTTCCAACATTACCTTGATTTGGAAATACATGCTAATCATAGGATTTGGATTCAAGGAGGTTCGGAAGATATACCTCATGCTAAATGGATATCATTCAAAATTTCTTACTTTAAAGTATGTTTGGTAGATGAGATGAGACAAGAAATTCTCAAAACTTATTATAAGTTCTTTGTCAAAAAATCATTCATACATAAAATACTTTTCAATTTCATATTTTTAACTTCTTCATTTAATTATTACCTAATTATTATAATTTTTACAAACTTTAAAAAAAAATATAAAAATTAATACAAAATTTTCAAACTTTAAAATAAATATTATATTAAAAAATTATATTCAAACAATTTTTAATTTTATAATATTTTTGTTTAATTTTTTTTAATCTAAAATATCTTTTTGTCTCAAAGACCATTTGATTACTATTTATTAAATTCTTAAATACTCCAAATATCCAATTGACTACTAATTATTCGATTTTGAGATGAGGAAGCACTCGAATCAAACGTAGAAGCTCAAGATCGAATCCCGACCAAGACCATAATATCTACTTTAGTAAAATTACTAGATATCACAATATTCTTGGAATGACACCAAGATCATGAATAATGATGACAACCCAACTAGCTAGTATGGCGTAGCGGAAGAACGTACAACGAAAATTTCAAATAAAAGATCTGTGTCTTCTATCAACAAAGAATTCACAAAAATGAGCATCCAAACCATGCACCGTAATTTTATTGAAAGGAAAACATTGAATTCTACATTACAATACTAGACGTGATTATGGTAGATTAGAACAAAATTAAGGAAATTTTCTCAAATGGAAACTTGTTGAGAAAATGAAATCTGTTGCCATGTTAGTCTGCTCATGGCCCCCCTCTGGTTTCTTGCGTGCTGCATCATGATGTCACAAAACATCGACCCGGCCATGCATGAACACGAAACTAGCATAGCATGCATTGCTACTTTCACACAACAACTATTATAATAAGCATAATAATCCAATTTCAACACAATTAAAAGATACATAGTACACAGAGAATTAAATAACAAAATACAAACACACATGCACTTCCTCTGCTTTCAGAGCAGTTATTCCTAATCAAGGAAAGCGTAGCTGAAATTTCAACACAATTAAGATAAGATACAAGACTGAAAATAATACACAATAGCTAGATTTCTACCATGCTAAGGGATGCATGCATGGATTTCCACTTCAAGATAATATGGCTTCCAAGGGTTCCAAGGATGAAAGAAATTAGGAAGCGAATCACGTCCACAAATATTTATGCAAAGAGGTAATCAAAGTTGAGAGAGGATGTTTGTCATGGAATGGCGTCTACTGCAAACTGCCTCCAAAGGCTTAGCCCTTGACATGATAAACCCTAAAGCTGGGTTCATGTCCACCATCTCCTTATCAGGCCTCTCCCACTCAAAGCTCTGAATAATCGAACCCAATACCAATGAAACTACTCGCAGGGCCATGCCAGAACCGGGGCATTGCCTCCTCCCCGTTCCAAATGGGATGAACTTGAAAGCATGATCTCTTTCTCCATTCATTGCTTCAAATCTCTCGGGCTTGAACTTTGTGGGATCCTCCCAGAGGTTGGGATCTCTATGCAACGCCCACGTATTCACCAGCAACATCGTCTCTTGTGGTATCCTAAACCCAACAACAGTGCAATCTTCTGTGGAGAAATGAGGTATTAAGAGTGGGGCTGGAGGATACAGTCTAAGCGTCTCGTTGATGACACAGCGGAGATAGGGAAGCTTGGAAATATCAGATTCATTCAACAAGCGTTCGTGTCCAATCTGGTCGTCAATCTCTGCTTTAACTTTTTGCAATTCCTCTAGGTGATTCAGAAGAAGTGACATCGCCCATTCCATGGTCGTTGAAGTTGTATCCGTACCCGCAACAAACATCATCTGATCATAGATGTTCTTGCAACGTTAGAATAAATTTTAATGTAAAATTCTAGCTGCTCCTTGTTTTATTTGTTTCAGAAACTCGATCCAGCACTTTAAAGATCGCATCACAAAGCCAATTAAGCTAGTAATTAACATTTTCGCAAATTCTTCGCATGCAATATATTATTTTCTCTAGACACATGATATCTTGTTCTACGTACGTATCAATGCCACCACCAATAAATCATCACGTGAGGCATTTCTCTTGGCCATCAGAACGAGGGGTACATAGATCAATGATATATATGGACATGAGACACAATTATTGTACCATCTACTTTATAATTGACCATATGACTGTCACTTTGTCCACATCCACTTCATCTTCAGAATTTCCTCTTCTCCTTATCCTACTCCTTCGGGTCTCTTCTTCTTCGATCGGCCTTCACCCACTTTAACAGAGAGCTGTGGGATTTCGCGCGAGGGCTTGTAATATTGAAGTAATTCGTTGAAGTTATATATGAGTGATCTGACGATCAACTTGCAACGTACTGGTCTTTAAAATAAAGTAATGGTAAATACAAATTTAAAAATTAATTTTTCATATAAATTTGAAATTTATTAATTTTTTTTAAAGAATGTACAGAATTTCCACTTATTAAAATTATAAATATCATGATTTCTGGATTAAACACCATTTTATTATTTGTCGACGGAAAATATCACGTTTCGTTACATCTTGTTAAATTTTAAATAACATGTTCACAAAGGTCAAAGTGGTGGACAGAGTACGTTGCCTCGTACCATAATTAGAAACTAAAAAGATAAGCTCCTATGAAAAAGAAGTTATAAAAATCATAGGGAATAATGAAAGGGATTGAAATATGCTGCTCACCATCAGGACGCCTTTGATGACATCATCTGAATATAATTCAGGTTCCGATTCTTGGACAGACATAAGAGTTTCAATCAGCGTACCCTTCTGTTCCTCGCTCATTTCCACGGCATTTTTCAGAAAACTGGTTTTCTTTTGCTTAATCTCCTCTATAAAATGATTCAACAATCCATTTCTCTTACCCTGCAAGCTTCTCATGTTCTTCTCCATCCCTTTGTAGCCAACCCACCTCAAAACCGGAAAGAAATCACATATATTCATTCCCAAGTTGGCAAAGTATATCCCTTTCATATCTCTGAGACGTTGCTTCCCCAGCTCCGTGCTTGCAGCCTCCTCTCCAACGCACGGCTTTCCAGTCACCATTCTCATGATTACATTAAACATCAGAAGTGTGAACAAATACCTAAACTCCACCTTTTGAGGTTGATCTGCATTTGAGGACTTGAACAATTGGCGAATGATAGATTAGGGAGAGAAGAATGGAATGAAGTAATTTTGCTCTAATTTCATTCATATCAAATACGTGTTACAGTGCATGTTTTTATACACAACCATGTCAGAATATTCTTTTCTAACAAACTTAGACACGTATACAATTGAAGGGTTATTCTAGATGGTTCTTTCCTTTAGCTGAGCTGGCTCCTTCTTCAATTTCACTAATACTCCCCGGCAAGCCAAGCAGGGCTGGAAGAACTGTGAGGCTTGATCTAAGAGTGCAGAACCGGGCTGTGGATAGCGGTTTGGTAAGCACATCAGCAATTTGGTCCTTGCTAGAGAGAAAGGAGACTTGAAGAGTCTTATTGTGAATACGATCCCGGACAAAATGATAGTCGATATCAACGTGCTTGGTTCGTGAGTGCATAACTGGATTGACCGACAGGTAGGTGGCGCCCAAGTTATCACAGTAGAGTATGGGAGGTTTGGGTAAGAAGATACCCAACTCAGAAAGTAAAGACTGGACCCAAATTAATTCACAAGTGGCATGTGCTAGGGCCTTATATTCAGCCTCAGTACTGGATCGAGCAATGGTAGACTGCTTCTTGGAGCTCCAACAAATCAAATTAGAACCATAGAAAACACAATGGCCCCCTGTAGACTTTCTGTCATCCGGACACCCTGCCCAGTCAGCATCGGAAAATGCAGACAGAGTTGGTGTAACGGATGATGTAATGACCAGACCATAATCCAAAGTATGCTTTAGGTAGCGCAGGATGCGCTTTACAGATTGCCAATGGGAGACACATGGTGCATGCATGAATTGACAAACCCGATTGACTGAAAAGGCTAAATCAGGCCTGGTAAAGAGCAAGTATTGTAGACTACCCACAACACTCCTATAAAGTGTTGGGTCTTCCATGGCAGATGAATCGAAAGCCGAGAGTTTCATAGACGGAGACATGGGACTACTGACTGGTTTACAGTTGTCCATATGTGTCTTTTTAAGTAAGTCCAAAATGTATTTACGTTGAGATAACAGTAGCCGAGTGGAAGTACGATGACATTCAACTCCCAAAAAATAATGAAGGTCACCAAGCTCTTTCAGAGGGAATTCAACACTCAGAAGATGAATAAGATGAGAAATAGCATGCGGGTCCGAACCAGTTAGGATCACATCATCAACGTAGACCAAAAAATAGATGACAACAGATTGATGCCGATAAACAAACAGAGAAGTATCTGACTTAGAAGTCACAAATCCAAGCTCAAGCAATTTTCGACTCAACCGTGCATACCACGCACGGGGGGCTTGTTTTAGTCCGTATAAAGCTCGATTGAGCTTACATACATAATGGGGAAATTGGGGATGAACGAACCCCGTAGGCTGGGACATGTAAACAGTTTCATCTAATAAACCGTGCAAGAAGGCATTTTGCACGTCCAATTGGTGAATGGACCACTGAGAAGAGAAAGCAACGGAGAGAACCAACCTGATAGTTGCCGGCTTCACCACTGGGCTGAAAGTCTCGGAATAATCCAGTCCCTCAAGTTGACTGTAGCCTTTGGCTACTAACCGTGCCTTACGCCGTTCGATTGAGCCATTGGAGTGAAACTTGGTTTTGAAGATCCAGCGACAGCCAACGAGATTGTGAGAGGGAGCCGGAGGTACTAGTGTCCAGGTATTATTGGAAAGTAGAGCTTCAAACTCGAGCTGCATGGCTTTACGCCATTCGGGGTACCTAGAAGCCTCGGTAACAGAGGACGGCTCATCTGGAGGAGTGAGAGAGGTAACGTGAGCTCTGGGTTTTGGCCAAGCCACAGTGCCGTCGGTTCTAACTTTTGGAAAATGGAGATTGGATTTCGATCGGGTTTGGACAGAGTACTCAGATGAAGGAGCCGAGATAGACGCAGACGGTGGGAGATGCAGGGGAGCTTGAGGGGAAGAGGGAAGTGCTACAGTGTGTGAGGAAGATTCTGGAGGTGTGGTGATAGATCGCGTAGGACTGGAGGGCCGGGTAGATGTGTGGTGATCTTGACCGTGGTTCTGGGGCGTATGGTTAATTGGAGGATGAGTTGATTCCATCGGATGTGGGGGAGATATGGACCGTGAGGGAATATGAGGTGTGGGCCGTGAGGGAATATGGGATGTGGGCCGGGATACAGGTGTAGCTGAGGTAGGAGGAAAAGAGGATGAAATGGACCGGACGGATAGTGAAATGGGTAGAGTAGCGGGGGAAGTTTGGACTGGGCTGATGTTGGGCTTTTGAAGTGGAAAACTGTGTTCATCAAATAACACATCTCGGGAGACATACATTCGTCCAGTTGGAAGATGAAAACAGAGATAGCCATGATGATTTGGGCTGTATCCAAGGAAAACACATGGAAGAGAACGATAATCCATTTTGTGTTTGTTAAAAGGCCGGAGATTAGGCCAACAAAGACATCCAAAAGTTTTTAAAAAATTATAATTGGGAAGTTTATGCCATAAAAGTTCAAAAGGGGATTTATGGTTTAATACAGGTGTGGGAAGCCGGTTGATCAAGTACACAGCAGTATTGAAAGCATCGGACCAAAATTTTTGTGGAGAGAAAGAATGAGCAAGAAGAGCAAGACCAGTTTCGACTATGTGTCGGTGTTTTCGCTCAACCAAACCATTTTGAGCATGAGCATATGGACAAGTCAAGCGATGTGAGATGCCAAAGGAATGTAAAACATGAGTGAGTGAGCGAAATTCACCACCCCAATCAGATTGAAGAGCACGAATTTTTGTATTAAGAGAGATTTCAATATGTCTTTTAAAAGTGATAAAGGTATTGACTACATCCGATTTACACTTTAAGGGAAACAACCAAGTAAAACGGCTGTAGTCATCTACAAAGGACACATAGTAACGAAAACCCCCCCGTGATAAAATGGGTGCAGGACCCCAGACATCAACAAACAGAAGTTGTAAAGGAGCTGTGGATCGTGAAGTTGACGCAGCATAGGGAAGTTGATGGAGTTTGGCTTGACAGCAAGAGGAACACAACCCAGGGGTGGAGGAAGACTTCACAGGTAATGAAAGATGAGAAATTATTCGACGAACCAACTGCATGGATGGATGGCCTAACCGGACGTGCCATTGGAAGGAGGAAACTTTAGAACCAGTGTACGCATGAAGAGACGTTGGGGTTGATGGAAAAACATACATGCCATTTTTAGTAGGACCTTGTAGCAGAATGTTCTTGGTGCGAGAGTCCTTCACAGAGAAAAAGGAGGAATGAAATTCAAAAAACACACAATTATCTTCACATAATTTGCGAACAGAAATTAAATTCTTAGAAATAGAGGGCACGTGATAGAGTTGAGAGAGAAGAAGATTGCCATTTTGAGAAGAAATGTTGGAGGTGCCGACGTGATGTATCGGGAGGGAATTTCCGTCACCCACACGAACTTGATCTTCACCCTTATATTCAGAGGGATTCAAGGACAAATTAGAGAGGTTATGGGTGAAATGGTGAGTTGCTGCGGAATCGGGATACCAATTAGAGTCCACGGAAGAAGCAGTATCATATGAGTAGGATGGAGCAGAGGTGATGTTAGCTGAAAAAGAGGGAGGGGGTGGGGTTTGATAGCTATGGTCAAAACGATAATAGCATTGAATGGCCGTATGACCGTGTCTATGGCACACTTGACATTGAGGGCGATTTGGGGAAAAATGGGTAGTGGAGAACCGACCACTGTGACGGCCACGACCACGGCTCCGGTTTCCTCCTCTGCCTCGAAATAAAGCTCTTCCTCTGGTACCACTGGATATTGTGGTAGAGTTTGCCGAAAACTCAGCTGTGGTAGTGAGATTGGTCTGTAGATGGGAGAGTCTGGATTCATGGGTGAGGAGATGACTATACACTTGTGAGGGAGTAACCGGATCAATCCGAGTGGTGATGGAGGTAACGACGGCATCAAAATCTGTACCCAAACCAGCTAACACGTAAGTGATAAAATCAAAGTAACAAACGATTTTACCAGATGCAGCAAGGGTGTCCCGAATAAGTTGAGCTTTTTGATAATATTCTGCAATTGATTCGGAGCCTTTCTTGAGTGTGGTAAGTTGGTACTGAAGCTGCATTGTACGGGCTCGGGATTTAGAAGCAAACAGATCGGCTAGAGTATTCCAGATTTCCCGTGAGGTAGAGGCAGCAACAACATGGGCAATAAGACTTTCAGACAGGGACGAAATGAGGATGGTCATGAGAGCTTGATCTTGCTGTCGC
The DNA here is from genome assembly GCF_018687715.1 of Carya illinoinensis. Taxonomy (NCBI): domain Eukaryota; kingdom Viridiplantae; phylum Streptophyta; class Magnoliopsida; order Fagales; family Juglandaceae; genus Carya; species Carya illinoinensis. The sequence continues at coordinate 8,453,383 of NC_056766.1, read as the reverse complement.
CAAGCAAGATAAGCTGGGTTTGGTTGCTGGGAACTTTCATCAAACAGGGGTGGTGCAGCTATGGTACCATCGATATAACCAAAAACATTCTGACTATTGAGGTAAGGCATGAGTTGAGCCTTCCACAATAGATAATTTTCATGGTTTAGCTTCACGGTAATGAAGTGGGAAGGAGAGGGGAGGGAAAGTTTTTCTGCCATGGCTAGGCTTCGGACGTGAGTCCTTATGCGGCTCTTGATACCATGATAGATTAGGGAGAGAAGAATGGAATGAAGTAATTTTGCTCTAATTTCATTCATATCAAATACGTGTTACAGTGCATGTTTTTATACACAACCATGTCAGAATATTCTTTTCTAACAAACTTAGACACGTATACAATTGAAGGGTTATTCTAGATGGTTCTTTCCTTTAGCTGAGCTGGCTCCTTCTTCAATTTCACTAATAGCGAAGAAGGGAGTGTACTTCTTCTTGTCGGATGATGGAAGAGTTTTGGAGGCTGTTCTGAGAGAAGAGCTCGAGGTTCAAGAATCGTCGTAAGTTACGCCATAAATGGCCGTATGGAGCCCAGACTGGAGCAGTTAAGTTGTAGATGAAATGCTCGGCAGCCATGGTGAGTGGACGATTTGCAAATATAATGTCTTTTTTGGTGAAGCACTCTTCAACAGCAGAAGGAGAAGACACAACGAGGATTGGGCGAGAACCATATTTGATATAGAGAATTGGACCGTACTGCAACGAGAGGGCCTGGAGTGCTTGGTGGAGTGGAGGTTTAAGGTGGTGGAAATGGCCGATTATTGGTATGGAAAATGGGCTGGGTGGTGAAGAACTCTGGTTGCGGTGGTTCTGGTATAGAAATTTGATGATGATCACGAAAATAATGGACAGGAAGAAAGCAGCGTAAGAGAAGACAGCGTTTTCCATGGCTGCGAGCGTACGTATTACAACGCTCTATTCTAGAGGAGAAGTAGTTCAACGTTTCTTTAATATCCCAGATAATACTGGTGTCAAGGTCGTGGTTCTTTACGTTAACGCACAAGAGATTATTTATAAAGAAATGCATCATATAAATTCTAAACGAGAAATGTTACAGACAAAAAATACCAAAATTATCCATATGATTTTATGAAATTTATTAAATTTATTTTATAATAAAAATAATTTTACAATCTGACGTAATATATTAAATCATATCAATTTATATATTTTTTTATGTAATCTATTTGTGACCAAAGTATTTTTTTATTCTAAATAGATAAATTTTATGCAAGTCTTTTATAAATGAGTCTTATTAATGAAGAAAATTGTTTTTTTTTTTTTACAAAGTAGGATCTACTGTCTTACAAAATATTTTATAAGATTTATCTATTTAAAATTTGTAAAAATCATTTCTCTTATTTATAATATAGTTTTTATAACAATCATAATGGAGAATAAACATTAGATACGGTGTTTAAGTTTTGAGGCACGTCCTTTATAAAAATGTGGGCCATTCTACTAAAAGTTTATTTTTGCAAATGATTTGTCTGAGATGGAAGCATTGGCAGGCAAATAAATCTTTAAAATTCGAAAATTATGTTGTTAACTACTAGATATTATTAATTGATTCATTTAACCATAACAAAATCTGATGTATCGTAACTAAATATTTGTTGTATTATTATCACAAAAAATTTAGGCATAATAAATCATTTTTGTAATGATTTAATATCATATAAAAAAGAAATGAGAATGATAATTAAAAAATTATAAATAAAATATTTCTCTTTATACTAAGGTAGACAATTTTTTTTTTAAAAAAAAAAAAAATCTATTGATAGTAAAGATATGGGTAATTATTCACTACTCACCTTCCTCGTAAAAGAAAATTAGAAACCAATTGTGTTTGGGTACTGAAAGTATCTCAATACTTCTCAATATATTCCATTATTATTTATTATTTTATTATTATTTTTCACATACTTTTTACTATTATTCATTACTTTTTATTATTATTTAATATTTTATTATTACTTTTTACCTACTTTTTCATTATTATTTATAATAAAATTCAATACTTCTCAACATCCAAATCCAATCTTATCAAGTAGGATTTGTAAATAATTAGAAGCCAAAAATTAATATTTGATACAAAAGATAATCAAACAAACTCATGTGCTTTGTTTAATTATGATGTCATTAATACATTCCATCTCAAATAATTACGGGAAATGCTTAGTCTACCGCTGATGGCCTCAGGGTCACCGTTGGACATTTTTTTTATTGATTAAGAAAAAATTATTTAATATTCTTATAAATTTTTTTTCTTTCTTAGACCCGACGGTGGGCCCCAGCGGGAGCACCATGATCCAATAATTACACTATCCCATTGCCTGGCAGTGCTGCCAAAACTTCCTAAATTATTGATTTTTCCGTACAAAAGTTTCACTTTATATATGTTCAGAAGTGGCAAATTTGCCCGCAATTTCTCACAAGTTTTACTATATATAAATATAATTGTATACTAATTTATATATCAATATTAATTTATTCATATTTAAAATTTAAATTAATACTATTTTTAATAAAATTTATTTTTTAATCAATCACATCACATTAATATACAGATTAATATATAATTATACTTACAACTATATTTTTATATTTTCCACATGCCCAATGGCTGTAAAGGGAGGCAATCATCGAACGTGCTAATTAAACAAACTTACGTGCTTTGTTTAATTATGATGTATTATGCAATCATCTAAACTATTAAAACTTAATTATAAGATATTTTCTGTAAACTAATTATTTAATGATGGGTAGGTGATCTAAACTACCAGTCAAATCCTCGTAGGCCTGGGCTCCGACTCCGACGGAGTCGGAATTGCCATTTCCGACCTCCGACTCTGACTGGAGTCGGAACCGGAAGTTCACTCCGACTCCGACTCTGACGAGGAGTCGGAGTTCGGAGTTAGGAACTCCGATGGCTTCCGATCGGAAATGGGACATCCGTGGAAGAAGTACCGGTCGTATCCTTCGATTCCGTCGACCTCTCCTTCTTGAATCTTGACGACCGCTACCTTCACTTCCTCCTCCTCACGACTTCGTTTTCTCTCGCCAGACTCCGGGGTTGTATCCGAGTTCCCGACCTCAAGTGGGAAGTTGAGGATCACTTCTATAGCTGTGTCGAAGGTCGCGAGCCATACACGAGAGCCGCGCTGGTTAGGGTCTCGGATCTCCGCCGCGTACTTTCCCCAAGGCCTTCGTCGGACCCCTCTGTAGTGCTTTTTGGCTTCGAGACTCGCATTTTGCTCTACGGAGGAGAGCGATGATGCATCCGGCTGCCGGCTAGTGTTTGGGATTGCCGATTTGGATCCAAAAACGGCGTCGTTTAAGGTTTTCCTAAAAAAATTAGTTGCAAAATGTGTAATGGTGCATGAGGGGATTCGAACACAGGATCCGGAGAAACAAAACCGAGCCTCAACCATTGAGCTACCTGACTACGTAATATTCATAATATAATATATAATATATAAGGTATAAATAGTCGGAGTTCGGAGTCAACAAGGCCTCCGGACTCCGACTCCGACTCCGACTATGAGAGTCGGAGTAACTCCGACTCCGACTCCGAATTCCGAGAACTCCGACTCCGTCGGAGTCGAATTCGGAGCGGAGTCGGAAATCTTGAAAATTTGCACAGCCCTAAATCCTCGTCATGTTGCTAGCTAGCTGCCGGTCGTTTGTTTGGCAATTAAACATGAAAAAATAAAAAGAAAAATAAAATAAAAATTCTTTCTGAACTTCGATCTTCTATGCATTCTTATGGGAGGAGGCAAGAAAAATAAAAAATAAAAAGAAACATAAAGTTATCCTGTTACAGTATTGTTAAAAGAAAATATTGCAATGTTCTCAGTTCAGGAATATTTTATATTGATGCATTTATAACTTTTTTATAATTATTTTATAATATATTTTAAATCAAATAATATAATTATGACATATCATCAAAAATTAATTTTAATTTTAGATAGTTACTCTTTATTTTTAAATTAATTATAAGTTTATTGTTTTTTATTCCATTAATTACTCGGCAAAAAAATAAAAAAATATAGAAAAGTCTTGGACATTGAGCCCATAAAGTAAAATACCCAGCCTGTTAATTTGTCTCTAGATATACGGTTAATTAATTTTAAAAAATAATTTTTATAATGGTGAAGTCGGATAAATATTATATATATATTTTTTAAAGAAATTAATAAATATAAAATTTATATTAAAAAATTTATTTTTTAATAATAGATTCTAATTTTTTTATGATATTTATATACTTTATGATTATTTTTAATATTATACAATAACTTTATTACCCTTTCAGCTCGAGGCGTCGACACCACGGATTTTGTAAGTAAAAAAGGGATTAATTTAAGAAAAAGGGTTAATCTATGGGGATAGATGTATTTGATCGACACCACTGAACAATAGCGTATTTTACATTTTAATAATATTAAAAAAACACTTCAATGCACTATCAATCATTGCGTCGGTCGAGTGCATCGGACATATTAATATTTTTCTTAAAACAATTTGTATATTCCAGCGATTTCATATTTGTCATAATAGAAATCGTTGCTAGCGCAAGGAAAGTTGTCCGAGTAAATTTAGTTTTTATTTCGTTGTGAACAGTTTCCAAACTTATTGCATTGATATCTTGATCTTTTATAATGATTTTAGGTTATTTATAGCTTAATTAATTTTCGGTGATGGAAATTTGGTCGCACAAAGTGAGCTATACTATGCAATTGCCGGATGAAAGAATGTTGTCTACGCCGAAAGAGATTCATAATGAAATAGTTTTACACTTAGCTGATTTTTTAAGTCGCAGGCCGACGGTTTCGGTGTTTAGTTTAACTAATGTTATTTAGGAAGAGGTGAGGGACTCTAAAAATTTGAATATTTCCTAGAGCCCAACGGAGAAGGAAATTAAAGATGCATTTTTTGATATTCCGATTAATAGTAGCATATGTCCAGATGGATTTACTTTTGATTTTTTTTAGCATTGTTGGGATTTCGTTAAGATTGACTTGGTTGGGGCCGTCCTAGATTTTTTTGTAGGTACCTTGCTACTGAGCTACTATATTCCTTTTTTTATTTTTTATTTTATTTTGAAAGTGTCGAATCCATGCTCATTTGATAAATTCAGGCCTATTAGCCTATGCTCAGTTGTTTATAAGATATGTTCAAAGCTGATTTGTGGCTATATTATTTGGGGTTTTGAGTAAGCTGGTTTATGAAGAGCAAGGAGCATTTTTTACTAGGGCAAAGTATTTTTGGGAATATAAGCCTTACACAGGGATTGATTCAAGACATAAATAAACCAGTTAGGGGGTAATATTATGATGAAAATTGATATGACCAAGGCTTATGATACGATTGACGGGGCATTTTTGTTACAAGTTCTAAAAGCTTTTGGTTTTTCATTGGAGGTTTGCAATATGATCTCCAATCGTGTATCTTCGATTTGGTTTTCTGTGGTTATGAACGGCACTTCTAAAGGCTTTTTTAAGAGTGGAAGGGGTTTTTGTCAAGGGGATCCTTTATCCTCCTATTTATTTATTTTGGTGGAGGAGGTGTTTTCTCGACTTTTGCGCAATAAATTCCAGGCTGGGCTTATTGGTTATTATTCGCAACCTCGTAATGGCCCGTAATCTCTGATCCGCTTTATGCGGACGATATGGTGATTTTCTCTACTTGTAGGAAGAAAGATGTGAAGAATATTATTGAAGTTCTTGATCTCGCTAGTGGTCTGGTCAAGTGGTCAATGCTTCTAAGTCTTCTATGTTTTTCTCAAGCCGTATTCTAGAATCAAGGCGCTAGGAGTTACTTAGAGTGTCTGGCTTTTCGATTGGGCACTTTCTAGTGAGGTACTTGGGGGTTCCTATTTTCTCAGGTAGGTTGAAGTCATGTTATTTTGATGATTTGTTGCTTAAATTTTCTAAAAAGATTGAAGCTTGGAAGATGAGGTATCTTTCCTTTGGTGCCAAATTGCTTTTGATTAAGCATGTTCTTTCAAGTTTGCCGGTGCATTTATTATCTATATTACCAGTGCCTAAGCAGATTTTTTGTAAGATTAACAGATTATTTAGCACTTTTTTCTAGGGTTCGTCGAAAGGATGGCGAAAGAGGAAATGAGTGAGTTGGGAATCAGTTTGTAAGCCTGTGAATGAAGGAGGCGTGGGGTTGAGAAATATTGTGAATGTCTATAGCTCCCTTTAATTCAAATTTTCTTGGAAGTTCCTCTCGGAGGATACTTTATGGTCTCATTTCTTTAAAGCCAAGTATGTGCAGCATCAACATTTCTCTTGTCGCATCTAGAGGCTCTAGATTTTGGAATATGCTTATTAAATCGGTTCTACTTCTTGTTGACAAATTTGTCTGGCGTGTGAAATAAGGGAACTTATCCTTTTGGCATGATAAGTGGATGGATTCAGGTCCTATATGTCAAGTTGTTCATATCTCTGATTTTCCTCTTTTAAAAATAAAATATTGCATGGTTGATAATAGTTGGGATGTGGATTTGATTGTCCAACTAGTGGGTTAGGAGGTTGCTGATGATATTTTATCTTGTGTTGGTGGTACTAAACCAAGGACATATATGTTAATATGGCTTGGTTGTAGGGATGGGTGATTTTCAACAGCAAGTGCTTAGGATTGGATTCGTATTTCGGTCCCGAAGCATTAATGGACCAACTGGATTTGGCACTCTGCTTTGCCAAAGAAATTTTCAGTTGTTTTATGGAAGGCAATGACCAATAGCCTGAGTGTGGATGAAAGGATTAGGCATAGTGAAATCCCATTAGTCTCTAAATGTGAATGTTGTCCACATGGCAGTTTTGAAGACCTGAATCATGTTTTATACAATGGCAAGGTTGTGGCTAGACTTTGGCAAATGTGTACCAGTTTCTTGGGAGTTTCCTATGTGGCTAATTGGTCTTGGTTGGCAATTGTTGAAGCTTGGTTTTGAAGAACAAAGAAGTCTTCAAAGGTTGGTGATTTGATTAGGCTAGTTCCATGTATTTTAATATGGAATCTATGGATGTGGAGGTGTTCAGCACTTACGGAGGGCACAAGGATTGCTTTAATGTTTTGTGGAAGAAGGTTAAATACTGGCTCCATTGGATTGGTTTGAGGCTTAGGGAGTCAGGAAATTTGCACCATCGTGATCAAGCAATTTTAGAAAACTTAAATTTGCTGGCTGTATCTCTTTCGAAAAGAAAGTTTATTGCAGTATCTTGGGAGAAACTGGAGGTGGGTTGGTTCAAATTAAATATGGATGGTAGTAGTTTGGAGAACCCAGGGGAGTTAGGTGCTGAGGGGCTGATTAGAGATCATGAGCGAAATCTAGTGGTTGCTTTTTCTGAATATATTGGATTTTATTTTTATAATAAAGCTGAGTTGTTGGGGGGTTCTATTTGGTTTGTGCAGATGCAAGACTATGGGCTTGGTGAATATTGTTGTTGAATTAGACTCGTCTCTAGTTGTGAATCAGCTGTCAGGTTTGGTATTTGGAGGATTTTGGGAGGAAGTAATCTTGCTCACTAGAGGCCTTAATATTCGGTTTAAACATGTGTTTAGAGAGGGAAACAAAGCTGCAGATTGGCTTGCTAAAGGTGGTAGTGTTGGGATTACGCAGAAGTATAGGTCAAATCATATCCCAAGGGAGCTCAAAGGGATATTACACTTGGATAAATGTGGTTTACCATGCATAAGAAGGAGGAAAGAGATGGTCAGCTGGGTTGTAAAAGTGGTTTTACATTATCACATTAGAGTTACACTCCGTCTATGTTGGTTTATGTTGGTCTACGTTTAGCTTTGGTCTATGCTATTTTACGTTGGTTTGAATTTTGTTCACGTTCGTGTGGGCAAAGTTCATGTTTGGTTTATGTTTTGGCTTTTGTTCACCCTTTGGATTGTTTGTTATTCATTGTATAGATATAGTTAATAAATGTCCTGGTTGTTAGTTTGGGTTTTGGTTTTTCCTTGTTTTGTTCATTTATTCATGGGTTGGTTTGCTTTGATTATTTGTAATCTTGTGGATCTTGGATGTTGCAATGGTATTCCTCCGCCATAAGTGAGGTTTTTTCCTAATAAAAGTGGGCCAGAGTCACTCTTGAACATGTGACCTAGTCTCTTTCTCGAAAAAAAAAAAAAAGAAAAAAAGAAATGATATTTGTAGTTATAAAATGTGTAAGCGCCTTACATTTAAAAAAAAAAGAATAAATATGAGATCTACATGAAGAAATTATTTTTTAATAGTGGACTAAACTCTTTTGCAAGAAGTATTGCACAACGCTTGCACAACTCATAACTACATCTAACATTACTCATATTGTATAGGACGTGTCCCACTACCAAATGTAATTGCTTACTTGCAAAATATCAAACAGTGACAGCGTTTTATGCCTGCTACCACTTCGATACTAAAGTCAGTCAAAAGTGTAGATTAACTCAAGCATATATGATCAAAAGTGTTCTAGGGTTACCTAGTACCTATACATATATAGGTGTAGGAAAGTATCAGATCATCATCATCATCAGATTACTTTCATATGATACTTAGCCATTCATCTTACCCCCTAAATAATAGGAGTAATTTGCTTGCCACATAAGTGCTGATCCACTCTATCAAACAACGGAATATCAAATCTCCATGGGCCTTTAGCCTCTAGTTTAGGCCATATGTATCACTATAATTCATAGTTGGGCTGAGGTACTAAATGGATCCTCTAGTTTCCCAGCTAATTCCCTTCGCTCATAGGTGTGGGGAATTCTCTATTTCAGGAAATCCAGCCTTACGACTATGTTGACTTGTCCCCAAGCTGTAAATTTACCTTTTTGTGTTGTAAATGACTTGGATTGGATTTTTTGGGCTTTCGAATTACCTCGATGTTCCTCGTGTTGAAATCAATGGGCCACCCCGCTAGCCCATTAGACATTTATCCTACCATTTCCAACTTTCAAGAATCAAGAAGAGAATGTTTGATCGCTCATGATGTGGCAACGATTACTGGGTAACTTGCAACTATTCTCAACTCGTCGTGTATTGTTGTCAGGTTATGATGCTACTGCAGACAACCCCTCGTATTCCTCACTCAGTTTGCACACTACGACCTTTCCCATCTTTCTTTTCATTTACTTCCTCTTTCCTGTTGCTTCTCTCTCTTGTGATTTCTTGTGGTTTCTTGCTTTCCTTTGCAATTTCCCATGGCTGAACAAGGTATTTCTGCCCGTCTTACTAATGTACAATCTTCCCACGTATTGGACGTACCAAACTATGAGAGGTTGGGTGGCATTCTACTCTCAGGGCTTGGGACTTAAAGAATTTATGGGAGGAGTATCATATTCCAGACACGACTCTCTTGGAGATTCTCTCTCGAGGATGTGTAGACGAAGTGGGTTTTAGCGGTAAGGTTGCCCTAATCATTTCCTTGTTGACTCACGGGTTGAGGCTTCCTTTCTATCACCCATGACGCAATATTTTGGATCTCCTTCACCTTGTTCCTAACCAACTTCATCCCTTTGCACTGAGGGCCTTTCATTATGCCTATATTGTGTTTTGTATGGCTCTAAAGCCCCTAGGTGAAGAGTACTTTGACCTAACTACTCAGAAATTTCCAGCCTATTACCACTTACGCCCAGTTGCTAAGGGTAACACTCTGAGCTTCTAAAAGAAAGACAAGGGACAAACGATGGCCTGATTTGAGGGTTGTCACTCCATCGCCAAAAATTGGACAGGGTAGTTTCTCTTTATTTTTGATACGGGTTGGAATTTTCCAATTTCGGAGACTCCCCAGCAGGATTTCCCCATTAGGACTAATTGGAGGGAAATCACTAAGGAGGAGGGTTTGTTGGCAGGGATGGAACCCCTATCAGACCATGAATTGGCCCTAATCGAAACGGTTCTCCTCTAGGCAAAGGGCCATCCAAAGGAACTTTGGACCCATTAACTCCAGTCCATATAGATCGTTTTTTTATGACACCCAATTGTTCCCACGTTAAGGGGCGCCTGATTTTAACCAAGGTAGTGATGTCGCCCTCTCTGGCAAAACAGTCTTTGAAGAAGGACGAGAAAGATAAGAAGGAGAAGAAAGATAAGAAGGATAAGCAAGACAAGAAGAAGAGAATCCGTTTCAAGGATGCCTCTTCTCCTGCTAAGAAGAAGAAAAAATCTTCGACATACATAGTCGATAGCCCTCCCCAAGTATCTACCCCTCAGTTTGTTACCCCCTCTTTTACTCTCTACATTTTGCCCACGCGCACAACTTCCCCTATCCATGAAGATGCCGAGGATTTGGCTAGTCAAGTCCTCTTCAACGTGGCCACCACCTTTTAGCTTAAGAGTCCTCAATAGGTGTCTACCTTGGCATCTAGCCTTGTCTTCAAGTTCCCTGTTCTTAAGGATTTGGTGGGGGATGGAGAATTGAGTGCTGAAATTGATGCCACCCTTAATTTGGATGCCACCGTGGGCACAGAAGCTCGCACGGTCGTGGCGGAGGATCTTGCCTGCCAGATGAATGCAGATGGCTGCAATAGAGAGGAGGGCACCGACTTATGTGGAGAAACAAATATTGCTCAATGCAGTGAGTCAAGGGGTCCCTTTGCCAGGTTGTGCGGATGGTGAGATCAGCGAGAATGATGGTAGAGTTCCTTACCAAGATGAATTGAATGAAGATGCTAGAGCAGAAAGTTTCCCTCTTCAATCGCCACCAACTACCATCTCTAGGGGGACTACCCCTTCCTTACGTGCGAGTGACAAGCATTTATCTATTCCTTCTCCCTTCCTCCCCTCTTTTGGTAGGGAGACCGGATCGTCTCTCATGGAAAGGGGTATCCCATTGGGCAATCTTTTGGTGAAGAAGCCCACTTGATTGATGTGGACTTGGCGTACACTAGCACTGCACTCCCGTTAGGAGACCTTGGTGGTCCCCTTGTGGGGAAGGGGGTTGACTCAGCTGCTGAACCCCTTGGGGGACTTCAGCTTGATGGTGGCCGTGATCCTAAGGAGATTTGGGCTGGCACTTCCTCTATCTTTGCCAATGCCGAAGGCAAGGCTATTGCCGAGATGGCCTACTAACTGCCCTTCTTTGGGGTAAGTTTAATTGTTTTATGGCTTTCCCTTCTTCAATTTCTTGTTTGTTTGTTTGCTAGTCACTCTGCTTTGGGTGTTGGGTTTTTGCAGGGGATCAATGACTTAGCAACCTGGATCCTAGCAGACCAGGCTCATTTAGAGAAGGGGGTTTGAAAGAGGCAGAAGTTTGACATTTTTGCCAAAACCGCAATTCGAGAGGTGGAAGATGGAGAGGACGAAGATCGAGGTGCTGTCCGAGAGGTGGAAGGTTGAGAAGAAGGAGCTGGAGGTTTTATTGGAGCAAGCTGAGGGTTGCTCCTACTCCCTATACAGCAATTTAGAGATCCTTGAAGATAAATTTTCTTAACTTTGCAATGAAGTGTGCATTGCCAGAGAGGTGAAGATCAGAGATGACTTTTCTTTAAGGCTACTGGAGTTAGAGAGGAACTCTGTTAGGGCTCAACTCTTCATTTTCCAAAGGAATTTTTAGTTCGAGCAAGGTCGCCTCAATTACAACATTCTAGCTCTCAGGGGAGAGTTAGACTCTGTTTGTTGAGAGTTGTCTAGTTCTTAGGACTGTAACCGGGGGATCATGCAAGAGCCCAGGACTGTAATTGGAAAAGGGGCAGTTGACTGGAGTTGACCTCTCTAAGGCTCGGGGCTCTTTGGCAGAGCTGTAGCAGCTGCATGAGCAGTATAAAAAGAGTTAGGCAGATTTAGAAGAGTAGAAGTGGAAGCTGTACTTGGCCGTTGTGGCAAAGGACAAACACTTGGATGTGAAGAAAGTCGAACTAACAGCTGCTGAGCCCAACTAGCTTCTGTCCTTGTAGCCAGAGATTTTGCATTTGCTTATGGCAATAGTGTTAGTGTCTTGAGGCTCAGGTCCCATCTGAATAATGATCCTTCCACCAATCTGATGCAGATGGAGCATAATTTGTTCAAGCCTGATGCAGCTACCCACCATTATGCTAATAACTTTGGTTTGGCAGAAATGCTTGATGCCTTCAAGGATATCCTTTCTCCTTTGTCTTCCGGGGGCTCCAATGTTTAAATTTATCTGTAATAGATAATTTGTAGTTTCTTATGGACAATTTTTTTTTGACTTTGCATAATCATACCTAATTTGGATTGTGCTACTCCTTTTGTGATTGGCCGTTTTGTTTCCCTTTATATTTTCTTTTTGTTGACCAATCTTTAGCGTGGCTTAGTTGTTCCCTTTGTCCCCTTTCCTATTGTTAGTGGGGAATTAAGTTTGGAAAGTGGCATTGGCTTTTGTGCCCTCTTTGCTTTATGGGGTTGAGGTAGTCTATTGACCTCTGCGCCCTTTGTATGGGGTAGTCTATTTAAGGGTGACGTGACTTGATGACCTTTTTGCCCTTTCTACATAGTACCGCGAGTCGTATAGGCTTGTTATTGGTGTTTAAGGGTGACGTGGTTTGATGACCTCCACGCCCTTTTTACATGGCACCACGAGTCATCTAGGCTTGTCATTGGTATTTAATGGTAGCATGATTTGATAACCTCCGTACTCTTTTTAGATGGCACTGCGAGCCTTATAGGCTCGTTATTGGTGTTTAAGGATAGTGTAGTCTGATGACCTCCACGCCTTTTTTTACATGGCATTGCGAGTCTTATATGGTTGTCATTGGTATTTAAGGATTCCGACTGGTCGCAGCATAGTCCCTTTGGGCAAGGATGGGGCGATAAAGAGCACTTTATTCGCAATATGAAAGAATAATAACAATCAAGTAAAAATAACGACGGAGTTCTGATAAATAATAAACAAACATCTAGCAGGGAATATAATGATGTAAGAATAAGGAGTGAAATGTCATCACGGGTAATATCTATTCAAGTGCTCTACATTCCAGGGATGTTGCAACTCTTTGCCTTGGTTGTCCTCTAGGTGGGAGGACCCTGGCCTGTTATTAATCACTACCACGTATGGTCCTTCCCAATGGGGTCCCAGCTTGCCTTCTTCTTTGGTAGTTACCCCACTCTTCTTCAAGGCCAAATCCCCCATTTTGAATGTTCCGGACTTCACTCTCTTGTTGAAGTACTGCTCGGCTTTTTTCCTCTTGTGTAACATTTTTACCTCGGCGGCTTCTCTTTCCTCTTCTAAAAGGTTGAGGTATTCTTCCATCACTTTACTATTTTGGGGCACTGAGAAATGGAGGGTTCGAAAACTTGGTAGCCCTATTTCCATTGGGGGCGCCTCACACCCGTTTGCCAATGTGAATTGAGATTCCCCTATGGGGGTCTTCATTGAGATTCTGTAATCCCATAATACTCTTGGTAGCTCTTCCACCCACTATCCTTTCTTTTTTTTTTCTCTCTCTATGAGCTTCTTCTTCAAAATCAATAGTAATGCCTTGTTTGTCGACTTTGCTTGCCCGTTTGCTTGTGGATGCCCTGGAGAGGAGTACTTGACTTGTATTTTCAACTCTGCACACCATTCCCTATAGTGGTTTGAGTTGAATTGGTGCCCATCATATGAAAGTATGTTTTGTGGAATCCCATATTGGTAGATTATGTTCTTTCACAGAAACCTAGTCATGGCCTTGCTTGTTACGGTGGCTAGGGGCTCTACCTTCGCCCATTTGGTGAAATAGTCCACTGTGACGATCATGAATTTCACGCTCCCCATCCCAGGTAGGAAAGGTCCAACCAGATCCACTCCCCACTGGGTGAATGACTAAGGGGCGGTCATTAGGGCTGTTCATCCGGATCGGTTTTTATCCGGTCCAGACCGGAAACCGGATAACCGGATTTCCGGTTGCGGTTTTCGGCCCGGATGAAATCCGGGTCGGGCCCCGCATTTGCAAAACCGGATACATCCGGTCCAGACCCGGGTATGAAACCCGGGTTCCGTTTTATAACCCGGTTTACCGGGCTGGTATAAAAACTTCAAAAAAGGGTCTCTCTCCTCGTAACCCGTCTCCCAACTTCCCAAGTCATCTCTCTCTCTCTCTAAAACGCACGAAACCCTAGCCGCCCCCCTTAATCTCCTTCGTTCTTCACTCCCTACCAGTGACCACGATCTCCTGCAGAAAAACCTTCTCTCTCTCTCTCTCTCTCTCTCTCTCTCTCTCTCTCTCTCTCTGTGAACCCTAGTTTTGTTATGTGCATATTTTCAACCCTAACAAGCTTGCTCTACCCGAGTGCCGAAAAACTAGGATTTTGGCCGTCGTCTCTTTTTCACTGCCGTGTCTGTCTCGATCGCCGGTGACCTTTCGGTAAGTCTCTCTCCCGATCTGTGAACAATGAATGTAAATGTGGTAGATCTAGTGATTTGGTGAACTGGGTCTCTGTGCTTGGATAGATCTGGTAGATCTAGTGCTTTGTCGAATGGGAGTTTTAGGGTTTTTTTTTTTATCCGTTTGGTTCTTGTTCTTTATTGCTTTTTCCGTAAAATCTGAACAAATCTCGATAGAGTTGAAGGGATTTTGTTTAAATCTGAGTCATTTTGGTTTCTGTTTTACATGGGTATTTTTGTTGAAGTGTTTTGCTTTCTGAGTCGAAATTTCATACAGATATCTGTCTAAAATTTTTGAACAGTTTTTAATTTTAATTTTTTTTGGTACAGATTGGAGTCGAAATGTCCTCTCTGTTTTTCCTTATATCTGAACAATTTTGGATATGTCCTCTCTGTTTTTTTGAGATCTTTTTTTTAGTTTGCTTTAATTTAATTTGCTTTGCTTTGGATTGGTTTCATTTCATCTATGTGCATTGATTCCTTTTTTTCATTCAAAGAGAAGCCAGACTGTTAACCAGCTTGTGAATTTTGTCATAAACACCTAGAATGCTTGGAAATAAGTTAAGAACTAAAGCAAAATAGCATATATCCATTCTTTTGGTTGTGGAGGTCCCTTGTCAAGAATAGCAAATTCCCAAGCCAATAATTCAACAAGGAAAGAGAGGCATCTGATTGAATATTAAGTAATTGGTGTGCATAGCCACATTTATAAACCAAAAGAGTTTACTTTTGTTTTGTTTTCATTGAAATCCTCCAAATCCTACATAGACATACTAATATTAAATAAAAAGTGCACATTTTATTAAACCATATGGTAATTAGAGACCAGCTTGCACATTTCCTAGATTTACAGTGCTCTCCATATACCTTATTGCAGTGATCTGAGCCCCCCCTCCCCTATTTCTCCACTCGTGGGATTATGTTGTTTATATTTAATGAATCAATCATATAGGATTATATAATAGAAGTGAAAACAAATTAGCTATGGTCGTGCACTAGAAGATTTTTAAAAAGATTGCAACGGCTATATGACATGTGAATGTATTAAGTTTTGCTTTTGAAATACTGGGCATTATCTATTGATGTTTGAACTGGTCTGGATGTCTGGTCTCTTATTATATATGACATGTGAATGTATTAATTTCCTTGCTACTTCTGTAGGTAGAATCATTTAGTTCCATCAGTTGCATTTTTACTGCATCATCTTGACATGCTATGATTAAACCTGCTGCAACTGAACTATTTTTTGCAGTGAATGTACGCCATGCCCACTTTCCTTGTCGATTGAGTTGGATGAGAACAACCAAGTGTGGTATGAAATACTTTCCTTGTCGAAACCTGCCCACTTTTTATCATTTATTGGGTATCCCTATGTAAAACTAAGGCAAAAGTACTTTGCTCATCAATCTACCAATGCAGTTGTTAAACATTCGACTGCTTCACAGCAGTAATGTGAATGCAAATGTGAACTCCTTATCTCAAAAAAGTTTCACCCCTTCTTCGCTTATAGTTTTCCAGCAAACTATAATATCTTGTTTACAGGGATGCATCATGAGAATCATCCACTGAATGAAGAAATTTCATCTTGGCCCTTTATTTGGAAGATATTTTTCTTAATATGAGATATTAGTTCGTTGAGTCAGTGAAAACTACCATATCTTAGTCTACCCATGGATTTACTCAAGTTTTTGTTTTTTGCAGGATCTCTTTCGGTCCAATCACTTGAAGTTGCTATTTGGTGTGGAGATTAAATAATTGATGGAAATGCATCTGATTTTGTAATTTATATATTGTAATTTTGTAATTTATATATTGTAATTTTGTATTTTGTAATGTATATATAGCAAATAATGGAATATGTAGTGGATTGCATTATGATGCATGCATAGATGAATATTGGGTTTTTTTTTTTTTTTAGATGCATCTAGTATTTTTAGAACACACATATTATGCTTTGACTATGTTTTTATGAGTATTTTTTTTCTCTTTGAATTTGGTCATCTTTGACTATGTTTTGCATCAAACAAATGAAACATGCATAGCTACATGTTTATTCTTTTATTTTTCAACCTCTAAAGTGTACAATCAAATTTATTCTTTTGATTTTTATAAAAAAATAGAGCTACATGTGAAAATATTGTATATACATTTAGGCTTTTATATGGGTTTATAAAATAAAATAAAAAAAAATCGGGTTTAATCCGGAACCCGGAATCCGGGTTTTGAAAAACCCGGATTCATCCGGGTTCCGGCTCGTTTATGACCCGGGTTAATCCGGTCCGGGTTCTGGCCCGGATTTGAAATCCGGGTTCCGGTTTGGGTCTATCCGGATTTCCGGGTTGGAACCCGGATGAACAGGTCTAGCGGTCATGGAGGTCAGTTTTTCTGGAGGGGGCATGAAGAACTAGCACTTGATACATTTTTTGGTAAATTCTTGAGTGTCTCTTAGTGCGTTGGGCCAATAGTATCTAGCTCTTACCTCATTCTTGGCTAGGGCCTTCCTGCCAAAATAGTTTTCGCATATTCCCTCATGTATTTTAGCTAGGACATGCTGTGCTTCTTATAGAGAGATGCACCAAAGTAAGGGGTCGCAAAGCTCCTCTTGTATAGAATCCTATCGATAAGCATGAACCTTGCTGCTTTCATTTTCACCTTTCTCGCCTCTTCCTTCCTTTCAGGGAGTTTGCCTATGTCAGGGTACTTGACCACATCGCTAGCCCACTAGGGGATGCTTGAGCGCATCATGCACACTTCTGCCCTGATTGCTGGGACTTTAATAACCCTCTTTTCGAATTGCCATGGGAAGGGTGCACCCTCCATCCTTGATGTTGTTCGCACCAGCTTGTCTGCCACTGTGTTATCTTCTCGAGAATTTGGGATATGTTGAAACACGAGAATATATATGCCTCCCAAACCCGAGCTACATACTCTTTAACTTCTTGCCCTTCGTGGCGTATAGGCCCAGTACTTGGTTGACCACCACTTGTGAATTTGATTTAGTCTCCACCTCGGTTGCTCCCAATATTGTGGCTATTGAAAGTCTTGTCACTAGTGTCTCGTACTTAGTCTCATTGTTGGTCGTTTTGAAGATAAGGTTGCCACGTAATGGTGTTCCTGATCTTCGGGATTGACCAAGTGCATTCCTATCCCTCCGCTTGCTCGGCAAAAGGAGTTGTCTATGAATAGAACCCATGGCTTCCCTATTGGAGCTGCCACATCCTTTGAGGGGAAGTCTAAGAATTCTGCTACAAAATCCTCCAATGCTTGCCCTTTTACCACCTTCCTTGGTATAGGGGTGCTACCCGCACCATACGGTGCGGGGTAGGCACCCCCCCGCCCCCGCATGGGGCGGATGGGGAAAATCCCCCCCGTCCCCCGCCTCCAGTGTACGGGGGCGGGGTACCCCGTCCCGCATGACGGGGTACGGGGTGGGGGGGCAGTCCGTCCGGCCCCCCGCAGTGGTCTCGCTCTCTCCCAGCTTCAACAGTTACTCTCCCGGAAAACTCGCTGAGATCGCCGCCAGAGTCATGGAGGAACTTCGCCATGAAGCCGACTCCGACACTAATATCTTTCCCTGGGCTACAGAAAACCCACCTATTTCATCTCGAGTTATCTCAAACGCTGAACCTCCTCAACGACAACAACAAGAAGACATGTCCAATAACAACGGCGAGTACGAGGATGGATACGAGGACGAAGACGACGATTTTGAGTTCGCGTTTGTTTGCAGAGAGCCAGATTCGTCTCCCATCTCAGCCGATGAGATTTTCTGCAACGGCCAGATCAGACCCATCTACCCGATTTTCGACCAGAGCCTACTCGTTAACGATTCCCGTACAAGCACTGATTCTTCAAACATCTCGAAGCTTCGTCGTCTTCCTCTGAGAAGGCTCATGACAGAGGAGCGAGAACGAGAAGAAGCCCGCGAGCCCGCGAGCCATAACAGCCACCGTAGCCCACGGCCACGCCCTTGCGTCGAGAGGCCATAACAGCCACCAACGCCCACGCCACGGTTCTGCGACGCCGTCCTACGGGGAAATCAACGGCCTCTCCTTTGCTCGGGGCTTCTCCCATGAGTCCCAGCTTAAACTTATATATATATTATATATATATTATATATGATACGGGGCGGGGGAAAAACGGACCGGGGGGGGTCCGTCCCCGTCCCCCGCCCCCGCATGGGTTACAGCTTACGGGCCGGGGGGCCCCGCCCTGACCCTGACGGTGCGGATGCCCCGCCCCGCACTATGCGGGGACGGGGCGAACGGGGCGGGGCAGCGGGTAACGGGGCCCCGCTGCCCACCCCTACCTTGGTAGATACTTTATGTCAAATTCACTAAGCTCAATCAATCACCCTTTTAACCTGTGATACCCCTTTTTATGTGTATTTTTATTGAAAGAGTATTTTAATTTAATTAAAATATTGGTACTTTTGTTTTAAATTTATCAAATTTTAATTGGATTTATTTAGTTGTGAAATTTATTTTGAGGTACTTTCTTAATATTAATTATTGTTTTGTGTTTAAATTACCATTTAATTTAATTTAGTTTATTTATTGATTTAAAATTTTGTTGTTAGTTTTTACTAGTTATTTATTATATGTTAGCAAGATATTGTGTTTAAATTATTTTATTTAATTTATTGCTTTTAAAATTGCTTTCATTGGATCAGTTTCTGGACCCTAGATGTGAGGGCCGGACCTTATTTCTTTTCCCTATCTTTTCTTTTTCTCTTTTTCTTTTTTCTTCCTCTTTCTTTTTTCCTTCTTTCTTTCCTTTTCCCATTTTCTCCCTCGGTCTCTCTCTCCCGTGCGACACACACACACACACACACACACTCTCTCTCTCTCTCTCTCTCTCTCTCTCTCTCTCTCTCTCTCTCTCTCTCTCCCGTTCTTTTTCTTTGCCCCGCCGTAGCATCGCCATCGGCCAGTCATGCATCTCACCACCCCTACCGATCGACTCCCTTCCAGCCGGTGATCACTTCCCTCCATTTTCAAACCACCTAGTGCCACCATTAATTGTCGTGGACTCCTTCAAGCAGCATGGTTTTTCCTCCATTTTGCCGTCGTCGCTCCACATTTGGCTACCACTTCATCACCGACTTCTTACTGACCTAACCCACCCATTTCCAGCTCCGATCTGTCGCTGAAGCAACCCCTACAAGCTCAACTCCGTTTTGTCCTTTTTTTACTTCCACTGCTGTTTTCGCAACCACCCATGGCCAACCCTCACTTCTAGTAACTTCATAAACACCTCTAAACTATTCTTTATCAATCCCAAGTTTTGGTTCGTCCCCATTAAAAAATGGGTATTTTACAACCCACGACCACAGTGCTTTTACACTGTTATGTTACTTTTTCGACACCTTTTGCAACCCATTAATCCTTCAAAAAATATTATATAGCGCTATAAGTATTTTCTAAACTTCCTTTTATATTTAAATATATTTTTACTTTAACAATAAATTCTGATTAGTTGGTTATGCCAGACTGAGTTTGAGGAGTTCGGGGGTTGAATGGATTAGTAGAGGATGGAGTTATTTATATGTTGGTTGATGTTGAGATTTGTTGGATATTTTTTGTCTTGATGTGTGCATTAAATGGAGCATGCATGTTCATATTTGAAAAGGAAAATTGGATTTTTCGCATAATAGCATACATGTACATGTGTTGAATATTGAAAACTGGGTTTTTCATGTGTAAATAGATTTTTGGGTGCGTGTGTATCACGACCCTAAGCCGAGATAGGGCATTATCTCGATGGAGCTCTTATGGTCACTCGGGAGCGCAATATACTGAGTGATGTTCCCTAGGTTGCCGCTGGGCGACAACGAGAGTAGATGGGATGGTAACGCTCTCGTATCAACTCAATGGCCCCTCTGTTGGTAGGGGCTAGAGGATACTTGGCTACGTACACTCTGGGATGGAACTGGGCATCGCTCATTACGAAATCACACTCATGATCGTTACCCATGATGTGACAAAGGGAGCTAGGGGAGGTCATAGTGCATTCGATTAATGAAAATGAAAATTGATTTGAGACTTGGATTTTGGGCCATTTTTTGGGAAAATAGCAAGGAAAAGTTTTAAAGGAAATATTTTGGGCCAAATGTGCTTTTGGCGTGAGTTGGAAAATGAATTATTTTTGGGCCAAAAATTGGATTTTTGGCGTGGTGGAAAAATGTGGATTTTCGAGACATATGCATATGATATCTTATTCATGCATATTGTTGAGTTTTAATATATTTTTATCTTATGGGTGTTTGGATTATTATTTACCTATGGTACTGTCTTTGATACCGTAGACTTTGATGCGGACGAGTAGGAGGAGGCTGAGCCTGAGGAGGCGGCTCCGCCAGAGTACTGATTTGGAGTTATATTGTTGGAAATTATTTTCCCATGACTTTATTTTATGTATTTTAGATTTGTGATAATGTTAAACTTATAATATTTTATTACGCTTTTTTTAAGCGAGTTTGTATTTAAAAAAAATTCTGGTACTTAGTTGAAAGACTTTTTATTATTGCTACGTTATTTTTATGTACACGTGTTGCATGTACACACATTCGGCACTTGGCGATGGGGTGCGTGACCAGTGTTTTCATCATCTCGATGCCTCGATTTCCTTGTGTCCATACGTGGGAGTTGGGAGCATCACATAACCTTCCTGAACTGTCCGATTTTTGCAATACCTTCGCTAGCAGACTTTCTGTGAGCATCGTTACTGTCTGAGCCTGTAAATACTAGCGGAGTCGCTTGGCTACTATCACTAAGGCGAAGGCTAGCATCCCCACCCATGGATACCTTGCCTCTGCTCCTCTCAATGCTCGGCTTACGTAGTATACAACCAGCTGGGCGGCTCCTTTTTCTTTTACCGGGATGGCTAAAACGTTGTGTGTGGAAACCGCCAAGTATGCATAGAGTATATTGCCTTTTTCTAGTTGCTTTAGGAGGTGCACCTTGGCCAAGTGTTGTTTTAGTTTCTTGAAGGTCGGTTTGTTTCATTCCTCATTCCAAGGGGGGACCTTATGCAATACCTTAAAGAGGGGAGGTGCTTGTCCATTGACTTGGAAACAAACATGTTCAGGGCGGCTACCCTTCCCACTAGTTGCTGAGTGTCATTTAGGCTTCTTGGCAGCTTCATGTTTAGGATGGCCTTAATCTTCTCAGGAGAGGCTTCAATTCCTCGGATACAATGAAGCCCAAGAACCTTCCTGAGTTGAACCCAAATGCAAACTTCATTGGATTCAACTTCATTTTCTATCGACACATGAATGCCTCTCTTAGATAACCAGGTGTTGGGCGGGCTCCTTGCTCCTTACTAGCAAGTCATCTACATATACCTCCATTGACCTCCCGATTTGCTCTTTAAACATTCGGTTGACCAACTTCTAGTAGGTCGCCCCTGCTTTCTTCAAACCAAATGGCATGAATTGGTATCAATAGAGTACTCTATCCATGATAAACGATGTTTTCTCCTAGTTCGTTGGGTGCACTCGGATCTTGTTGTAACCTGAGTAGGCATCCATAAAACTTTACATCTTATGCCCTGCAGTGGCGTCTATGATAACATCTATCTGTGGTAAAGGGAAACTATCCTTCGGGCAAGCTTTATTCAGGTCATTGAAGTCTACACACATTCTCTAATTTTCATTTGCTTTCTTCACAAGGACTACGTTAGATAGCCACTAAGGGTAATGGGCTTCTTTGATGAAACCAGAGGCTAGCAAGCATTCACTTCCTCAGTAATGGCGACATACTTTTCAACGCTGAATGACCTTATTTTCTGACTTACTTTCTTGTGTGTAAGGTCCACACAAAGATGGTGCTCTATGATACTGTTATCTATTTCTGGCATCTCTTCATGGCTCTAGGCGAACACATCTTAGTGTTCTATCAACAACTATTTTAGGGCTTCCCTATCCTCAGGGGGGACTTGGGTTCCGATATGTGTGGTGGCACTGTGGTGGTCAGGATATAATGTCACTATCTCCAATGGTTCATTGGCTTCGGCCTGCTGTAGATTATGCTCATCTCTAACCTTTGCCCCCCACTCCAAGGACATTGCTAGAGGTGGAGGTAAGGGTGGTGGCAAGACCTCTTGGTTGCTTTCCTGACCACTCTCTTCGCTACTGCTTGTGACAGTGCACACCTCGCTCTTATTACTCCTTCATTCTTGTACATAGCACTCCTCGCCCCTTACCTCCCTTATTTTGCGATCCGTAAGGAATTTTATCTTGAGGTGATAGGTGGATGTAACTGCTCTGAGATTGTTAAGCATTGGCTGCCCTAATATGTGTATGAAGATGGGGCCTTTATGACCAAGAAGTCGGTCATGGTGGTGGCCATGTGCGTTCCTATCCCGGTAATCATTAGGAGGGTGATGGGGCCTACCAATTGTCTTGTATCTCTGGAGAAGCCTTTCATCGATGTCGGGAAGCTCTTAACTTATTTGCACTTATACTCATCTTGGTAAAGGCCTCCCAGAATAATATGTCTGCTGAACTACCATTGTCAATAAGTATCCGCCTGGTTATATAGTTGTCAACTAGGAGAGTGACTACTAAGGCAATGTCGTGTGGGTATAGCACCCCTTCTCGATCCTCTTCCCTGAAGGATATGGTCATTTGAGTATTGAGCTTTTGATAATTGGGTGCCCTATCCGCCACATACCTCTCTTCATACATTCGCTCTTCATGCGTGCACCTTTCGACTAGATAAGGAGACACTGCCTCCAACGAATCCTCCTGCTACCGTCCGGATTTGTCCTATAAGCGCCCTGTCCCTATCATTCTTAGGGGGCGCCCTATCTCTATCATTACCACAAGTATTGTCCCAATGCTGCTACCGCCTATCGGAATTGCTACTCCTTTTGGGATTGCGCCTTGGCTCATAGCGTTGCTAAGGCTTTGAGAGCTTTGCGACCATCCGCTCTAACTCTCTAGTGCTCGCCAGTTCAGAGACTCTCTTCTTCATGGTCATGCAATCTTTCGTCCAATGCAAACTCATCTGGTGATACTTGCAGTAGCGACTGCCTATTCTAGCCTGGTGGTGTTCCTTACTTGGCTCCTCTTTCTCTTGCACATTCAGATTGTTGTGCATCAATATGTTATTGTGCTCCATCCACCTTTCTCTTCTTCTATCTTGATGACTCGATGTGGTTTTGTTGTCGACATGATTGTTCTTCTACTTAGCTTTGTACTTCCCTTTTCTCAGATCCACCAAGGCTTGAAGTGTGTCTTCAACCTTGACGAAGCCGTCCGCCCTATACATGAACACTCTCAGGGTAAAAGGGGTATTCCTGGCCAATTTGGCCATGAAGGGCTTGCATGGCTAGATTCCAAGAGGGCAGTAAGGGTAGTTTTCTCGTCTTGATTGTCTGTCGTTAGCCTTTCTTTGTTGAAGCGGGTGAGGTATATTTTCAGGTTCTCATCTTCTCTTTATTTAACCGTTAGGAGATATGCTGCTGGGCATCAACGTTTTCTGTTAGCATGAATTGTGTTAGGAATTGCTTAGCCAACTCTTCAAAACTGTTTATTGGTCTTGGTTTAAGGGTCCCAAACCGTCCTCTTGCCGTTCCCTTCAAGGTCCAGAGGAAGGCTTGGTAGACAATTTCCCCGAGGAAGTCGTGGAACGTAATGTGCGCCTTGAAATTCTCCAAATTGTCCACTAGGGTCTTAGACCCATCATACATCTCTATTTGTAGCACTTTGAATTTTGGTGGAAGCGACATCGCCATAATCTTCTCCCTATACTGTAGATTAGTCTGGTTCAATAAGTACTCTATTAAGGAAGATCATCCCATCTTCTTCGCCATCTTTTCATATTTTCTAGCAAGGTATCATAACTCGTCATGCATCTTCTTTTTCTCTACATCGTCTTGGTTGGGCACAACAGTGTCGCTGAGCTCCAAGTTTCATCGCTTTAGATCTTCGTTTTCTTTCCTTAGATTCTCCATGGTGTTTAACGCCAACTTCAGCTTCTCTTTCGTTGCAGCTAATCTTGTTTCCATGGTGGTAGGTAATGTATCCTATTCACGGTTGGCTAAAGAGCAGGTCATGGTCGGCATCTAGGAACCACGTTGATGTCCAACGAAAAACTGAATTCAAAGAAAACAGATCCCATAAACGATGTCATTGTAGAGGACGTGTCCCACCACTGAACGTAATCGCTTACTGGCAAAATATCAAAGGGTGATGGCGTTGTACTCTTGCAACCACTTCGATGCTTAAGTCAGCCAAAAGTGTAGATTAACTCAAGTATATGATCAAAAGTGCTCTAAGGTTATTTGGTTCCCACACATATATAAGTGTAGGGAAGTATCGGATCATCATCATCACTGGATTACTTTCGTATAATACTTAGCCGTTCATCTTACTTCTAAATAATATGAGTAATCTACTCGCCACATTAGTGCTTATCCGCTCTACCAGATAACGGAATATCAAATTTCCATGCTCCTTTAGCCTCTAGTTTGGGCCCATGTCTATCACTATAATTCATAGTTGTGCCGAGGTACTAAATGGACCCTTCACATATGATTCAACTTTGATAAACATCCAGCTGCTTAATTCTGCATTTGTATCATGAGCTTTAATCCATCATACTGTTTCAACTTTCACCCTCGTTTCCTAACGTAGAAAAGGGCAAAATTAAAACAAAAATAAAAATAAAAATAAAAATAAAATATATGCCTTCTTGTAGCACTTTTGTGTACTTGATAAAAACAATAACTCTGATGCATGCGGTGTGTGGCGATCACAGAAATAATAATAATAATAATAATAAAAGATCAATTGAATAGTACAGGTCGCATTCATGGTTTGCTTGTTAATGTCATGAAAATCAAGAGAGATCACATGAGGAGTCATGATCTGATCTTGAGATTGTAGCTAATCCATGTTGCACCTCTCCGTCGGTTAATTAATTACCCCTAGTGTCCATATATTATACTTGTTTTTGCAAAATAGGGTAGGGTAGTTTGTTTGTGGTTGAAGCCTTTATTCTTGGAATCAGAAAACAATCTAAAATAATAATAAAAATTAAATAAAAATATCCCTTCGTGGCCGGCACCCAGCATGGATATTGATTATATATATATGGAATATCGATCCCTGTGAACATGATCCAGGTCTACCTTAACTTGCATAAGAATAGAAAAATCCCGATGGCACGTAAGACCTAATATTTCACCTACTTAATTGCATGTCTATATGTGCAAATAAATAAAATAAAATAAAAAAGTGGCCTCGGGTTGTTGCATGTCTTTTTTTTTTTTTTTGAAAGAGGACGGTACCCCAATTTTATTAATAAGCCCTCACTTTTGGCGGAGGAAAACCGTGGTAACAACCCGATGCCTGAGGGTTACAAATACACAAAAGGTCCAAAACCCAGGCACCAAAAACTATAATGGCCACATAAACATTACAGGACAGACCAAAGCACAAACTAACGGGAGAAACACGATCAAGAACCTGCAAGAGAAAAGCACAGAAAAACCAGAGGGTAAAACAAAGAGCTAAAAAGAAAGACAAACCTGGGAGAGCACTACATAGTTCGCAGGTAAGGAAGACCAAGTCTATCCATGCGAAGGAGTCCCCGAAGAGGGCTGGGCAGAACATCATGAGCATCAAACCAATCCGCGTTAAGTCCCCTAGCTCCCTGCTTGGCAAGAAAATTAGCCACTGCATTTCCTTCTCGAAAAACATGTTTCATCGTATACTCCATATTAGAAAGATTGTCTTGAAGCTCATCCCAGAACTCTTCTAAATACCAAATGTTGCAGCTCCCTCTAGTAATCCAGTTTACAAGAAGTTGGGAGTCGGACTCAATCTCTATACGGTAAAAACCAAGATGATGACATCGACAAATCCCTTCCAGAAGACTTCTCATTTCTGCATAATTATTAGATCCCTGACCCAAAAACACAGAAAAAGCCCCAAGTAATTTTCCATCTTCGTCGCGAATAACTCCTCCTGCTCCAGCCGGGCCAGGATTTCCCAAGCTACTGCCGTCAATATTAAGCTTGACCCACCCCTGTTTAGGGCGAAACCATCTCACCACTTGGACCTTTTTAGGTCTAGTGGGTAAGGTATGAATATCCAAACAGTTTAAGATTGCCATGTCCTTATTATTAATGCTGGAGGATTTTAAGAACAAAGTCATAATTTTGCGGAGCCAGAATTTAATAGCATACCAAATCGATTCAATTGTGTCCTCCTTGGCCTCAAATCTAGCTTTACAGCGCCATTCCCAAAGTTTCCAGGAGATGATAGAAGGAAGATTGCCAAAAACAATTCTCAATTGGGAAGATTTGCCAGCACGCCGGAACCAAAAATTGATTTGCTCTTTCCAAGTTTGAAAGGTGCCCATATGCACACCTAGATTTATGGCAGCTAGGCGCCAAATTTTTTTAGCAATATCACCAGAGCAAAGGACATGGTTGAGCAAAGGACATGGTTGAGGTCTTCTGTATGGCCTTGAGAACAACAATTACATCTAGAAGCCATTGGTATCCCAATTCTTTTAATCTGATCATCAACACTCAGACAGTTATAATACGCCTTCCACATCATAATAGAAATTCTCTTAGGGATATTAGTATGCCAAATCCAATGGGCCCAAGGTAGAGGAGGAGCCTGAACCCTTATACAATCCCAAGCACTTTTCGTAGTAAACTTCCTAGCATCATCCTTCAACCAGATTAAAACATCCTCACCCTCTTTTCTTCTAGCCAAGTACTGATACAGTTCGATGGCTTTTTGTTGACCCACTAGCTGATCCAAGAGAGAAATATCCCATTCATTGTCAAGACGACAATCGTTAATTTTCAGTAAAGGATTTTCAATCACCGGATAGAGACTACAAAGGGGATCATCATTTGCCCAATTATCATACCAAAAAGAAATATTCCCATCTCTAACACTCCATTTAGAGTTAGATAAGACCTCCTGAATATTACTAGCCACAGATTTCCAGAAGCGAGTCCCCTTTGTAGGGGTCACAAGGGATAAGTGGGTACCCCTAGCATACTTACCTCTGAAAAAATCAGCCCACAAAGACTGGCCCTTGATGAGCCTCCAAGCCAACTTCCAGTGTAAGGCCTTTTAAATATCCCCAAAGTCCCTGATGCCCAAGCCCCCTTCTTCTATGGGTTTACAGATATGATTCCAAGAGATCCATTTTCTTTTACCTTTACCATGAGATTCTCCCAAAAAAAAAAAGAACTTAGGAGCTTGTTTAAAGCCTTAAGGACGGTCTTTGGAACTTGTAGAACAACTAAGAGGTTAGTAGCCATACTTGAGAGAACGTGGCGAAGAAGAATGGTCCTACCACCTGCTGAGAGCAGTTTCATTTTCCAACCAGCAATTTTCTTTTGAATTTTCCCCAGAAGCTCACTAAAATCAGAAGCCTTTAGTTTACCTACCACAATAGGAACGCCCAAATACTTAAAGGGAAAGGAACCTTCCGAGAAACCAGTAAAGTGTAAGATAGAGCGTTTCCTTGAGCTCAAGATCCTTTTGGAGAAAAGGACAGCACTCTTTTCCTTATTAAGAGCTTGGCCAGACCAGGTTTCATAAAGGGTCAGAGTCTTCATCAAGCCTCTTATAGATCTCATTCCACCATGAGCAAAAATAATTATGTCATCAGCATACATAAGGTGGGATATAAGGGGGGTGCCTCTAGCTTGAGTAAAGTGACTGATTTTGCCAGATTCAAAGGATTTCTTAAGGAGACGAGAGAGAACCTCTTGCATAATGATAAACAAATAGGGCGAAAGGGGGCTCCTTGTCTCAAACCTCGACCGCCTTTAAAGAAACCCATGGGGGTGCCATTCATCATGACAAAATACGAAGGAGTAGAGACACATTCCTTGATCAGAGCACAAACCTGAGGGGAAAAACCAAAAGAAGCCAGGACATGTATAAGGAAGTCCCAATCCACTCTATCATAAGCCTTGGCCATATCAAGCTTCACCATAATGTTACCACCATTAGTAGGTTTATGGAGAGAGTGGACCATCTCTTGAGTCAAGCTAATGTTTTCAAAAATGCTCCGACCAGGGATGAAAGCCGCTTGTTCCTGAGATATCATCCTAGGAAGTAACGTAGTCATCCGGCCCACTAAAATTTTGGTGCAGATCTTGTATATTACCGAGCACAGGCTAATAGGCCGGAACTTATCGAAGCTTGAAGGCTTGTCCGTTTTAGGGATGAGAACAATATGTGAGGCAGAGTAGAAACAGGGAAGGGACTTATTAAGAAAAAAATCAGAGACAGCCTCCAAGAGATCACCATGAACAAGATCCCAGCAAGCACGAAAGAAACCGGAACCAAAACCATCTGGACCAGGACTACTATCAATAGGAATGCTAAAAAGAGCAATTTTAATATCCTCAAGGGAAGGGGAAATACACAAATTGAAATTATCAGCATCAGAGATCACAGGAGAAATAAGATCATCTAAATTAGGGAGAGAGCGAGCGTTATTGTGACCCAAAAAGTTTTTGAAGTAATCAACAGCAGCCTGATGAATATCAAAAGGGGTAGATAAAGAAGTACCATCAGACAGATTCATAACATTAATCCGTTTTTGATTTTTAGCATTCAGATAAGTATGAAAAAATTTTGAATTATTATCACCATCTTTTAACCATCTTTTTTTAGCCAAGTGAGAGAGACGAGTATTTTCTCTATTTAGCCAAATATCAAGATCCAGTTTAGACTCCATAAGACCCCGATTGTCCTCCTCATTAAACCTAACTTGAAGTTTATTATCTAGATGCTCAATACGATTTTCTAGCTCATTAATAGTTATAGTAGTCCTACCAAAGACACTCTTGTTCCATACTCTTAACGCCACTTTGAGTCTTTTTAATTTGAGAGATAACTTAGAGAGCCCAAAGCCAAACCCCTCTTGTTTCCACACAGACTCCACAAGACGAAAAAAGTCAGGATGATCAGTCCACATATAATGGAAATGAAAAGGATTTGGACCATACCTGAAAGGGTCCTCGCCCAAATTAATTAATAAAGGGGAGTGATCTGAGGTAGTGCGAGCCAAAACCTGGTAAAAAATGTTAGGGAAATAATTAAGAAAAGATGAATCGATAAAACAACGGTCTAACCTTGCCTAGCAGCGAGTCAAGCCGCTTTGATTGTTGCACCATGTCATTTTTGGGCCTTGGGATCGCATGTCAAGAAGCCCACAATTTTGGATGCAGAGATTAAAATCTTCCATAGCAGAAAAGGGACGGGGATGACCTCCTATTCTTTCCGAGTCATCCTTGATAATATTAAAATCGCCACAAAGCAACCACGGGAGATTGTCAATATTACTAGTCTCCAAATTCTCCCAAAGAATTTTCCTTTCTAACTGATTGCATTTTGCATACACAATAGTAAGGAGAAACTTAAACCCATTTTCCTCAGCTTTCACTGTCAGAAATTGGCTAGAGCATGCCACAGATTGAATAGAAATTGCCGAATTCCACAGTAGCCAGATTTTACCATCATGAGCTTCGTTAGTGACAAAGGAATCAAATCTCAATTGGCTCAAAATAAAAGAGATTTTTTCCTCTCGCATAAAAGGTTCCGCCAAAGCGACAACATTAGGCTTATATTTTTTTAGAATATTTTTCAAGTGCAACTTAGACGTTCTCAGCCCCCTAATATTCCAAAATAATATAGGATGAATCATAAATTAAGTTTGGAGGGACGGCTTACCACCCTAGTGGAACTCCTTTTTTTCAACTGACCCGTTAAAATCCTTGAATTTTTCGAGTCTGTGAGATATTCTTTGTTGATATCTCCTTTTAAAACATCCCTGTCGAGCTCGTGGTCCGATGAAGCTTCTATGCTTTCCTCCGTGACTTTTCGACCCACATCATTCTCGAGAAGAGTTTGCACAACGTCACAATTTTCCTGCAAGTTCGGCTCCATTTCGGCTGCGTTTGGTGGCTGCCCACGAACCCACTGTGCACGTCCCAGACTAGTCCATCGCAAAGCTTCACTGTGCATCCTTCCCGGTGACGTCACTTTCACGGACTGGTTCATGGCGTTTCGCAGGTTCTCCTTGCTGTAAACCCAGTTCTCCTTGAGTCTCCAAAGTCTGACCTGATCCATCACCTTGTTCCGGCATTTCTTTTGGATTCTGAGTCCCCTCTCCGGCTAACAGTGCGTCATTGCAGGCCTGGTCACGCTCGAGTCCCCTCTCCGGTTCCCTGGCAGACCCATCATGGGCTAGATCATCTTCACCTTCAACCTCAGAGTTAAACCCAGCTTCACCGTGTCCCAAAGCATTTATCGCAAATTCAAGACCCACCGATTCGCCATTCAAGTTGTTCTGCATGCTTTCATGGACGTTCATTCGCAACCTAGACGTCAACTTACACCCAGGCGTGGACGTACCCACTGGTACTACCTCCCTCAGAACTTCCTTCTCCGAACCACCTTGCAGCTGCTCAGAACCTTGCATCTAATCCCGTGGAGCTTGTTTGCTTGTTTCTCCCTGTTCAGCGATCACAACACCAACGAACGGTACCAGTGACTTATCCATAGTTTCCGAATTAGTCACAGCCGCTTCCAACGATAAAACTCCATCCACGTTACCCTCCTTAGTGCTGGGTTTTTCGGTTACCTTCTTCCAGGTCTTCCCTCCTTTTACTATTTGGTTTTTATCACTTCCATACCGACAGGTCCTCTGATTGTGTCCTTGGCATCGGCACTTCGAACAGTAGGCTGGCAAAGTCTCGTATATGATTTCCTGTCTTCGGCTCTTTGGCATTCCAGGGATGCCAATCCAAAAATGTGAGATCGGCTTCTGTGCTGCATTGATTTCTAAGCAAATCCGAGCTCCATCTGTACGGGTGGCACACTTTGTGGGATTGTCACGGCGTATGTATTTTCCAATCGGTGCCGTGAGCATCTTTAAGAGGGAGGCGTGGTAAAAGTTAGGCGGTAGTCCCGGTAGGAAAACCCAAACAGGGACCGACGGAGGCTCAATTTCTTCATCAAACTCCGGTGACCAAGCAAAGGGGCGGTAGGGGACACCCTCTATATCACACGATTCCCTTGACAGCGCCTTGAGAAAGTCGAGCTCATTGGACATTCGTATGAATATATTCCTGGGACGTTGCATGGCGGAGACAACGGGCAGGGATGACAGACCCCAGTGGCTACGGATGAAAGCCCGAATACTATCAAGCGAGGGTCTCTGTCGGAGGAACTTCACAACCATGGAAAATCTGAAAGGTTCTGCCGTTTTAACTAATTCCTCAGAGGAAAAGGAGAAAAAAACTTCACCATCCACGTATTTTGGTTGCCGAAAAGGTACTGTCACCTCCGGCAGTGGTTGGGGCACTATCGAAACCAGATCGGCGAACGACCGAGGAAGGCCAGCCATGGGGGGCTGGCCATCAACGGCCGCCATGCAGAGTACGTGTGCGGCAAAAAGGATATGAGAAGATGAAAAACAGGGCAGAGTAGAGAGCGTTTTTCTTATCCAAGGGAGTTTGCATATCTATATCTGCCTTGATACGACAATCTATAATATTCATGGCATAGAATAACTCTAGCAATTACAATTATACAAATCAATTCAAATTACTTGTTTATAACCATGCATCATATCACGTTGGGACATCAATCATTGATGAAGAGTTAGCAAGCATGCATGCTTAACTTTCACGTATGACAATATTAAAGAAATATTTGCAATTACCATGTACGATTGAAATATCCTAAACAATCAACGTGCTGACAAATTGGATCCCAGAGTATACATTATTTGGAGAGAAATGCTACTACACTGCTCCAGTTATACTGTTCACTTTGTCCTATTAAATTAAAAATGTAAAAATAAAATAAAAGTATAGACATAAAAGGGTAGAAGGAATTTAGAATTTTAGTATTTACTTTTTTGTGTTATATATTAAACACTATTTTATTTTGAATATATTCTTTTTGTTTTAAATATATATTTTTTATTTTTTTAATAATTCATGTAGAATCATATTATAGTATCGCGTCAATAGGACAAAATGAGCGGTATAACCGGACAGAACAATAACAATACTCTTGTTTGGTAGGTGGTGGCTAGGTAGAAGTTTTTATTTAGTCTTTACGGAAATCTAATTATAACATTGATTATAGGGTTAAGTGTGACTTGAATACAACTCACTTCAATTTCCCATGCACGTGATCATATCTAAAATAACTGTAATTAGTACTTACTCTTTTCCATTTTCATTTGCAAGAAGTTTAATTAATGAAACGTGCTCCATTTACCTGGTTTTGTCCCGCACGGAAATAGAAAATTAATTAAAGAAAGAAGATCAAAATCTTGTTGTGGTCAGAATCCTTTGTTTAGTTGTTGGAAAAAAGGTTGTCCCCACCGATGTCGTATTCCTGCTCTACTTTATTTATTTATTTATTATACAGTCATTTTTATATATTTTTTTATATATTTATTAATATAATTGATCAAAATAATTATTTTATAGTAAAAAAATACTAGTAACACAATTAATTATATTAATAGAGGACGTAAGGTTAGGGAAAATATAAAAAAAAATGACAGTATATAAAATTTAGAGGTGGGCAACGGGGCCCCGGATCCCGCTGCTTTGCCCCATTCACCCCGCCCCCGCATATGCAATGCGGGGCGGGGCATCCGCACCGCAAGGGCAAGGGACGGGGGATGTATACGTGATGATGCATGTTAATTGACAGCTTGTAACATATATATATCAAAATGCATGCATGTTAATTGAAGGGTTTCATTGATTGAAACCCCTAAAGCTAAAGATTGAAACCCCTAAAGCCTTTTAGTTTTAGGGGTTTCAATCAATGAAACCTCTAAAAAAAAAATTAAAAAGATGTGTGGGTCTACTAAATGTATGCAGTTTTTTATAATTGTGTTGGATTGCACTTGAAATTTTTTTTTTTTGTGTTAGAGAATGAAGAATGTCTTCAGATTTCAGTGATAGCTCACCTGCCCCAGCTAATACCCTTACGCCAGAACCTAACCCTACTCCTACCCCTACAGGGAGTACACATTGCCCTGCCCCGAAGCCCACACAGGGCAAGAAACCTGTATCCATAATATGACAACACTTTACTAAACTAGAGGGTGGTGACCCCAACAAGCTACAAGCTAAATGTAATCATTGTGAAAAAATCTATGGATGTCACTATAGGAAACATGATACATTCCAGCTAAACGTCCATTTAGAGGAACAATGCAAGAAGAGTCTAATTTTAAAATCTTTAGTAGAGAAGAGTCAATTTAGACTAGATATTAAAATGGCAGATGGGAGTAGTGGGGCCAGGGGTTCA
Source organism: Carya illinoinensis (assembly GCF_018687715.1). NCBI lineage: Eukaryota > Viridiplantae > Streptophyta > Magnoliopsida > Fagales > Juglandaceae > Carya > Carya illinoinensis. Next base: position 8,419,681 of record NC_056766.1, on the reverse strand, counting down.
ACATTGAATCGGTATACAAAGTATAATCTCAATGAGTGTAGAAGAAAGTTAGCTCGTATGATTGTCATAGACGAGCTGCCTTTTCAGTTTGTGGAGGGTAAAGGGTTCCAAGAATTTGTCCAAGAGTTGGAACTGAGATTTTTACTTCCTTCTCGTCACATTATGGCAAAGGATATTAAAAAGATTTACTTCTGTGATAAAGATGTTTTGAGGGGTCAATTGGCGGTTTTGGTAGTTTGCCTCACTACCGATATTTGGACTTCTATCCAAAATATGACTTACATGTTGTTGACTGTGCATGTTCTTGATTCTGATTGGGTTCTTCACAAAAAGATTATTAAATTTTGTCAAATAACTGATCATAAGGGTGAAACGATTGGGAAGGCCTTAGAGGCCGCAATAAAGGAGTGGGAGTTGGAAAAAATTTTGACTGTTTCGGTTGATAATGCGTCGTCTAATGATGTTACCTTGGGATATCTAAATAATTATCTTAAAAATACAAATAAAACATTCTTGGGTGGTGAATATTTGCATGTTAGATGTGCTGCACATATTGAATTTAATTGTGACTGAGGGGTTGAAAGATGTTGATGACTCGGTTGCACGAGTTAGAATGGTTGTGAAATTTGTGATGTCTTCTCCTTCTAGATTGGAGAAATTCAAAGTTGCTGCAAAGGTTGCGGTTATAACATCGAAGAAGGGTCTTTGTACTGATATTCCTATCAAATGGAACTCAACCTTCTAGATGTTGGAGGCAGGTTAAGAATATAAGGTAGCCTTTCAATTATTGGGTGATGAAGACATCCAATATGTCAAATACTTTGATGAGCATGGGGGATTACAAAAGCCTAATGATAGTGATTGTATGGTAGTTTCTACTTTTGTTGATTTTCTTGGATTATTTTACGATGTCACATTGAATATATTTGGTTATTTGTACCCTACATCCTATAGGTTTTGTAAACAAATATGTAGGGTGAAAGAAGAATTAAAAGATATGCATAGAGGTTCCAATAAAAAGATGAGGGGGATGTCAGTGACCATGATGCTAAAATATGATAAGTATTACGGAGATTTGACTAGAATGAATATTTTGTTATATGTGTCTGTTATTCATGATCCTTGTCTAAAAGTTTCAGGCTTGTTATATAGGTTGAGACTTACTCACGATTAGGCATGGATTGAACTTATTGGTGAATTGGCCCGAGATATCCTGACTAAATTCTATGATGAGTTTAATGCAATTAAGGGTGTTACTGCATCCAAGACACAAACATCTACCCCAACGCCTTCTACAGACATCATGACCGGGTCTCTTACAAAGAAGCGCAGAATGCCATGGACTAAGACCCTCGCACAGAATCCCACACTAGTTCATCAATCTACGTAGGCGGTTTCCTATTTAGACAACTATTTGTCAGTGGATATGGTTCAAGATAATGATGATAATTTCGATATATTAGGATGGTGGAAGAATGCCTCAAAGAAATATCCCATCATTTCTGAGATTGCCTGCTATATTTTAGCCATCCCTATTAGGACCGTTGCCTCAAAGTCAGCTTTATTACTGGAAGTTATATATTGGATAATTTTTATAGTTCATTGTCTCTTACAACTGTAGAGACATTGATATGCACATAGAGTTGATGATAGGAAAGGATATTCATGTTCTGGATATTTTAGATTTTAAGGAGACCGATAAGGGTGGTGATCAGCTTGGATTTGGACCACTTGGTAATTGTTTTTTATTTTATTATTTTGATTTATTTCGATTTCATCGTTATTAATTTTAATATTAATTCTTGTAGCAACATATGAGATGACATCTAGCACATCTGCAATATAAATATGTGCTCAAGTCCGGGCTGCCCCAAGTGTCATAGTCAAAGACAAGCTATAGCTAACAGCTCTCTGAGTCCCTCTTTAGAATATTCAATTTTTAATTATTTGTTTATATTTTATATTAAATGATTTGTAATGTTGATATAATGTCCCTTGGATACTTTTATATTTGTAATTTTGTAATTGTTTTGCCTTTTGATTTTGTAATAGTTTAGTTATTATTATTAGTTTATTAGGTATTAGACTCTTAGACTAGTAACTTTTATTAGCTATAAAATCAATCACAATCCAAGATACTTTTTTTTTTTTTAATTTGGTTTTTTAATTTTTTTTTCTTTTTACTTATAATTTTATGAGCTGAAAATGACCTACAAGCTTTTTTGGCCTAAAAATTGCTTCTGGACCCAAGGCTAAGTAGGGGTAAGGGGGGCAAACGGATTGCCCCCGAATCTGCACCCCGTCATGCGAGAAGGGGTACCCCGCCCCCACACACCAGGGGTGAGGGATGGGGAAAAAAATTTCTCCATCCGCCCCATGCGGGGGCGAGGCGAGGTGGGGGGTGGTCTACCCCGCACCATACGATGCGGGTACCACCTCTAATAAAATTTTTGTTACTTTTATAGCAAAGTACTGGAGTTGCTCGATTGAATCTAAGGCTAGGGTTGGATACAAAATTTGTTTCAAATTATCTCAACAAATCTCATCTTATCATTATAATTTTTTTTCAAATTTTCACAAATTATAATAAATAATTTAACTTTTTTTAAATCACAAAATAATAATAATATTACAAAATAACATTTTAATAATATTTTATTCAAATTTTAATTTTAATCTAACATCATCTTCCGGTCTAAATCTCACATAAAACCTGAGATCTCATAATCTAATCTTTCGACATCCTAAAATCTCCAAACAATGCCCCTCTCCATGCATCTTTTTATAATCACACAAAAACATCAAGGGCCCATCAGTTTGCTTGTCTAATCAAAATGGGCCTCTCAGAAGTTTTGATTCGTTTCTGCCCAACCTCTAAACGAAATCAGCAAAGGTAAGTAGTCCCATGCCTCCTTGTTCCTTTTTTTTTTTTTTTTTTAATATTTGGTCTAAAACAAATATTTATAAAATTAATTCCATAAATTTATATAAATTGATATAATGCGTTGAATTTTAATTTTTAAAATTTTTACTTTAAAAATCGATTATTTGATAAGAAAATTGACTAATTTTGAGAAAAAATAATATTTTTGTCGTAAATATCTAACAATACACAAGCGATTTTCTAATAGTGTTTATTGTGAAGTATATATCCAATCACGTCAATAAATAAATTAAGTTTTATGATACTTTTTTTTGTTGAAGCAACTCTTCTATTTTCTTTTTTGTATTTTTGTGTGTTTGTTTTGGTGTTAGTTGAAAACGTACGGTTCAATCTTGGACATGAGCTCGTTTGTTTTTAGAGTGGTCGTTTGTATTTGGGGGTGTTATAATCATATAATCTTTTTATAAAAATAAATTTATAAATCGACATAATTTTATATGATATATTAAATTTATTTTATAATAAAAATATTTTATAATTTAATATATTATATCGAATTACTTAAATTTATTTATTTAATTTTATAGAATCATGTTATGATGGCTAAAACATTTTTTATTTATTTATTTTAACTTTTGTTTGTACTTTTACCTTTAGAAATTTATAACTAACATAAAATATATCAAAATATTCATTTTTTTTAATAACTACGACGAAATATTATACAATAAATGATATATTTAGGTACGCACCATTTTTTAAACTCTATCTGACCTTTAGTTGGAGACTTGGAGTAGCTGCTAGCTGGGAAGTCATATATGCATGGCTGAGGTGATTGCAGAAGAGTCATGAGCTGATCAGGAATTGGTAGGTGTGGTTTTGGCAGATGCAGACGTGAAATAATATCAGAAATTCAGAATGATGGAGCTGCTGATTGCTCAGGGCCATGTTATTATTTGGGATCGATGGATCCTGACACTTAATGGAGACGACCATGATCTGCTTCTAGGCTGCTATTTTTGTTTGTTGTACAGTGTACCGCTGGTGTGTACCTTAGTGTATTGGAGAATTTTTTTAAAAATATAAATAATATTATATATAGTTATTTTTACGTATTTTATTAATAAATTAGTTACATTAATTTTTTTAATACATAACCAATCACATTAATAAAATGTATAAAATATTACACAAAAATAACTATACATAATATTTTTGTTTTCGTTTTATCTCTTACCGTCTCCACCAATTGAAAACGGCCAACTCACTTTCCCTGCTTAAAAATATAAAACCTAACCCTATCACCAGCTTTCCCATCCTTAATTAGAAAACAACACATCACTGTTAAATTTTGGAAACTTCAGTGTATTTTTGTTGTTTATCAATTGTGGGATCCAATCCCAACCAATTTTAACTTTTTATGTTTGCTTTGTTGAATTGAATTTTATGCAGTCGCTGATAAAGAAAAACACAAAAGGAATTCATGAACGACAAGGCACATAATCGATCACCCGAAAAAGGGTACCTACTCCATATGGAGAAAAGGCTAGGTCGGATATTGATAGTTACCTCAAGAATTTGATATTATCTCCGACACCCGGCCCCAAGCATAGTCCAAATTAATATCGATGGAATGGATAATGACAGTGTTGTTTGTTTTCATAAATGAGATGAGATGATATGAGTTGAGATAAATTGAGATTACAGTTAAAAATTGAATAAAATATTATTAGAATATATTGTTTTAATATTATTTTTATATTGAAATTTGAAAAAATTGAATTATTTATTTTATTTAATGTGAAAATTTAAAAATATTGTAATAATTAGATGAGATGGAATGAAAATTTTTATGAAAGTGAACGAGGTGGTAATGATTTGAGAAATTAGCTCTTAGTGTAAATATACGATTAACATATTTTTATTTAAAATTGCAATTGTTATTAGAAGAAAAGGTTGGATTAAAATTTGAAATGCTCATGGACATCTTTTCTTTTTGGTGTGGTTTGGAGAGTAAGTTGAGATGAAATGAGTTTATGATATAAAAGTTAAAAGTTAAATGAAATACTATTAGAATATTATTTTTTAATATTATTATTATTTTAAAATTTAAAAATATTGACTTATTTATTATATTTTGTATGAGAATGTAAAAAAATTATAATGATAAGATGAGATGAAACACTTCTATATATAAATAGGGCTATGCGCTATTCTACTTTTATGATAATAATATCTTATTAAGTTTTTTGGCAAAAGATAGTAAGCCTTGGCCATATTTTTCTTTTATGGGATTCGTATGTGGATCTAGTACTATTCTTTTTATATATTACTATGTTTTTCTTTGTTATGTTAATTTTCTACTTAAGATTGAAAAATGCCCAATATTTTGCCCAAAAACTTATGAGTCACATGCATCCCAATAGTAGCTATGCCTTTGATCTCCATCTCTATTTGAGAAGTGCAACTTGTTAAGAATATAATACAAATAATTAAATTTATTTCTTTCTATCAGTTTAAGCTTTTTAGACACTTGATAATTTTACATGATCACTGCATCAGAGCAAAGGTCCTAACTCTAAGTTTGAAACCTGACTATGCACTCTATCTCATTTAATCAAATATTTCACATGTTGAGTTATCTATTAAAGGAAAGTTTGACCCAAATGTAAGCGGGAGTGTTAAGAATTTAATACAAATAATTGAACTATTTGTTAGGTATTCAACCGGTCTCATATGCCTACGCATATTAATCATGCCACTTTGAAAGACTTTCAAGCCTCTCCTCTGTCAAACTTGCCTATCGCACTCTAACATCAACTACGCATATTTCTCCTGATCATTCGCTAGGCCGAAGGGAATGTGCCAAAACTAAATACTTATAATATATGTGTATATATATATACATGATACAAACACAAAAATTTTATAATTTTTCTACATTTTTTAATAAGATATTATTATTATTTTAATTAAAACCCATCAAATTCAAATAAATTAATTAAGAATAAAATTATTTTATTGAAGAGTAATATATATAACAAAAATTGTAAAATAGTTGTGTTTATGTGTAAAATAACAAGGTTTGTTCTGTTAACAGACTTATTAGTGATAGGGTGTACTAGAGTTGTTTTGTTTTTATTTGTGTTTAAAGGAATGTACATAGAAATATGAATATATTGGAATTGATCAACATATATATATACATATATAATATTTCCTCTCATATTACTCTGGCTGAAATGGAGATAAGTAGATTTAATGAAGTGTTTTGGATATATATATATATATAGTTTTGGCTGCTGCAAACAAATTTTCATTTGCAAATAATCATTTTCAGCAATTAAAATTGATGGCAAATGATCATTTCTAGCTATTAAAATTGGCCAAAAATGATTATTTGTGACCATTTTTATTTGGCACAAATTAAATAACCATTTGAAATTAGCTCACTCAACAAAGATTCGTTCAAATAGTATTAATTTTGGCGTTTGAATTACTGTAGAGATGAAATTGTCCCAAACAAATCTGTTCGAACATTATTTTTTAGTGTTCAAACGACTAATAGAGATGAAGTTTTTATCATCGCAAAATAGTCCGTTTGAACGCTATTTTTGGAATTCGAACGACTAATAGGGATGAAAATTTCCTCATCCAAAAAAAATATCCATTTGAACACTTTTAAATTTTGTCGTAAAAACAAAAAAAAGAAAAAAAAAACCATGTTTGGATGTACCCAAAAGCTTTTTGCAACAAATTTCTTGGAATGAACTTGTGATGAAAATATTTAATCTCAAAATGTTTTTTGAGATAAACTTGAAATCTTTTGGGATGAAGATTTTTGTCCCTAAAAAGTAATTTGTTATAGCGCCTTCTAGTGATCATCATGATCTCTGTATATATTCTCGTAATCTAAGATCAAGTTTATTTCGAACAGCATAATCTATTAATTTCATGAACATTTTCTCCTTTATTGATGATAGCTCGATCCAACTGAAAAGAAGAAGAAGAAAGATACGCATATATAATGGATCATGTATGATTCTTAATTAATGACAAGCTGATGATCAAAGACATGCAAGTGATTCTGCTGTTAAAAAAATAGAAAGGAAAGAAAGATAATGGATCGGCAAATAAATTATAAGGTGGAACATAGTACCAAAACCTGAGTGAATGATACCTAAAATTAATATTAAATATATATATATACACGTTCACTGCCCAAAGTCTTGACCTTCTTGAAGCTCACGCACAGATTTAGTCAATGAATCGATCAATATGATCGATTTAATTATCTTTATATTATAAGATGTTTTGGCCTATAATATTGAACTTTGAAACATGCATGGAATATCATATCATTTTCCAGCATATTATATATATATATATATATATAGTGCTGTACGTACGTACCACGAACATAAAGAATTTTGATTTATTTGGATATATTATTGATCACCATTGAATACCGCAGCAAGATCCCAAATTCAGAATATAGATTATTTTTTTTACATTGATCGAACAAAAATTAAAATAACATGGAAAATAATCATTTATTGCAACCAACCAAGAAGGAAAAGACAGAGAGAAGAAATAAAAGACAAGGAAGTTTTAGCTTTTTCACAGCAATATTTAAATTACATGCAGAGATAATCAAAGCTGAGCGAGAATATTACTCATTCCATGGCGTGGACTGCAAACGGCCTCCAAAGGCTTAGCCTTTGCCAAAACAAATCCTGGATCCAAGTTCATGTCCACCATGATCTCCTTCTCAACTCTTTCCCAGTTAAAGCACTGAATAAGTGCACCCATTGCCAATGAATTTATTCGGAGTGCCAAGCCTGCACCGGGGCATTGCCTCCTCCCTGTCCCAAACGGGATGAATTTGAAAGCGTGGTCTCTTTGATCTCCATTTATTTCATCAAATCTTCCTGGCTTGAACTTGTCGGGCTCCTCCCACAGTTTGGGATCCCTATGCACAGCCCATGCATTTGCTAACAGCATCGTCCCTCTCGGTATTTTATATCCCCCCACAGTGCAGTCTTCTGCAGAAAAATGGGGTGATAAAAGTGGCGTTGGGGGATAGAGTCTGAGTGTTTCGTTGATGACAGAACGAAGATAAGGAAGCTTGGATAGATCAGAATCATTTAGCAAGCGCTCATGTCCAACTTTCTCGTCAATCTCTGCTTTAAGCTTCTGCAATACCTCCGGATGATTCAGCAGAAGTGCCATTGCCCATTCCATAGTTGTTGCTGTTGTCTCCGTTCCCGCAGCAAACATCATCTGAAACATTAATAAATAATCCAGTGATGTTTGAAAGTAGATCGAGTACTTTAACGGTCGCACCACAAAGCTATGCTAACATCTTTAGTAAAGAAAATTCTTAACGATAAATCAGAGGAATAACGTGAATGAGAGCTTCAGATCATCAAGCTGCGCAGCTTCTTCTCCATATATAGGTCCATTTTAATTCAGGGTCAAAGAAGGATACGCGTACAATTCAGAGAAGAAGGGTAACTGTAACTACCGTACTTTGGTTGCAATTGACCATTTAATAGAGCATGGTTAGTTTGACCTATAATGTATATATCATCCCCAGTCACTTGCTGAAACATGTCATATCTATAACAGTTGCGACAGGGATAACGTAATCTAAGAACAAGAAAAACATTTCTCTTGCTAATAAGACTTGCTTGCCATATATGTACTTGCTAGGCACGTGTTATTGATTGAAATAATGCAACCCTTTCCTTAAATAGGATAATCCTTTTACTGAGTTTAAATTAATTATAAGAAAGACTTATACAGTCATAGGGATGCAACACTTTAAAAAATGTAGAGAAAATGTGTGACATGCATTAAAAATACTTTTTGGCAGACTATATTTCTAAAAAGACTGACGAGACTTGAACATTTTATAATTGTATGTAATATTAATTTTTATATATTATTTTCATTACTAAAACTTGCCGGGAATTTGTTTTGAAAAGCTAGTACGATTCAAAAGTACCCATCCTGAAGAGAAAATATATTAAAATGTTTTAGAATTTTATTCGAATTGACATAAACTTCAAAAGATCTGTTTTATTCACATCTATATCTTTTTCTATTCTGGGTCCAGCTTGGAAAGAAATTTAGGATCTAACTTATCGTGAATATATAACATTAGGCAATAATTAATGGAAAAGACTTATAGCACTATTCACTTACCAAAATGATGCTTTTCATGACATCATCTGAATAGAATTCAGGCTCTGATTTATGAAGAGATGATAGAGCTTCAATCAGAGTCCTCTTCTTTCCCATGTCCTTTACGGTAGCGGTATTCAAAGAATTGGTTTGATTCTTTCGCTTAATCTCTTCTATCAGAGGCCCGAAAAATCCCTCCCTCTTCCTGTGCAACTTCATCATTCTCTTCTCCAACCCTTTGAAACCAATCCACCTCAAAACTGGAATGAAATCACATATATTCATTCCCAAGTTTGCAAAGAAAGTTTCCTTCATATCTTTGAGATGTTTATTTCCCATATCCGTGCCAGCAGCCTCCTCTCCAACACATTGCTTGTCATTGACCATCCTCATGATTACATTGAACATCAGAAGTGAGAAAACATACCTGCAGTCGACTTTCTGGGGTTCCCTATTCGAGACCTTGAACAGTCTACGGACAAGGGAGTAAACTTCTTCTTGTCTGACGATGGAAGACTTTTGAAGGCTATTCTGAGAGAAAATCTCGATGCTCACAATCCGTCGGAGGTTTCGCCACAAGTGACCGTAGGGAGCCCAGGCTGGAGCATTTAAGTTGTAAGTCAAAATATCACCAGCCATGGTGTGGGGACGATTTGCAAATATGATATCGTTCTTGGTGAAGCATTCTTCGACAGCAGAAGAAGAAGAAATGACAATGCAAGACCGGGAACCAAATTTAAGAGAAAGGACAGGACCGTACTGCAAAGACAGGGTCTGTAACGTTTGGTAGAGGGGCGGTTTAAGGAGGTGCAGGTGGCCGATTACGGGCAGAGAAAATGGACTGGGTGGTGCATTTCGGTTGTGCTTGTACACAAGCTTGATGATAACAATGGAGATCAGGAAGAAAGCAATAAGGTAAGACATTAGGTTTTCCATGGCGAATTAGCAACAGTTCGATGATGATCAGTTGTAGTTCATGGCGCTGGGTTCTCCCTTGAACCCGTAGTACTCTACTTGTGAAATAAATATTGCTTCTTGTTACCCAAAAAGAACAGCTTAGCAAGAAATTGGTTTAAAAATCTGTCGCGTGTACTTGAGTCAGGATGGAGAAAGAGAGATGTTTGTTAGGTGATTGTGCAAATTTCCTATAATTAATTTGAAAAATTAATAAATATAAAATAAAATAAATTAATTTTTTAATAATAAACTCAACTCTTTTTCAAAACGACAGTAGAATGTTTACACACTCCACAATTCAAGTATGTAGCATTAATTTGGGAGAAATACAGGTTATTTTAACCAAAGTAAACAAAATGTGATTGTCACTTGTTTGATAGATGGATAGTGTGTTGTCATTCTTATTATAAATATGAAAAATCTAATTGTAAGTATAATTATGCATTAATAAGTGTATCAATTTATTGTGAATGGTCAAAAAGTAGATTTTATTGAAAATAATACTAATTTAAATTTTAAGTATAAATAAATCAGTATTAGTATGCAGATTAATACGGAACTTTGTTTATATATAGTAAAACTCTTATAAATAAGTTAGGTGATATTTCTTCTAATTTGATTTCAAAGAAAATTTTGCCCTCACCTGCGAGTCCCACGTACGCATTAATCTAAAAGAAACAAAAAATTAAAAAAAAAAAGATATTAGTTTTTATTTTATATCGTATTGTTCTCAGTCATGTTAATATTGTACTAAGATTAAGATATGTAGAAAATTATAACAATCATTTAAAATATGTGGTAATAAATATGATAAGATTAAACAAAAAAATATTACTCTTTATAAAAATAAATAAATTATATTATCCTCAGTGCTCAGCTTGAATGATTGAGATTTGTGCCTTTTCGTAGGTGAGATGTTTGGTGACCGGTGATTCAAAAGAAAAGTAGGTGCACGAGCTTACCCAACAAACTGTCTTGGTGTCGAAGTAGTACCGGCCAGTCTCTGCAAATTCGATTGATTACATAGATATAATGACATAAAAATTAAAAATTAAATAAAATATAATTTTTTATTTTGAAATTGAAGCAATTTTAACAAATTATAAAAAGATTGAAAGAAAGAGTCTTTGAATCTTTCCTATACGAAGTGAACTTTACAAGCAGAGGTGTACAATATTATTTATACAGAAAGAGTAACGTGAAATAAAAGTGCAGTAACTAACTAAAATGAGTAACTAAGTAACTAACTTGTTCTCTATCAATTACAATAAGCCAGCTCATATTAATATTTGTGATAGTCCCTCGGCCTCGAGATGATAGTATATGTTATCAACATTCATTTTAGACAACAAGGAGTGAAAAATAGTAGACCCAAGATGTTTAGCAAGTAAATCAGCAAGCTCATGACTTGAAGAAACATGTAATGTTCGAAGGACTCCATCTTAGATTTTTTCTCTAATCAAATGATAGTTCAATTCAATATGCTTAGTTCTCTCGTGAAATAAAGGGTTGGCTGCAATATGGATGAGAGCATACTTGATGCAGATCTGAAAGCAAAGATTGGAGCCACGTCAATTCACGAACAACATATGTCATGGACCTATATTCAGCCTCTGGAAAAGAACTTGATATTGTCTTTTGCCTTTTGGATTTCTAAGAGATGAGTCAATCACCAAGAAATATGTAAGAACCAGATGTGGATCTCCTTGTATCAAGGCAACTAGCCCAATTTGAATTAGCAAAGGCCTTGAGGTGGATTGAAGAAGAAGCTGAATAGAAAATACCATGCCCTGATGCCATTTTAATGTACTTTAGGATTCTGAGGGCTGCTTGCATATGTGGAACTCTAGGAGAATCAAGAAATTGACTCAAATGGTGTATTGAATATGTAATATGGTCTTGAGTTAGTGAGATAGAGTAATCTACCAATAAATCTCCTGTAAGAAGAAACATCTTCAAGTAACTCACCAGCATTCTTTGATAACTTGCAGTGAGTATCTATTGGAAAATTAACAGGCTTACGTTCTTTGATAACTCACCATCACAATGGGATCTATGTGTTTTTGGTGAGAAGTGCTTTATTCCCCCAGAGGAGCAGCCATCTACCACTGGGGGTCCTTCACACACTCTTGTAGCTGGCTCAACTGAGGAGTTCTCAGGCAGGTAGGTCGAGCGGCCACCTCCCGTGATTAGCCCAATGGAGCCATCCTCGTGTCCACCCACCTCGAAACTAGGGGAGCTCGGGTAGATGCCTCGGAATGGGTGGCTAAGTCCTTAAGGGGCTTCTTCTCCAAGGTTCCTCCTTTTCCTTTGACCTATCTTTTTCCTTTTTCCCATTTTTTTTTTCTTTCCCCTAACCATTTTGGGATTTATTGTGGTGGGCTGTAGGGAGCAAATCTGTTGGCCGACTTCATAGTGAGTAGCCAAGAGGCGACTGAATAGGAGAAATTGGGCCTCTATTCCTTGGCACAGGTGGTCCTCTACTACGTGCACTAAGAGAGGGAGGAGAGAGGGTGTTTGGAGGTGGAGCTGGCGAAAGTGAATGAGCAAGCCGAGTTGGCCCGAGATGAATCCTTGGCCACTTTGGTAGCGACCACCTTGCCCAAGAGTTGGTTGACAAGTTGACCGCTTTGGTAACGGCTCTCGAGGAGTCACTAGCTTAGCTTTAGGAGGAGAATGTGAAGCTGAGGGGCTGTCGGAACTCTGATGCACAATAGCTCAAGCTACTGGAGGAAGAGTGCAGTCCCTTTTGGCTACACTATAAGGGCTAGAGGACTCATTGTAGGTAGCCTAGGCCACAACCTATTAGGAGAGGAGGAGGGCTAAGGAGGAATCAAAGGAGTTGAAAGGAGCCCAACGAAGGGTAACCACCTAGGACGTGATTATTGCTAACTTGCAAAGTGACCTAACCCAGGTGCGGGATATCATTTCTTGCCTAAGTTGGCAGTTGGTATCGGCCTTCTTTGTCCTCGACCAAGCTTGGGGGGGGGGGGGATTATGTCATTTTGAGCCCTCAAGCGAGCTTGTGGCCGCTTGAGGCACATTTAAGAGCCCTCAACATTAGCTTCCTCCCGATTCCAATGCCCTTCAGCATGACTGTGAATTAGGCCAAGATATGATCCCTGATGCCTTCCCTCCTAATGTTAAGGCTCCCATGATGTTCTTGAGGCCGACCCCGCCATGCTTAAAGCTGACCATGATGCTCCAAAGGTCGGCCTCATCTAACCTGAGGAGGATCTTGATACCCTTCCTACCTGATTTTTTATGTCCTTTATTAACATCTTGATGTAATAATAATTTTTTGTTGTAGAAGCTCTGATTATTAATAAACAAGTGTTTTTTTTCACTGTTATGCTGCATGTTTTGCTTTATGGTTTTTCCTTTTTTACTTCTTCGTTGATTGGTTTGATGGAACAAAGACTGAGGCATTCCCATGGGGACATAGTACTTGCCATTCCTTGCCAGCCCCTTTATAAGCTAGTTCCCTTCATTTTCTTCGGCTTGTGCTTTGCTATATATATCCTTAGCAGAAGGAAGCGATAAGGGTACTAAGATTGAATGTTGGAGCAGGGATGCCACCAATATTTGCAGTACCAGGGGTGGCCGAGTCTCTTCTGCCCAATTCAACTTTCAAACTCCAAGTAGGTCCACTCAGCTGAATCCAATTCAATTTGCAACCAATAAGAGCAACATGTTATAATTTGCAAATATTAATGGTATAAGAGTAAGAACTAGAGTGTGTTTCTTTCCCCACTTATAGCAACGACTGAGTCTCTTGCAGCAACAGCTAAGATGTCAGCACAAGACACAACACCAGAGCACAGTTTCTCCACTTCAGATTTGATGCTGCCTATATTACTTCAAATCCCCTTAGTGAGTTAGCATTGGGACAGGCCAGCTACTTTCTCTCCTCCGGATCTGTCCAACAGAGCAGATGCATCACATCCCTGTTACAGAATTAATCATGTTAAATTCATTATTTTCCATATCGAGTTTATGCTTTTAAAATATGGATTTCTTTAATTTGTGCTAACACTTTTATCATTTTATATGTCTTATATATATAGAGCATGCATGTGAAAATGATAAAATTAATTAGCGAGGATCGAGCTTACTGGCACTACAAGAAAAATCATCTATTGCAACGATTTTTATATTGTTGGAAATAAAATCGCTGCAATAAGTCATTAATTTCAACAATTTTAATCTCATTGTGAAATTTTAACATCAAAGTTTTAAAGTTACTCTTTTACAGCGACTTTCTCACCTTTTAAGATGATTTTTTTCGTCGTAAACTTTAAAAACTTAAAAACAATCCTTTTGCAACACTTTTTTATTTTTTACGATGAATAAATTCACTGTAATAATTACAAAAATTATTGCAGCGTTACTAATACGATGAAATTGGTGTTTTATCACTCGGGCGCCTAAACGAAAATGCCTTCCCCTCCCAACTAAAATTCGATTTTAGCCTGTAATCCTCGATACATATTTCTTCCCCAACTTTTGCTTCTCTATTTTCATCAAACCTGCAAACTAAGCCACCCATTTCTAACCAGCATCCTACGAAGACCACTTCCTCCCTAACCCAGTGCCACCTCGCGTCGCCTCTCTCTGCCCAGTGCCACCCCGCCCCGGGCCGCCTTCCTTTGCCCAACGCCACCCTACAACACTGTCTCTCTGTGCAGTGCCACCCCATGACACTCCTTGGTCATGCCGCCCCTCCACGAAGCAAGTACATATCAGTGCAAATCTGTATATGCAGGATCTTCAAGGTCAGCTCCTTCTATTCAACTCCATTATTTTTGTGGTGTTAATTACTCTGTTGGATTCCTTTTTGTTATGTTAATTAAACCCTAACCTAGACCCTTCCTTTCTGTCCACTTCGCACTCTTCTTTTCCTTCCCCCTACTTTGCTCGCACAATAAGCTGTTTGGCTGAAGGTTTTCCAGGTTATTTCCTTTGGTTGGCATTATGCCTCCCAATCTTGCAATTTGCTGCTTGTTTTGGTTTTGTTTGAACTTCTTGTACATGGATATGTTCTGAATTTATAAAATAAGTGATGTTGTGTTGTTATATTTTTGGTCAGAAAATGGCATTGTGTTTTAAAAAAACTTCACCAAGAAGATTAAATTTGGATTATTTAGGTCTTCAAGCACTAGTTCAATTTCTATTTGAATATATGCTTGTGCAGGCTTTAGATGTTGAGTACATGCTGATTCTACAACTCTAGATGAAATTTGTGGTTTTGAAACTTTGACTATAAGTAGAAATTTATGTACAGAACTGAAAATGAATCTTTGGCCTTGCATTGAGTTTTTTTTTTTTTTTCAATTTTTTAATTTATTTTTTTATTATTGCATTTAAACTTAACTAATCAGTGTTCTTGACTTGTAATGTGAATGGATATTTGTGTATCAAGATTAGGGTTGGTTGGTTTTTTTTTTTTTTTTTTTTTTTTTTTTTTCCAAGTAGCTTGGTTGGCTATTTTTTAACTGAAAAGGGGGATCGTTGTACGTCCAAAATCCAAACCTAGATGTTTTTCCTTTGTAGGATGAGAAGCGTATTATATAAATGAAGGGTGAATACTTCTTCCTACCAAATTTTGATTGCCATCTCTCGGTCGGCTTGCTATTTTATACTTATACAATATGCATAACATGCTTGCTCCACTTTTGAAGCACTTGGTATCTCTAATTGAGCATTAGATAGGATACTGATTCGTTTTGAGGTTTGTCAAATTATAAATCCTATACAATATTCATTGCCAACTCTGTAGTAGATTCCAAACTCCCATGTTTCATTGATTAAGACTCTGTTTTGATATATACATGTTTCCCTCAAAATAATGGGATAGTATACTAAGTTTTATACATGCTTTGCAATTCATTCCATGGTGGGGCAATACCTGTCCCATACCATCTTTCTAGGCCTTGCTTACCCAGCTAGTTCGATCTCAAGATTGTTCAACCCAACTTCTTGACGACCTTTTAGATTATTATGTTACAGTACCATTTATGATTATTTTATAGGCATCATTAGCGACATTCGGTCCCACGAATTTTAATTTACATTAACGTGTCTACCTGAAACTGATCAAGGGCAACACGACCAAGTAAAAATCTTAACCAATGCATGATGACAAAAATAAATATGACCAATGTTGCATAGAAGTTATCCGAGGATAGTTGTGCCGAAACCATTCCCATAAGAAGTTAAAATAAAAGGCAGAATTTAGTGGCAGTAGGAATAATATTGGAGGTGGCCGCCGTAGAATGATTGAAAGCCATGAGTTGATGATCTAGTGATTTCGTCTGAAAAAAGAAGATCAATATCATGAGAGTAGAAGAAGCACTTAGGCTTTTCGTTGGAGTGAGACTAAAGGCACAAGAGCAGGGGCGGAACTACTAAGGGCTTTGCCCCCCAAAATTTTTAAAATCATAGGAAAATTACAATTTTGAAGGTGTTTTTATAGAGAAAACTATATGAAAATTAATATTTGACCCCCCAAAATTATTTTTTTGTAACTTGCCCCCCCAAACCAGATTTTCTGGTTCTGCCCCTGCACAAGAGGTATCATACGGGTGCTCTAACAAGACCATGAATGCAGTCTCCATTTTTCTCATGCACTGAGAGTCAACGTTTAGAACAAACAGAGTTAAAAATAGATATACACAATGAAGATGTCCATGTAATATATATATATATATATTAATTAAGATAGATGGAGGTGATCTCAGATGGAGGTGATCTCACTAGCTAGCGGTGCATTTTCGTGTCTGTTTAAGTTAGTTAATATGTGGAGATGTTTGTTAATTAATCGGCGTGTTGAAAGGTTAAAAACTTGCTGTATTTTGCCAGACACTGTTGAATAATCACTTTTAAGTTTTATAAGACCTTACCTGGAAGCTGCTGGCCGGGTTCATGTTCAGATCACTCCGTGGACGATTTGTCCATTTTTGCTAAAATATTTTAGGATGCGAGAAAAAGTAATAATAAATACCCATACAATATATAGTAGCCAAGGAAAAAAAAGAAAAGAAAAGAATACAATATGTAGCTAGTAACATTATATATGATCAAATTCTACAAGAAAACTTTAGACCACACACTTTCACCTAATGATCAACGTGTGATTGATCATTTTTTTCTATTTAAACACACACGTATTTAAGCATGCATTAAGATAGAAGGATAGAAGGATAGAAATAATAAATTATATATTAATTAGGCGAAGGTATATTTGAATATTTTTTTCCGTAGAAAGTCTACATGGATGGCGTTGCGCGTATAAGTAAAAGGAAACATTCTATCAACTTAATTATAAAACAAAATCTATATATTTAGTTACGGTTAAAAGTGACCTTAAAATGACTAAATATTGTATTATAAAACATATCCCATATATATATATATATATATATAATATTAAAGTTGGGAATTGGTGTAAGGGATGGGATCAAGGGTACGCCAATAGAATGAAACTGTAAAAATACTAATTATTGTTGGGCTTTGTGATTCGAGAATGTTAGACAGAAAGTTCGTTTAATGTTCGCATGACACTTAGTATTACTGAATCAAGATCCCCCCATCATAGCAAACTTTCACAATTTCAATAATCTCTATAATTTCAGCAATCCCACACATTTAGCTAGTTGACCGTTACACAATATATTTGTACAGCAATTTATTTTTCTTTCCATGTATAGATTACCCTAGTCAAGTTTTACATGTACGTGTATGACATCAATGAAAATTTGAGGAAATTATTTCCACAATTTGTTTCTTAACATGGTATCAGGCTAATATTAACCTTGATATACCTTTGCACAGCTTCCATGGCTTCTTTTTCTGATGATTCCTCCTCTCTTTCTTCTCCATACCTCCTTCATCCCTCCAACTCTCCCAACCTCATACTTGTTTCCGGTCATCTCACCAGAGATAATTTTCCAAAATGGCAACATGCTCTTCACCGATTACTCAATGCTAAAAACAAACTTTCTTTTGTTGATGGCACCCTTAAATCACGAGCCAACACCTCCCCTGAATATGGTCAATGGAATAGAAACAAAGAAATGGTCTTCACATGGATTCAAAACACCATAACCCCTTTCCTTGCAAACTCTCTGGACTACCATGATGACCCTTGAGATGTATGGCTCAATCTTGAGTCTCGATTTTGCCATGGCAATAATGCCTGTCTCTTCCATCTCAAATGAGAAATCTCATACATTCACCAAAATCAGCTTTGCATCCCAGATTACTACAATAGCATTAAACAATTATGGGATGAACTTGGCAACCTTCAATCCCCTACCAATGCAAACACCTTAGAGAAGAGGGCTAAAGACGAGCATGTGTTGCAGTTTCTATTGGGACTCAATGACTCATTCGCTACACTTCACACCCAAATGCTTGCCACCGACCCCTTTCCTCCTCTCAATAAAGTCTTCTCCATCCTCTTCCAAGAAGAAAAACAACGTCTCATTCATGTTACCCGTTTGCCCTCTAAAAGTCTTACTCTTGCTGCTCGGGCTTCTCATCCCGAAGGACCACCTCTCAAATGCACCGAGTGTGGCAAAGAAGGCCACACTTGTCCTGTTTGCTTGCTCATCATCGGGTATCCTCCTGGTCAAAAACCTTCTCTTCTTGGGAAGCCTCCTGCTGCTACTAATCTTGTAGGTGCTAGTTCAAGTGCTGTACCAAAGTGCAGTACCGGCCTCTCTCTAGAAAACTACCGGCATCTTATGACTCTCCTTTGACCTTCTTCTTCAGCTAAACAATTTGAGGGTAAATCCACCATGCTGAACTTCATCTTTGACCCACAACAACATTGGATTATCGATAGTGGTGCGACCTCTTTATCGCTCATCTCACTACTCACTTATCTTGTGTTACTATCTTTTCATCTTCTCATTGTTTTTTTAGGACCATCAGTTGAAGAGGTTGATTGGAGCGGGTGAAGCTTGCAATGGACTTTACTTCTTTCGGCCCAAAAAATGCACTGCTTTCTCTATTTCGAATATTGATAATAAGACCCTATGGCATTGTCTTCTAAGTCATCCTTCAACCTTTACTATTCCTACTATTTTTGATAGTCCATCTACTCTTTCTCATTGTGATACTTTTGCTCGTTCTAAGCACACCCGTTTTCAAGTTCATGTGAATAAAAGTTTACTTCCTTTTTATCAACTACTTTGTGATATTTGGGGTGGTTATCATACCGCCTCTATTTGTGGAGCTCATTATATTTTTACTATTATTGACGATATTTCTCACACCACATGGATTTATTTAATGCATTTTAAATCGAAAACTTTTAGTCATTTAATGCATTTCTTTGCTCTTGTAAAAAATCAATATCAATCCATAGTTAAAATTATTTGCACAAATAATGGCGAAGAATGTTTTTCAAAAAATCTTCAATTTTATTTTCATGCTCACGGCATCATTCATAAACGTACATGTGTTGAAACTCCTCAACAAAATGGTGTTATGAAGCATAAACATCAGCACCTACTAAATTTGCTTAGAGTCTTTGTTTTTAGGCACATTTATCCCTTAAATTTTTGAGAGAATGTGTTCTTACTGCTGCCTATCTCATCAATAGGACACCTTGTCAGTCTCTCCAAAATCAAACTCCCTTTCAAATTCTTCTAAATATTGCACCCACATACAACCATCTATGTGTATTTGATTATCTTTGTTATTCTGAAACTCTTACTATTCATCACAACAAATTTTCTCCTCGAGCATCCCGCTGCATCTTTATTGGTTATCGTAGCAACCATAAAGCTTACAAATTATACAACCTTGATACTAATACAATTTTTTATTCGCGTGATGTCACTTTCCATAAAGACCAATTTCCTTTCCAACAAATCGTCACTCCACCTCCTAACCATTCCACGCTTTCATCTTTACCCATTCCAGAACCTACTTTCTCTCCTACTCCCATAATGGCCATACATACAGATCCGACACCCACTTCCCCTTATACTTCCTCTCCTCCTCCTACTTCCCTTATCCCCTCTTGTCCCCACCATACTATCACTCGTCCTGCATAACTTCTAGATTATGTTTGTCCCACCATCCCCACATAGTTCACTGCTTCTTTAACCGCTGCATAATCCTCAGGTACTTCTCATCCTTTATATGCTTTTCTTTCTTACTCTCATTTTTCACATGCTCATCATTCATTCTTAACTGCCATTACTGCATCTATTGAGCCTATTTGTTACTCTGAAGCTAATTGCCATCCTCACTAGTGTGAAGCTATGCCCTCTGAACTCCGTGCCCTTGAGGAAAACTCTTATTAGAAATTCAAACCTCCCCCTCCCAAAAAAAAAAAAAAACTCATTAGTTGTAAATGGGTTTTCAAGACCAAACTCCATGCAGACGACACCATTGAGCACTACAAGGCATGACTTGTAGCTAAAGGCTACACTCAGGTGGAAGGTATAGACTATCATGAAACTTTTGCTCCAGTAGCCAAGATGACAATAGTCTACTGTGTTCTAACTGTTGCTGCCACCAAGAATTGGATCATTCACCAAATGGATGTTCACAATGCTTTCTTGCATGGTGAACTTGACGAGGAGGTTTACATGTAGCCCCTACCCGGCTACTATATCAAGGGGGAGACAGGCGTTTGTCATCCTCGGAAGTCACTCTATGGCCTCAAGCAAGCATCCCGGAATTGGTTTTTTAAACTAACATCTATTCTTCTTAATGCAGGTTTTGTTCAATCTCGAGCAGATCACTCTCTATTTACCTTGCTTATTACTACTAGTCTCACTATTATCCTGGTATATGTTAATGACATCTTGGTCATCGGTAATGATCTCTCTCAAGTCACTTTCTTCAAGACTATTATTTCTACTCACTTCAAAACTAAAGATCTTGGACCCCTCATATATTTCCTTGGTCTTGAAGTCACTCGATTACCTTTAGACATTTTTCTTAATTAGCAAAAATATGCCTATCCTTGCCGAATCCTTGCTGATGGTGGTCAGCTTGGTTCTTGCCCTACTTCTTTTCCCATGGAACAGAACCTAATGCTCAATGACATTGATGGTGATTTACTTCTTGATCTTGCTCTATACTGACGATTAGTTGGACGTCTTATTTATCTCACAATTACCCGACCTAATATAGTCTTTGCAGTAAATATCCTCAACCAATTCATGCATGCTCCAAGAATTCCTCACAAGATCGCTGCCACTCACGTCCTCCACTACATTAAAGGCATTCCCAACCCAAGGCATCTTTTTTTCCTCTTCAAATGACCTTCATGTTCGTGCTTACACAGATTCTGATTGGGCCAGCTACCCCACTTCTAGACGATCTACCACTAGGGGCTGTCAAATTATGTTAACGGGTCACATTCGTGTCATGTCAAAGCATGTATATTATACTATATAGCTCAACCATAACCCGACCTGTTAATCTTATCGTGTCAAAATCTCACACCCTAACACTACCCATTAACATAACGGGTCGGGTCGGGTCGTGTCAACCCGTTTTGACCTATTACTGAATATTATGAAATAAATTAACACGATACAATACAACTCATTTCAAACTGTTTATGTAAATGGTTTGAATAAGTTTGAAATTAACTAGTTTTACCTAATTAAATTTAGCATAATTTTATATAAATTTTAAAATCATAATATTTATAAAAACTATAAAGCTAACTACAAGTCCAAAATTACAATCCAAACAATAAAAAATCGAAATTGAAATTCTAAAAATTTTACTTTTAGGTATAAGGGTATAATTATAATTTTGACTTTTTTAACGTGTCATAATGGGTTATAACGTGTCATAACAGATTGACTCGTTATCAACCCGTTAATCAATCGTATTTTAACGGGTCAACCCGTTTTGACCCTAACCCATTACGACTAAACCCTAACCCGCTATTGTCGTGTCGTGTTTGTATTGGGTTAACGGGTCGTGTAACATATTGCCATCTCAGACTACCACTAGTTTTTTCATCACTCTTGGCTCTAGTCCTATTTCATGGCCCACCAAGAAACAGACTACAGTTGCCCACTCCTCCATAGAAACCGAATACCGTGCCATGGCTATCACCACTTGTGAACTCATATGGTTACAACAACTTCTTTGTGATCTCAAGATCTCACACAAAAGTCCCATGACTCTCTACTGTGACAAACCATCCACTCTCTACATTGCTCACAATCCTATTTTCCATGAACGCACCAAACATATAGAGATTAATTATCACATTGTAAGTGATAAACTTCGTTGTAGTCTTCTCCCCACCACTCACTTACCATCTTCCAAGCAACTCGCTGACATCTTCACCAAAGTGTTAGGTAATGATCTTTTTCACCATCTATCTCACAAGTTGGGCATTACGGATCTCCATGCACCAACTTGAGGGGGAGAATTACCCAATCAAGACCCCCGATCACAACAAGCTTCCACAATTTCAACAATCTCCACAATTTCAGCAATTCCACTCATTTAGCTAATTGACCGTTACACAATATATTTGTACAACAATTTTTTTTTGTTCCATTTATAGATTACCCTAGTCAAGTTCTATATGTACATGTAAGACATCAATGAAAATATGAGGCAATTGTTTCCACAATCTATTTCTTAACACTTAGCTCGAGCGAAGTTTAGATAGAGAGTTTGCTCGACAGGTCGCTTAAGCGAACATCGAATTGAGAGTTTGCTTCGACACTCCACTCAAATAAATAATGCATAAAAGTAAAAATTACGGTTTTCACCATATGACACTATAAATATGTACTTAATGAAAAATATAAAAGGTTCTGAATAGTGAATTTTGCGCCAAAGTGCTTTTTTGTGATTTCTCAGTACAATAAAATTATCTGTAACTATGTGGATGTAGGCACATTATTGAATCATGTTAATTTTGTGTCGTGCGATTGATTTACTTGCATTTTCTTTTGCTTTGTTTGTCGTCGTTTTCACAACAATTATTTCCAGTGATTTAAACGTATCTAGCTACTGAGTGACAATTATGTAGCCATGCACTTTTGTGATCTCTATATGCATATATGGTTCCCATTGCTTGTTGTGAAAACACCACATCCACACCCACATACAACAATAATGAGATAAATAGTGAAATAAATGCGAAAATACAAGAATCAAGCATGCACACGACACAATATTTAACATGGTTTGACAACGTGCCTACATCCATAGAGTTGCAGGAGATTTTATTTCATAAGAGATTACAATGAGTTAGAAGAGTTCCCTCTACTCACACTGTCTCAACTCTCTCTATCAAGAGCTTTTTCTCTCTCAAGAGTGCTCTATACCATTTGCATCTCATTGGTCTCTCAATCTAATGCACTTATGAGCATAAACATAACACACACACACACACATATATATATTAAAAACGGCACTAGAAACCCTAATTTGGCAAACCGGTGTTCTTCACACAAGTGGGTGTCGAGTGAGTTACTGGCAAACATTTTGTCCAAACTTCACACAAGCCAACCGTTGAGCACGCGTCAAGCGAACTCATTGCCTGAGCTTCTCTTGAGTGAACATGAGTGTGGTTGCTTCGATTGCATAAGGACATGGCCGGGATGGCCTTTCGGGCACTTAAGAGGTCGGGTGGTCCCTAACCTTTCCTGTCCATTAGCCTTGCCATAGGGCTAGGCTCGACATGAGTCTCTGGAAGAGGTTGAGCAGTGCCTTTTGGCCGAATCCTTAAATAGCATTGAATAGTCAAGGGACTAATCCCGTGCTTCGCTGTGAGTCAAGTTAGGCCACTTTAAGGCTGGACTGACCTGTTAGTTTTTAACGGAAAGGTGTGCGGGGGATGCTTGTCCATACTGCAAATAGTCAAATTAATTAGTGTGAACAACTCCTGAGATTTGCTGACTTGAGTAAAGCCACTATTGTGCGGCTTAGGCTCACAACATTTTAACGTGGGAGATGGCACCCTGTGGTTGTGTTGGGCGGTCAAAGGGTGGAACCCATACCCTGCCGAGGATGGGGTAGGGACGACTCAGGCCATGCCCTCCCCTTTTGTCCCCTCATGGAGGTACTCTATCAGGCAGCTAAAAAGCTAATTCACACTTTGTCATGACGGGGGGGCCGAGTAGCTCGTTTAAGTGGATTTCACCCTCTGTTATATCAAGCCATGAAGAGACCAAGCCTGCACTTTGTCATGAGGTAGGCGAGGCCACCCTAAGGCTGGACTGGTCTGTTGGGCCTCGATGAGGAGGTAGGTAGGAGTTGTGTGCTCGACCTATGGGAGTCAACTTGGTTAGTTTAAATAACTTATGGAATTTTGGATACTTGAGTTGCTTTGCTGAGGAGTAACGAAGATCGGGGGGCTTGTGTTGTTAGAGATAGCATTCTAGAGTTGTGTCAGATAGTCGATGGACTAAGTCGCACTCCATCGAGGGAGAGGTAGGGATACCTTAATCCATGCTCTCTCCTTTTGGCCCCCAGTAGGTAATCTATCAAACAACTGAAGCGGGTTCGCACTTCATCGCGATAGGGACGAGGTAAGCTGTTTGGGCAGCCAAGAGGCTGGACCCGCTCTTCTCTGTAAGGAGGTCAGGCCTTGCAGGTTGGTCCTACCTATTGACCCTTACGAGGAGGTAGGTTATTTGGGCATTTTATGACTGGACTTGCTCTCATTCATTGGCATCGCATGAAAAGTAAATGAGGGTCAAACTGGCGTTGATTTCACTCTTCATTGTGGCAGAGATCGGGGTAAGTTGTGGGCAGCCAAAGGGCCAAACCCGCTTTCCCTTGTGGAAGGGACAAGATGGCCTTTGGCTCATCTCACTCTTTGGAGCTCTGTGGAGAGGTAAGTTATTGGGCAGTTTGGGATAAGACCTACTCTTGCTCCTGCCTGTTGATGTTTATGAGGAAGGTAAGTTGTCGGGCAGTTGAGAACTGGCCTGCAATTCGCCACGAGAGGGATCAAGTAGCTTTAGGTCCCTTTTGTATCCCGCAGGGAAGGTAAACGTTAGATAGTTGAATACCTGGTTTGCACTTTGCTGTTATGGGGACGGGGTAATTCATTTGAACAGTTGAGAGGCCGGGCTCACTCTTCTCTGTGGGGGAGGCTGGGTCACTAGGGGGCTAAACGTGCCTGTTGACCCTCTTGGGGAGGTAGGTTGTTGGGGCAGTTTTATAACTGTTTCTACTCTCATCCATTGGCATCACAAGGAAGGTAAGTGAGGGATATGTCAGTGCTAATCCCACTCTTCATCGTGGCAAAGTTCAAGTAAGTTATCGGGTGGCTCAAGCGCCTAACCTGCTCTCCCTTTTGGGAGGGAGAAGATGGCCTTAAGACTCAT
Organism: Carya illinoinensis; assembly: GCF_018687715.1. NCBI lineage: Eukaryota > Viridiplantae > Streptophyta > Magnoliopsida > Fagales > Juglandaceae > Carya > Carya illinoinensis. The sequence continues at coordinate 8,394,310 of NC_056766.1, read as the reverse complement.
CTAACCGTTTGGTGCCCAGTGGGGAGGTAAGTACTGGGCAGTTTGGGACTTGACCGGCTCCCGCCTTTTGACGCTCACGAGAAAAGTAAGTTGTTAGGCAATCGAAAGTTGACCCACACTCCTCTGCGGGAAGGACAGAGCAGTACTTAGGCGTAATCTATCCCCTTGGTGTCCCACATAGAGGTAAGTTGTTGTTGGGGATTTATGTCGAAGTAGACATACATTAATGGAGATATCGAATTTACACATTGTGTTTTCAAAAAGTTTGTGCTTTCATTAATAAAGTTTATACAACAAACAAAAATAAATTACAAATTTACAAGACTCTTGGGAGTGCAACGATCTGCTCTCTTTGTTCTTTACTATATGTGCCCTCCATTCCTCCCTCATCCTGGTAGGGGAAGTCGTCGATGAAGACTAGTCGTGGCTTCATGTGATGCACATATCTAACTTTTTTCTGCTGACCTCCTTACTCAAGGCTTAATGTTCTCAATGGGTTAGGGGGACATGCCATGTGTACCGTGTCAGGTCTTGCCTTTAACTCCTGCATGTAGCATTCCCGCGCCAAAACCTATTATTCCTGGATCTCCCCTACTCCCTAAAAGGTTGAAAATTTCATCTTCAAGTGGTAGGTGGAGGTGATCGCTTTCAAGCTGTTGAGGCTTGGTCAGCCAATTATGGCGTTGTAAGATGATGGGGCCATTACTACCAAGAAGTCGACCATGACAGAGGCCGTGCAGGGAGCAATGCTCAAGACACTCCGAGGAAAGAGGATGATGTTTGTTGGGGATTCCCTCAACCGGGGTCAATATGTTTCACTTGTACAATGTACAACGCGAATTCAAGAGCAAACCATCCTGAAAAATTCAATTAAATTTTATTTTGCATTGAAATTTTAGAAGTCAGAACAATAATTCAAGGGTTCCCTCCATTTCTCTCCAAAAAGAACCATCACAACAAATTTGCTAAATGAATTTATAATTTCCTAACAAGAGTTTGAAATGTAGCACCTGGTCAATTTTCCAAACAGAAATAGTATAGCTGCAATTTGACACCTTTGCATCAACAAAACTCTACAACTCTCTCCGCACAAACCTCAGCTTCCCCTTCAAATCTTGGGCAACCCAAGATTTCTCACCAACATTCTAAATTATACCGGGTGACAACACGGGTCGCAGAACCCCAAAAATCTAGAGAACATAATAGTGAAGGATGTGTTGGACCAACGACTTCCATTTCCAACAACTCAAGTTGAAAATGAACTTATAATAGTTATACAGCTTGCCATGAAATGCTTATATTTGTGTGATATTTAATTAAATGTCTATCCCCGATCAAGTTGGCCGACGATGCACATGAATTCTCAAGTGTTATCGATCGATGTTGCAAATTCCTAGAGTCGTCCAGATGTGCATTGCCAACATGGAAGCTGAGAATTGAAGGTTATAGACTATCCAGATAATAGTTAATGAGAATAAGTATTTCTAAAATCATGTGTTAGTCTAAGATAATTATTAGAGATTTTTTTCTCATCCCAAGTATTTATGTGTAACCTTAGTTGTCAGTTGTATGACTGTTAACGTATTTTTTTTTTTTAATCATCTCATGTCCTTCAATTTAATTCCAACTATATTAATTGACCGAAGTGTCTTTTGGGAGTATAAATAGTTTTTGCAACTTGAAGGTTTGTTTGTTCTCAGTAAATCTTTTTAATAGAAACCTATGTGATTTGAAACTTTTGGAGTTGACGACCTTAATTTTGCAAAAGTGGGGGCTTGAGACATCTAATATACATGATGGCACCCTTTTTGATGTATGCCATAGCCCAAGAAAAGACACCGACACACACATGGATCAAGTTTAGAGCGCTGGTTCTTGTGGAGGTGTCCATATGCTACACATCCAAAGACTGGAGGAGGAAGCATCAATACCGTCAGTAGTGACACATGCATTGAAAGATATTGGAGTGGAGTCTTAAAGGACAAAACCTTGTAGGGCATTTGGTTGAGAAGATGAACGATAGTGGATACAACATCAGTCCAAAAACGTTGAGGCATATGAACACCAAAAAGTAGAGCAAGTACAGTCTTAAGAATGTGTCTATTTTTTCTCTCTACGACACCATTCTGTTGGGGTGTCTGTGAACATGAAGTTTCATGAATTAAACCATGTTGATTAAGATAAGCTTTAAGGTGCTTATTGACATATTCACCACCATTGTTGGAACGGAGAACTTTCATGGTGGCTTCATACTAGGTGCAAACCATAGCATGGAATGTTTCAAAGATACTGAGAACCTTATCTTTATGTTTCATTAAGTAGAGCCACATCATACGAGTACAATCATCCACAAAAATAACAAATCAACAAAAGCCAGATCACATATTCCTACTAGGTGAGGGTCCCCATACATTAGAGTGTATTAAAGTAAATGGAGTGTCACTTTTATTCATGCTTAATGGATAAGTAGCGCGGTGGCTCTTAGCCAAAATACAAGTGTCACATTTCAAATCAGAATTCTGGAAATTTATTAATAAGTCAGGAAAAACATGCTTCAAATAGGGAAAAGATGGATGTCCCAAGCGACGATGCCATAACCAAATTTGTCTCTCTTTAGTAGTATGAAAATGGTGCATGTGATGTGCCTTGCCCATGTTGAGGTCATCACATAATATAGTCTCCCGCTCTTAATACCACACCCAATTATCTCCTAGTGAGAATTTCCTAAATAAGACAAAAATTTGGATAAATAAGTACGACACACCTTAGGTCGGTAGTAAGTTGGCTTACAGACAACAATTTATGTGATAGTGATGGAACAAGTAAAGTATTGGATAAATGCAAAGATGGAGATAAAGCCACAGAGCCCACTCCAGTGAATGGTGAAATAACACCATTTGCATTTGCGATGCTGGTGCGGCGTGGAAGAGATGTGATGCAGGGGGATCCGAGACAGATGATGCTGAGCTGTCAGATTGCACATTGATGGCACTGAGATACCATGAGTTGGCAGATCAGCACAAAGGCGGGAATTGATTGTGATATGTTCCTCATTGGGGCCGTTTTGAGTGCGTTTTAGTCTTTTGGCCATAACTTTGGCTACGGGTATCAGAATCGCACATAAGACCCCAATTCGGAAAGCTCTTTTCGACGCACACACTGTCCACATTGAGTATGGCTCTATATGCCTTTTTTTTTTTACCTCAAATTCTGCTATTTTTCCCTTCGAATCACTAGTTTTAGTTATTTTTTTCTATTTAAGGTAATATTTCGCTTGTCAATTAGGAAGTCATTTTAAACCCGATTTGGGCCAGATTTTTTGCAAATTGCTTATTTTATTTCGAATTTCAATTTGGAGTGATTTTTGAGATTTTTTTATTTTTGGCAAAATTCGGATAAACACGATTTTTGGCTATAATAGTCCGGCTTGTGGACTGATTTTGATCATTGCTTGATTTGATAATATTTAGTTAAACCCTAAAGACTTTTCTCTCTGGTTTTGGGCAATTTTTCTCTTGTGAATCATCTGTTGGAACTAGCCTGCAGGATAATCGCTATTCTGTTCGGCGTCAGTTGGCATCAGAGCTTCAACATCTTCCTGGAAAATTTCACCAGTTTCAATGGCTGGTGGTCATGGTGGTCATGGGCAGGTTCCGAATGAGGAAGCCCAACGCCGTGATTGTAGCATTCAGGATGCGATGATTGAGGATTTGCAGAGGCAAGTCGCAGAATTAACTTAGCGCCTGGCGGCGCAGGATTTCAAGGATTGTGAGGCCTCTGATCACGATTCTAATTCCACTTTCGAAAACCCATATCACAATCGTGCTCTATTCCAGGAGCACTGTGGTCGGGTGGAGCGTCATGGAGACCTCGGTTTTCGGGTCGATCTGCCCGAGTTTTCTGGTACATTACAGGCCGAGGGATTCGTGGATTGGATTAACGAAGTGGAGCGTATTTTTGATTATAAGGAAGTCCCCGACCATGTGAAAGTGAAATTAATCGCCATCAAACTCAAGGGCAGAGCATCTGCATGGTGGGAGCAGTTGTGACGTTCACGAGACAGGCAGAGCAAGGCCAAGATCACTGATTGGGAGAAGAAGAAGAAGAAGATGAAGGGTCACTTCCTTCCCTTCGGCTAAACGCAAACCTTGTTTCAGCGACTTCATGCATTGAGGCAAGGCGCGCGATCAGTCGATGATTACACGGAGGAGTTTTACCAATTGGTTGCCCGAAACGATTTATCTGAGACTGAGGAGCAGATGGTGGCGCGGTATTTGGGGGGTTTGTGCCAACCCTTGTAAGATGTCCTCAGCCTTCATTTACTGTGGAATGTTTCGGAGGCCTACTAGCGTGCACTTGCTGTTGAAAAATAGCAAAACAGGAGACCAATGATTAGGAGCGATCAAAATAGTTGGCCAATTCGCCCTCAGGATTCCCGTCCTGTCCAGCAGCCACCGCAGAGTAATTCTAACCCTACTATTAGATGTTTTCGTTGTGGTGAACAGGGGCATAGGGTGACTGATTGCAGGAAGCCTGCTAATCGAAAGGGCAAAAATTTTTTGATTGAGGAAAACGTGGTAGACGAGACTGAGGAGATTGGCGAGCCCGTGTATGATGATGATGAGATTGATGATGTGCTGTATGGAGATGGTCATGAGACTCTGGTCGTTTGCAAGAGTCTACTGACTCTCAAGGGCGAATCAGGAGACGATTGGTTGAGAACCAATATTTTTCACACGACCTGCACAGTTGCAGATAAAGTCTGCAAAATGATCATTGACAGCGGCAGTTGTGAGAATGTATTGTCCGAGGAGGTTGTCCAGAAATTGCAGTTGAAGACGGACCGCATCCTAAGCCATACAAGTTGTCATGGCTAAATAAAGGAAGTGAGGTAACAGTTGATAGGCGATGCCTCGTGTCTTTTTCAATTGGTAGAAAATATTTCGATAATGCTTGGTGTGATGTTGTGTCTATGGACGCGTGTCATGTATTGTTGGGTCGACCTTGGCAGTATGATCGCAGTGTCATTCATGATGGACGGAAGAATACTTATTCCCTTAACATCAAGGGAAAAAAGATTGTGTTGGTGCCCCGGCGGGAAGGACTCACTCCTACCCCTATAGCCAATAATACTAACCTGCTTTCTATGTCCAGGTTTTTAGATGAGATTGAGCATGAAGGCGTGGTCTATGCTTTACTACATTGCGAGAATAGTGCAGTAGACGTGGATACAGATTTACCAGTAGAGGTGCAGCGACTACTAGCAGAATTTTCTGACTTGATGCCAGAGGATCTTCCTCCTGGGCTATTGCCTATAAGGGATATTCAGCATCAAATTGACCTTATTCTTGGGTCAAATATTCCAAATCGACTAGCATATCGCCTCAGTCCCAAGGAGGCTGAAGAGTTGCAGCGACAAGTGGTAGAGTTGTTGGAGAGGGCTATATCCGAGAGAATATGAGCCCATGTGCAGTCCCTGCCTTGCTAGTGCCAAAGAAAGATGGTTCTTGGCGTGTGTGTGTTGACAGTCGAGCGATCAACAGAATTACAATGAAATACCGGTTTCCAATTCCCTGTCTGGATGACATGTTGGATCAGCTATCCGGTTCTAAGGTCTTCTCAAAAATTAACCTTAAAAGCAGATACCACCAGATCAGAATAAGGCCTGGAGATGAGTGGAAGACGGCGTTTAAGACCCCACAAGGGTTGTATGAGTGGATGGTCATGCCTTTTGGGCTATCCAATGCGCCCAGCACGTTCATGAGATTTATACATCAAGTCTTGCGGCCTTTTATAGGGAAATTCGTTGTAGTTTACTTCGATGATATCCTCATTTATAGTCCGACATGGGCTTTACACTTCGATCACCTTCGTACTATTTTTGAGATGCTGAAAACGAAGTGCCTGTTTGTCAATCAGAAGAAGTGTTCTTTCTTCACTACTTCTGTCACTTTTCTTGGTTTTGTTGTGTCTACTGATGGTGTTCATGCAGATCAGTCAAAGATAAATGCAGTCTTGGAGTGGCCCAGACCAAGGACTTTACATGACATCCGAAGTTTCCATGGATTTGCATCTTTCTACAACCGGTTCATTAGAAATTTCAGCACTCTGATTGCCCCTATCACAAAGTGCCTCAAGGGGTGTGATTTCCAGTGGTCTGAGGAGGCAGAGGCCAGTTTTCAACTGGTCAAGCAGAAGATGACCGAGGCTTTAGTTTTGGCACTCCCTGATTTTGACAAAGTGTTCGAGGTAAATTGTGATGCATTTGGCATTCGCATTGGTGGTGTTCTGAGTCAGGCAGCTCATCCGGTTGCTTTTTTTAGCTAGAAGCTATCGAGATCAAAGAAAAATTATTCCACTTATGACCTGGAGTTCTATGCCATAGTTTAGTCCGTGAAGCATTGGCGTCACTACCTAGTACAGAAGGAATTTATTCTATTTACCAATCTTGAGGCCCTGAAGTACATCAATGGGCAACACAAGCTGAGTAGACGGCATGCCAAGTGGGTGGCATACTTGCAAGAGTTCACCTTTACGCTGAGGCACCAAGCAGGGAGTCTGAACCGCGTTGCAGATGTCTTGAGCCATCGTACCTTACTCCTCACCACCATGAGTACCAACGTTGCAGGCTTTGAGACGTTCACATATATGTATGCAGCTGATCCTTCCTTTGGAAGGATATTTTCATGAGGTAACTGATGATCACCATCATGATTTTATTTTGCATAATGGGTATCTGTTTCGTGGATTACAGTTGTGCATTCCAGACTGTTCATTGAGGCAGCAAATTATAAGTGAGCTTCATAATGAGGGACACTTTGGCCGAGATAAGACCTTGGCCCTTATCTCTTCTGACTTTTATTGGCCCAAGTTGACTAGTGATGTGGCCCATTATGTGGACCGTTGTTATGTGTGCCAGCGGTCTAAGGGAGTCCTCACTAATGCGGGTTTGTACACTCCCTTACCTATTCCTGAAGCTCATTGGTTCGATGTCAGCATGGATTTTGTGTCGGGCTTACCCTGCACCCAAAGGGCCTCGGATTCTATCTTTGTTGTGGTTGATAGGTTTTCCAAGATGGCCCATTTTGTAGCTTGTAGGAAGACTATGTATACTGTTCGGATTGCCCATCTTTATTTCAGGGAGATTGTGCGTTTACATGGTGTTCCTCGATCCATCACTTCAGATCGTGATACCAAGTTCATCAATCATTTCTAGAAGAGCCTGTGAGGGAAACTGGGAACACAGTTGAATTTTAGCAGCGCCTACCACCCCCAGACGGATGGCCAGACCGAGCTGATGAACAGGAGTTTGGGCAACCTTTTGAGATGTTTGGTAGGAACTAAGCCGAAGCACTGGGATTTGGCATTGCCTCAAGCAGAATTTGCCTACAACAGATCGAAAAACAGAACCACAGGCTTAAGCCCATTTGAGATTGTCTATGGTCAATACCCATCCGGGGTACTGGACTTAGCCCCTATTCCACGTATAGGACGTTTCAGTCCTAAAGCAGATGAGATGGCAGAGCATCTTCGGGGTATCCATGAGCAGGTGAAACAGACCATTCATGAGAGCAATACCAAGTACAAGACTCGGGTTGACAGTCATCGTCGTCAGGTACTTTTTGATGTTGGTGATTTTGTTTGGGCTGCATTAACTCGTGATCGTTTTCCTATTGGTAAGTATAATAAGCTTAAGGATCGGAAGATTGGACCTTGTGAGGTCGTGCGGAAGATCATGATAATGCTTACAGGTTGCGCCTTCCCAGTCACTTGAAGACTTCTGATGTCTTTAATGTGAAGTACCTAAGTCCTTGTTTTGTGGATTCTAATGACACTACTCTAAACTCGAGGACGAGTTCTTTCCAACCCGAGCCGACTGATGCAGGGGGATCCGAGATAGATGATGTTGAGCTGTCAGATTGCACTTTGATGGTGCTGAGATACTATGAGTTGGCAGATCAGTGCAAAGGCAGGAATTGATTGTGATATGTTCCTCATTGTGGTCATTTTGAGTGCGTTTCAGTCTTTTGGCCATAACTTTGGCTACGGGTATCAGAATCGCATATAAGACCCCAATTCGGAAAGCTCTTTTCAGCACACACGCTGTCCACATTGAGTATGGCTCCATGTGCCTTTTTTTCAACCTCAAATTCTGCTGTTTTCTCCTTCGAATCGCTAGTTTTAGTTATTTTTTCTATTTATGGTAATATTTTGTTTGTCAGTTAGGAAGTCATTTTAAATTCGATTTGGGCCCCATTTTTTTACAGATTTCTTATTTTATTTTAAATTTCAATTTGGAGTGATTTTCGAGATTTTGCTATTTTTGGCAAAATTCGGATAAACATGATTTTTGGCTATAATAGTCCGGTTTGTGGACTGATTTTGATCATTGCTTGATTTGATAATATTCAATTAAATCCTAGAGACTTTTCTCTCTGGTTTTGAGCGATTTTTCTCTTGTGAATCATTTGTTGGAACTAGCCTGCAGGATAATCGCTATTCTGTTCGGCGTCAAGATGTTTGAGAAAAATTCGAGGTATCAAAGGTGATATGATTGGTGGCCATTGAGTCAAGAAGCCATGCACTGCAATGCGCATCACTGTGGGGGGTAAGGAGGGCAAGACTAGAAATACTTGAGTTCAAGTCGGAGGAGCATCGATGGATGTTAAGACTGGTTGTATGAGAGAGAGGTGAGGCTCAGCAGCAGCGACCGTGGCTTTGCCTAGACTGCCAGTCGTGCCAGTTCCATCACGATGTTTACAGGCTTGTAGATCATGCCACCAATCTGGGTATCCATGCAACTGAAAACAATTTTCATGTGTGTGTTTCTGGTTGCCACAATGAGAATATTTCTTTGCATCAGTTGGGGTTCAGGTCTTGGTTGATTTACCAGGGGCAAAGTTGGCTAACGTGAGACCTTTGGAGGCCAAGACAGCCCCTTGGATCCCATCAATGTCGTGGTTAATCATGACCTGCTGTCGTATAGCCTCCCGTCTAACATGCGCATATGCTTGCTCGATCAAAGGAAACGGTTTCATGTGTAAAAAATCGGCACGTATTTTGTCTAGCCGATCGTCAAGACCATCTAGAAACACATATACCCAATCTTCTTGGGTAATCCGATTATAATGTTGAATATCAGCAGAGCACTCCATGAGATTTGGCCAGCGAAAATCAATTTCACGCCATAACCCTTGCAACTCGGTGTAATATTTTTCAAGGGAGCCAGAGGCTTGCTTCAAGCGAGTTACACGACATCGAAGTTCATATACTTGTAATGCATCACTCCCATCAAAGAAGGTAGTTGCAATGGAGTCTCACACTACTTTTGCAGTAGGAAAGCGAATAAAATTGCCAATCAACAACCTGGGATCACAAGGCATAGTTGGAGCCTTCCAACTTGATGCCGATTGGAGTGGTAGAGGGTTCGATGGTGATGGTCGGGTCTGCATTCTGTTCAATGCCTCAGTCATCCTTGTTGTCAATTCAAGGATAGAGTCTGAGAGGTTGGACGTGTTGCAAGAGGTGTTCTGATCGTCGGAGTCCGCCATGAGCGGATGGAAAAAATCGTATTTTTAAGATGCAATACAGGAAGCCAGAATTCATATGGCTCGTGATACCATGTCAAAAACTCTGTAATCTCATATATTCATCATCTATGCTGCCGTAAGGGACTGTTCGGAATTGCGGTCGGAGGTTTAAAAAGTGCGGTAGAATGATATAAAATGCTTATATGATAAAATTTATCTGTTTGGTAGTTTTACATTAAAGTACTTCTAAATCAAGAAAAAGCAGAAAACTATGTTTCAACAAAAGTACCAAAGTGATGCTTTTTGTCAGAATACTTCAGAAAAAGTAATCCCTATTTTACCGTGCTATGTACATTACGAAATGACCCTCATCATTTTCGCACAATGACAACTTTGCCAATCTATATTTTTTATTATTCCCGTATAATTTACTCAAGACTTTGTCCATCAATATTTTTCATTCTTCTCCTATCACTTATGCATCGCTGAAGAAATTTTCTTTTTCATTATAATTATTAAAAAATCTATTAGACTATTTTTGTTATTATTTTATTATAATATTTTATTTTTATCAAGTATATGCTCTTTTATGTCATTTTTATGTCAAAAAGTGTTTTTTAAATTTATTTCCAAATAAATTAGTATGTTTAAAAGTGTTATAGACATACAGATCCCAAACAATAAATAGTTTTTTAATAATAGAGTTTATTGAGTTAAGCTCTAAACTATAAGTTTTTAAGTTAAAAATAATATTTTTTACCGCAATCTCTAACATGTACTAAGTTATATACATAAGAAGATGACGTAAAAGTAAAGACACTCCTCTTGGCTATCCAATTCCGTTTCCTAGACCCATGTTTATCTCCCTTATTCACGGGATTTTTACATATTTGAAATGCCTAAAATCTCTCCTAATTGATTACAATTACAGCTCACGCTAACATGTGGATGATTTTGATCCTTGAAGTGAAAATTTTCCTCTCTCTGGATAGAGTGGGGGTTTTTTCCTCTCGTCTCTCGTACAAGGCTTTCGACATGGCGGATGCCTTAGATGAACTTTATGCAAGTTTGTCGTTAACTGAGAAGGAGAATGAAGCAGTTTCGGTGGAGATTAACCGGCTGGAGGATGTTTTAGAGCGAGGGGCGAGCTGTTTGATTATGAAGCTTCTGATCAAGAAGCATTATAATCACGAGGCGTTTAAGCAAATGATGAGGAAAGTTTGGCGTCTGGTTAAGGGTGTTCGTTTTCGGGATCTCAATTCTGAGTTTACGTTGGTCGAGTTTGATGATATGAGAGACAAACTCAAGGTAATGCGTGAGGGTCCGTGGTCTTTCGATAAACATTTGGTTTTGTTGAAAGAATTTGATGGTAGGTTGCAGATTGGCAAGTTAGATCTGGTGCATGCCCCGTTTTGGGTCCGTTTACATGATTTACCGTTAATGGCCCGTAATGAGTACATCGGGAGATTAGTTGGGGGTGCATTGGGGGAGGTTTTAGAAGTCGATTTAGACAATGGGGAGATGGAGTGGGGAGAATTCATGAGAGTCCGGGTTCTCATAAATATTTCCAAACCGCTTTTACGTCGGAAGCGTATGATTCTGGAGGAGGGGGTGTCCTGTTGGGTACGGTTCTCTTATGAACGGCTACCGGATGTATGTTTTCACTGTGGTATTCTGGGTCATTCTCTAAAGGAGTGTGAGGATGTTGATGCAAATCAAGTCGACGCCCAAAGACTTCCTTATGGTCCATGGCTACGTGCGGGATTTCTTCCGTTCCGTAGGGGTGGAGGACGTGCGTCTACAATGGCGGCTACGGCTCAAACAGGGGCGGATAAGGGTGTTCCGGTTGAGGCTGATCCACGAATGGTTGCAAATGGAAAGGGCAGTGGTTTGCCCGTTACGGATTTAGAGGTGGCGAAAAATCCAGATTTTGAGGGGTCCGATATTTCCGCAAGCAAAGAATCTTCATCTGTCCCGACTGTTACGCCGTCTATGTTGAATGAGGAGGTTACGGTTTTGGATTCTCCAGTGAATGAAGCAGGCTCAACACAGACTGTGTTTAAAACGGCTGTTTTCAATGTCGTTCAAGCGTCTCAACTTGAAGATGGGCTCATGGACGTTTCAGTTTTGGAGGCCCCTAATATGTTTGTGGGTTTCGGATCCGGCCCATCGGGTAATGCAGACCCAAAAAGTTATGTTGTGTCTGGCTCTCGTAACAACACTCAAAAGAGAAGGGGAAAGCGACTCGATGTTAGGGCTTCTCCGAAGGTGCAATCTCAGGCGAATGAGGGTAGCTCGGTGCCGAGTGATGCGGCAGCTTCAGTTCTTCAGTCCGAACGGCTTCCAAACCATGGCAAGAAGAGGAAGGGGATCCCGATTGTGGAGATTGATGCTAAACGAGGTAAACCCTCTTCTATTTCATCTATTTCGGGGGAGATGTTTACAGAGAGAGCGGCGGTGGCTGATGATCAGCCCCGCTGAGCTCAATGAAAATCTTATCTTGGAATCTCCGTGGGCTTGGGAACCCACGGAGTATTCGTTCTCTTCGTGATTTACTCACGAGTGAAGTTCCCGAAATTTTGTTTCTTCAAGAAACGAAATTATCATCACGCCGGCTGGAGTTCTGTAAGTTAAGATTGGGCTTTCGGTGTTGTTTTGGTGTTGACAGTGTGGGTCGAAGTGGAGGTTTGGCTCTATTTTGGAAAGAAGATGTTAATCTGAGGATTATTAGTTTTTCTAGAAACCATATTCATGCCTCTATTAAAAACTGTGATGGGGTGGAGTGGTTGTTGACTGGGGTGTATGGTCATCCCAATAGTGGGCAGCGGTCTGAAGTTTGGAGGCTTTTGAAATTTTTGGGCCGTGGGGTTGATTTACCATGGATAGTTTTTGGGGATTTCAATGAAATTTTAGATCATTCTGAGAAACTGGGTGGAAACATAAGAAGTGATTTGCAGATGAGGGAGTTTCGAGAGGTCTTATCAGATTGTCACTTGAGGGATTTGGGTTATGTAGGGTCTCGTTTTACTTGGAGTAATCGTAGGGGTGAGGAGGATTTAGTGAAGGAAAGGTTAGATCGCTTTCTTGCTAATTCTTTGTGGTGTGATATGTTTCCAAATCTTCGAGTAACACATGGAGTTGCAGCCTATTCCGATCACATTCCATTATGGTTGGACACTGAAGGGGCTTTGTTTAGAAGGAGAAGTAGGAGGTTGTTTAGGTTTGAGGCTATGTGGGTGGGAGAATCTGAATGTTCTTCGATTATTGAGAGGGTTTGGGATCGGAGACATGGTCCTATTTCTTTGGATCAGATTATGGGAAGAATTTCAGTGTGTGCTACTGAATTAGGAAGATGGAATAAGGCTTCTTTTGGCCATGTGCAGAAAAATTTAGCTACTGCTAAAAGGAGGCTTCAATGCTTAGAAGAGAATGACTCTGGACCACATCGTCTAGAGGAACATAAACAAGCATGTATTGAGGTTCAAAAATGGCTTGAAAGGGATGAGTTAATGTGGAAGCAAAGATCTCGGGTAAAGTGGCTCAGAGAAGGGGATTGTAATTCCCGGTATTTTCATTCTAAGGCATCCACTAGACGAAGAAAGAATAGTATTATGCAGTTGCAAGATGAGTCTGGGATTTGGCAAAAAGGGGAACAGATGGATGTTTTAATTACTGAATATTTTCAGACTTTATTCACTGCTGCAGATCGTGTGGATATGGAGGATGTTCTTTCGGGTGTTGAGGCAAGAGTCACTGCTGAGATGAATGAGGAACTGTTAAAACCTTATGGTGCTGAGGAGGTGGAGGTAGCTTTAAAACAGATGCACCCTTCTAAGGCCCCTGGACCGGATGGTATGCCTCCTCTTTTTTTTCAGAAATATTGGGGTATGTTAGGCAACTCAATTACTAATGCTTTACTTTCAGCTTTGAATTCTGGGATGTTTCCTAGTGGCTTAAACCATACTTTCATTACTCTCAGCCCTAAAAAAGCTTCTCCTTCAAAGGTAGCAGATTTCCGTCCCATTAGTCTATGTAATGTGCTCTATAAGATTCTTTCTAAAGTCATTGCTAATAGACTTAAGAGAGTTTTGCCGGATATTATCTCTGATTCTCAAAGCGCATTTGTTCCTGGTAGACAGATTTCTGATAATGTTCTTATTGCCTATGAGTTGCTGCATTTCCTTCGTAATAAGAGAAAGGGTAGGAAGGGATTTATGTCTCTCAAACTTGATATGAGTAAAGCGTATGATAGGGTGGAATGACTGTTTTTAGAAAAAATTATGGAGTCCCTTGGTTTTGATAAAAAAACTGATTTCTTTAATTATGCAGTGTGTTAGAACAATTTCTTTCTCTGTTTTAGTCAATGGGAGTTCTAAAGGCCCTATTATTCCTTCTCGGGGCCTTAGGCAAGGAGATCCGTTATCACCATATTTATTTCTTTTGTGCACGGAAGGTCTTATTTCTTTGCTAAAAAGAAATGCTAGTAGGGAAGGGGTGGATGGAATAAGGATTTGTAGAGGTGCTCCTAGAATAAATCACCTGTTATTTGCGGATGATAGTGTCATATTTTGTAAAGCTGATGTGATTACAAATGTGAAGATCCAATCTTTGTTGAACAAGTATGAGAGAGCTTCGGGCCAATGTATTAATAAGGAAAAAACTTCTATGGTCTTTAGCAAAAATGTGAATGATGACCTGAAAAGAGATATTATGCAGTTGTGGGGTGGCAGCTATACACAGCAGTATGAGAAGTATTTAGGGTTGCCTCCCATGGTTGGGCGGTCAAAAAAACAAGCTTTTTATGATATAAGGAAGAGAATGTGGCAGAAGTTACAGGTATGGAAGGGGAATCTGTTATCTCAAGGGGGTAGGGAGGTGCTCATAAAAGCTGTAGCTATGTCTATTCCTACTTATGCCATGAGCTGTTTTTTGTTTCCTAAAACTTTGTGTCATGAGTTAGAGATGATGATGGCAAAATTTTGGTGGGGTGATCACTCTCGGGAAAAATAAAATTCATTGGTGTAGATGAGAGAAGTTGTGTGTTTCAAAATTCCAAGGTGGGATGGGCTTTAGAGACCTGCATCTATTTAATTTAGCTCTTCTGGCTAAACAAGGGTGGAGGCTTTTAAGGAATGTGGATTCTCTTTTTTACAAAGTTTATAAAGCCAAATATTTTCCGAATTCTTGCTTATTTGAAGCCAAGGCTGGTGCTAATTCATCTTATGTTTGGAAAGGAATTTGGGAAGCTCTTGACTGTTTGAGAAAAGGTTGTAGGTGGCGTGTGGGGAATGGGCAAACTGTGCGTATTTTTAAGGATCCATGGGTACCGGAGTGTCCAAATGTTTCAGCTCTAGTGGAGGTTGATGAAAACTTAAAGGTTAATTCTTTGATAGATGGCAGCACGGGTTGGTGGAATGTTCATATGGTGAGAGCTCTATTCAATCCAAATTTAGTTCAACAGATTTTAAAACTACAAGTTTCCATAGATGCTGAAGACTCCTTGTATTGGAGTAATGAAAAGAATGGAAATTTTTCTGTTAAGAGTGCTTATCGATATCTTCAGCATAATCAATATCTCTCAAATGGGCAGTCTTCTAACGGCAGATCTGAGGCTGTGTTTTGGAAGTCATTATGGCATCTGAAACTTCCTAAAAAGATGAAGGTTTTTGCATGGAGGGCATGTCAGGAGAAGCTTCCAGCTTTCCTGAATCTGAAGAAGAAACATGTATTGGATGATGCAACCTGTGGGCTATGTAATCAAGGTATGGAAGATGCTGCTCATGCTTTGTTTTTTTGTTCGGAAGTAAGGAGTGTGTGGGGTGTTTTCTATTCTCAAATGGATAATATGCAACCTGATCTGTCTTTCTGGGATCTGGCAAATTTAGCTCGTGTAAGAGGGTCTGATTCTCTGCTGGCCAGATTTATAGCTATAACATGGGGACTTTGGTATAGAAGGAATAAAAGGATTTATGAGGATATTTCTATGCATATTCATGTGTCTGTTAATAATACTCTTTCTTTGCAACAAGAATATGCACAGGTGCAATTGTTTGATGTTTCAAATCAGAAGATTACTAAGGTAGTACGATGGCATCCTCCTCCAAATGATTTTCTGAAACTGAATATTGATGGGGCCACCTTTCCTGAACATTCTGTTGCTGGGATTGGGGTGGTGTTGCGGGATCAGCATGGTGAGGTTGTCGTGGCCTGCTCTAAGGTAGAAAAAGAGGTTTCTTCTGCTGAGTTTATTGAGGCAGTTGCACTTCTCAGAGGGCTACAGCTGTGTACTCAATGGGGTGTCCCAAAGATTATGCTTGAAACCGATTGCTTGGTTTTGGTTAATGCTTTGAATGAAAATTCTGTATGTTTAACAGATTTTGATTTTATTCTTCAAGACATACGTCGGTTGATGGTGGGATTCCAAGAAGTTAAAGTTGTGCATGTCAACCGTTTAGGCAATTTGGTGGCTCATCGTTTGGCAAGACATGCTTGGTTGATTGATGATATTTGTATGTGGTGGGATTATTGTCCTTCTTTTGTTAGTCAAGCTTTATGGCTGGATAAAATTGCTATTTGTAAGGATAATTGATTTGAATGAAAGGTTATTCTGATTATCAAAAAAAAAAAAAAACATGTGGATGATTTTGATAGCCTTTTGTTTTTGTATGGGCCATGGGGGCTTGCTCTTCTAGTAGAATCAATCAAACTCTGCTAGTTGAATCAAATCGTGTTAGCAAACCCACAAACATTTTATCTTATTGACGTGGAAAGTATACAAATCTATATAATGAACAGAGTTTGATATTGATGTTTTCTTTTTAGAGTAGTGATGCTTTTCACATGGTCAGCAGGTCTGGTGCAATTATTATTGAATGTTCTGTTCCACAAAATATTTTCACTTGCACAAGCATCAATAATTTTCCGTCTGCACAGAATATTGTGATCGATCGTTTGAACTGAGTATATATAATTAAGGGAATAGGATTGAAATGATTTAGATTAGAATATGTTATTGAATTTTTGAGTATACGAGGGAAAAGAAAGGATTATTATAAAATTAAAAAATCATTTTCTAATATTATTTTTATTTAAAGTTTGTAAAAATTATATGGATTTTAAAATTTTTTTTATAAGTTTGTAAAAATTGTATTAATTTTAATGTTTGAATAATGATTAGGTAATAATTAGAGTTAACACTACAAGAAACAAAAATATATATGATGGATTATTTGCGATGATAATAACTATTTACGATAAAAATAGACTAATTTTAACAAGAAATAGTCATTTTCTTAAACATAATTGACCACAAATAAAGAGTTTATTGTAGTGTAATGGAGATGTTCCGACTAAGTGGATATTTTTTTATGTACTACTTTAAATAGGTGGACTACAAAATTTATGGAGTAGTTAAAAAAACAACAAATAGAAGGGAAACAACCAAATTCCAACCAAATTGATTGATACATGGTAGAATGTATCATGCAACTTCAGTCTAAAGCAAGATGGTTTAATTTATTACACGCAGATCAGGTTATCAAAGCTGTGAGAAGATCTTTATCATGGAATTGCAGGGACTACAGAGAGCCTCCAAAGGCTTAGCCTTTGCCAGAAGAAACCCTGCAGCAGGAGTCATGTCCACCATCTCTTTGTCTGGCCTTTCCCAGTCAAAGCATTGAATAAGTGCACCAAGGGCCAGTGAACTTAGGCGGTTGGCCATGCCAGCACCGGGGCATGACCTCCGCCCATTCCCAAATGGGAAGTACTTGAAAGCATCTCTGTCTCCGTTGAATCCATCAAATCTCTCTGGCTTGAAGCTTTTGGGATCCTCCCAGAGCTTGGGATCCCTATGCACAGTCCATGCATTGGCTAATAGCATTGTCCCTCCCGGTATCGTATAACCCCCAACAGTGCAATCTTCTGTAGAAAAATGAGGTAGTAAAAGTGGCGTTGGGGGATAGAGTCTCAGTGTCTCGTTGATGACACAACGAAGATAGGGAAGATTGGCAAGATCAGAGTCATTTAGCAAGCGCCCATGTCCAACTTGGTTGTCAATCTCTGCTTTAACCTTTTGCAATACCTCTGGATGATTTAGCAGAAGTGTCATTGCCCATTCCATCGTTGTTTCTGTTGTATCTGTTCCCGCAGCAAACATCATCTGAAGTAATAAATGCTCTGGTAACGTTAGGATTAATTTGCAGGTAAAACTCTAAGCCACGAATGTTTTGTTGATGTTAGAAGCGAGATCTAAGTACTAATTCGCCATATAACAAGAAAAATTGCTATTATGTGCGTGGTGGTTTGAATAATATTAATTGCATCTTCTCACAAAACACTATGGCATTAAATTACGTACTTACACAATCATTTGTTTAGAATAATATTAATTGCATTGTATGATAGGATGAAAGTACCATACATCTTCAATACGTGCTATAGCCACTAAGGTAAGAAAGAACATTCATAGATGAAAATCAAAGGAGTATTTGAAACTTGTTTAATTAGCTTACATATAATGCATCCTGTTTTACTAAAAAACTCACGGGAATTTTGTTTTCTGAAATAGCGATTTGAAAAGCAAATTGAAGACCAAAAAGTGATAATACAAAATGACATAAATCAAGAATAATTTGATAAATTTATATTATCACTTACCAAAACGATGCTTTTGATGATATCATCTGAATTAAATTCACTATCTGATTCATGAAGAGACAGCAGAGTTTCCATCAAAGTGCCCTTCTTAGTATTCAAAGGACTGTTTTTTATTTGCTCAATCTCTTCTATCATGTGGCACAAAAATTTATCCCTCTTCCATCGCAATCTTACCATGTTCTTCTCCAACCCTTTGTAACCAACCCACCTCAAAATTGGGATGTAATCACATATATTCATTCCCAAAAATGCAAAAAGAATCCCCTTCACGTCTTTGAGCTGTTGCTTTCCCAGATCTGTACTTGCAGCCTCTTCTCCAACACATGGCTCTCCAGTGAGCATCATCATAATTACATTGAAGGTCAGAAGTGAGAAGAAATACTTACACTGCACTTTTTGGGGTTCTGATCCATTTGAGACTTTGAACACTAGGCGAACAAGGGAGTAAACCTGTTGTTCTCGGATGTGGGAAAACTTTTGGAGGCTGTTCTTAGAGAAGACCTCGATGTTGAGGATGCGTCGGAGGTTCCTCCACAAGTTACCGTATGGAGCCCAGGCCGGAGAAGTTAAGTTGTAGGTCAAAATATCACCAGCCATGGATCGGGGACGATTTGCAAATATAATGTCGTTTTTGGTGAAGCATTCTTCGACAGCGGAAGGAGAAGATACGACGATGACAGGTCGAGAACCAAATTTAAGAGACAATATTGGACCGTACTGAAACGATAGGGTTTCAAGAGTTTCGTACAGAGGTTGTTTAAGGAGGTGAAAATGGCCGATTATTGGCAAAGAAAATGGACCAGGTGGTGAATTTGGGCTATGCTTGTATACAAGTTTGGTGAGGATGATGAAGATAATGGAGAGGAAGAAAGCACCGTAGTAGTGAAGGTTTTCCATGGCGAAGCAAGAATGATACTGTGTTTCCACATTAACTAACGAATGTGGAGGTTTTTGATAGCCTTTTGTTTTTGTACGGGGGCTTGCTCTTCTAGTAGAATCAATCAAACTCTGCTAGTAGAATCAAATCGTGCATGTTAGCAAACCGACAAACATTTTATCTTATTGACGTGGAAAGTATACAAATCTATATAATAAACAGAGTTTGATATTGATGTTTTCTCTTTAGAGTAGTGATGCTTTTCTCATGGTCAGCAGGTCTGGTGCAATCATTATTGAATGTTCTGTTCCACCAAACATTTTCACTTGCGCAAGCATCAATAAGTTTTCGTCTGCCCAGAGTATTGTGATCGTTTGAACTGAGTATATATAATTAAGGGAATAGTATTGAAACAAACCCAATTTGGCAATATGGCGGAGAAAAATAAGCCCACTTTGATTTTCATTATGAAAACTAAACTTAGTAATAGAAGGTGTGAAAGTTTTAAGAGGAGATTGAATTGTAAGGGTTGTTTTATGGTGGATTCAGCTAGAAAAGGGGAAGGAATGATCCTATTATGGAATGATAATGTGGGAATTGAGGTTGTAAGTTACTCTCAAAGGCATATTAATGCTTGGTTTAAAGATGCAGACGTGGAGGAAAAATGGCTGCTCACTTACTTCTATGGGCATCCTGAAACTGCAAAGAGGAAGGCCACTTGAGACTTGCTGAAATCTTTTAAGCCTAAGGAGCATGAAGGGTGGTGCATAGTGGGGGATTTCAATGAAATCCTTTTTAATGATGAGAGGTATGGAGGCAGAGCAAGACCTGAAGGACAAATGGAATTATTCAGGGAAGTTATACATGATGGGAATCTTTATGACTTGGTTTGGCAAGGAGACAAGTATACGTGGAGCAATTTGCATGGAGATAAAACTTACATTAAGGAAAGATTAGACAGGGTTGTTGTAAACCCTGTTTGAATAGAAGTATATAAGGAAGCAAGGGTGGAAGTGATGGTGACTAGTACATCTGACCATAAGCCTTTGCTAATTCATTTAAACAAAGACAAGTTCTTGGAAGGGGATATTCAAAAAGCTTTCAAATATGAAGCTAATTGGGCTTTGGCGGAGGAGTTTGAAATGATTTTAAAGAAAGCTTGGAAGCATGAAGTGCCGGGAAGGAATCAGTCTAGCAGAATGGTGGAGTTTTTAAATAGAAGCAAAGAACTTTTACAGAAATGGAGTAAGCAGCTGAGGAAGGTTGGAAGAAAGGAGATAGAAGAGAAAAAAAAGTATTTGCACAGATTGCAAGCTAAAGAAAACAGATATAATGTTCCTGAAGTCAAGAAAGTAAAAGAAGAGTTGAGTTTGATGTTGGAAAAAGAGGACCTGAAATTGAGACAGAGAGCTAAAACTAATTGGTACAAGCTTGGAGATAGAAATACAAAGTATTTCCGTACTTGTGCTAATCAAAGGCAAAAAAGAAATCAAATCACAGAAGTGGAAAATGAAAGCAATATAAGGGTCAGGGGTTTTAAAGAAATTGAGAAAACATTCAGAGCTTATTTTGCAAAAATGTTTTAGACAACAAGGTCATCTAAAGAAGATATGAATAAATGTGTGATGGGGATCAATACAAGGGTTACAAATGAAATGAATATGAGTATCTCAAGGGACTTTACTAGATTGGAGGTTGAAGAGGCTGTGAAGCAAATGGCACCCCTCAAATCACCTAGCCCAGACGGCTTTGGAGCATGCTTTTATCAAAATCATTGGAGTATTATAGTTGATGAAGTGTGCAAGACTGCATTATCAGTACTCAATGGTAATTTTACTCAACTATACATACCTTGCCATGATTCCTAAAATAAAAGAACCAAAAAAGGTTAGTGATTACAGACCTATAAGCCTTTGCAATGTAATCTATAAAATTGTGTAAAAAACCATCACAAACAAATTTAAAAGAGTGCTTGGTGCCATTATATCTCCTACCCAAAGTGCTTTCTTACCTGGGAGGATGATTAATGATAACATAATGATCGCATATGAAATGTTACATTCAATGAAGACAAGAAAGAGGGAGAGGGTGGGGAGCATGGCCATTAGACTTGATATGTCAAAAGCTTATGACCGTGTGGAGTGAGAGTTTTTAGAGACTGTAATGCAAAGGATGGGTTTTTGTGAAAAGTGGGTTAAACTCATTATGAAGTGTGTTAGGTCAGTATCTTATTCAATTTTGATAAATGGGAAGGCAGGTTCCAAAATTAATCCTACAAGGGGATTAAGACAGGGTGATCCTTTGTCACCCTATCTTTTCCTCATTTGTGGTGAAAGCCTTAGTAACATTTTAAATTCTTATGAGAAGCAGAGACTAACAAGGGGTGTGCAAGTGATAAGAGGGGGAACAAGTATAAATCATCTCCTATTCGCGGATGACTGCATATTGTTTGGTAGAGCAAAGCTGGAAGAGTGGGGTAGAATTCAAGAGTTGCTGAAAAAGTATGAAAGAGCTTCTGGCCAGTTCCTCAACAAGGAGAAGACATCAGTTTTTTTCAACAGCAATACCAAGGCAGAAGACAAGAGAAGAATATTAGAAGCCGGAGATTCGGTTCTGTGTGGAAGTTATGAGAAATACTTAGGTCTTCCTACTATTGTAGGGAGGTCCAAGTATCAGACTTTCAGCATTCTAAAAGAAAGAGTGTGGTAGAAGATAATTAGTTGGAAAAATAATTTCTTGTCCCTTGTTGGAAAAGAAGTGTTGATCAAGGCAGTGCTACAGTCTATCCCTACATATACCATGAACGTTTTTAAGATGCCCAAATGCCTGTGTGATGAAATCAATGGCATGTTTTCAAAATTCTAGTGGGGCAAGCAGCAAACAGAATGGGGAATACAATGGAGGAAGTGGGTTAAGATGGGACTTCAAAAAGGAAAGGGTAGACTGGGGTTCAGGGATTTGGAGAGCTTCAATCTAGCTCTCTTAGTTAAGCAAGGATGGAGGCTTATTAGGAATCCTAACTCACTTACAGTTGTGGTGTTCAAGAAAAAGTATTTCAGGCACTCAAATTTTATGGAGGCTAAGCTTGGGTCACAACCTTCCCTTATATGAAGAAGTATCTGGTGGGCTAGAGATTTGTTGCAAGAAGGCTTAAGATGGAAAGTGGGGGGTGGAAGCAAAATAAAGATCTAGGGTGACAAGTGGTTATCTACTCCTACATCATATGCTGTTCAGTCACCAATATCTAGTCTGCAGGGTGATTCTCGGGCTAAGGAGCTGATTGATAATCAAAAAAGGGAATGGGATGAAGAAAAGATTCGATCTATTTTCTCAGATGATGAGACTGAGCAGATCTTAAGCATACCTTTGAGCAAAGGCAAGGCACAAGATAAAATTATATGGGGTCCATCAAAGAAGGGTCTTTTTACAATCAACAGTGCCTATTATCTGCAATTGGAGAGATTAAAAAACAAAAAGGGTGGTTGCTCAGAGGAAGAAAAGGAAGATAAGAGATGGAGGTGTATATGGGAACTGGAAGTGCCAAGGGTAGTTAAGTTCTTCATATGGAGAGTTGGGAATGATCTACTACCTACTAAAAAGAATCTCTTCAAAAGGAAAATAGTAGTTGACCAAAGATGTCCTCTCTGTGGTGCAGAAATTGAAACTGTCATGCATGCTCTTTGGGAGTGTACAACTGCAAATGATGTGTGGTCTAATTCTCTAAGTCTGGTTAAAAAATGGAGTAGCACAGAACAAGATTTCCTACACTTGTGGGAAAAACTAATTGGAAGATTGAATAAAAACTAGTTGGAGGAGATGACAGTGTTATTTCGAAAGATATGGTTCAGAAGGAATGATTTTGTGTTTGAAAAAAGATTTTCATGCCTAACACGAGTGCTTAAAACAGCAAAAGAGTGCCTTGAGGAGTATCAGCATTCTCAAAGTTTTCAGAAGAAGGAAGGTCAGACATCAATTACTAGCATAGACAAGAAGATTTGGTAAAAACCAGCAAGTGGTTTTGTAAAGGTGAACTGGAATGCTTCACTGGATCTAAGGAAGAAAAGAATGGAAGTGGGAATCATGATCAGAGATGAAGAGGGGGAGGCTTTAGGGGCTATATGTGATCAAAGACAACATGTGCAAACTCCAGTAGTAGCAGAAGGTTATGCACTTTGGAAGGCTTTGGAGCTGTGTAATGACCTTAATATTCAGAAGGCCATTTTTGAAGGTGATGCAAAGGCTGTTATTCTAGCAGTCTTAAGTACTAGGGAAGATTTATCATTTGGTGGTTCTTTGATTGAAGATATACAGTCTGTTCTAGCAAACAGATCAGATTGGTCTATACAATTTGCTTATAGGGAAAAGAATAATGTGGCTCATAGTTTAGCAAAAGAAGCTTTAAGATTAGAAGAAAAAAAGGTTTGGATAGAAGAAGTCCCAGTTTGTATTGCAGCTTGTCTGAGCAAAGATAAACTTTGTATTGGTTAAAGTTTGTTAATGAAATATAGAGATATTACTTTCAAAAAAAAAAAAAAAGAAAGGGAATAGTATTGAAATGATTTAGATTAGGATATGTTATTGAATTTTTTAGTATAAGAGGGAAAAGAAAAGATTATTATAAAATTAAAAAACTATTTTCTAATATTATTTTTATTTAAAGTTTGTGAAAGTTATACGGATTTTTATATTTTTTTATAAGTTTGTAAAAATTATATTAATTTTAGTGTTTGAATAATGATTAGGTAATAATTATAGTTAACACTACAAGAAACAAAAATATATATGATGGATTATTTGCGACGATAATAACTATTTGTGATAAAAATAGACTAATTTTAACATGAAATAGTCATTTTCTTAAACAGAATTGACCACAAATAAAGAGTTTATTGTAGTGTAATGGAGATGTTCCGACTAAGTGGATATTTTTTTATGTACTACTCTAAATAGGTGGACTACAAAATTTATGGAGTAGTTAAAAAAACAACAAATAGAAGGGAAACAACCAAATTCCAACCAAATTGATTGATACATGGTAGAATGTATCATGGAACTTCAGTCTAAAGCAAGATAGTTTAATTTATTACACGCAGATCAGGTTATCAAAGCTGTGAGAGGATCTTTATCATGGAATTGCAGGGACTACAGAGAGCCTCCAAAGGCTTAGCCTTTGCCAGAAGAAACCCTGCAGCAGGAGTCATGTCCACCATCTCTTTGTCTGGCCTTTCCCAGTCAAAGCATTGAATAAGTGCACCAAGGGCCAGTGAACTTAGGCGGTTGGCCATGCCAGCACCGGGGCATGACCTCCGCCCATTCCCAAATGGGAAGTACTTGAAAGCATCTCTGTCTCCGTTGAATCCATCAAATCTCTCTGGCTTGAAGCTTTTGGGATCCTCCCAGAGCTTGGGATCCCTATGCACAGTCCATGCATTGGCTAATAGCATTGTCCCTTGCGGTATCGTATAACCCCCAACAGTGCAATCTTCTGTAGAAAAATGAGGTAGTAAAAGTGGCGTTGGGGGATAGAGTCTAAGTGTTTCGCTGATGACACAACGAAGATAGGGAAGATTGGCAAGATCAGAGTCATTTAGCAAGCGCCCATGTCCAACTTGGTTGTCAATCTCTGCTTTAACCTTTTGCAATACCTCTGGATGATTTAGCAGAAGTGTCATTGCCCATTCCATCGTTGTTACTGTTGTATCTGTTCCCGCGGCAAACATCATCTGAAGTAATAAATGCTCTGGTAACGTTAGGATTAATTTGCAGGTAAAACTCTAAGCCACGAATGTTTTGTTGATGTTAGAAGCTAGACCTAAGTACTAATTCGCCATTTAACAAGAAAAATTGCTATTATGTGCGTGGTGTTTTGAATAATATTAATTGCATCTTCTCACAAAACACTATGGCATTAAATTAATTACGTACTTACACAATCATTTGTTTTGAATAATATTAATTGCATTGTATGATAGGATGAAAGTACCATACATCTTCAATACGTGCTATAGCCACTAAGGTAAGAAAGAAAATTCATAGATGAAAATCAAAGGAGTATTTGAAACTTGTTTAATTAGCTTACATATAATGCATCCTGTTTTACTAAAAAACTCACGGAAATTTTGTTTTCTGAAATAGCGATTTGAAAAGCAAATTGAAGACCAAAAAGTGATAATACAAAATGACATAAATCAAGAATAATTTGATAAATTTATATTATCACTTACCAAAACGATGCTTTTGATGATATCATCTGAGTTAAATTCACTTTCTGATTCATGAAGAGACAGCAGAGTTTCTATCAAAGTCCCCTTCTTAGTATTCAAAGGACTGTTTTTTATTTGCTCAATCTCTTCTATCATGTGGCACAAAAATTTATCCCTCTTCCATCGCAATCTTACCATGTTCTTCTCCAACCCTTTGTAACCAACCCACCTCAAAATTGGGATGTAATCACATATATTCATTCCCAAAAATGCAAAAAGAATCCCCTTCACGTCTTTGAGCTGTTGCTTTCCCAGATCTGTACTTGCAGCCTCTTCTCCAACACATGGCTCTCCAGTGAGCATCATCATAATTACATTGAAGGTCAGAAGTGAGAAGAAATACTTACACTCCACTTTTTGGGGTTCTGATCCATTTGAGACTTTGAACACTAGGCGAACAAGGGAGTAAACCTGTTGTTCTCGGATGTGGGAAAACTTTTGGAGGCTGTTCTTAGAGAAGACCTCGATGTTCAGGATGCGTCGGAGGTTCCTCCACAATTGGCCGTATGGAGCCCAAGCCGGAGCAGTTAAATTGTAGGTCAAAATATCACCCTCCATGGAGCGTGGACGATTTGCAAATATAATGTCGTTCTTGGTGAAATATTCTTCGACAGCGGAAGGAGAAGATACGACAACCACAGGTTGAGAACCAAATTTAAGAGACAAGACAGGACCATACTGAAATGATAGGGTTTCTAGAGTTTGGTATAGAGGTTGTTTAAGGAGGTGGAAATGGCCGATTATTGGCAAAGAAAATGGACCAGGTGGTGAATTTGGGCTATGGCGCTTGTATACAAGTTTGGTGATGATGATGAAGATAATGGAGAGCAAGAAAGCACCGTAGTAGTGAAGGTTTTCCATGGCGAAGCTAGAATGATATTGTGCTTCCACATTAACTAACGAATGTGGAGGTTGTTGAGATCCTGGCCTTTTGTTATTGTATGAGAGTTTTCTCGGCTGGTAAAATCAGCACTATCGATAATCAAGAGTAATTTCAGAGGTTATGTGCAATAATTGAATGTTCTATTCCATCAAACATATTCACATCCACACTCTTAGTCATTTATTAATGCTATATATGCATGCATTATATGTTTCTATACACGTGTGCATGATATACAAGTGGGTTTTGTTTAATTTGCATTATCCATAAATGTGTGCACATGGTCATGTCAGGTGCAATTATTGAATATCCTGTTCCACCGCCTTAATGCAATATTGCTCCTTGGTGCAATCATTCAAGGCTTTTACTCCCCTACAATTTCTCTCAGCTTTGATTATCTGATTTGCGTGTAGTATCTTAAACTATGTTGCTTGGGACTGAAGTTCCTTTTCGTAAAGTAAGATCTCTGATCCTAAAAACGTTTACGTGCAGAATGTGTTAAAATCTGCATTTTAATTGAGCTTTGCTATATATAAGTATATTTTATACACTAATTTACGTATCGATAATTTTTTTATTTAAAGAAAAATATATAATTTTTTTTTTGAAAAAATAAGAAAATATTTTATCCCATGAAAATTATTTTAATCTTCAAATCATATCGTTTCGTTAAACATATGTCTTATATATTAATATTAGTGTACGAATTGATACACAAAATGTACTTACAAAAAGATTTTTCTATCTAAAAATAGCCGCCTTTATATAGTTAGCTAGCTTCGGCCTGGCCATTTGGGTGCCCTTTTTATTGTTTTTAGGTTTTTTCATCTTGAGGCAGGAAATTAGTCAAGATGTAACTATGTATAGTAATTCATCTTGAGCTTGAAAGGTCCCTATCTAATGGTACAGTAATTTCTAGAGAACCTTACCATTGTTTGGAGGGAAAAAGCTGATTTTAACTCTAGGTAATTTCTTAGTCCAAGACTCCAACGCGAGCTTCAGACTCCTTCATGTTGGAGAGATAATATCAAATCTTCCCATTGTTCCTTAATATTATTTCTCAGCATCACTTTTCGGTTATGATAATTTGGTTTTCAAATCAGTATTTCAGAAAGAATTCTTCCACTACATGCAAAACAGGTTGCAGTTTTTGTAAGCTGCTAATTAGGTGAAGCAAATATTAAAGCCCTCATATTAAATACTCTCTTGACTGATAGATTAAAAGATCTACACGTTTGGTAAAGAACTCAAAGGTTTTAATTAATGAGAAAAACGTCCACATGAATTAGATCATACATCATTTGTTCAAGCGTTTAATGCTACTCAAAAGAAAGAGAGGGTTTCAGATTCATCCCATTTGGGATTGGGAGGAAGGCATGCCCTGGTGCTGGAACGAGCCACCGGGTAATTTCACTGGCCCTTGGTGCACTCATTCAGTGCTTTGACTGGGAAAGGCTTGACAAGGAAATGGTGGACATGTCACGATCTCATTTGTCAAAGGCTAAGCCTTTGGAGGCTCTTTGTAGTCCCCGCCATTCCATGGAAAACCTTCTCTCTCAGCTTTGATTACTTCTGCGTGTAATTAGTTGTGCTTAAACTATTTTGTCTAGATTTCCTATTTTACAACCTTTTGTCACAGTTCGATCGTGCAGAAGTAGAGAGATGACGAAGCATCTGAACTGAAGTGTTTGGGAAGTACAATGCAGTGTACTGAAGCTTTACTCCAACCATATGGCCCATGGGCCTCACTTGTTTATTTCCGCTACATTTTAGCCTATTGTATTCAGTTAATGGACTCAGGCCCGTAGCTTACATTTTAATTGCAGTTTGCTATTTTAGTATTTCTCTTTAGGTCAGGCCCATATCAGGATAATTCAGTTAGAATATGACAGCTAAGTATCCAGAACGGAATTGAAACTTCTTTTTTCTATCTTCTTTTTCGATCTTGATCTTTGAGGCTAATACAGAATCACTTTTTAAGAGATCGTTACACCTTTTAACTTAAAATATAAAAAAAAAAAAAAAGTAGACTTGTCTTTAATGATGGCATATTGTATGGTCATGTCAAAATACCTTCAATGGTGACATTTTAGATTAGTTGATCAGATTAATGAGATTGATCAAACCATATATATATAGTAAATTATGTTAACAATGAAAACTCAGAGAGAGAGAGAGAGAGAGAGAGAGAGAGAGAGAGCTAGGCTTGCCTTTAATAAAAATATAATCACATTTGTATTTGTAACTCAAAAGAACTAGAATAAAATGTGGAACTTACCCTATAACACTTCATGAAATTTAGTGATCTCCACATCAATTAATAATCAATAGGGGACTTGACATTCATCCATTTAATTATCACACATAGAAGTAATTAAAAATACAATTAAGCAATAATGAAAAAGATTTACTTGTACGATCATATATCGATATCGCTTACCAAAATGATATTACTTTTGATGACACCATCTCATGAATAGAATTCTAGTTCATATTCATGAGCTTATATATTAAAGAACGATCACGAGGCATCCGAGGTTCCTCCACAAGTAGCCACACGGAGCCGAAACCCAAAACCCAAGCAGAACTTAAGTTGCTAGAGTTAAATTGCCACCATTTAGGCCCCATCCAAAAAAGAAGGGTGACGGGAGGGGAAAAAAATTAGCGACGCAACAAGATCATCAGAGAGACATCCAAAAAAAAAAAAAAAATACATGATCATCACAAGCAACCATGCATGGGGTGGTGACAATTTACAAATATCATTCCAATATTTTTAGTGCAGAGGGAGAATACAAAACAAGGATAAGCGGGAAGAATTAACCTAATTTAAGACGAAGGATTGCACCATGCTACTACTACAACAATATTAGGGTCTCTAGCTAGTGTTTAAGGTGGTGGAAATGGCTCATTTTTTATCTAGAAAATGGATTATCTAGGTAGTATGTTTTGTATAAACTCTAATTATACAAGTCTCACGTAGGCCATTTATGAAAAAATATATCTCATTATGAAAAAAAGAAAAACTCTTTTTTTTTTTTAGCCTATTCATTTTTTAAAGGGTCTATATGAACTTGCACGTCTAAAGCTAGCTAGCAACTTGTACCTAGCATTACTTTAATCACCCAGCAAATATTAAATTTCTTACTCCTATGAACTAGCATCGTTCTACATATATTTCTACATCTATCCAAGCAAAAACACTTATATTCCAAACTAGAAATTCCAAAAGAGGGAAC
The DNA here is from genome assembly GCF_018687715.1 of Carya illinoinensis. Lineage (NCBI taxonomy): Eukaryota > Viridiplantae > Streptophyta > Magnoliopsida > Fagales > Juglandaceae > Carya > Carya illinoinensis. The sequence continues at coordinate 8,364,863 of NC_056766.1, read as the reverse complement.
CTGTATGTTCTCAATTAGTACTATAAACACATTTCCATTCTTTAGATAGTTTGCACTTATAATATTTGCCATCATCTGCATAGTTGTGAAACAGATTGTCTTGGGACAATGTTAAATGTCTAAATAAGCACTTAAAAATTTGTATGAACAAACACATGACCAATTTACGCGATACCCATGGCTGAAAGCAGAGTCAGATCATGTAATTATAATTATAATTATAATATATTATTAATTTATATTAAATATGGCGAGTGCAAGCTGGTGCTTGATGAAATCATTAAAGTTGCAGCGAGAGTCGTTCGAATCAATACTTACCTCTTTACTTTCCCGCCCCCTCTTGACAAAAACAGTCTTTTACCAATGTCCCTGGAATTTTAACGGGTACTATATGGTGCTCAAAGAATGGCCTCCCGACCTCAATCTCCAGGACATTGATCTGACACACTCTGCCTTTTGGATCCATATCTATGGGTTACCACTTGAACTGATGACTACAGAAAATGCAGAAAAAATAGGTTGAGTTATGGTTCATCTTCTGGAAGCTGACCAAGCTTATCTCCCTGAAACCTGTGCAAAACAATTTCTTAGAATCAGGGTTGAGATGAACACGGACAAACCCCTCTATGAAGGTTTCATTCTACCTAGGGTCAACTAGAGTCCATCAAAGGTTAGCTTTAAATATGAGTGTTTATTTGAGTTTTGTTATGAATGAGGGAGACTGGGTCACCTTTATCAAGCATACCCCATCTACATTAGCTCAGCTGAGGAGCCTTTCTTTGGTCATTGGATGAGAGCCAGCACATAAGAATACTGCAGACAAATGAGACCATAAGAACCACTAAGAGAGCAACAAATGTTAGCCCCCCAAGTTGTCCCCCAGTTAGAATAGATGGAAAAAATTCTCCCATCCCTCCCTCCTATGCACATTAGAGAACCAACACACTTGTCTTCCCAAAATGATCCAAGAACCAATGAGATCTTCAGAAAGAAAACCCAGGTAGAACATCTTGGAAAAGGGAAAGCCATCATCATCAACACCAACAAGGGCCACAAAGGAATTCTATATCAAAAAACTCTTCTCCGCAACCACCAGTACCAGAAGGGCAAAACTACAAGATGACACTTTTCATCTCAAAATGAAAGTAAACTTCTAAAAGCAGCAGCGTATATCTCATGCAAACTGAGTCAACCTACATGTGGCAATGATCGAAGTCTCTATACAAAAAGGACCTTTCCATTTATGGAGAGTAGCAGATCAGTAGCCATCAATAATAGGGTCTCTCTTTTCCCAACATTTTGACTCCAGATGATATTTCGTCTCTCCAAACATCACTTTTGGAATAGAAGGATGTAGACCAATCTTCTGAAACACTACTCAAGACTCCTTTGGGTCCACACATGTCTAACTCGAAACCCTCACTTCTGGATATTTCAACAAAGCCTTTTAATCCCTTACTAGCTGAGCCCAAGCCCAAAACCTCCTTCATCAAGCAATTTCTCGCCCAACCCAAAGAACAAGATGGGCCCACAAAATTTCACTAGCCCAACCACAATGTCTCCCTTCTAGTCAGCCCCTCAGGTAAGGCCTACATAGCCTTTAACACCAACCAGATAAGTCCGACCCAAATTATAACCCAAAACCATCCCCCCGACTAATCTTCAACCAGAATCACTAACCTTAACCAACAAAATGATGACCTCATCTCTCACCATTGCCAAACCTACACATAATCTTCCAAATGCGATGATGAAGAAAGGAAAAACCTGTCTTAAGAGAAGAGCAATACCTCCCATCCCAACAAAAAATGCCATTTTATTACTACAGTTCCAGTGGAAGCCAAGGATGAGGGAGAAGAAGGTTTTGGGTCTCTCAAGTCTAGGGGCGTGATTGCTAGCATGACAAACCCTTCCCCAAATTTCAAGACCTCGCAGCAGCCAAAAAAGAAGAGAATCCAAAGGAAAATCCAGAAGATCAACCACACCATGTCAAATATGTTCCATATTAGTACCAAGAATCGAAGGCTTTTGGTAACAAAGTCCATTCTCAAATTATGAATCTCTTCCCATGAATCAATGACTGAGGTGGAAGAGTCATCAATGCCACTTAAAGCTAAATGAGACTTCTAGCTTGGAATTGTCGAGGTATTGCCCGACCTCGAGTAATTCGATCTCTTAGGGCATATATCAAGGTCCATAACCCTGAGGTTATTTTCCTTTCTGAAAGCTTATTTTCTACCATTGACATTGCTAGTATTGTTAATATGTTGGGATTTTCTTATTTTGTGCATGCCACTCCTTTGGGAAAGTGGGGGGGCCTTTTGCTTTTATATCGACCTGGTGTCAACATGGAGAATGTTTATATTAATAATAATGTAATTTTTTTGTTGGTGTTTTCAGATCCCAGCCATATGCCACAGCTCCTTAATTTAGTTTACTGCCCAGCCTTTTTGTTTTTTTTTTTTTAGAAAGAGACGAGGTCACCTGTCCATGAGTGACTCCTTCCCAAATTTATTAAAAAACCCTCACTTATGGCGGAGGAAAACCGTGGTTACAACTCGATGCCTGGGGGTTACAAAAAAGCCTAAAACCCAGGAATCAAAAAACCAAAACCAACTAAAGAAACCAACAACTGACAAGACTAAAAAACAACCAAAATAAACCAACCTGCAAAACAGCTCACACATAAGAATCAAAAGGGAAAAAACAATTACAAGAGCATACCTCATTTCAAAAGCCTCAAATATGGTAAGCCAATTCTATCCATACGAAGGAGACTGCGTAACTGGCTAGGCAAGTCTTCCTTCTCATCAAACCAATCCCGAGTAAGGCCCCCAGCTCCCTGCTTAGCCAGAAAATCAGCCACAACATTACCTTCACGAAAAACATGAGTTAGTCTATAATCCAAGCATGCAAGGCACACACGAAGTTCATCCCAAAAATCCTCAAGATACCAAATATTACAGGCACCCTTAGTAACCCAGTTGACCAGAAGTTGAGAATCAACCTCGATATAAACCTGTAAAAAACCATACCGACAGCACCTCCTCACACCTTCCAGTAAGCCTTTCAATCCAACATAATTATTGGAACCCTAACCTAAATCCATGGAGTAAGCTATATACAAATGACCACTGGTATCTCGAATAACACCCCCAGCACCAGACTGACTCGGGTTACCCAAGCTACTACCATCAGTATTAAACTTCACCCAACCCTGCTGAGGCTTAATCCATTTCACCATAGTCACCTTCTCAGGTGGAGAAGGAGGGACCGGAATATCTAACCTCCGTAAAATATCACCATCTTGTTTAGTCAATCTCAACTGTATTATAGACCCTTTAATAAGATGACAAATCCAATATTTAATACTGCTCCAAACCGATTCAGAGGTATCGTCCTTCCCCTCAAGTCTAGCTTTGCAATGTCTAGCCCAGAGTTTCCAAGAAACTATAGACGGAATAAGGCCAAAAATAATACGAGTATAAGAAGAGTTACCAGCACGGCGAAACCAAAAATTGACCTGCTCCTGCCAAGTATTAAAAAAATCCATGTGCACACCCAAATGAATCATAGCCAAGCGCCAAATTTGCCTCGCAAACTCACTTGTACACAAAATATGATTAAGATCCTCAAGATGACCCACGGGACAACAATTGCATTTAGAGATTATGGGGATACCCGCCAACCTGATCTTCTCATCCACCGCCAAACAATTGTTAGTAGCTTTCCACATCATAATAGAAATTTTTTTTAGGGAGAATAGCATGCCAGATCCAATGAGCCCAAGGTAAAACAGGCGCCCTTACCCTTATACAATCCCAAGCAGACTTAGTATTAAAATTGCCAGCAATATCATTTTTCCAAACAAGGACATCCTGGTTTACTGCCCAGCCTTGTACATAAAAAAAAAAAAAAAAAAAAAAAAAAAAAAAAAAAAAAAAAACACTTTTAGGACGAGCTTACCAACATCTTAGATTCATTTCCAAGTCCTTCCCTAGCTTTAGGTGATTTCAACTCTATCATCTTCCAATATAAAAAAATCAGGAGTTAAACCATTTGCCCAAACCTCCAATCCAAGTGTATATGGATAAGTTTGGTTTTGTTGACTTAGGGTTCTTTGGCCTACATTCACCTCGACCAATAACAGATTCTGTTAGCATCACATTAAAGTGCGCCTTGATAGAGCAATAGCTAATCTTCCTTGGCTAGAACTCTTTCCCCAAGCTTCTCTTACCACCCTCACTTGTGTCTCTTCAGATTATGCTCTAATCCTCTTAGACACTTCCAACAAGAAAAGCTCTCCTAAGTCTTTCAAATTCAAAGAATTCTGGATTCGAGATCCTTCAATTTCAAAACAATCAAAGAGGCTTGGCAATCCTAGTTCACTGGAACCCCATCTTTCATTCTCACAAAAAAAATTCAAAGCCACAAAAAAAGCTCTTTGGTAATGGAATAAAAATTGTTTCAAGCATATCCAAACCCAACTCAGATCCTTGAACTCAGTGCTATCAACTCTCCAAGACCAAGATTCCCCCTCTTCCTCTAACACCCTGGAAGCCAATTTGCAGGAAAATATCAATGAGCTGCTCCTAAGAGAGGAATCTATTTGGAGACAAAAATCAAGAGTAACCTGGCTCACTTCTTCGGACCTCAACACCAAATTCTTTCATGCTTCCACTTCCATTCGACAAAGAAGAAACACAATTGAGAGTCTCAAACTTGATAGGAATAACTGGACGATAGATCAATCCACTATCATCTCGAAGATCCAAAACCACTTCCAAAGCATCTTCTCTACCTCTCACCCAGTCCCTCCTGTGGACATGGATAATTTGTTTCCTAACAAGATTACGGATTTGAAAAATGACTTCTTGTGTAAAATTTCAAGCTAAGAGGAAATCACTCTCATTGTGAAAAAACTCTCTCCCACAAAAGCTCCTAGTTCCGATGGCTTTACAAGCCTTTTCTATAAAATTTTCTGGGACATCATAAAAAAAGACATGATTGCTACAGTTAGGAGCTTTTTGATCCATGGTAAGCTTCTCAATGAGCTCAACCACACTAACCAGGTCCTGATTCTAAAAGTGGATAATCCTAACGATGTCAATCAATTCTGACCTATCAACCTGTCCAACGTTTGCAATAAAATCATAGCAAAAATTCTCACAAATAGACTCAAAGCCATCCTTGCCAGTCTTCTTTCATCCTTGGTCATCTTATCCAAGATAACACCACTTTGGCTCAAGAAATTTTTCACAATATGAAAAAAATGAAATGCAAGATTGGCCATATGGCCATCAAAATTAACATGGTAAAGGCCTTCAATTCCATGGAATGGTCCTTCCTTCTTACTGATCTTCACCGAGCAAGCTTCAAACATCCATGGATCAATTGGATTACAGAGTGTATATCGTTTATTTCCTACTCCATCATTGTCAATGGCACCCCTCATGGATACTTTCAACCCACAAGGGGTCTTAGGCAAGGGGACCCCCTATCCCCCTTTCTCTTCATCCTTGGCACAGAAATTCTTTCTAGACTTCTCACCAAAAAGAAACAACTAAACTGCATAAGGGGCATCAAACACTCTAGAAATGGTCCCTCTATCTCTCACTTACTTTTTGCGGATGACTTGTTCCTCTTTGGATCAACTACTGATCAAAATGCCCAACACCTCTTCGAATGCCTTGATGTTTACAACTCTTAGTCATGTCAATGTATTAACAAGTGTAAATGATCGCTCCACTTCAGCAGGAACACTACTCCCGCTTCTATCAGTGAAGTCAAAAACTCCTTTAATTTCAGAGTTCCCCTCCCCCCACCCCCAATTCCAAATATCTATGGTTACCTCTCACAAATGGTGTTGACAAAAAAATTCCTCTCTAAAATAATGGAAAAAATTTTGGAATAAGCTCCAAGGTTGGAAAACAAAACTTCTTTCTCAAGCTGCCAAAACTGTTCTGATTAGATCGATTGCTAGTACAATCTCTTCTTATATCATGTCCTCAACACTCATCCCCAAAGCAATGGCAAAAAATATGGACTCCCTCTTTCACAGATTTGGTGAAGTTTTGAGGATAATGGCAGAAAGAAATTCACTCACAAATCTTGAAAGGCCATATGTTTACCAAAGTCCATGGGAGGACTTGGTCTCAAACGTATGGCCACTTTCAACTCAGCTCTTGTCACTAAATATGCTTGGTTTCTCCTTAATGGGACTAATAACCTCTGGAAGGATATCATCATAAAAAAAAATACTTGCATTCCAAAACCTTCTTGTAAGTTCTTCCAAAGACCACCGACTCTTGGTTCTGGAAAAATCTAATCAAACAAAGAGATTTTCTAAAGTCTAGTATCTGTTTTCAAGTCAACAATGGGATGTCTACTAAGGTATGAAATGACCCTTGGATACCCACTATCTCTTACTCCATACCTCAGCCAAACCTAAATAATACTATTCTAGACCACAATATAAAAGTCTCTGAGCTAACTTTAGAGGAACCAAGGCGTTAGAAGATGTTTCTTCTCAACACCATTTTCTCAAAAACTTCCTCAAGGGAAATTCAAAAGATTCCCTTGGCCAACTATAATTTCCACAATGTCCAAGATAAGATCATATGGCTACACCATTCTTCTAGAAATGTTTATATTAAATTAGCCTATGCAGCTCTTGTTATTGAAAATAACATTTCAAATCACAGTAATCTTCCCATTAATTGGAAGTGTTTATGGAAATTCAAAATGCAAGACAGGCTGAAATTATTCCTCTGGAAAACAAGCCATAACATTATTCCTACTAAATCTCTAATCAACAATGTCATCCACCTAGATGAGGATCAGCTTGCCTGCCCTTTATGCAAAACTAAACCAGAAGACTTCTGTCACCTCTTCCTCAACTGTATTTACTCTAGAATAGTGTGGAAAAAATCCAAATGGCTAATAGGCACCACTACCTTTGCAAAGCAACCATTCCCAAATTGGATTAAAAACATTGTTAACCCTTATAAGATTCTCCAAATACCAAAAGAAGAACATCAGTCCTTTCAAATCTTTGCAACAATTGCTATGGACAATCTTTGGTTTTTTAGAAACAAAACCGAGCATAATCATACCACTCCCTCTCCTTCTTTCTTTGTTGATTCAGTGAAAAAGGCTTCCAGGATCACTTAAATGCCTTGGAAACCAAAAACCAGCAAGTAGATACTAATGAAGAAATACATCCAGAAGGGTACCATCTCATCAGGTTTGACGTTGCAATTAGAAATCAAGATAGCACACTAGCATCTTTACGCTAGAAAGACTCCAGGGAAATCATATATGCAAAAACAGGTCTCATCAATAGTGTGAACCCAAATCTTGGGAAAGCAAATGCAGCTTTGATGGCCATAGAAGAAGCAAAAAGACAAGGCCTTGAAAAAATAATTGTAAAAGGGGACTCAAGCCCTACGATCCAAGCAATATCGAACCTCTTTCCTGTTTAGGATTGAACCGTGTGCTCTATCATCAACAAAATCAAACATCATCTACATCCCTTCAAAGAATGGAAGGTAAAAAAAATTCATTGATTGAAAAATCGATGTGCACACAACCTGAAGCAATGGGTAGCAATGATGCAGGCCTTTAGCAACATCCCCTTAATCCAAATCCCTTCTTATTTGCTGAATTTTCACAATACAAAAGACCCACCCTTTCAATATGTATAATTAATTACTCCTAACTTTGTATCTCTTCCTTTGGTTTTAATATATCAATGCAAAACTTGCTCAAAAAAAAAAAAAAAAAAAAAAAATTACAGCGAGAGTCCCAAGTAATGAGAATCATCATCTTCTTGATATTTATATGGCATCTTATATGGTAAGGGAAATGATATTCCATCGAAAAATCTTATCGAGGTTTTGTATTGATTGGTTTTTTTTGTTTTTATTTAATAATTAAAGAAAAAAATACAAGTGAGATACTAAATACTAAACTATCTTATCTCATCTAATTATTATAACATTTTCAAATTCTTATATAAAAAATAATAGACAATTAAACTTTTTCAAATTTTAAAATAAAATTAATATTAAAAAATTATATTATAATAACATTTTATTTAACTTTTAATAAAATATTTCATCCTATCTAAACTGTTTGATTGGCTAATCTTGACTACTTAACGCAGGTGGTAACGCGCTCACGATAGGAGGTTTTCATCCATGGAGCTGACCAATCAGCAATATATCTTTTGAGCAACCAACAATATATCCGAAAATGGGCTTTGCTAGATGCAGTCGGCAAATGCAGTCGGGATGCAAGCGTACAAACTCAAGAGGGGGGGTGAATTGAGTTGTATTAAAAAAATAACAATTATAAATCAAATATATAATATAAAATATAAACAAAATATGAAATAACAATAAATATAAAGAGTAAGGGTAAGAGAGAAGCAAACTCAGTATGTTAACGAGGTTTGGCCCCTTGAGGATTCCCAAATTCACTATTCAACCTCCTTCAGGTGGAGATAGAAACCTATTACACCTTTGAACAACACCGCTACAAAGGATCCGTGTAGAACACCATCTACACTTGCAATCACCTTACACGTGGTGATTCAACTATTCCCCGTGTAGAATACTTTCTACACACACAAGGGTTATACACACCCTTTTTCTGATACAAGAGCTGATAGTGGGTAGGTTATCAGAAAACACTCCTCAATGAGTGAAATAAGAACAATACAGCGTAAACTATATCTCTCAAAATGAACAAGGATTAAGGCTCAATGCTTAGAGAAGAGAGAATGAAAGCTTTGAATGAATGTTGTATGCTCTTGGTGTTGTGAATGTGAAGCTCTCAAATGATCTATTTATAGGTATATGAGACTTCATATTCAAATTTAAAAAGATTCACATGTCAAAGACAACATCATTCATTTTTTTCAAAAAATTCAAATAAAAGGTTCTTCTTTTTCAATTATCAAAGACAACATCATTTACTTTTTCAAAAAAATCAAACCTAATCTTTTACTTTTGGCATATGACAAAATGAGCACACTTTCCTTTTCAAAAAATTCAAACCTAATCTTTTACTTTTTGCATATGACAAAAGGAGCACACTTTCCTTTTCAAAAAATTCAAACCTAATCTTTTACTTTTTGTATAAGTCTAAAAGAGTATCAATCACTTTTGAAAATATTCAAATAAAACATGCACATGTGAAAGATGACAATCAATCATCTTTAATATTTTCAAAGTTCAACCCTTTAATCAAGGCATGCACATGAAAAAGATGACAATCAATCATCTTTCAAAATTTTCAAATTTAATTTTCAAAAATATTCATACACATGTGGAAAATGTATTTTAATGCTTTATGATAAAATATTAATTTTGAGCATTAATCCTAATTTCGAATTTTGAAGAGATTTACAACATTACTCTATAATTTTAATGTGAACTTGTTCCCTTCTTGCTCATGCTTGTTTCCTTGATGTTCTTGACTCCATTGTGTAGACAACTTGAGCTTGAGACTTCTTTATTCTTTGAATTCATTTGTTATCATCAAAATCCATGTGTAAATATATAATTACACAAAACTTGAAATCTTGGGTTCAACACACATAAACAACTACTCTTCCTTTCCTTGCTTCTAGAAACGACTTGGACTCTTGGGATTGAAGAAGATCTCAAGCTGAGAAGTGAGGTATCCCCAAGCTTCAACCTACTCATCAATAAGAAAACCATAGACTATGAAACCTAGCAGCAACAGCGGCGGCAGCACCCAAGCCTCTCGATTCAGCCCCCAAAACACTTTAAAATGAAGGTGTCTAGATTTGTAAGCCTCTTGGATAGAAAATACCCTCTTCTTTGCATAGAAAACTCCCCCAGCTCTGATCTTGCATTTTCCTTTTTTGCATTTTGCTTTTTTTCTTTTTCCTTTTTTTGCATTTTCCTCTTCTCTGCATAGCGAACCCAAATATTTTTTCACTATTTTCTATCTCATTGCATTTTCCTTTTTGTGAATTTCTTCTCTGCATATCGTTGGCGTCCATGTTGGCCAGAAAGACGTGAAGCTGTCACCAAAGGGCTTGAGGCTAAGTGGGCAGCTACTGGCTAGGGTTTGAGGACTGCATTATTTAGTCGGACAGGTTGACACCAATTAACAAACCCGTTATTTAGTCAGGTTGGAGGCCAGCTCAAGAAATAGCCCGATAAAAGTCGGGTCGATTCAGGTCATTCTAATCAGATTCATCAGGTGTTCGGGTCGCATACACACCCCTAGCCCTTGGCATCCTAAACTTAATTTTCCATAGTAAACCTATTCTCTACTGAAGTAGGTTTACTATCGCAAATTTAAGAAACATCCTCTTCATATTCTTATCGTTAATGTGATATCCCGTTTTTACGTGTATTTTTATTGAATGAGTGTTTTAATTTAATTAAAATATTGGTTCCTTCATTTAAATTATCGAATTTTAATTGAATTTATTTGGTTTTGAAATTTCTTTTCTAGAGCTTTCTTAATATTAATTATTGTTTTGAGTTTAAATTACTGTTTAATTTATTTTAGTTTTTTTTATTTAAAATTATGTTGTTAGTATTTACTAGTTATTTATTATATTTTAGTTAGATGTGGTGTTTAAATTATTTTATTCGATTTATAGCCTTTAAAGTTGTTTTCGTCGGATCAGTTTCTGGACTCCAGATGTGAGGATTGGACCTCATTTCTTTTCCCTATCTTTTCTTTTTCTCTCTTTCTTTTTCTCCTTTCTCTTTCTTTTCTCTTTTTCTTTCTTTTTTCTTCTCTTTTTCCTTCGGCTTTCTTCTCCCCATGCGCGCATCTCTCTCTCCTCCATTTTCGCTGTTTTCTTCAGCCGCCATTCGTTGGCACCATGACCTACACCACCCACCCAAATTTCTTCCCCTTCGACCGGTGATCATCCCCAACAAATTTCACCTCCATCCATGTCGCCAAGAGCCCCACCAATCCTCACGGTTTTTGAGCCGTTCCGCCGTCGTCGTTCCACCTTCAACCACCATCTCTTCACAGCTTTATCACTGACCTCTTATCATTCCAAACCACCCATTTCCAGCTCCGATTCGTCACCGGAGTAGCCTCCACGACCTCATTTTCTGTTTTGGGGTTTTTGGTCTTCTTCTGCCGTTTTCGCCGCCACCCACAGCCAACCCTCACTTCCACTAACTTCATAAACACCTCTAACCCATTTCCTATCAATCTCAAGCCTTGGTTCGTCCCCATTCAAAAGTGGGTATTTTACAACCCACGACCAGTGTTTTTACACTGTTACATTACTTTTTTATCGCCCTTTTTCAGCTCATTGATCATTCCAAAATTGTTATATAGCGCTGTAAGTATTTTTCAAACTTTATTTTAGATTTAAATATATTATTACTTTTACAATAATTTGTGACTGGTTGATTATTTCGGACTGAGTTCTAGAATTTGGGGGTCAGTTGGATTTGAGGATGGAGTTGTTTGGTTATTGTTGATGTTGAGTTTTGTTGGTTAATTTGTATCTTGATGTGTTTTGCAATTTGCATTGCATGGGGCATACATGTACATGTGTTAAATTGAGAAAACTGGATTTTCAGCTGTAAATGGATTTTCGGGTGCGTGTGTATCACGACCCCAAGCCGGGATGGGGCATTATCTCAATGGAGCTCTTCTGGTACTCGGGAGTGGATAATACTAAGTGACATCTTCTGGGTTGTCACTAAGCGACGACCGGATAGCACGATACGGTAATGCTGTCGTGTCGACTCTGTAGTCCCTCGGCTGGTGGGGACTAGAGGATGTTTGGTCTAAGTACGCGCTGGGCGTGAGACTGGGTATCGCTCGTTTAGATGTCACATGCAACGTCGTTACCTGCGGTGTGGCATATGAGCCAGAGTGTGCGGATGATCCCTAAGGGAGATCATGGTGCATGCATTAAATTGGAACTGGTTTTGGATATTGGATATGGGCCATTTTCTGAAAAAATAGTGAGATTTTGTAAGAGGATATTGTGATCCATTTCCTAGAAAAATTGTAGTTTTCTTGGTTTGGGTCATTATCTGAGATAATGGCAAGAACTTGTTTTAAAGGATATATTTTGGGCCAAAATGAGATTTTGGCATGTGTGGAAAAATGTAGATTTTGAGACATGTGCATTTGGCATCCTTTCATGCATATTGTTGAGTGTAATATTTTTTTATCTCGTGGTGTTTAGATTATTATTTACCTGCGGCACCATTTTGGCACCGTAGATTTTGATGCAGAGATTGAGGAAGAGGAGGTTGAGCCCGAGGAGTCGGCTCCGCCAAAGTATTGACTTGGAGTTGTTTTATATTAAAAATTATCTCTACTGGTTTTTATGTTATGTAATTTGGAATTGAAACAATGTTGAGACTTATAATATTTTATTATGTGTAATTTAAACGAGTTTGTATTTAAACAAAAATCCTGGTACCTATTTGTAGGACTTTTATTATCCACTGCATGGTTTTATTATATACTTGTTGCATGTACACACACTTGGTACTTGGCGATGGGATGCGTGACCCGTGTTGCCATTATTCCGACGCCTCGATTTCCACGTATCTGTACGTGGGAGTTGGGTGCGATACCCAGTCTGATAGAACACTGATATTAGACTTACGTATTTTCTTTAAAGTATTCTCCTAAGAATAGGATTGACTTAGGCATCGAAAGCTCCTCAGGCTACCGAGAGCCACTCATCTCCCTGTTGCAGGACACTGATCTAGCAAAAGCCCAAACTGCTAAGCAACTCAGCCCTTACGCGTACAAAACACGATGTTAACAAATACATTTTCATATATTGTTTTAGAATAATCGTGATATAGATATTTATATATATATATATATATATATATATATATATATCTAAATTATATTTCAAGTTACTTCAAAAACAAATTAATAATTTAGATTTTTCAGTAATAATTCTCAATCCCAAATCTTAAAATATATGTTTGAAACTAAAATAATAAAAAGTTACGATTCTTCATTAAGATGATTTGATGCGATTAGGAATTTGGAGAAAAGGATTATATTGATTATAAAATTAGAAATAATTTGCTTTCATCGTAGCCTATGTTGGTACGTGAAAAACAAATAAAAAATTACAATAACGTCCCAAATATTTGGTTTCGTCGGATTTGGGACATGATCTTTACGATATCTTGCATATCATGGCCCCTTTTTTTTTTTATTTGAAAAAGAAAAGCAGTTTTTTTGCACGTTAAAAATTTTATATATAATCATTTTTATATAATTTTTATATATTTTATTGATGTAATTAGTTATATTATTTTTTTTAATATTTAATTAATTACATTAGTGAAGTGATGTGAATATCATTGAAGTGTATAAAAAAATACGTAAAAGTAACTGTATATAAAATTTTTTATCAAGAAAAAAATTGTTTTTCTTTTACAAATAAAAAAAATAAAAAATAAAAAATAAAAAAAGAACATTATTTGCAAGATATCGAAAAGATCAAACGACAAGCGTGTCGCTAGTGTATCATTTGCAAGATCTTTCAACTACTTTTCTTTTGGATAACTACCAGTCGTCCATCAAATGGGGGCACAACCAACGAGTAGTTGACATTTTCCCAAGAGGATATCCCTCATGACTTATGAGGGTTATAAAACGATAATTTCTTGGCAACCTAAACCGTGAGGTACTACTGCTAGTACTGATCAATCTGTCTCTTAATTCGCCATGGAAAACCTGTTCTCTTACCTTGCTTTCTTCTTCTTCATTATTCTTATAATCAAACTTCTATACCACCGCAACCCTAATTTACCTCCAAGTCCATTTTCTCTCCCAATAATTGGCCACTTCCACCTCCTTAAACAACCTGTATTCAAAAGCCTAGAGACCCTATCCTTGAAATACGGTCCTGTCCTATTTCTTAAATTTGGTTCTCGGCCTGTACTCGTCGTATCTTCTCCTTCGGCTGTGGAAGAATGCTTAAGCAAGAACGACATCATATTTGCAAATCGTCCCCGCACCATGGCCGGTGATATTTTGACTTACAACTCAATTGTTCTAGCTTGGACTCCATATGGCCACTTGTGGAGGAACCTCCGACGCATCGTCAACCTCCAGATCTTCTCTAAGAAAAGCCTCCAAAACGTTTTCAACATCAGGGAAGAAGAAGTTTACTCCCTTCTTCGCATGGTGTTCAAAGTCTCGAAAGGAGATCCAAAAAAAGTAGAGTTCAGGTATTTTTCTTCACTTCTAATGTTCAATGTTATCATGAGAATGGTCACTGGAAAGCCATGTGTTGGAGAGGAAGCTGCAAGCACTGATCTGGGGAAGCAACAGCTCAAAGATATGAAGAGTATTATTTTTGCATTTTTGTCAATGAATATATGTGATCACTTTCCAATTTTGAGGTGGGTTGGTTATAAAGGGTTGGAAAAGAGTATGGTAGGGTTGCAATGGAAGAGGGATAGATTTTTGACCAACTTGATCGAAGAGATAAAGCAAATGAACACCAGTCATTCAGAAAATGAGAAGAGGACTCTCATTGAATCTCTATTGTCTCTTCATGAATCAGAAAGTGAATTTTATTCCGATGTTTTCGTCAAAAGCATCATTCTGGTGAGTGATAATATAAAATGAGATACCCTTACAATTTCTTTATGACTAGTGCGATCATGTCACTCCATTAAAAATAAATCTTAATATTACAAAATTATCCTTTATTTTATATAGAGTTGTAGAGAAGTTGTAAAATAGTTATAAGTGAGTATTTTTCATTTCTGAAGTAAATCTTCGACCACATAACATGTTGCATTTTCTATAAGCTAATTATGTAAAGAAAATATTAAAGCCCTCATATTAAAAACTCCTCTAACTGATAGACTAAAATATCTACAAGTTTGGTAAAGAACACGTAGTTTTTTAGTGAGAAACATATACGCATCAATTAGATCATGTATATTAATAAATTTTCTTGTGATAGGGCCTTTAAAGCACTACTTAGATCTGGTTTCTAACTTTGCTAGAACATTTAATGCTTCAGGTGATGTTCACCGCAGGAACAGATACAACAGCTACAACCATGGAGTGGGCAATGTCACTTTTGCTAAATCATCCAGAGGTATTGCAAAAGGTTAAAGCGGAGATTGTAAACCAAGTTGGGCATGGGCGCTTGCTGAAAGACTCTGATCTTGACAAGCTTCCCTATCTTCGTTCTGTGGTCAACGAGACACTTAGACTCTATCCTCCAACGCCACTTTTATTACCTCATTGTTCTGCAGAAGATTGCACCGTTGGGGGTTATACAGTACCAAAAGGGACAACACTATTGGTGAATGCATGGGCTGTGCATCGGGATCCCAAGCAATGGGAGGAGCCCAACAGCTTTAAGCCAGAGAGATTTGAAGGATTTAGCGGAGAAAGAGAGGGTTTCAGATTCTTTCCATTTGGGATTGGGAGGAGGGCATGTCCCGGTGCTGGTTTGGGCCAACGGGTAATTTTACTTGCCCTTGGTGCACTCATTCAGTGCTTTGACTGGGAAAGGCTTGACAAGGAGATGGTGGACATGAACCTAGCTTCAGGATATCTTGTGTCAAAGGCAAAGCCTTTAGAGGCTCTTTGTAGTCCCCTCCATTCCATGGAAAACCTTCTCTTTCACCATTGATTACTTCTGCGTGTAATTACTTGTGCTTAAACTATTTAGCTTTTGTGTAGAGTTCCTTCGTTACAACCTCCCAACTCAAAAAATAAAACTTGGGTGTTTGGGGAATGAAATGAAATAAGAAATTTGTGAATAGTAGTAAAATGGTTTATGAATATTAGTAATAATATTTGAGTTACGATATTTTATGAGATTTTGAAAAGAGTCATGCTACATCACCCAAGGGATATAGCCCAAATTGCCACCGAACAAGGCAAAAAGAAAAATTATTCATTTTTTTTATATTCTTAAGTTTAAAAAAAAAAATTCACAACATCACTAAAAAGCACTTTCTTAATCATTAAAGAAAAAAAAGGTTTCGGGACACGTTTTGGATCCCAAATTCGGGACCTAAAGTATTTCTCTTTTGAAAAAAATAAAGAGAAAGTTGAATAAAGTTATTATAAAATTAAAATATTATAATGATTTTATGAGAGTTTATTATTATTTTTGTTTTGAAATTTAAAAAAATTGAATTATTTTTTATGTTTTATTTAAAATTTTGAGAAAAATGTACCCCATCAATTCTTCCGTGTCATATGGTACGTTTGATAGAGATATGTGTTTGGTTTTTAGAATTTTGAAGTTTCATTGTCTGCAACAGGAGGTGTTTCTTTGCACTTTGGGGTAGTATCAGAATTTCAATAATTAATGGCTGCCATTTGTGGGTTTTTTTGTCTGGGAATCGAAGTGGGTTAGGGGTGCTACCCGCACCATACGGTGCGGGGTAGCCCCCCCCCCCCCCCCCCCACCCCCGCATGGGGCGGATGGGGAAAATCCACCCCGTCCCCCGCCTCCGGTGTGCGGGGGCGGGGTACCCCGTCCCGCATGACGGGGTACGGGGTGGGGGGCCAGTCCGTCCGGCCCCCCGCACCCCCCTTCTGGGCCTTGGGCCCAGAGGCAATTTCTGGGCCATTTTGGGCCCAGAAATCTCAGCAATGGGCCATTTTGGGCCCATAAAATTATAAGTAAAAAAGAAAAAAAAAATTTCCGAAATTTAAAAGAAAAAAAAAAGTGTTATGTCTAAGAGTCTAATACGTAATAAACTAATAATAATAACTAAACTATTACAAAATTGAAAGGCTAAACAATTACAAAATTACAAACATAAAAGTGTCCAAAGGACATTGTATCAATATTACAAATTATTGAATACAAAATTTTTACAAATCATTAAAAATTGATCGTTCTAAAGAGGCTTGTCAGCTGTGGCTTGTCTTTGAGTCAAGAGGTGTGACAGTTGGGGCGGCCCGGGCTTGAACACATTTTTATGTTGCAGAGGTGTTAGACGTCTCATGTGTTACTACAAAAATTAATATTAAAATTAATAACGATGAAATGGAAATGAATATAAAAAAATTAAAATAATAAAATAAAAAATAATTACCAGGTGGTCCAAATCCAGACTGATCACCACCCTCATCGGTCTCCTTAAAATCTAAAATATCCGGAACATGAATATCTTTTCCTATCGTCCAACTCTGTGTGCATATCAATGCCTCTACAGTTGTAGGAGACAATGAACTACGGAAAGGATCCAATATACGACCTCCGGTACTAAAGGCTGACTCTGAGGCAACGGTGCTAATAGGGATGGCCAAAATACAGCGGGCAATCTCAGAAATGATGGGATATTTCTTTGAGGCATTCTTCCACCATCCTAATATATCGAAATGATCATCATCATCTTGGACCATATCCGCTGACAAATAGTTGTCTAACTCAGAAACGACCTCCGTAGATTGATGGACTAGTGTGGGATTCTGTGCGAGGGTCTTAGTCCACGGCATTCTGCGCTTCTTTGTAGGAGGCCCGGTCACGATGTCTGTAGAAGGAGTTGGGGTCGGTGTATGTGTCTTCGATGTAGTACCACCCTTAATTGCCATAAACTCGTCATACAATTTTTTCAGGGTATCTCGGGCCAATTCACCAATAATGTCAGTCCATACCTGATCGTGAACAAGTCCCAACCCATATAACAAGCCTGAAACTTTCAGACGGGGATCAAGAATAACAGCCACATATAAGAAAATATTCATTCTAGTCAAATCTCCCCAATACTTGTCATATTTTAGCATCATGGAACTTGCCATCCCCCTCATCCTTTCATTGGAACCCCTACGCATATCTTCTAATTCTTCTTTTACCCTACATATTTGTTGACAAAACCCATGGGATGTAGGGTACAAAGAACCAGATATATTCAACGTGACATCATAAAATAATCCAAGAAAATCAACGAAAGTAGAAACTACCACCCAATCATTATCATTAGGCTTTCGTGATCCTCCGTGCTCATCAAAGTATTTGACATATTGGATGTCTTCATCACCCAATAATTGAAAGGCTGCCTTATATTCCTGGGCCGCCTCCAACATCAAGAAGGTTGAGTTCCATCTAGTAGGAACGTCAGTACAAAGACCCTTCTTCGATGTTATGCCCGCAGCCTTTGCAGCAACTTTGAATTTCTCCAATCTTGAAGGAGAAGACCTCACCCATTTCACAGCCATTCTAACTCGGGCAACCGAGTCATCAACATCTTTCAACCCCTCAGTCACAATTAAATTCAAAATATGTTCAGCACATCTAACATGCAAGTATTCACCACCCAAGAATGTCTTATTTGCATCTTTAAGATAATTCTTTAGATATCCCAATGCGACATCATTAGATGACGCATTATCAACTGACATAGACAAAACATTTTCCAACCCCCACTCCTTTATTGCGGCCTCCAATGCCTTCCCAATCGTCTCACCCTTATGATCAGTTATTTGACAAAATTTAATAATCTTTTTGTGCAGAACCCAATCAGCATCAACAAAATGCACAGTCAACGACATGTAATTCATATTTTGGATAGAAGTCCAAGTATTGGTAGTGAGGCAAACTACCAAACCCGCGAGTTGGCCCCTCAAAACATCTTTATCACGAAGGTACATCTTCTTAATATCCTTTGCCACGGTGTGACGAGAAGGAAGTACAAATCTGGGTTCCAACTCTTGGACAAATTCTTGGAACCCTTTACCCTCCACAAACTGAAAAGGCAGCTCGTCCATGATAATCATACGAGCTAACTTCCTTCTATACTCATCGGGGTTATACTTCGTATACCCCTTCAATGTTGGCCCCCCGGCCCCACTACTCCCATCAGCCATTTTAATATCTAGTCTAGATTGGCCCTTCTCTACTAAGGATTTTAATATTGGACTCTTCTTGCATTGTTCCTCTAGATGGACCTTCAGCTGGGATGTACCATGTTTCCTATAGTGACATCCATACATTTTCCCACAGTGATTACATTTAGCTTGTGGGTTGTTGGGGTCCCCACCCTCTAGTTTGGTAAAGTGTTGCCAAACTATAGATACAGGTTTCTTGCCCTGTGTGGGCTTCGGAGCAGGGCAAGGTGTACTCGTTATAGGGGTAGGAGTAGGGTTAGTTTCTGGGGTAGGGGTGTTGGCTGGAGAAGGCGAGCTATCACTGAAATCCGAAGACATTCCTGATTTTCCAACAAAAAAAAAAAAAAAAATTCAAAGTACAATCCAACACAATCAGCAAAAACTACATTCATAACTATTATTGATGTATTAAGTACTTTTTATATATAATGATGATAATATGAATGGCTACACTATAATAAGTTTTTACACCTCATATAAGCAATTCCAAATAATTTGATTAGGAAGAGTCGAAGAGAGATGCTTCATATTTTTAATAGGCATTATTTTAATAGGCCACTTTAATAGGCATTATTTTAATAGGCCACTTTAAAATAGGCATTATTTTAATAGGCCACTTTAAAATACATTTTTTAATAGGCATTATATTCTTCTCTCTTTTCTCTTTTTGATTTTATATAATTTTCAAATTGATTTTTTTTAAACAATTTTAATTATCTAATAGTTATAATTATTTAAAACTTTTAAATAAAACAAAAAGTGCTTGATAATATGCTTCATAGTTTTGTTCTCTCATTTTTACTTTTCATATATTTAATTTTCTAAAATTCATTTCTTAATAGTTACTGACATTAATATTAGTATATTGGTATATTTTTTAATTTTTTAAAATCTTGAAAGATGTTTAAAAAATATGAAAATGAGATATATGTTAAAAAAAATAGTTTATTTACCACATGACAAAAGAAATAATAATTTATGACAGAAAAATATATATTTTTCCGAAATTTACTATCTTACTAAAAAAACTATCTTATTAAATTTTCACTTTAATAAGAAAATTTATTTTAAATATTATAATATTTTCATCTCTTAATTTTTGTCCAATCATTTATCTCTATTCCAACGTCTAAAAAATATAAAAATAAAAGCAACATTCATAACAAGTAACAACTCAAAAAATGCAACTCTGATAAAAATACATTTAAAACCTTTCAATTAGAATATATAAACTTCGTGACTTTTTTTTTAATGAAAATTTAATTTTGATTTAGGGGTTTCAACCCCTAAATCAAATTAGGGTTTCGGATTGGAACCCCAATCCGAAACCCTAAATTGATTTAGGTTTCAACCCCTAAATCAAATTAGGGTTTCGGATTGGAACCCCAATCCGAAACCCTAAATTGATAGGGGTTTCAACCCCTAATTCAAAATTAGGGTTTCAGATTGGAACTCCAATCCGAAACCCTAAATTGATTTAGGTTTCAACCCCTAAATCAAATTAGGGTTTCGGATTGGAACCCCAATCCGAAACCCTAACCCCTAAATTGATTTAGGGGTTTCAATCATGAAACCCCTAAATCAATTTAGGGGTCCGAATCACAATGAAATTAACAAAAAAAAAAAAAATCCATTCAATCGGGAATCCAAACAATCACACAATCCGAAGACATCCACAGCACACAATCCAAACAATCCCATCCTCCATCTCCGATTCAACCCCATCCTACCTCCAATCTCCGATCAAAACTAAAAAATAAATAAAAAATAATAACCAAACGGAGAAAATCAAAAGGGGAGGAGAAATGTTACCGTGCGGCGTGCGGCGTGCGTCCGGCCTCGTGCGTCGTGCGAGAGAGAGGAATGATGGAATACGTGCAGCGGCCGGACTGGTTGCCGGTGGGAGGAGGGAACACCGAATGGATTAGGCCGAAGGGGGTGAAGCCGTGAAGGGACTCGGGAGGGGAGGGGAATCAGGGGATCGGGGGGGGGGGGGGGGGGGGTTGGGTTATGGGTTAGGGTATTTAGAGAAACGGCGCCGTTTTGTGGTGGACAAAACGGCGCCGTTTCAATTAGTGGGTTAATAATAAAACCCACTAATTGAAACGGCGTCGTTTCTCTTATATAACTTATATATATATAATATATAATATATTATATATTTATATTATATATATAGGTGCGGGGCGGGGGAAACACGGACCGAGGGGGGGTCCGTTTCCGTCCCCCGCCTCCGCTGGGGGTTGGGATACGGGCCGGGGCCCCCTGCCCCGGCCCTAACGGTGCGGGGCGCCCCGCCCCGCCCTATGCGGGGGCGGGGCGAACGGGGCGGGGCAACGGGTTCCGGGGCCCCGCTGCCCACCCCTAAAGTGGGTATGCATGGGGCCGAGCTTGCTGAGTGCGTGGTGGGTGAATGCTGAGGCCGGGATGGCCGATTGAAAAAGGCTACGGATGTGTTCCAAGTTTCCAATTCCAAGCAAATAAATAATTCTGAAGTAGCCTTGAGTGCAGAAATAGAGTTTTTATATCCACGCTAAGAGTTTCATAAGCTGATGACAAATAAAAAATTTGAATTTGAAACCCTACCCATTGTATAGAAAAAAAGAGTACTCATATTCACATTCTATTATAAAATGTCGTGTCAATGAAGATTAATATTTTTAACGACAATTTTAACTACATGACATGATTATAGAATGTGAGTACTACATTATCTTTGCTTTTAAAGTACCTAATTAATAATAGACATGACATGTCAATTAGATTCAAATGTCGTGATTCGAATCACTAGTCACCATTAAGATTAGTAAGCTAAAAAGCGCAAGGGTTGGTTTTTATTAGAAAGCGAAGCCTTACTCCTCAAATTATGCTATTCTCGATCTCTCTGTTGACCGAATACATTTATGGTTTGACTACAATTTTCTAGTTGATTTTTTTCTTCTTTTTATCTTTTCTTGTTCTTTCCTTATTCTAGTCATTTTACTTGTACTCATTTTTTTTTTTAATAATTCATCACATTTTTCTAATTGATAGCTATTATCGATATTTTATCTACATTGTGACACTACATAATTAATTTATAATACATACACTACGTAAAAACAATCGGTGCAAACACAAAATCTTGTAATAAGTTTTCATTACAAACCCTTACCAACAAAAGGGAAAGAGAAATTATATTTGCAGTATTAGAAAATGTAAGTTCTACAAATTCTCTTTAAAAAAAATGAGTAAATTTAAGATCTATATAACAAAAGTTATTATTTGTTAAGGAGTGCGTGAGTCTTTCACACCTTAAGACTATATCTAATATTACTAAAATAATAAAGGAAAAAACAAAAGGAAAATGTGAAGTTTATAATAAATAGTAAATTACAATATTACATGGAAGAAAAGTGAAGTTTGTGATAGTAAATGACACTATTACGCATAGAGGAATTCAAGAAAAAAGAAAATATGACAACTAGCATAGAAAACTTACTTTTGTACAATGGTCTCAAAAAAATTAATAAGAGTTTGTCTAATCGGTAGGGTTGCAAACAAACCGAATCAAATCAAATTCGAATAAGAGTACTCGAGCTCGATTAACATATTTATTGGTTCGAACTCGACTTAAACTTGAATATTCTTACTCAAACTCGGTTTGTTAACAATTAATGTTATCCGAATTTAACTCAAGGTCAACTAAAATTAATCAAACGACTCGAGCTCCAGTTTTTTATTTTGAAATTTTTAATCTTATCTTGTAATTAATAAAAAAAACAAATTAATTTTACAAAAAAAAAAAAAATCAAACCATTTAACTATTCAACTAAATAATTTTGATTCAAAGTTCTTATGGTATAACTTTTTTTATAAAAATAACTTATAGTTATAAATTAAAAAAATAATACACAAGATAAATGTAATAAACTAAACTATTTATTACAGATAGATAATATAATAAATCAATAGTTATAGTTGTATGATATATTATTATACAAATTATCATATACCCATTTTAAGAACATAACATATCCATATTAAATAAAGTAAACTATAAATAAATTAATAATATATAATTAAGTATATAAAATATAACTAACATGTAATATATATATAACACATATATATATAAAACATATTACACGCTTCAAAACGAGCTCAAACAAGTCAAACCGAACTTATACGAGTTTTGTTTACGAGTCTAAACCGAATCGAGTCAAGTTTATATGAGTTTTGCTTATTTAATATTTGAACATATATTTATATTTATGAACATGTCATTTATTAAGTGAACTGAGTTCAAACCGAGTATATACGAGCAGAACTCGAACTCTTCACGAGCTACTTGTTCATTTGTAGCCCTGCCACTCGGTAATCAAAGTTGAGATAGCATGTCTTTCGTGGACCGGCGTAGACTACATACAGCCTCCAAAGGCTTAGCCTTCGACAGAACAAACCCTGAAACAGAGCTCATGTCCACCATCTCTTTATCAAGCCTTTCCCAATCAAAGCACTGAATGAGTGCACCCAATGCCAAAGAAATTGTTCTCAGGGCCATGCCGGAACCGGGGCAGGCTCTCCTCCCTACTCCGAACGGGATGAATTTGAAAGTCTCTCTTTCTCCTAGGAATATTCCTTCAAATCTCTCTGGCTTGAACCTTTCGGGCTCCTCCCAGAGTTTGGGATCTCTATTTATGAGCCATGCATTCACGACCAAAATCGTCCCTCGGGATATCTGAAATCCCCCCACAGTGCAATCTTCTGCAGAAAAATGAGGCAATAGAAGTGGAACTGGGGGATAGAGTCTGAGGCTCTCATTGATGACGCAACGAAGATAAGGAAGCTTGGAAAGATCTGAGTCATTCAACAAGCGCTCATGCCCAACCTGGTCGTCGATCTCTGCTTTAAGCTTCTGCAGTACCTTGGGATGATTCAGCAGAAGTGCCATTGCCCACTCCATGGCTGTTGCTGTTGTATCCGTTCCCGCAACAAACATCATCTGAAAGTAAAAGTAAAATTCTAATCACCCACCCTTGCTTTCTCGATGTTAGAAAGTAGTTCAAGTACTTCAAAGGCAGCACCGCAAAGCTAAAAGTTACATCTCCAGAAAAGAAAATCTTAGCGATAGAAATTACAAAGGAATCTTGGGAATGAGGGATACCGTGTTCTATACTTTGTATGGATACATGAACGGGAAACAATAATTTAGACTTTCCAAAATTCATATGTAAAGAAGATGCTTGGAATTTGAAACTTTCCTGTAAAACTGCATCGCTACATGGTGTTCGACAGGGACTTTGAAAGGTTTGCTCTGTAGTTTCTTTACTAAACAGGACAGAGAAGAGAATAGGATTGAAAATAAAGAAAGACAATCCATATATATTGATCTTTTTATCTCACCAAACAGATTCCCATTTAGATCTATACAAAAAAACACAATAAATGTCTTTAAAGCAAATGGATTTAGAATTAGAGCAGCTTTATGCCAAGAAAAATACTATTCTAAAGTCCATATGTAGAACGCACCTACTAAATTGCTTATATATCATAATTTTATTTGTAAAATAAATCTTAAAATTTAAATTTTATAAATCAAATTTTAATGTTCAAGTGAGGTGGATGATGTACTCCGAAAGCTGGGGCTTAGATTCTGTCATGATACTTGACAGATACTTGAAAAGTTTGAGATTAAAAAGCAGAGGATAGTGAAGTTTCAGGGGAAAATGATGAAGCAACAAACACAGCCACTTACCAAGGGAGTGATTAGAAACACAATTAAGAAGTAATGGAAAAGATTTTTATGATCACTTACCAAAATGATGCTTTTGACGACATCATCTGAACAGAATTCAGGATCTGATTCATGAATAGACAGCAAAGTTTCAATCAGAGTCTTCTTCTTTTCCTCGTCCATTACGGTAGTGGTATTCAAAGAACTGGTTTTCTCCCGCTTAATCTCTTGTACCAAACCCGTCAGCCACTCATCCCTTCTCCCCCTCAAACTAATTATGCCTTTCTCTATCCCTTTGTAACCAACCCACCTCAAAACCGGAAAGAAATCGCATACATTCATTGACAAGCTTGCAAAGTAAGTATCCTTCATATCTTGGAGATGTTTCTTTCCCGCATCCGTGATTGCAGCCTCTTCTCCAACGCATGGCTTTCCAGTGAGTATCCTCATCATTATATTGAACGTCAGAAGAGAGCACAGATACCGAAACTCCACTTTTTGAGGTTCTTCTCCATTTGACAGTTTGAGCAATTGGCGAATAAGGGAGTAAACTTCTTCCTGTCGAATGATGGAAAATTTTTGGAGGCTGTTATTTGAGAAGATCTCAAGGTTCACCAGGCGTCGAAGGTTCTTCCAAAAGTGGCCATATGGAGCCCAAACTGGATTGGTGAAGTTGTAAGTAAAATGTTCGCCCGCTATGGTGTTGGGACGATTTGCAAATATTATGTCATTCTTGGTGAAACACTCTTCAACGGCAGAGGCAGAAGATACGACAAGGATAGATCGGGAACCCAACTTCAGAGATAGGATTGGACCATATTGTAGCGATAGGGTCTGAAGTGCTTGGTAGATGGGTTGTTTAAGAAGGTGGAAATGGCCGATTAATGGAAGAGAAAATGGACTAGGCGGCAGATTTTGGTTGCGGCGGTATAGAAGTTTGAGGATGAATATGGTGGAGAGGAAGAAAGCTATGTAAAAGTACAAGTTTTCCATTGCCAAGGAATCAAATGGGTTCGTCAACGAGGGAGGGGAGAGAGATCATCTTGATACTGAACTGAGGTTGAAGAGAGAGAGGATAGTTGTGTTTGTCCTCACACTCGTTGTCTTCAGTCAACCAGCCAGTTATTCTCCTTCGACTTTTGCTACCTACAAGTAAAATTGTGTATTAATCTGTATATCAATATTCATTCCTTCATACTTAAAATTTAAATTAATATTGTTCTTAATAAAATTTACTTTTTAACCAATTATAATAAATTAATATACATATTAATGCATAATTATACTTACAACTACATCTTTCCTCCTTTTTTTTATCTTTGAAAATGATTTCGAGCTTAGTGAAAGGATAATGAAAGTCACTATCCATGTATTATTTTTATGAGAAAATTATTTGTAGTCCTTGAGTGAAAGACACAATATGTAGTTCTATTGAAGAATGAGGATAAAATAAGAAAATTATCATTATAAAAAAAATATTATTATAATTTTAAAAAATTTTTACTCATTATTATATGGACTTGCATGAACAGTGTGATGACCCGCTTTTGAGTGTATTTTCACTGAAATAATTGTTTTTATTTTAATTAATATATTAGTTATTTATTTTAATTTATTTGCGTTTTAAAATTAGGTTTTAATTTAATTTAATTTATTTGAGGCTGTGTTTTATTTCTTTAAGTTGTTTTGTGGTTTTAATCTTTTGGCGGTTTGTTTCGTTTTCCCGGAGTGAGGACTGGACCTCATCTCTTTTCACATCTTTTTTCCTTTTTCTCTTTTTTCTTTTTCTTTTTCCCTTCTTTTCTTTTTTTCCTTCTTTTTCTTTTTTTTCTTTTTTCTTTTCCCTCTTCTCTCTCCCCGATCCGGACCCCCCCGTGCTCTCTCTCTCTCTCTCCTCCCTCTCCCTCACGCCGGCGTCACCTTCTCCAGCCCCTACCGCCGCCGTCCGGCCACCGTTCGGCCTCCCACCGGTCCCATTCTCTTCTTCTCCCTCCGGTGCACCATCCCTCCAAAACCCACCCCCAACCGGCCGGCCGTTTGGCCGGAAAAGCTCCAAGAAGGGCGCACGGATTTTGCTCCGATCCGCCGCCGTCGCTCCACCTCCGGCCACCATTTCTTCACCACTTCATCACCGACTCCTTGCCGTCCTAACCCACCCATTTCCGGCCTCCAACGACCACCGGAACAGCTCCTACGAGCTTAGTTTCCGTTTTGGGTAATCCGGCCATTTCCGGCCATTCTGCCGCCACCCACGGCCAACCACCACTTCCAATAGCTTCACAACCATTCCTAGACCATTCCCTATCAATCTCGTGTCCTAGTTTGTCCCCGTTCAAAAGTGGGTTTTTCAGACCCACGGCCACAGTGAATTTTCACTGTGACGTTGCTTTTCCGGCGCCGTTTGCAACGCCGCTTGCTTTCTAAAATTGCCGTATAGCGCTGTAAGTATTTTCCAAACCCTATTTTCAGATTTTAATATATATTGCTCATTCAATTTATTTACTGTTGTTGGTTGTTGATTCCGGACTGAGTCCGAGGAGTTTCGGGGGTCGGATGGGTGGAGGACGGAGTTGTCTGTTTAATTGATTTATGTTGGTTGGTTATTTTATTATGCATTGATATGGCATTTCATGGTGCATGCACGTGTGTTTTTGTTCATGTGTGAAAAGCTTGTGTATTGGCGTAAGTGTATTACGGGTGCGTGTGTATCAGGAGCCCAAGCCGGGATGGGTTATTATCTCGGTGGAGCTCCTCTGGTCACTCGAGAGCGGAATAAACTGAGTGATGTCCCCTGAGTTGTCGAGAGAGATGACGGGAGCAGGGCTAGGGGATGCTTGGCTACGAACGCGCCGGGCGTGGAACCGGGCATCGCCCTACTCACCGACTCCGTGGCCCTTCGCTGGCGAGGGCTAGAGGATGCTTGGCTACGCACGCGCGGGGCGCGGAACTGGGCATCGCTTGTTAGGTGTCACATGCGTGGTGGTACTCTGCGGTGTGACACTGGAGCCAGGATGTGCGGATGACCCCTAGGGGAGGTCATGGTGCATACAGTTAAAAATTGGATAATGGTTTATGAGGCCAAATGGGACTTTTGGCGTGGGCCAGATGGACTTCTGGCGAGATATTGGGCCGGATGGACTTCTGGCGAGATATTGGGCCAAATGGACTTTTGGCGGCCAAATGTGACTTTTGGCGTGTTTTTCGGAAAGGATGTGTTTTGGGGCCAAAAGGGTTTTTTGGCGTGTGTGGAAAACTTGTGTTTTTGGGCTTTGTGCATTGGGCATGGTTCATGCATATTGTTTGAGTTTTATGTGTTTTTATCTGGTAGTGTTTGGGTTTTACTTACCTGCGGTACCATTCGTGGTTCCGTAGCTTTTGGTGCAGAGTTAGAGGACGAAGAGGAGGAGGCTGAGCCCGAGGATGCGGCTCCGCCGGGTTGCTGATGCTATCTTTTTGTTTGTTAAAACTGTATTTGCGTTTTGTAATATTTTATCTATGTATGTTTTAAACAGCTTGTATTAAGTTAAGAAAAATTCTGGTACTTAGTTATGACTTTCGTTATCCGCTGCGTGTTTTTCTGTACACATCTGTTGCCTTGCACACACTCGGCACCCGCCGATGGGATGGTGACCCGGGTTGTCACCATCCGGACGTCTCAATTTCCCCGTGTTCGGGCGTGGGGATTTTGGGGGCGTTACAGGTGGTATCAGAGCGGTTTGGCTCTGGGTAAAACCACATGTCCCGTAGGTAGTACCAGAATGTTTTTAAAGTTGTGTTTTGAAAATTATGTTAAGTATAGTTGTTTTATTTGTTTTATTTGTGTGAGCTTGTTTGTTTGTTTTTATTTATTTAGTTATGTTTTGGCATGCTGGTTTCTTTTGTTTCTTGCTGTGTAGTGCTGTTTTTGTTTTTTGTTGGTTTTATGATGGTTTTATTTGTTTTCTTAAAGGAGGGTCAAGAGTAGTGTTGTGACAGGAATATGGGGAGACCAGGGAGACCAAGGAAAAATACTCAGGAACCGCAGGAAAATACCTCCAGAGATGACTCCATAGCCGAAGCAATTCGGCAGATGACGGAGTTTATGCAACAGAGTGCGAGGTCCCAACAGGCAGGGCCTTGGGCACCACAAGGACCTTGGCCACCACAAGGGGGTCCTTGGCCACCATCAGGAGGGCCTTGTCCACCATCAGGAGGGCCTTATCCACCGTCAGGAGAGCCTTGTCCGCAACAAGGAGGGTATTGGCCACAACCAGGAGGTCCCTGGCCATATCAGGGAGGGCCTTGGATGTATCCAGGAGGGTCTAGTAGCATGGTGCAAGCCGGATGCACCTATGAGCGCTTCTTGGCGCATCGAAACCCACACTTCACTGGAAACGAGGATCCAATTCAGGCTGGAAAATGGATCAAGGATCTGGAGAAGACTTTTGAGGTGTGTGGGTGCACTGAGGCACAGCAAGTACTTTACGCCAGCTACCTCTTGCAAGGTACCGCTTCCGATTGGTGGGATACCAAAAGGGTGCTATTGGAATCTGAACTGGGATCTTTCGCTGCAGTGACCTGGCAGCGTTTCAAGAAAGAGTTCAATGACCGCTTCTTTCCCGCATCGGTAAGGAAGCAAAAGGCAAGAGAGTTCTCCAATCTGGTCCAAGGGGGCGCGACAGTGGAGCTGTACGCCCGGAGGTTCATAGAACTAGAGCGGTTTGCTCCTCACCTTGTCGCCACTGAGGAGATGCGAGCAGATCGTTTCCAGGAGGGGCTGCGTCAGGACATACGCCGTATGGTGGTCAGCCATCGGATATCCACTTTTCAGGAGTTAGTGGATGTGGCCACCCTTATAGAGAGGGAAAATAATCTGAGTATGGGCCCCCCTTCAGGACAAAAGAGGCGGAGTTTTTCTGGTGAAGGAAGCAGCTCGGGTTCGCCTCAGAAGTTTGTTCAGCGGACCGGAACCCGATCTCAAGCATCCTCAAGTGTTCGCATGGGAGGACGTATGCCTGTTTGTGGGGTTTGTAATAGAGCTCATGAGGGCGAGTGTCGAACTAGTAGCGGACCCCAGTGTTATCAGTGCGGCCAAGTGGGGTATATTGCTCGGGATTGCCCCGTTAGAGCTCAAGGAAGCCGTGGAGGTAGACACGGTGGAAGAACCAACCCGAGACAAGCAGTGCAAGCCCGGGTTTATGCTGTCACACCCGGAGAGGTGGATGATGAGGCACCAGCGACCCATGATGCTGGAGTAATCACAGGTATGGATTAATTTAATTTTTAAGTTGGATTTAATTTTTGGTGCATTTGGTTTCTTCGTTGTTTTTTTTTTGGATTTCATGGGTTGTGTGTTTGGTTCAGGAAGAGTCCGTTTGTATGAGTTTTATGCTTGTACTTTGTTTGATTCCGGTGCTTCACGATCGTTTGTGTCTTCCACGTTTGCTCGGGTGTGTAACTTGGTCACGGAACCGTTGCCGAAGGCTATGGTAGTGGCTCTACCCGATGGCGAGATGGTGTGGTGTTCTAAGGTTGCTTTGGGATGCCCGTTAAATTTTGAGGGAAGATTCTTGGATGCAGATTTGGTGGTGTTCAAGCTGTTGGGTTTTGATATTATCCTCGGAATGGATTGGCTATACCGATATTCTGCGAGTATTAATTGCAGAAGTCGGATAATTAGCTTTCAGCTTCCAGATGGTGATTGTCTGGAATTTGCGGGGAGTAGATTAAAAGAAAAGCCAATGATTATATCGGCGATTCAGGCAAGACGAGAGATTGCATGGGGAGCGGATGCATTCTTGGTGCAGATGGTGTCCACGCCGTCTGAGAAGAAGTCTTTGGCAGACATTCCAGTTGTGGAAGAGTTCCCCGATGTGTTTGTGGATGACTTGCCCGGACTACCCCCTGTTCGGGAGATGGAGCTTGTCATAGACTTGGAACCTGGAGCGGCTCCTGTGCATAAAGCTCCTTATCGCATGGCACCGGCTGAATTGAAAGAGTTGAAGACTCAGTTGCAAGAACTGGTAGCGAAGGGATTTATTCAGCCTAGTACGTCGCCGTGGGGTGCACCAGTTTTATTTGTTAAGAAGAAAGATGGAACGCTCCGTATGTGCATTGACTATCGGGAATTGAACAAGGTGACCATAAAAAATAAATACCCTCTCCCGCGGATTGATGATTTGTTTGACCAGCTTTAAGGAGCAGCCGTGTTCTCTAAGATTGATCTGAGGTCGGGATACTACCAGCTGAGAATCAGAGACCAGGATGTGCCTAAAACTGCTTTCAGGTCGAGGTATGGGCATTATGAATTTAAGGTGATGTCGTTTGGGTTAGCTAATGCCCCTGCAGCGTTCATGGATTTGATGAATAGGGTGTTTCAACCTTACCTGGATTCCTTTGTGGTAGTATTTATCGATGATATACTGATTTATTCCCGAGATGTTGAAGAGCATGTGTATCATCTTAGTCTGGTACTTGAGAGATTGAGAGAACACCAGCTATACGCCAAGCTTAGCAAGTGTGAGTTCTGGTTGGAAGAAGTTAAATTTCTTGGGCATGTAATTTCCCGGGGCGGAGTGGCAGTTGATCCTAGTAAGGTAGAAGCCATTTTGTCATGGTCACGCCCAACTACAGTACTCGAGATCAGGAGTTTCTTGGGACTCGCCGGTTACTACCGAAGATTTGTAGGGGGTTTTGCTCGCCTATCCGGACCTCTCACAGCTTTGACTCAGAAGAATACAGAATTTGTTTGGTCAGAGAAGTGTGAGAGAAGCTTCCAGGAATTGAAGAACAGGTTGACAACGGCACCAGTGTTAGCACTCCCAGAACCGCATAAGCCATTCGTAGTCTTCAGTGATGCGTCTAAGTTTGGTTTGGGTTGTGTCCTTATGCAAGAAGGACGGGTTGTAGCCTATGCATCTCGTCAGCTTAAGAACCATGAGAAGAATTATCCAACGCATGATCTAGAATTGGCTGCGATTGTTTTTGCACTCAAGATCTGGCGGCATTTCTTGTATGGGGAAGCTTGTGAGGTATTTACCGATCATAAGAGCTTGAAGCATTTGTTTTCCCAGAAAAATTTGAATATGAGGCAGAGGCGATGGCTGGAGCTAATCAGTGACTATCAGTGTGAGATCAAGTACCACCCGGGGAAGGCTAATATAGTTGCTGATGCTTTGAGCCGGAAGTCTCATTTGGAGGATGAAGCCGAACCGTCAGAGATGGATTCGTTACTTTATGGGATGAGAAGGCTCCTTATAGAGAGTTCGCAGCAAGTGGAGATTTTGTCTTCAGTTCTTGATATTCGGGTAACTGATTTCGAAGAATTGAAAGCTCTCCAAAGAAAGGATCCGAAGCTGCTGAACATCAGGAAAAGAGTCTGAAAATCTCGAGGGCCGTTGCACTATAGCATGGACAGTGATGGGATACTTCGGTTCCGAGATCGCAGAGTGGTCCCAAAGGACTCAGATTTCAAAGAACGGATCATGGCGGAAGCTCATGCGGCCCCGTATTCAGTTCATCCCGGCAGTACAAAGATGTATCGAGACTTGAAGAAAACTTACTGGTGGGATGGAATGAAGAAGGACGTTGCCTTATATGTGGAGAAATGCCACACGTGCCGTCAGGTAAAGGCCGAGCATCAGAGACCTGCAGGTATGCTCCAACCCCTCCCAATTCCTGAGTGGAAATGGGATGATATCACGATGGACTTCGTAGTGGGTTTGCCGAGAACGCCTAGTGGGAAGAATTCTGTTTGGGTGATCGTGGACCGGGTAACGAAGAGTGCTCATTTTCTGCCTGTTAACAACACCGACTCTTTGGGTAAGTTGACCCGTTTGTATGTCAAAGAGATAGTGCGACTACACGGCGTACCAAAGAGTATAGTGTCGGATCGAGACCCGAGGTTTACGTCGCAGTTCTGGAAGAGTTTGCAGGCAGCTTTGGGTACTAAGTTGAAGTTCAGCACTGCTTATCACCCGCAGACAGACGGCCAGTCAGAGCGCACCATACAGACCCTGGAAGACATGCTGCGAGCATGTGTCCTGGAATTCCAAGGGAGTTGGGAAAATCATTTGCCGCTCATTGAGTTTGCCTACAATAACAGCTACCATGCGACCATTCAGATGGCTCCCTATGAAGCTCTTTATGGGAGAAAGTGTAGGTCGCCCTTGTGTTGGGATGAAGTTGGGGAGAGTAGGGTAATTGGACCTGAAATAATTCAAGAAATGCAAAGCCAAGTCCGGATCATCAGAGACAAAATGGCGGCAGCTCAGAGTCGCCAGAAAAGCTACGCTGATACCAGGAGGAGAGAATTGTCATTTGAAGTTGGTGACTAGGTTTATCTTAAAGTCTCTCCCATGAGAGGTGTTAAGCGTTTTGGTAAGAAAAGGAAACTAGATCCGAGGTACGTCGGCCCATTTCAGATTCTGGAGAGAGTAGGGTCCGTCGCCTATAGGGTTGCTTTGCCAGATTATTTTGGGGATGTTCATGATGTCTTCCATGTATCATCCCTGAAGAAGAGCTTTGGGCAGCAAGAGCCTCGCTTCATCGACCCAGCAGGTATTCAGTTGCAACCGGATCTCACTTATGAAGTTGTTCCGTCGCAGATTTTGGATTGGAAGGAGCAACAGTTGAGGTCCAAGACGATACCTTTGGTTAAAGTGGCTTGGGGAGATCCGTTAGCTCAAGACTTCTCTTGGGAGCGAGCAGCGAACATGAGGAAGCAGTACCCGTATCTGTTCGAATGAGGAAGGTATGTATTTTAATCTTGATCTCAGTTGGTTTATGAGCGTTTATGTGGCTTGCTTTAAGTTGGTGGTTGATTTGCAATTTCGATGACGAAATTGTTTTTAAGGAGGGGAGGATGTGATGACCCGCTTTTGAGTGTATTTTCACTGAAATAATTGTTTTTATTTTAATTAATATATTAGTTATTTATTTTAATTTATTTACGTTTTAAAATTGGGTTTTAATTTAATTTAATTTATTTGAGGCTGTGTTTTATTTCTTTAAGTTGTTTTGTGGTTTTAATCTTTTGGCGGTTTGTTTCGTTTTCCCGGAGTGAGGACTGGATCTCATCTCTTTTCACATCTTTTTTCCTTTTTCTCTTTTTTCTTTTTCTTTTTCCCTTCTTTTCTTTTTTTCCTTCTTTTTCTTTTTTTTCTTTTTTCTTTTCCCTCTTCTCTCTCCCCGATCCGGACCCCCCCGTGCTCACTCTCTCTCCTCCCTCTCCCTCACGCCGGCGTCACCTTCTCCAGCCCCTACCGCCGCCGTCCGGCCACCGTTCGGCCTCCCACCGGTCCCATTCTCTTCCTCTCCCTCCGGTGCACCACCCCTCCAAAACCCACCCCCAACCGGCCGGCCGTTTGGCCGGAAAAGCTCCAAGAAGGGCGCACGGATTTTGCTCCGATCCGCAGCCGTCGCTCCACCTCCGGCCACCATTTCTTCACCACTTCATCACCAACTCCTTGCCGTCCTAACCCACCCATTTCCGGCCTCCAACGACCACCGGAACAGCTCCTACGAGCTTAGTTTCCATTTTGGGTAATCCGGCCATTCCGCCGCCACCCACGGCCAACCACCACTTCCAATAGCTTCACAACCATCCCTAGACCATTCCCTATCAATCTCGTGTCCTAGTTTGTCCCCGTTCAAAAGTGAGTTTTTCAGACCCACGGCCACAGTGAATTTTCACTGTGACGTTGCTTTTCCGGCGCCGTTTGCAACGCCGCTTGCTTTCTAAAATTGCCGTATAGCGCTGTAAGTATTTTTCAAACCCTATTTTCAGATTTTAATATATATTGCTCATTCAATTTATTTACTGTTGTTGGTTGTTGATTCCGGACTGAGTCCGAGGAGTTTCGGGGGTCGGATGGGTGGAGGACGGAGTTGTCTGTTTAATTGATTTATGTTGGTTGGTTATTTTATTATGCATTGATATGACATTTCATGGTGCATGCACGTGTGTTTTTGTTCATGTGTGAAAAGCTTGTGTATTGGCGTAAGTGTATTACGGGTGCGTGTGTATCAGGAGCCCAAGCCGGGATGGGTTATTATCTCGGTGGAGCTCCTCTGGTCACTCGAGAGCGGAATAAACTGAGTGATGTCCCCTGAGTTGTCGAGAGAGATGACGGGAGCGGGGCTAGGGGATGCTTGGCTACGAACGCGCCGGGCGCGGAACCGGGCATCGCCCTACTCACCGACTCCGTGGCCCTTCGCTGGCGAGGGCTAGAGGATGCTTGGCTACGCACGCGCGGGGCGCGGAACTGGGCATCGCTTGTTAGGTGTCACATGCGTGGTGGTACTCTGCGGTGTGACACTGGAGCCAGGGTGTGCGGATGACCCCTAGGGGAGGTCATGGTGCATACGGTTAAAAATTGGATAATGGTTTATGAGGCCAAATGGGACTTTTGGCGTGGGCCAGATGGACTTCTGGCGAGATATTGGGCCAAATGGACTTTTGGCGGCCAAATGTGACTTTTGGCGTGTTTTTCGGAAAGGATGTGTTTTTGGGCCAAAAGGGTTTTTTGGCGTGTGTGGAAAACTTGTGTTTTTGGGCTTTGTGCATTGGGCATGGTTCATGCATATTGTTTGAGTTTTATGTGTTTTTATCTGGTAGTGTTTGGGTTTTACTTACCTGCGGTACCATTCGTGGTTCCGTAGCTTTTGGTGCAGAGTTAGAGGACGAAGAGGAGGAGGCTGAGCCCTAGGATGCGACTCCGCCGGGTTGCTGATGCTATCTTTTTGTTTGTTAAAACTATATTTGCGTTTTGTAATATTTTATCTATGTATGTTTTAAACAGCTTGTATTAAGTTAAGAAAAATTCTGGTACTTAGTTATGACTTTCGTTATCCGCTGCGTGTTTTTCTGTACACATCTGTTGCCTTGCATACACTCGGCACCCGCCGATGGGATGGTGACCCGGGTTGTCACCATCCGGACGTCTCAATTTTCCCGTGTTCGGGCGTGGGGATTTTGGGGGCGTCACAAACAGTCTGTATTTAAGGACTGTATGTAGACTGACTCTATTTTTATAATATATTTAAAATTTTTATTTTTTTATTATAAGATTAAAAAAATATATAATTTCACTAATAGTCATTTCTTTAACAACTAAGTAAAAGAAAAAAAAATTAAAAAAAAAAAGACTAGTAAAGTAGTAGTAGTAAGTAATAAATCTATCATTATACAAGGTGGAAAGAGTTTTTTCCTTTTGTCTTGATCATCCGTTTAGGGCTATTTTGAGTTGCGGTAATAGTCTTAAAAAGTACTTAAATAAGTTTAGAAGCTCCTTAATATTGAAATTACGTTGTTTGAGTATCATCTTATTAAAACATTTTTTATCTCAAATAAGCTAAAATGTATATTTTAATGATTTTCCTCAAACGTTCTTTTCCGAATAATACAAAATGTAATTCGAATTTTAAAAAGACGGTTAATGGATAAAATACCCATTTAACTCTAATATAATTACAAATTTTAAACTTTCAAGAATACAGTAATAATCTTTAAAATTTTAAATAATCGTCATTTTTACATCATAAAGTAAGGGTATAACCAGTATGGTCTGGTCCAGTTTTGGACAAAATTTAAAACCGACCTGGTGTATATAGGTTTTGTATTTTCAAAAACTAATTACGCACCGATTAACCCCCTAAACCAGTACTTCTGATTTTAGCATTTTCGATCCGATCCGGTTTTCCAGTTTTAATAAAATGTAAATTTTTTTAAAAAAAATCTGTTTATAAAATGTGACGCCTCCGACTCCCATGTATGGAAATTTGGGAATCGTGAAGTCGGAATGCTAACAACACGGGTTACACATCCTAAACGACAATTGCTAAGTGTGTATACGTGAGAAAAGTGTACAACAAAAACTGTAGCGGATAGATAAAAAAGTCAACTAAATACTAGAATTTTAAATACAAGACTATCAAAATAAAAGTATTATTGGAAATTATACAATTATCCAGCGAAAGTAAATTAAAAACCAATATTTACATAGCCAAAAAGGGAAACAAATCCCATAATCCACAAGTGACCACATGCCACTCATTCGGCAGAGTTGATCCCTTAGGTTCAACATCTTCTTCTGCATCAAAATCTAAAACAAAATCGTAGGAAAGAATGCCAGGTGAGATTGTGAATCTTGGTAAGTAACCAACCAAACAACCCACAACATATAAACACATTAATGCAACCAATATACATGCGTGCACATGACGAAATAAGCCGATGACCCAAAATCATCATTTTCTCTGAAAATGACCATTTTCCAAAGCACGCAAAAAGTCTCATTTGACCCAAAACACGCCATTAAATACCATCCGTCATTTTTCCAAAATATTGCCCAAAAATAAACCCACTATTTTCCCAAAAAATGATGCTCATATCCATTTAATCATAAACCGTCTTTTTTTTTTTAAAATGGCCCCACATATCCATTGATTTAAAAATTGTCATTTTTCCAGAAAATAGCCTATTAACCAATTATTAACTCATTGTAGAGAGGAATCACAGGCGAGACTACCACCATCCCTATTTACTGTCATCCCTACAGTTCATTTTTCCTCTCTCTCTCAATCCTTTTAATTTATTCGTTTCAAACATACCAAATATCCTTTCTCACATGAAAATCCAGTTTTTATTTACAAAACATGAACATGCACGAACATAAAAGATGAAAGTCAAGACATCGAATACCATATATAAGATATCCAAAAACCACATAAAAACACTAAGTATAAACCAATTCAATAACCAATCTCATCCTCCAATCGGCGGCGCAGGAGGGGATGAGATTGGAGGAGGTGGTCGTTGGCCAGTAGGGAAGAGGATGGGAGGGGCGGTGATGACCACGATGGTGCTCGGTAGCTCGTTGGGAGGAGAGAAAAAAAAAACGAGAGGGGGAGGGGAAGGGGACGTCGCTCACAGGAGGAGGAGCAAGGTAAAGAAGAATGAGAAAAAAGAAAGAATGAAAAAGAAAAAGGAAGTGAAAAAATTAGGTCCAATCCTTACAATCTGGATCTCAAAATCGATCTAATGAAAATAAAATTTTCAAAATGTTAAGTAGAATAAAATAATTTAAACAAAGTGACTAAATAAAATAAAATAATAAAATCTAACAATAAAATAATTTAGAATAAAGAGAAATGTAAATAATAAACAATAGTTAATAACAAGAAAATACTTTAAATTAAATTTCACAATTAAAAGTCTTAAAATAATATCACATAAATCATCTAAAATTTAAAACAAGAAGCCCATAATCTTAATTAATTAAAAAAACATTTAATTAAATATACGTAATTACGGAATGTCACATAAAAAAACAAAAAACTGCTTTAAAAAAATCTATTTTATACTTTTATTCCAAAATCTGTTACTATTATAAAAATCAGCTTTACCAAAACAAAACAAAACAAAACAAAGACAAAAAACAAAAAAACAAAAAAAAAAACAAAAAACAAAAAGAAAAAAGAAAAAAACAATCTGATGTACTAAAATCTGCTATTTACTAAAAACTCGTAATTGACACTATTTTAAATGATATATATAAATTATATATGCAGAAACACTACTGTCATCTTTGTTGTATGGCTTGAATACAAATGGCTGGCCGGGGAAGACAAATTGGCATAAATCCAACAGCTGCTTAATTGTCTCTCTGTGTACGAAAAATACTACTTAAAGTAATTAGAAAAGGATATATATATCTATATATTTGATAAAAGAACATACTTAATTTTAAGTGAAGAACTAAATTCTGATTTACTAGAATTTTTATTTTTAAATTAATTTATGATAAAATTTTATTAAAAGATATATATATATATATTAATATATATATATTATGTTTAAAGTATATGATCAATTAAATCTTCATGTTTAAGATTAAACTTTTATTTTATAAATTATAATAACATTATTTTATATATATTTATCATTTATATTATTATATATAAAAATTATATATAATATAAAAAATATATTATATATAATATTAAAATAAACAATTTAAAATATATATTATATAAAACCAATCCGGCCCGGTCCTAAAAAGCCTAGAATGGGAATCGGACTGATTTCACCGGTTTGGGCTGATCTAGTCTGGTTTTCTTATTTCCTGATTTTTTTTTTTTTACATCCCTATTAGAAAGTATTTTCTTAATTTATTTCCTAACAAACGTAACGTGTTTAGAAGTGTTTTAAATATATAGTTACTATATAGTAAATAATTTTTTGATAGTAGAATTTATTACTTAAATTATAAATTATAAGTTTTAAAGATATAAACTATATTTCTTACGGCAATACTCAGACAAGCGTTGTTATATATCATGTATGGAGCTAGTTTCTGTCATTTTCTTCTTTCCAAGATAATCAACACGAGGGGATTGAGTAAATCAGTACTCCCTTTGAATATTATTACTTACATGAAGTTTTCCTTTTAAGAAATGTTAATTAATTAGCTTTGTCCAACGATAGCTATTGATCATCCCTTCTCTCTCTTTCTCACACGTTTGGTACAGTACGTTCAACATTGGCAACTGAAGATTACATAATTTATTCAACACGCAGATGCGTGGTGGGTGAAATGATAGCGTACTTGAGAACGTGATAGTATCATCAACTAATTTAAGAGGACAGAGGGCGTTGAAACGTTGGTAAAGACATGAAGCTAGCCGAATTTGAGATTCCACGTACTGCTACGTTAAAATATGTGTAAGTACAATCATCCATAAAACCCACCTAATCTCCTCTTTCTTTTCTTTTTTAATGAGATGATGTTAGCTAAACAGTAAAACTAACGCTATCCCATGAGGAGATAGGTATATTATAATATAATGATATGATATAATATTAGTATAATTATTAATATTATAAACTATAATGATAATATATAGTTATTTATATATAGTAGATTACTATCAGTATACTTAGTATTAATACTAATATATGGTATTAGTTTTCCACGCACGTTATGGCCCATCGATCTATATATATAGTATTAGTATAGTAAACTATATAGTGATATAATGATATAATAATACGTATTAGTAGATAATTATCTACTAATATTATATGTTAGTGACAATATAATATAATTACTAATACTATAGTATCATATAGTGATATAGTATTAATATAACTACTAATACTATATTGATTTATATAGTTATTTATATATTGTGGATTATTAGTAATAATAGGAGGGGGTTGAAAATTGAAATGGTAGGAGGGAATGTTTGACTTTATTTCTATTTTCCCAAAACCACGTAAAATATCATAACTTAAATTATTTTACTATTATTTACAAATTTCTCAACTCGCCTCCTTCTCCAATGTAATCATCAACTAATTTAAGAAGACAGATGGGGTTGAAACGGTCGTAAAGAGATGAAGCCGAGTTTGAGATTCTACCAACTGCTGACGTTGAAATATGCATGTCTTACTATCATCCATTAAACCCACCTAACTTTTTTTTTTTTTCGAATGAGATGAAGTCAGTATCCCATGTGGGGATAGGGGATCCTAAGAAATACCCAAAACAAAAATTTGCAATGCATGAATTTTGAAAAAAAGAAAAGAAAAGAAATGAAACTAAAACTAAAAGGTTTCGGTGGTTGAATGAGTAAGAGGAAAACCCAAAAGTATAGAGATGTACACTATAACAATCTGTATTGAGGTGGTTGATTATGATCTTCTCTCTCGCACTGTTAAAAAAACATCCACACTCATTCAAAAGGGTGAAACAAGTAGGATTTGGAATTTTGGAACGATTGAGGTGCAAACAAGCCACTAAAGCGTAATCTGTGGTGGCCACATGCCTACTGCGAGGCACTTGCACCTCAAACCTTTGAGTTGATGGTGGTCTTGTTAGAAAATACAAGAGAGAAAAAGTAAAATAAAAAGTATAATTAATCATAAACTATATGAAATGTGATGTTCTTGATTAGGCCATTACAGTTTCTCAATCAAATTCTATTTCAATATGCATTTTCATCTTCCCCTGCTTCTTCCCCAATAGAGGAAGATGAAATCTATTTCCAATGGAGATAATCATGAACCAATATCCTCCAATACTTGAAATCTATGTCGTCAAATTTCTCAATTCCAATCACCTTCACTTCCTCTCCGACCATCGTTCTCACTCAAACCTGAACTCGACTCTTAACAATAGATGTTCGGAATGATAATAGAAAAAATAAAACAAAAAATAGAAATCATAACACACAAAATAAGGTTTAATTTCCGTCGGCAACATGTCTACGTTCATGAAACTGTAGAGGATTTAATTTTAGATGATAAACAAATACAGTATGGCAATATGGCTGCCGTATAGGAAAAATACAATATATATGGTAAACCCTAAACAACAGGTCAGGTTGGATTAAGTCCAATCGGTCAAAGACTCTACTCTATGGCCCATTCCTCATTGAAAATCAATCAAAAACTCATAACAGATCCTTGTAGGGTCAAGTCATCAAACTAGGTCACCACAAACACAGCCAAACTCCATACATAGAAGCCCAATATTGATGGTAGTAGTTTGGGAAATCTAGGGCTTGCTGGAGCTGGGGGTGTTATTTGTGATGCTAGTGGAAACTTGTATGCAGCTTTTTCTATGTCCTTTGGTAAGGGTTCTAACAATTTCTTATAATTAAGAAGTTTGCTAGATGGGGTTAGAAGGTGTTGTCACCTTGGGTTTTATCATGTTTATATTGAGACAGACTCTCAGATTCTAGAGAGTGCAATATCTGGTATCTTGAGGATTTTGGGAGAAGATTCAAATTTGCCTGAGAAGCATGGATTATAGAGTGAGTTATGTGTTTCGTGAGGAAAACGTTGTAGCTAATTTTCTAGCTAAGTAGTGGGCTGTGGATTTAGACATGGATTGGATTGAAGACAGGGTTATGTTGCCCAATAATCTACAAGGTCTTCTTCGCATAGATAGACTTTGTATTCCTTATTGGTGGATTTTGTATAAAGGTAATTGTTTAATTGCATCGGTCTTCATTTGTTATTTTTCTTTTGATTTGCACTCACTTTTTATTACAAGTTGTTTTTTCTCAGATTTTAAAGTGTGCTTTATTGTTGATTTATTTGTATCCCTTGGACTCTTGTATCTTGGTTGTTTGTTTTAGGTGCCTGGATTTTGGACATTGATTATTTGTAACCCCCAAGTATTTATTTGTAATCACAATTTTCCTTAGCCACAAATAAGGGCTAACAATAAATTTGGAATACTGTCCTCTCTCTCTCTCTCACTTTTTTTTTTTTAAACCCAATATTAATTCTCCCACTTGGAGACTAGTACAACCACAATGATCAACAATCTGCCTTCAAAACTGAAACTTTCATCCCTGCAATTCATAGCTCATGTCCTTAAGCTAGAAGATCAACTGAAGTTGCGCACAACTTCAATTTCTCAAGTATAACACTCTTAGTTAGCATATCTACGAGGTTCTTCTTTCCACAAATCTTCTCAAAGTATCAATTGACCATCATCAAGAAGAGATAAAATAAAATGATATCTAATTTGAATATGTTTGGTTATTGAATGAAATGCTAGATTCTTAGCAAAAATATGGCACTCTGATTATGTAAAGAGTGCCCTTCTCATTCTTCTTACATAAACTCTCTAATCAAATTATCTCCTTTAAAACTTCAGATACAACAACATACTCGACTTCTGTAGTAGACAAAGCAATAGTCTTTTGCAAGTTTGAACTTCAAGACAACATTATGAACCAAGTTGTATACAAAACATGGAATACTCCTTCAATTAGTATCACCAGCTAAATCGGCATTAATATAACTTTGCATTTTTAGACCACCTATAGTAAGGCAAACACACATATTTGAAGAATGCCTAAAGTACCTTATAATCCACTTTATTGCGTCCCCAATGCTAAGAGACAAAACACACCCATATTTCTCTCAACTTTTTCTTGTGCAAAATCGGTAGTGTCTAAAGTTGCATATGCTCGACTGATGAGTAGTGCATAGAGTTTGGAGTATGGGATGTGTGGACCTAAACAATATCATTTATACAAATAACATATAATTATATTTTGGTATTGGAAATTGGACTAAAAGTAGGGGTGCCAATTCATGTTCGTGGGTTTTGTCTATGTCATGTTAAGTCATGGATATTCGATGATATAGGTAAACTCAAATTTGACTTCTTAAATTAAACGGGCCAGACCTTTAAACTTACCACAACCCATTTAAATAACAATTCATTTCGTGTCATCCGTTTTAACACGTTTAATAATTAAATAGAATGGAATAAATAGGATAAGACTTATTTTAATCTGTTTCTTTAAATTAGTCGAACTAACCCGCGTAATCATTTGACCTGATTAAAATAATTTTACATTAAAATTAAAATCTATATTAATTAATACCCACAATATCTCAAAAAAAAAAAAAGATTACCCATTGACAAAACATATTAATATTTTTTAGATTTTAATCTATAAGAAAACAAATATTACATATCCAATAATAAAAAATATGTGTATAAGTCCAGAATTATAATTTTAACAATAAAAATATAAACATATTAATAAATATTAATATTACAACCTAATAATAATACAATTATATATTTAAAATAAATTTTAAATAAATTATTAGGAATTGATTTAAGGTTAAACGAATTCACTTGTTTATCAATCATATTTTAAAAGATCAACCCATTGAACTGGAAATCATTTATATCATATTTAAATTTACTAATTTTATAAATATTCAAATCTAAATTTACTAATTTTATATCATATTATGGGAAATTCAAACGAGCGGACGCAGGTACACGTAGGCAGGTGTTTTCTTTGTCATTGGGAACACCTTCGCATCGAGAAGCAAAGTGTAAGAGCATTGGTAGTGGGCTCAACAAAGTTAAATTATAGCTAAAGAATAGCTAAAATGTGAAAAAAAACCATCTACAATAAACTCAACAAGTGTACAGTAAATTTTGCCATCAATCTTTTGGATAGCTAAATTTATTGAGCCAAAACCACTAGCTAAACAATATTTTTAGAGTAAAATATTCTTCCATAATATTAAAATATTCTTTAGAGTAAACTATTCTTCCATATTAGAGCCAAAACCACT
The DNA here is from genome assembly GCF_018687715.1 of Carya illinoinensis. NCBI lineage: Eukaryota > Viridiplantae > Streptophyta > Magnoliopsida > Fagales > Juglandaceae > Carya > Carya illinoinensis. The sequence continues at coordinate 8,321,163 of NC_056766.1, read as the reverse complement.
AGTAAAATATTTTTAGAGTAAAATACAACAATAATATAACCATAAATTTTAATACAACAATAAACTTTAATACAACCATAATGTTTAATATAATCATATTTAAATTACAATTAGAATTAAAATTCAATAAAAAGTTCAAAATCAATATTTTAATAGAATAGTGAAAGATTTGTTGAGCCTATTATTTGGTGTTATAAAAAGTGGCTAGCTAAAATTTGTAAAAGTGAAAACTTTAGTTAAATTTTAGTTAAAGTTTGTTGAGCCCACTACTAATACTCTAAACCTGTTTTCACTATTTGACCGTTGAATCGGTACAGATCATCGATGCCATCTTTTCCAGTACAATAGTGTCAGAACCTGTCATATCCCCCATACGGATAATACTTTATCCACATTCAGAGGCAACCGATTGTACTTTTTATTTTTTTTAATATATATATTTTTTATATAATGCTTAAGAAAAAATTTTTAAATGATGTTATGATTTTTATTTATTTTTTAAAAATATTTAAATATATTAAAAAAATACATATAAAAAATGAAAAAAAAAAAGAAATTTTGTTTTACCTTTTCGGTGGCGTTTCTCTATGGACGTAGCAACACACTTCTCTAATTCGAGAGGATTACCGATTTAGCTAATTAGAAAAATTTTAATCATCATTTTTATATAATATAGATTATACATAATTTTTTTTATTTTTTTCTTATTAAATATATGATATATAAATGATAAATAGAACATTTTCATTAATTTAAAACAAAAAAAAATTAAAAATAATTTTTAAAAAATTTTAAAAAAAGATAAAAAAATATTATATATAAAAATGATGAGTAACATAACTCTAAAATAAATAAAGTGTACTATGTAGAACGAACAGCGAGCTGTTGCATAGAACTTCTCAGCTAACTATCATAACCATGGAGAGGATCAAATTACGTACTATATTTTTGAATAAAGCTTTTATTTTTCTTTAATGTTGGCTAATTTATTTAAAATCAAATCCATTTTGTATTCATCATTCTCTTCATAATAATAAAATATTAATATTTATTTATTTATTTGTTAGTCTGTTTTGTAACTTACATATATATATCAAGTTAATCAAATTAGTTTCGTTTTCATTTTTATTATTTTAAAAAACAACAACTACGCATTAAAATACATCAAAAAAGACATAACTGTCATAAAGCATCAAAATAAAGTAATTTAAATAAAATTGACATTATGATCTTCTCAAGTTTCATGAAGAAAACAATGTAAAAGAGAAGAAAATAATATAAACAAAAGAGATGACCAAACTATTGTGCATAGACAAATTTGTTGCAACATTGTAGCTCATAACCAAAGTTGGATCCAATGCAGAGGTTTTTATACCTTTTTAGTCAAATTTTAAATAGCATTTAACATATAGCTAAGCCAATACCAATATTTTTAAATGTATGACAGATCATACTGACAAACTTGATATTTAGTGATGTTAACATTCTAATTTACACAAAATAAAATAAGTCTAGTGTCGAGTTTTCTTAAAATTATTACTTAATCCAAAAGTTTGAGCCATTGGAAAGATGTATATTTTATGTATAATCACTCTTGTATAATTTTTATATATTTCATTGATTTGATTAGTTATATTAAATTTTTTAATATTCAATTAATTACATTAGTGAAGTGATGTGAATATCAATAAAGTGCATAAAAAAATATGTAAAAATAACTGCACATAAATATTTTTTATGTGAAAAAAATTGCTTTTCTTTTGCAAATAAAACAAATAAAAAAATGTTATAAAATCATTGAAAAGAGAGAGCCATAACGTGTTATAAAACTTTCAAAAGGAGAGAGAAAGAGATAGAGCTCAGAGAGGTTATGAAAACTTATGAATTCCTTAAAGGATTCAACGATATATATAGGAGTACAAAGGGGACTATGCTTTTGACGACTAGCACTATACATTTGACGGCTAGCTCACTATGCTAGCACTATGCACTATGCATATGACGACTAGCTCACTATGCTAGCACTATGCACTATGCATTTGACGACTAGCACTATGCATTTGATGGCTAGCTAAATGTGGTCATACAATTCAAGATAGTTTATAACACTTCTCCTTTGGATGACCAGATTTAAAGAATATGCCTCGTTAAAACCTTGCCAAGGAAAAACCCTGTGGGAAAAAAACCAATGGCGAAAGAAAAAGAGTACAGTATTCATGTGTATCGCCGAGTGCTTTAGGATTGCCTCATTAAAACCTTGCAAAGGAAAACCCAGTGGGATAAAATCTTAGCGAAGGAAAAAGAGTACAATCAGCACAAGTCTTCAAGACATTACTTCTCCTGAAAAGTGCATGATAACAGGTCTTCAAACCTCCGCATTCTAATGTTCTGCATAATCTTCTTAAATGTTGCAGTTGGTAATGCTTTAGTGAATAAATCTACCAGATTTTTACTTGACCGTACCTTCTTGATATCAATTTCAACTTTCTTCTCATGAATTGCAATGATCTTCTTGTGTATATCTGAAAGATAACTCGCATCTGTACATCCAACTAACTGTGGACTTGATCCATGTTGATAAAATAATCATAACTGGATCTTTCTGCTCATCACTACTCTTCTAGAGTTGTACTCTTCTGGAGATTTTGTAAATAACACAGTTAGTGGAGAATTCATCAGCATTAAACCGCTAACCTCAGTTTTTTAATAAAAACGGTGGCCAGCCTTTTAAGATCAGACAAGCATCGTGGATTTTCAACTTCTCTGTAGGTGTTAGGCGTGCTGTCAGGCACCGCAGAGCTATGAAGCTATATTTCGTCTCTTTTCTCTTGCTTCATGAGAGATGTTGTATCATAATTTTCTCTATAAAAGAGATATTCAGCTCATCTTCATTCGCATCTTATCTTCTTCACTTTTCTGTAATCATACTGCATTTTTACTCTGCAATCTCTTTTTGTATTCTTATCCTACAATGGCTCAACGATCTTCTCATGGCCAATATATGAGGTACTCTGCACCTCGTTCATCAGCTGTTCTTGCTTCTACCATAGCTGCTATCATGCAATATAATGATCTGACTCATAGGTCAGATAATGAAGCTATCTATGAGCTTGTGAGTCTCGGTATCCGATACTCATCATCTATTGTCGCATTTTCTTAGCGACTGCAATCCAGAACTTGTGGAGTTGACAATCTCCACAAGAATATTGCTATAATTCAGCGACTTCTTCTGGAGTCCAACATGAAGATAGAATCAATAAAGCAAGAGAATAGGAATTTAAAATCCTTGCTTAAATCTTTTTTTCGATTGCCCACCCCTTTAGATAGGGATGCCATGCAGATTCTTGAAAAACAAGAGCGTTTAAAGAATGAGGCAAAGTGTCTCAAATTTCTATAATTCTTGCTTCAAGATAATAAAATAATATTTCACAAATATTCATATTTGTGTTTCTATCTTTTGGTAGATGTTCTGTGTGTTCTCTTTTATTTATTCTTTAATAATGCACACTTCTTATCAAACTCATAATATGAATCTGAAATACTAATTGTATTAAAAGATGGTATTTCAGAACTAATAATATTATCCATCTTCCCCTTGAAGCCGCAAGGGTTTCAAATTTATATTTCAAATATGTACAGTTTTTATGAGCTCTTCTGGAGTCTCAATGACATTTAAATCATATATAAACTGCAATAATAGCTTGTTTCCATTTGCGTTTGGATTGCTTTAGATCATATAAGGATCTTTGAAACTTGATAGAATACATATTTCTAGATGTATTCATATTAGAAGTTTCAAGCATTTCCTATCCTTCAGGGATTTTCATATATATATATATATATCATGATCCAATGATCCATATAAATATGCAGTTAATCATGCATATCCAAACTTTCGGTAACTTTCAAGCTAATAAAAATCTCAATATGATTTCAACCACTTTAAAATCATATCAATATTGTTTCTTCGAGAAACTAACTTGTGATTTCTATATCACATTTTCATATTAAAAGCTTTAGGCTTTTAATATCATGTATATAAATATCCACTGATATTTAACAAAAATCACTTCGTTAGGTGTTTGGACTTCAAGTCCATATTTATCACATTTTACTTAGTGATATCAATTCTGCAGAAATTGAGAAACTGACTCGTGATTTATATATCACATTTTTATTTCCTTTCTATAAATACCCACTGATATTCAATAAGCATCACCTCTTTAGGTGTTTGGACTATAAGTCCCGATGCATCATATTTTACTAGTGAATCAATTCTACAAGAATTGTTTCTTTCAAATTTGACCAATACTTTACGTCGGTATTTTTCGACGGTTCTTGATTCACTTTCATCATTACTTCAGGTAATGTCAATTGCCATCTCATATGGAAATACGTTGTCGACAACGATTTTATTTCTCTCAATAATTTCTCCATTACTCATGAAATGTATTGAGATCCCGTTATTTTCAGGTACCTGTCCCTCTTTAAGGGAAGACATTTTCATGAAAAACCTCTTCAGGAGGCACTCTTCAAGAGTTTATATAGGAGAATTTTATACAGAGAATTTGGATGGACTTTATTGCTTGTTTTGTGGGTATGGCCTCTTCAGGAGAACCAAATTATTTGTGTCATTTTCTTTTGAGATACTCTGTCTTTTGTATCGATAAGTCTCACACGCCTTTATACATGTCTTTAGACTGCTGAATTTCTTAATTGTCCTACAGGGACTTCAATCCTCGCTGGGATTTTAGCAGCTATAATATGAGACATTTTTATCTTATTGTATCCAAAATTTAATTATCATCTGAAATTCTGGTTCACATATGATAATCAAGATAATGTCGAATAATTTCATCTTATTTGCTTCAAGAAAATTTTCTTTTCCACTTCTGGTGGTAAGACGTTATAGTAAAAGAATTTTCTGGTTCTTTTATGGACGTCCATATGAAAATCATTCGACTTATCGTATATGATTTTGGATGATCAAGATAACCATGAAAAGATACAAATATTTTGAATCATATCACCTTTTGATGCATCATAATATTTGATTCAATAATTTGTATAATATCATCTCAAAGAGAAAGCTTACAGCTTTTCCAATACGAGCTTCTGGCCCGAAAAGATATTCATTATCACGTCCAATCTCTTAGTTTCTTTGAATGAAATACATCATTCTTTTCACTTCAGGGAATAGAATGATATAAATTCATTATCATTCACTTTAGTGAATGATGTAGATCTAGTAAGACGTGAATAATAATTCTTATCAAAAGCTCATTATTTTGCTCAGTCACTGAAAGACCAGATATAAATTTAGAATATATTGTGAACGTTTGCATTTTATATCGCTACTTCAGGAGCATACTCGATATTGCTACTTCAGGAGAACATTCGAGACGTTCATTCAAATATATATTCTTTCCACAATTTCAATTATGCAACTTCAGGTGCATAAATCATAATGAGCTTTTGGTACAAGTATCAATTATTTAAACTATGAGATACTCAAAAGCTATTATTGATTTAGGGCGATCCTTCAGGAATGCTCCATTTCCATTCCAAGATGAATCTTATCATCAATAATTCATAACAAGTATAAATAAATAAATAAAACTTATATATAAACTATGTGAATAAAAATTTACCACATATATAACTAAAATGTAAATTATCTAAATTTTAATTCACCATAAATATAACTGATATGTAAATTTAATATTATCATCACGTCTAAACATTTGTCTGTACCTTCAATAAATTCTACCTTGAATTTGTAGTGGTTGAACCATTGTTGCCACCTAAGCAATCTTCCTTGCTTATAATCTTCTGAAATGTTAGTTCTAAAGAAATAACTGAAATTACAATTATCACATCAAACTGAGGTGTACCTTCATAGTCGTTTGGTTCCTTCTTGGAATAATAAAAGTAGTTGGACAGCTTGCATCAATCTGGAACAACAACTTGCCACTCCCATGGGACCCACTTGTCCTCTTCATCTATCTTTCTTTTTACAAAAACCAAACGCTTTCCCACCAACTTTGAATTTTTTATTACAAGAATCACATGCTCATGGATCTTTCAACCGAGTACCATGGACAGCATCATATCGGTGATTTTGTGAAGTCCAGAGACGAGCTCTCGAAGAACATGGCCATGGAAACTAGTGTGCCTTGCTGGCAAAAAAAACTGGCCTTCAGAGATGGGCTAAATATTCTGGAGACAGAGGAAGAAGATGAAGTTGGGAGAGACGAGGAAGAACACGAGAATCGTGCTGATAACGTGTTATAAAATCATTGAAAAGAGAGAGCCATAACGTGTTATAAAACTTTCAAAAGGAGAGAGAAAGAGATAGAGTTCAGAGAGGTTATGAAAACTTATGAATTCTTTAAAGGATTCAACGATATATATAAGAGTACAAAGAGGACTATACTTTTGACGATTAGCACTATGCATTTGACGGCTAGCTCACTATGCTAGTACTATGCACTATGCATTTGACGACTAACTCACTATGCTAGTACTATGCACTATACATTTGACGACTAATACTATGTATTTAATGGCTAGCTAAATGTGGTTATACAATTCAAGATAGTTTATAACAAAAAAGACCATTATTTGCAAGATATCGAAAAGATCAAACGATAAGCGTACGTGTCCCTAGTGTATCATTTGCAAGATCTTTCAACAACTTTTCTTTTGGATAACCACCAGTCGTCCATCAAATGGGGGCACAACCAGCGAGTAGTTGTCATTTTCCCAAGAGGATATCCCTCATGACTCATGAGGGTTATAAAACGATAATTGGCCATTTCCTCCAAGTCCATTTTCTCTCCCAATAATTGGCCACCTCCACCTCCTTAAACAACCTGTATTCAAAAGCCTAGAGACCCTATCCTTGAAATACGGTCCTGTCCTATTTCTTAAATTTGGTTCTCGGCCTGTACTCGTCGTATCTTCTCCTTCGGCTGTGGAAGAATGCTTAAGCAAGAACGACATCATATTTGCAAATCATCCCCGCACCATGGCCGGTGATATTTTGACTTACAACTCAATTGTTCTAGCTTGGACTCCATATGGCCACTTGTGGAGGAACCTCCGACGCATCGTCAACCTCCAGATCATCTTCTCTAAGAAAAGCCTCCAAAACGTTTCCAACATCAGGGAAGAAGAAGTTTACTCCCTTCTTCGCATGGTATTCAAAGTCTCGAAAGTAGATCCAAAAAAAGTAGAGTTCAGGTATTTTCCTTCACTTCTAATGTTCAATGTTATCATGAGAATGGTCACTGGAAAGCCATGTGTTGGAGAGGAAGCTGCAAGCACTGATCTGGGGAAGCAACAGCTCAAAGATATGAAGAGTATTATTTTTGCATTTTTGTCAATGAATATATGTGATCACTTTCCAATTTTGAGGTGGGTTGGTTATAAAGGGTTGGAAAAGAGTATGGTAGGGTTGCAATGGAAGAGGGATAGATTTTTGACCAACTTGATCGAAGAGATAAAGCAAATGAACACCAGTCATTCAGAAAATGAGAAGAGGACTCTCATTGAATCTCTATTGTCTCTTCATGAATCAGAAAGTGAATTTTATTCCGATGTTTTCGTCAAAAGCATCATCCTGGTGAGTGATAATATAAAATGAGATACCCTTACAATTTCTTTATGACTAGTGCGATCATGTCACTCCATTAAAAATAAATCTTAATATTACAAAATTATCCTTTATTTTATATAAAGTTGTAAAGAAGTTGTAAAATAGTTATAAGTGAGTATTTTTCATTTCTGAAGTAAATCTTCGACCGCATAACATGTTGCATTTTCAATAAGCTAATTATGTAAAGAAAATATTAAAGCCCTCATATTAAAAACTCCTCTAACTGATAGACTAAAATATCTACAAGTTTGGTAAAGAACACGTAGGTTTTTAGTGAGAAACATATACGCATCAATTAGATCATGTATATTAATAAATTTTCTTGTGATAGGGCCTTTAAAGCACTACTTAGATCTGGTTTCTAACTTTGCTAGAACATTTAATGCTTCAAGTGATGTTCACCGCAGGAACAGATACAACAGCTACAACCATGGAGTGGGCAATGTCACTTTTGCTAAATCATCCAGAGGAATTGCAAAAGGTTAAAGCGGAGATTGTAAACCAAGTTGGGCATGGGCGCTTGCTGAAAGACTCTGATCTTGACAAGCTTCCCTATCTTCGTTCTGTGGTCAACGAGACACTTAGACTCTATCCTCCAACGCCACTTTTATTACCTCATTGTTCTGCAGAAGATTGCACCGTTGGGGGTTATACAGTACCAAAAGGGACAACACTATTTGTGAATGCATGGGCTGTGCATCGGGATCCCAAGCAATGGGAGGAGCCCAACAGCTTTAAGCCAGAGAGATTTGAAGGATTTAGCGGAGAAAGAGAGGGTTTCAGATTCTTTCCATTTGGGATTGGGAGGAGGGCATGTCCCGGTGCTGGTTTGGGCCAACGGGTAATTTTACTTGCCCTTGGTGCACTCATTCAGTGCTTTGACTGGGAAAGGCTTGACGAGGAGATGGTGGACATGAACCTAGCTTCAGGATATCTTGTGTCAAAGGCAAAGCCTTTAGAGGCTCTTTGTAGTCCCCGCCATTCCATGGAAAACCTTCTCTCTCACCATTGATTACTTCTGCGTGTAATTAGTTGTGCTTAAACTATTTAGCTTTTGTGTAGAGTTCCTTTGTTACAACCTTCCAACTCAAAAAATAAAACTAATTAGATGTTTGGAGAATAAAATGAAATAAGAAATTTGTGAATAGTATTAAAATGGTTTATAAATATTAATAATAATATTTGAGTTATGATATTTTATGAGATTTTGGAAAGAGTCATGCTACATCACCCAAGGGATATAGCCTGAATTGCCTCCGAACAATGCAAAAACAAAAACAAAACAAAAATTATTCATTTTTTTTATATTCTTAAGTTTAAAAAAAAAAAAAAATTCACAACATACTGAAAAACACTTTCTTAATCATTAAAGAAAAAAAAAAGAATTTCGAGACACGTTTTGGATCTCGAATTCGGGACCTAAAGTATTTCTCTTTTGAAAAAATAAAAAGAAAGTTGAATAAAGATATTATAAAATTAAAATATTGTAATGATTTTATAAGATTTTATTATTATTTTTGTTTTGAAATTTAAAAAAGTTGAGTTATTTTTTATATTTTATTTAAAATTTTGAGAAAAATGTACCCCATCAATTCTTCCTTGTCATATGGTACGTTTGATAGAGATAGGTGTTTGGTTTTTAGAATTTTGAAGTTTCATTGTCTGCAACAGGAGGTGGCATTTCGTTGCACTTTGTGGTAGTATCAGAATTTTAATAATTAATGGCTGCCATTTGTGGGTTTATTCGTCTGGGAATCGAAGTGGGTCTGCATGGGGCCGGGCTTGTTGAGTGCGTGGTGGGTGAATGCTGAGGCCGGGATGACCGATTGAAAAAAGGCCACTGATGTGTTCCAAATTTAAATTTAAATTTCCAATTTCAAGCAAATAAATAATTCTGAAGTAGCCTTGAGTGCAGAAATAGAGTATTTATTTCATGACATGATGAGATATAATTCAATTTTCTAAATGAAAATTTAGAATTTAAAACCCCTATCCATTGTGTAAAAAGAAAAGAGTACTCATATTCATATTCTATTATAAAATGTCAGGTCAATGAAGATTAATATTTTTAACGACAATTTTAACTACATGACATGATCATAGAATGTGAGTACTACATTATCTTTGTTTTTAAAGTACCAGAATTTTCTTAACGTAATACAAGCTGTTTAAAACGTACATAGATAAAATTATTACAAAAACACAAATACAGTTTTAAACAAATGTAAAACATAGCATCAGCAACCCGGCGGAGCCGCATCCTCGGGCTCAGCCTCCTCCTCCTCCTTCTCGAACTCTGCACCAAAAGCTACGAAACTAAAAATGGTACCGCAGGTAAGTAAAACCCAAACACCACCAGATAAAAACACATAGAACTCAATCAACATGGATGCAAGAAAAACCAATGCACATGCCCCGCAAAACCTCATTTTGCACGCACGCATGCCAAAACCCATTTGGCCCAATAAAAACATATTCAAAAAAACACGCCTTGCCATTATCCCAGATAATGGCCCAAACCACCATTTTCCCAAAAAATGGACCAAAAGCCTCAAAACCAAAACTCGTCATTTTCCCAGAAAATTGCCCGCATCCGAAAACCATAAAAACAAACCGGTTATGCATGCACCATGATCTCCCCTAGAGATCATCCGCACACCCTGGCTCTGTGCCACACCGCAGGTAACGACTACGCATGTGACACCTAAACGAGCGATGCCCAGACTCTCGCCCCGCGCGTACCTGGCCAGGCCATCCTCTAGCCCTCGCCAGCGAAGGGCCACGGAGTCGGTGAGTAGAGCGATGCCCAGACTCGAGCCCTCCGTGTACCTGGCCGGGCCATCCTCTAGCCCCGCTCCCGTCGTCGCCCAGCGACAACTCAGGGGACGTCACTCAGTATTATCCACTCCCGAGTGACCAGAGGAGCTCCACCGAGATAATAACCCATTCCGGCTTGGGCTCGTGAGACACACGCACCCGAAAATCCAATCACGCCAGCAAAACAGGGTTTCTCAAATAAATAAAATACCCGTGCATGCCCCATGCAAATGCAATTATCAACGCACAAAACAAACAACCAATCATAAAACAATAAATCAAGCAACTCCGTCCTCCATCCATCCGACCCCCGAACTCCTCGGACTCAGTCCGGAATCAACCAACCAGCAGATTAATTAATTGAAAGAGCAATATATATTTAAATCTGAAAATAGGGCTTGGAAAATACTTACAGCGCTATATGGCAATTTTAGAAAACACGCGGCGTTGCAAACGACGCCGGAAAAGCAACGTCACAGTGAAAATCCACTATGGCCGTGGGTTGTGAAAAACTCACTTTTGAACGGGGACAAACTAGAGCTTGGGATTGATAGGGAATGGTCTAAGGATGGTTGTGAAGCTATTGGAAGTGGTGGTTGGCCGTGGGTGGCGGCGAAAATGCCAGAAATAGGCCGGAAGACGCAAATCGGAGATCAAGCTCGTAGGAGCTGTTCCGGTGGTCGTTGGAGGCCGAAAATGGGTGGGTTAGGACGGCAAGGGACCGGTGATGAAGTGGTGAAGAAATGGTGGCCGGAGGTGGAGCGACGGTGGCGGATCGAGCTGAAAACCGTGCGGGCTTTGAGGAGCTTTTCCAGCCAAACGGCGGGCCGGATGGGGGAGATATTTGGTGGGAAGGTGCGTCGGAGGGAGGGGGTTCGAACGAGACCGGCGGTGAGCCAAATGGTAGCCGGACGGCGGCGGTCTGGGCTGAAGAAGATTCCGGCCGTGGGTGAGGAGAGAGAAGAGAGAGATCGGGGGGGTGCTCGAGCGGGAAGAGGAAAAAGAAAAAAAAAAAAGAAAAGAAAGAAAAAAGAAAAGAAGGGAAAAAGAAAAGAAGGAAAAAAGAGAAAAAGGAAAAAGATGTAAAAAGAAATGAGGTCCAATCCTCACTCCGGGAAAACAAAACAAACCGCCGAAAAGGAATTAAAAACTACAAAACATCTAAAAGAAATAAAACACAACATCAAATAAATTAAAAAATCAAATTTTAAAACGCAATTAAATTAAAATAATTAAACTAATATATTAATTAAAATAAAAACAATTATTTCAACAAAAATACACTCAAAAACGGGTCATCACATGTAGCCCTGCCATTCGGTAATCAAAGTTGAGATAGCATGTCTTTGGTGGACCGGCCTGGACTACATACAGCCTCCAAAGGCTTAGCCTTCGACAGAACAAACCCTGAAACAGAGCTCATGTCCACCATCTCTTTGTCAAGCCTTTCCCAGTCAAAGCACTGAATGAGTGCACCCAATGCCAAAGAAATTGTTCTCAGGGCCATGCCGGAACCGGGGCAGGCTCTCCTCCCTGCTCCGAACGGGATGAATTTGAAAGTCTCTCTTTCTCCTAGGAATATTCCTTCAAATCTCTCTGGCTTGAACCTTTCGGGCTCCTCCCAGAGTTTGGGATCTCTATTTATGAGCCATGCATTCACGACCAAAATCGTCCCTCGGGATATCTGAAATCCCCCCACAGTACAACCTTCTGCAGAAAAATGAGGCAATAGAAGTGGAATTGGTGGATAGAGTCTGAGAGTCTCATTGACGACACAACGAAGATAAGGAAGCTTGGAAAGATCTGAGTCATTTAACAAGCGCTCATGTCCAGCCTGGTCGTCAATCTCTGCTTTAAGCTTCTGCAGTACCTTGGGATGATTCAGCAGAAGTGCCATTGCCCATTCCATGGCTGTTGCTGTTGTATCCGTTCCCGCAAGAAACATCATCTGAAAGATTAAAAGCTCCAGTAACGTTAGAGTAAAAGTAAAATTCTAATCACCCACCCTTGCTTTCTCGATGTTAGAAAGTAGTTCAAGTACATCAAAGGCAGCACCGCAAAGCTAAAAGTTACATCTCCAGAAAACAAAATCTTAGCGATAGAAATTACAAAGGAATCTTGGGAATGAGGGATACCCTGTTCTATACTTTGTATGGATACATGAACAGGAAACAATAATTTAGACTTTCCAAACTTCATATGTAAAGAAGATGCTTGGAGTTTTGAAACTTTCCTGTAAAAATGCATGGCAACATGGTGTTCGACAGGGACTTTGAAAGGTTTGCTCTGTAGTTTCTTCACTAAACAGGACAGAGAAGAGAATAGGATTGAAAATAAAGAAAGACAATCCATATATATCGATCTTTTTATCTCACCAAATAGATTCCAATTTAGATCTATACAAATAAAGACAATAAATGTCTTTAAAGCAAATGGATTTAGAATTAGAGCAGCTTTATGCCAAGAAAAATACTATTCTAAACTCCATATGTAGAACACACCTACTAAATTGCTTATATATCATAATTTTATTTGTAAAATAAATTTTAAAATTTAAATTTTATAAATCAAATCTTAACGTTCAAGTGAGGGGGATGATGTACTCCGAAAGCTGGGGCTTAGATTCTGTCATGATACTTGACAGATACTTGAAAAGTTTGAGATTAAAGCAGAGGATAGTGAAGTTTCAGGGGAAAATGATGAAGCAACAAACAGAGTGCTTTTTATTAAATAATTTAAAAACCACCTTGAGAGCAAAGGAGTAATTAGAAACACAATTATGAAGTAATGGAAAAGGTTTTTATGATTACTTACCAAGATGATGCTTTTGACGACATCATCTGTACAGAATTCAGGATCTGATTCATGAACAGACAGCAAAGTTTCAATCAGAGTCTTCTTCTTTTCCTCGTCCGTTACGGTAGTGGTATTCAAAGAACTGGTTTTCTCCTGCTTAATCTCTTGTATCAAACCCCTCAGCCACTCATCCCTCCTCCCCCTCAAACATGGCTTTCTCTATCCCTTTGTAACCAACCCACCTCAAAACCGGAAAGAAATCGCATGCATTCATTGACAAGCTTGCAAAGTAAGTATCCTTCATATCTTGGAGATGTTTCTTTCCCGCATCCGTGATTGCAGCCTCCTCTCCAACGCATGGCTTTCCAGTGAGTATCCTCATCATTATATTGAACGTCAGAAGAGAGCACAGATACCGAAACTCCACTTTTTGGGGTTCTTCTCCATTTGACACTTTGAACAATTGGCGAATAAGGGAGTAAACTTCTTCCTGTCGAATGATGGAAAATTTTTGGAGGCTGTTATTTGAGAAGATCTCAAGGTTCAACAGGCGTCGAAGGTTCTTCCACAAGTGGCCATATGGAGCCCAAACTGGATTGGTGAAATTGTAAGTAAAATGTTCGCCCGCCATGGTGTTGGGACGATTTGCAAATATTATGTCATTCTTGGTGAAACACTCTTCAACGGCAGAGGCAGAAGATACGACAAGGACAGATCGGGAACCCAATTTCAGAGATAGGATTGGACCATATTGCAACGATAGGGTCTGCAGTGCTTGGTAGATGGGTTGTTTAAGAAGGTGGAAATGGCCGATTAATGGAAGAGAAAATGGACTTGGCGGCAGATTGTGGTTGCGGCGGTATAGAAGTTTGAGGATGAATATGGTGGAGAGGAAGAAAGCTATGTAAAAGTACAAGTTTTCCATTGCCAAGGAATCAAAGGGGTTCATCAACGAGGGAGGGGAGAGGGATTATCTTGATACTGAACTGAGGTTGAAGCGAGAGAGATTAGTACTGTTTGTCCTCACACTCATTGTCTTCAGTCAACCAGAAAAACTCAGCCAGTCATTCTCTTCTTGTGCTTGAAAATGATTTCGAGCTGAGTGGAAGGATAACGAAAGTCACCATCCATATATTACTTTTATGAGAAATTCTATGTGTAATCACGAGTGAAAGATTGTACATGTAGTCTTATTGATGAATGAGTATAAAATAAGAAAATCATCATTATACAAAGAATATTATTGTAATTTTAATTTTTTTTACTCATAATAGTATGGGCTTGTATAAACAGTCTCGATTTAAGGATTATATGTAGACTAATTCTACTTTTATAGTGTATTTAAAATTTTTATTTTTTTATTATAAAATTAAAAAAATATACAATTTCACTAATAGTCATTTCCTTAACAACTAAGTAAAAGAAAATAAAATGAAATAAAAATAGTAGTAAAATAGTAATAGTAAGTAGTAAGTCTATCATTATACGAGGTGGAAAGAGTTTTTTCCTTTTGTCTTGATCATCCCTTTAGGGCTATTTTGGGTTGTGGTAATAGTCTTAAAATGTATTTAAATAGGTTTAAAAGCTTATTAATATAAAAATTAAGTTGTTTGAGTGTTACATTATTAAAACATTTTTAATCCCAAATAAACTAAAAAGTACGTTTTAATGATTTTCCTCAAACGTTCTTTTTCGAATAATGTAAAACGTAATTCGAATTTAAAAAAACGGTTAATGGATGAAAATATCCATTTAACTCTAAGATAATTACAAATTTTAAACTTTCAACAATATAGTAATAATTTTTAAAATTTTAAATAATCATCATTTTTACATCATAAAGTAAGGGTATAATCGGTATGGTCTGGTCCAATTTTGGACAAAATTTAAAATTGACCCAGTATATATAGGTTTTACATTTTTAAAAATCGATTACACACCGGTTAACTCCTAAATCGGTACTTCCGGTTTTAACAGTTTCGATCCGATCCGGTTTTCTAGTTTTAATCAAATGCAAATTTTTTAAACAAAATCTGTTTACAAAATGTGACGCATCCGACTTCCACGTATGGAAATGCGGGAATCGTGAAGTTGGAATGCTAACAACACGAGTCACACACCCCAAGCAACAATTACTAAGTGTATATACATGAGAAAAGTGTACAACAAAAGCTGTAGTGGATAGATAACGAAGTCAACTAAATGCCAAAATTTTAAATACAAAGTTACCAAAATAAAAGTATTACAAGAAATTATACAGTTATCCAGTGAAAGTAAAGTAAAAACCAAGATTTACATAGGAAAAAAGGGAAACAAATCCCATGATCCACAAGTGACCACATGCCACTCATCCGGCAGAGCCGATCCATCAGGCTCAACATCTTCCTCTGCATCAAAATATAAAATAGAATTGTAGGGAAGAATGCCACATGAGATTGTGAATCTCAGTAAGTAACCAACCAAACAACCCACGAGATACGAGATATAAACAAATTGATGCAACCAATATACATGCGTGCACATGAAGAAATAAGCCAATGACCAAAAATTATCATTATCTCCGAAAAATGCCATTTTCCAAAGCACGCAAAAAATCTCTTTTGACCCAAAACACGCCGTTAAATATCATCTGCCATTTTCCTGAAAAATGGCCCAAACATAAACCCACTATTTTCCCAAAAAATGATGCTCGTATCCATTTAATCATAAACCGTCATTTTTTCAGAAAATGACCCCACATATCCATTGATTTAAAACTGCCATTTTCCTAGAAAATAGCCAATTAACCAATTATTAACTCACTATAGATAGGAATCATAGGCGAGACTGCCATCATGTCTGCTAACTATCATCCCTACAGTTCCTTTTTCCTCTTTCTCTCAATCCTTTTAATTTATTCATTTCAAACATACCAAATATCATTTCTCACATGAAAATCCATTTTTTATTTACAATACATGAACATGCACGAACACAAAGATGAATGTCAAGACATCGAATACCATCTATAAGATATCCAAACACGACATAAAAACACCAAGTATAAACCAATTCAATAACCTGAGCTGTAATGAGAAACCGTGAACTGCACGAGGAGTTCTGAGGCAGAGAAACCCATTGAATGGCCCACCTATGAAGCTAGGGGCATGCCTTCTTTTCAAAGCATCTCCTTGTAATGAAGAATGACACGACATTCAGAAGGGCATCCATTGAAGTTTCATGGGAATTGCCATGCACATATCTCTACAAAAGCTCACTGTAGGATCCAGCATCATAAGGCCGACCCTGAGCCAGAGTGCCTATCAAAGCCAAGAAGGGCCAACGAGAGCACAAAGGGGACGAAGGGGAGACAGAATTTTGAAACGCTTGGAAAGCATGAGGGGAGAATTGATGGCAAATAACGAAGATTGGAAGGCCAATATATAGGCTGGGAATGATGGCTCACCTCCTGAAATTTGGGGTACATGTAAGTTTTGGGGCTTTGTTAGATCTGATGAATCTCGTAGAAAAATCTCGCATGGATTTCATGGCACGCATGGGGAAACATTGCCCACGCCATAAAGGCAGGACAACCAATGGGCATGCAGTGAATGGATGTTAGTCATTAACTCATTCTCTCGGGAAGACTGAAAGACATGTATGTCAATAAAGATAGAAAGGCAGAATTCAAAGCATCCCATTGGAAAGGAAGACATTACGAGAAAACAACAGAGGAACAGTGTGAAAAAAGAAGTCAAAGCTTTGGAAGATGATCAAGGCATAAAGAAGATTTATTATTAATTCATTTACAAAGGGCCATGTGGC
The DNA here is from genome assembly GCF_018687715.1 of Carya illinoinensis. NCBI lineage: Eukaryota > Viridiplantae > Streptophyta > Magnoliopsida > Fagales > Juglandaceae > Carya > Carya illinoinensis. Next base: position 8,304,086 of record NC_056766.1, on the reverse strand, counting down.
GTTTGTCAGTGTTACCAACACTACCCGGGATACAAGCAAAAAAAAAAAAATAAGAAGAAGAGCAATGACAATAAAAGGGGTCAAGACTGGGAGGCTCTCGGCTCCTCTGCGAGGTCAGAGGAGCCCATCTCAGCAGAGTCTAGCTCGCGCTCGGGGCCAGTAGGGTGATCCTTAAAACTCCCTCCCCTCGAGCCGATGACAACATTCCCCACATGAGGGAGACCAACGAGATCCATCATCTTCCAAGAGGAAAGCATCTGGAATAATCTCCCACCCCAGCTCGCCAGCGTGGTTAAGGGTCACGACGTCAGGCTCTAGGTTCTTGAAATCCACTGCCTGCAGATGTGCCTCCAACGTCTCTGAACTATCTTGAGGATTGAGGATGATGTAGTCATTCATCCTCTCTAGGCCTTCCAAGTACCCGTAAGACTACACTTTGTCGCGAACGTAGAAAGCCTTGCCCAGCTGCTGACTTGACCGCTTGGCCACCTCTTACACATGTGACAAGTCGCTGTGTTAGTCCTTGATGACCACATTCTGACCTACAATTCTCTTTTGGGCCACCATTAGGTTAGCCAATACTTCCTATTTGTTGCTAGCCGCGGACAACAAGGCTCTGCGGTCTTCCACAATGGCTGATAAGGTAGAGCGCTCCTCTTCCAACATCTTAAGCTGGCGGGAGTGGAAGTCTTGGAGGCTCATCAACTCCTTATTCTCTACCTGGAGAAGATCCTGTGACTCTTGGAGCTTACTCAGCAACTCTTGAACCTTCAAGGCCCTCTCCTTCTCCACTGTAGACTGAAGGCCCCGTACCTCATCTTTTGTAGCCATCCAACTGCTTGCAAAATGCTCAGCCAATGCTCTAACTCTTTGCGCAGGTTCCAGTGTTAGAAAGAAAAGATAATAGACCTTAAAAAAACATAAAGAGAAGAGAAAAAATGCAGAATGCCAGGTGGATAAAGAAACAGAGACCTCAGAAAGAAGTTTCTATAGCTGCTCCATCTCACGGTCTATAACATGGTCCTCTCACAAGGCCTCACCCACCTGTTCAGGAGGAACAGCTTCACTCTTGAGAGCTTGGGCAACACGTCCTCTCGAGGCCCACAGTTGGGGGAAGCAAAGGTGCCCTCGCTCACCAATAAGGCATGGTGGGCTATAGCGGATGGGCCACCCTTATCCTCGTGTCTATCACTGTCCTGCTCCGGGGGACTTACCGCCCCCGCCATCGCTTTGCCAGGGCTCGGTGGGGTATGGGTTGAAGGTGTAACCCCTGCGCCTTCTCCAAGGCACAGTAGGGTGGAAAAACCATGCTCATCCCTTAATCACCCTTCTCCAGATCCACCAACATCTTCAACAACCTTTGGCCTGGTCCAAACGATAGCAGGCTGGCCCTTACATGCCGCAGCAACGCATCCAGGATCGGATACGCATTCATCAGCAAGCTCCAAATCCACTCTGAGGGGGCCTAAAACCTCTTTAGGATCAAAAGCTTCCACCAAGGATTGGGTAGTGGACGAAGAGGAAGGGAACATCTCTATATTCAACTCCGAAAGAGGTTCCATAACCCGAGTTGGATGAGGCACCCTGTCCAGAAGGGCACCCCAAAAGTGTATACTGACCGCGTTCGCCCTTCACGAGACGTTCGTGGCCTCTACCGAGGTACATGGGCCCCTGTGGCTAGGATCCCTCACGGGGGCAGCAAGGGGAAAGGATGTAGAGGTTGCACTTAGGCCTGGCAGCTCCCTAGGCCCCCGACGCCGAGCTAGCCTCGCGGAGGAAGAAGAAGGGCCGACCATTTCCCTGGGGCCTGGATGAGCCGCACTTGTATTCCGAAGAGCCAAGGCCTTCGAAAATGTTAGGACATTCCCAATTGGCTCCAAGCGGATCCTCTTCCCCTCATCTTCAGGAGAGGAATCCATGGCCCACTTCCTCGAAGAATTTAGCAACGAGTCAATGGCAACCCCCCAGGCAGAGGGGGCGACATGAGCTAGCGAAAGAAGGAAAGCAACCAAACTATCTTCCCCAAGGAGAACCTCGGAATGGACTAGGAGTGGGTGCTGGGCTGCCCAATCCCTCACGATCGTGATGTGGTGTGTCTTGGCCGACGTAGCAATGGGGCGCACCACCTTGTCACTTGGCATTACTCCCCAAGACGTTTTTATTGGGAATTCAGCATGGAAAATCTGCTCCACCGGGAATTCTCACCCTTGGCTAGCCAAGAAAAAGAATTTACTGATCTAGTCTAAGACTTTATGATATCTCGACTCCAACGCAACCAACACGAGTGCCATTCCCCTGAAACTGCAGATTTTCCTCATACCCGTTTTTATGTGGTGAGTTAGTAGGAACTCGCGATAAGTGAGGTCGGCACCCTTTGGATCAAACTTTGACAAGGCCCACCACCACAGTACACAGCAGCACATCAAAATCCGCTAAGCTGGGCGGACTCTAGTCCCAAGCTGTACAAAATCTTCTAGTAAGGGCGAGGAAAGGGTAATTTCAACCCACAAGAAAACATGTTGGGAAAAAGGGAAACCCGCGCAACCAAGCCATCAGCACTCACGGCCCCTTCATGCGATCTGGGAACCTCCAATATCACCAAGTCCAAAATGTGGTAGGTCAAGGCCAGGGACTGAAGGAAGACCGAGCTAGCCTCAGAATGCCAGAAGGGATCGGAGAACCCAGGCTCTAACGAGCTGGCCTCGGGGCAACGCTCGAAACTAGCCAGGGTAGTAGATTTCTAGGAAACCATTAGGGCAACGAGGACTGAGTTACGCGGGGAAGGTACGAAGTTAAAGGGGAGGAGATGATGGGAAACAGTGAAGATACAAAGACAGCAGGAGGTACGCACATGCCAATGATGGGAAAGGGGATCAGACTTAAAGGCACAGTATAGTCGCACAATCACCGAAGGGATATAGTGTCTAATAGCTTACCTTGCAGGGCATTAACACCCAAGAACAACAATGGCGCAATTGGAATCAAACACGTAGAATGACCAATTCGCCTGTGCCGCCACTCAGTAGCGAGAAAGGTGGCTGACGGCAGTGAATAAAAGATTATAGAAATTCCCATCGAGTGAGCCCAATGAGAATTGGTGGGGCGATTGTTAAGGGCAATTTTCATTAAGGGCCTAAAGTCCATGCTGACAACCCCAAGTCCATCACTTTCCCTTAGCCCCATGAGTCAAGTTGTCACCCGTCCTAGCCTGCGAAGGTTTACCCCTCCCCAAAAAGCAACTCAGGGCGGGCCCCTGACCAGTATGAGTCAGAGGCAACCACCCGCGTTGAGATGGGACATTGATGGAACAACGCGAGAAACCTTGGTCGAAGAGAAGTGAGAGATACATGCCAAGAAGAAGGGATGGAACTAAGCAATAACACCAGATGACCACGCCACATCAATGCTAGACAACCACGCCGCATTAAATGACTGATCCCAGGAGATCACGCTGCATTAAAGATAGCATGGCGGTGGAGTCTCCGGGAAAGGCCTCCCTCTTCCCCAAAATGCAGGGTATGGCCTCCTAACTTGAGGAGCCGAGTATAAAGGGAAATCCAAAATTACGAGGTAAGGGGATTGATCCATGATAGAACACTGATATTAGACTTCTGTATTTTCTTTAAAGTATTCTCTTGAGAATAGGACTGACTTAGGCATCGAAGGCTCCCTGAGCTACCGAGAGCCACTCCTCTCCTTGTTGCAGGACACCGATCTAGCTCAACCCGGACCGCTGAGCAGCTCAGCCCATACGCATACGAAACACAATGTTAATAAGTACATTTTCATATATTGTTTTAGAATAATCGTGATATAGATATTTATATATATATATAAATTATATTTCAAGATATATAAATTCTTTCGTGTCATATGGTTGATAGAGATATGTGTTTGGTTTTTAGAATTTTGAAGTTTCATTGTCTGCAACCGGAGGTGGCATTTCATTGCACTTTGGGGTAGTATCAGATATGTGTGGGTTTACTTGTTTGGGAATCGAAGCGGGTCTACATGGGGCCGGGCTTGTTGAGTGCATGGTGGGTGAATGCTGAGGCCGGGATGACCGATCAAAAAAGGCTACTGATGTGTTCCAAATTTCCAATTTCAAGCAAATAAATAATTCTGAAGTAGTCTTGATTGAGTGCTAAACAGAGTATTTATATCCAAGAAAAATATACTTGCAAGCATAGTTGTGTACTAATCTGTGCACCAATGTGATGTGATTGGTCAAAAAGTAAATTTTATTGAAAACAGTGTTAATTTAAATTTTAAGTATGAATAAATCAGTATTGGTACATAGATTAGTGCGCAATTTTGCTTATATGTAGTAAAACTCTTATATCCATGCTAAGAGTTTCATGACCTGACATATAATTCAATTTTTCAAATGAAAATTTTGAATTTAAAACCCCTATCCATTGTGTAGAAAGAAAAGAGTACTCATATTCATATTCTATTATAAAATGTCATGTCAATGAAGATTAATATCTTTAACGATAATTTTAACTACATGACATGATCATAGAATGTGAGTACTACATTATTTTTGTTTTTAAAGTACCTAATTAATAACAGACATGACATGTCAATTAGATTCAAATGTGGTGATTCGAATCACTAGTCACCATTAAGATTAGTAAGCTAAAAAACGCAAGGGTTGGTTTTTATTAGAAAGTGAAGCCTTACTCCTCAAATTATGCTATTCTTGATCTCTCTGTTGATCGAATTCGAATAAGAGTACTCGAGCTAGATTAATATATTTATTGGCTCGAACTCGACTTAAACTTGAATATCCTTACTCAAACTCGATTTGTTAACAATTAATTTTATTCGAATTGGAGACTCAAGCTCAACTAAAAATAAACAAACAACTCGTGCTCCAGATTTTTATTTTGAAATTTCTAATCTTATATTGTAATTAATAAAAAAAATTTAAAATTTTACAAAAAAAAATCAAACCATTTAACTATTCGACCAAATAATTTTGATTCAAAGTTCTTATGTTATAACCTTTTTTATAAAAATAACTTATAGTTATAAATTAAAAAAAAAATGCACAAGATAAATGTGATAAACTAAACTATTTATTACATATGGATGATATAATAAATCAATAGTTGTAGTTGTATGATATATTATTATACAAATTATCCTATACATATTTTGAGAACATAACATATCTATATTGAATAAAGTAAACTATAAATAAATTAATAATATATAATAAAGTATATAAAATATAACTAACATGTAATATATATATAACACATACATATACAAAACATATTACAAGTTTCAGAACAAGCTCAAACAAGTCAAGCCAAATTTATACGAGTTTTGTTTACGAGTCTAAACCAAGTCGAATAGAGTTTATACGAGTTTTGCACATTTAATATTCGAACATGTATTCATGTTGATGAACATCTCATTTATTAAGTGAGCTGAGTTCAAACCGAGTATATACGAGCTGAACTCAAACTCTTCACCAACTTCATTTCTAGCCCTGCCACTCGGTAATCAAAGTTGAGATAGCATGTCTTTCGTGGACCGGCGTGGACTACATACAGCCTCTAAAGGCCTAGCCTTCGACAGAATCAACCCTGAAACAGAGCTCATGTCCACCATCTCTTTATTAAGCCTTTCCCAATCAAAGCACTGAATGAGTGCACCCAATGCCAAAGAAATTGCTCTTAGGGCCATGCCGGAACCGGGGCAGGCTCTCCTCCCTACTCCGAACGGGATGAATTTGAAAGTCTCTCTTTCTCCTAGGAATATTCCTTCAAATCTCTCTGGCTTGAACCTTTCGGGCTCCTCCCAGAGTTTGGGATCTCTATTTATGAGCCATGCATTCACGACCAAAATCGTCCCTCGGGATACCTGAAATTCCCCCACAGTGCAATCTTCTGCAGAAAAATGAGGCAATAGCAGTGGAAGTGGGGGATACAGTCTGAGAGTCTCATTGACGACACAACGAAGATAAGGAAGCTTGGAAAGATCTGAATCATTTAACAACCGCTCATGTCCAACCTGGTCGTCAATCTCTGCTTTAAGCTTCTGCAGTACCTTGGGATGATTCAGCAGAAGTGCCATTGCCCATTCCATGGTTGTTGCTGTTGTATCCGTTCCCGCAACAAACATCATCTGAAAGATTAAAAGCTCCAGTAACGTTGGCGTAAAAGTAAAATTCTAATCACCCACCCTTGCTTTCTCGATGTTAGAAAGTAGTTCAAGTACTTCAAAGGCAGCACCGCAAAGCTTAAAGTTACATCTCCAGAAAACAAAATCTTAGCGATAGAAATTACAAAGAATCTTGGGAATGAGAGATACCCTGTTCTATACTTTGTATGGATACATGAACGGGAAACAATAATTTAGACTTTCCAAAATTCATATGTAAAGAAGATGCTTGGAATTTTGAAACTTTCCTGTAAAAATGCATGGCTACATGGTGTTCGACAGGGACTTTGAAAGGTTTGCTCTGTAGTTTCTTTACTAAACAGGACAGAGAAGAGAATAGGATTGAAAATAAAGAAAGACAATCCATATATATATTGATCTTTTTATCGCATCAAATAGATTCCAATTT